>NC_141247.1:25509112-26109112 GCF_054856555.1 Leptonotus elevatus
AAAATTCTAACCAAAATTTTTTTTTTAGCTTTGTTATTTTGAACTATTGTTTTTTTTCTTCAATTTGAGCCACAAAGCAATTGTTATTCATTTTATGTCTTTATTTTTAAATAATTATTCAATATAAATGTTTCATTTTCTTCGCTTCTGTTTCCTTTTTTTTTTTTAAGATTCTGATTTCCTAAAATTGTGTTGATATTGATCTTCAATCAGTGACGTATTTCCCGCCCACAGCCCACAAATGACCTGCTGACCTGCTGACCTGCTGACCTGCTGACCCGACATCCTGGCAGCTTTGCAGAAACAACAAACGAGCTCACAGTCGCGTGTCGAGTCACGCGCGCAACACGCCAACAACATGTTCCAACATCATCATCATCATCATAACGTGGCTTTTGTGACATGTTTGTCCTGTGATTGACGAGCCCAAAGGCCAATCACAATAAGTAACTGTTTGAAAGGCTTGACGACTTATTGGTTTAAGATTCATTCTGGGATTTATGACCCCCCCCCCCAAAGTTATTCATTGCTTTGAAGTCTTGGTCAAATTATGACTGACAGATGATACATTTCCTAATGCAGGTTTTTAATATAGAGTCACCGTGTGATTTATGACCCCCACTGTCAATCGTAGGAAGCGAAGGACTTGTTGAATTGGGATTGACCTCTTCACGACGTCACGACGTCAAGACTTCCGATGCAATGACAAGTTAATCCTGTTCAGATGCTTGAGGCGTCAATCGTGCAAAAATGATCAGCATCGCTGTTGTTCATCAACGATATTTTTTCACAAAAAGTATGTTTTCTGCGTTTCTTGGGCCAAAATGGGTGATTTGGGTGAACTACGTAATGCTAAAAAATGGAAAAAGGTAGAAACAAACTTTTTGTGTGTGCTGAAAGAAGAAAATTCTTTCATTTGGTAGTTTTTCTGTAGTTCCATTGTCATAAAAAAAAATTCAGTTAGCCTTCAAAGATCAACCCGAAGGCTCAAAATTGGCTGCCACTCAATAGGTCCTCTTTTTTTTTGTTTAATGGCTGACATTGAAACAATGACTTTAATCAACAATGTATAAGGTCTGATAATAATGATGATAACAATAATACTAATTTAAAAATGAAAAGCAAAGTAAATGTTACCAATAGCAAAAATGTTGGTCACACTTTACGTTGCTTTTGACATTGTGATATAGTATCTTATCAATTGGTCATAAATTTAAAAAAATATCTATATTTATAAAATATTTGTGCATTGAATATTATTCATTACTATGACATGCTAAACATTAGCCAACTCGCGAATGACGTCAGAGGATTGCAAAGATGTTGTCTCATAGCAACGAGGAGGACGCAACAATTAATGATGGCACAGCCGCACTGTACATGGGAACAGGGCGTTTTTTGGGGTGGGGTGGGGGGGGGGGGTTGTGGCTGTGTGCAGGTGGGGGGTGTCTGATGAGCGACCGGCTTCTCTCTGCCCCGCCGGCGTACAGACTACTGACCTCCTCCAGCAGGTGCACGGTGCTCCGGCATCCGCTCATCTTGGACGAGAAGGACGACGTGGTGGGCGAACTCCAGTCCTCCAGGACTTCCCCCACGAACTCGGACACGGACACGCACGGCTCCGGCATGCTCGGCTCGGCTCTGAGCAATCGGACCCGGCGGGGCGACGACGAGACGAAGCGGGTGGCTGACAAAGAGCGGAGCAGCCCGAGCAGGCGAGCCGACGTCCGACACGCCTGAAGCGGCTTGGACGGAGGCCAAAAGCGGCCACTCGGGCCGACGCCGGCGCCGGTGACTCGGAACTCGAAGCGGAAGCTGGTGCGGTTTGGACTGAGCGGTACCGTCACGTCATCGCGTTCTGTTTCTTTTCTTTGTCTTTTTTTTTTGTGCGGGTTTTTCAACGACGATGTTCCTTTCTTGCTTTACGCGAGCCGCATGTTGGCGCGCATGCGCACTCGGAGGCAGCGGCACGCTCCCGGGAGGCGGGGCATGCAGGCGCGGTCCCGCCCCCTCCATCCATCAGAAAATCATTACAAATAAAAAGTATGAGCTCAAATCAATCGAAAGGTACAGTACAGTATACTTTTTGATTTATTTGACTAAGTTTAATTCGTTTTGTTTTTTTCAATATATGTAGACAACCATGTCCAAATATGGTCAAATTAATTTTTGCCCACTTCTATATGTGCTAAAGTCAGTGGGGGGGAATTATAGAAAACTCTGATTCAGCTTTATAAAAAAAAAATAATAATAATAATAAAATAAATTATGGGTCAAAATTATGGAAGCGTATTGCATTCATTCAAAAACAGTTTTTCTGACTAATTTTTGGGGGCTTTGGTTTTTTGTGCATCTTTTTTTTAATTTTAAATTTTATTGAATAATTTTTCTGTTTTTGTTTTGTTTAGTTTTTTTTTGTAATGACATTATAAAATAATTCCAAAGAACAGGAAAACAATATTAAATAAAAACAGAAAAATAATAAAAAACTCAAAAATGAAAAACAGGAGTGTTTTTTTCCAAGTGAATTCAATAAACTCTGTACAAAATAACAAATAAATGAATAAATAATAAATATGAAAATGTGACAAACTCAAACTAAATTTATTAAGTGTTTTTAATTATTTAAAGAAAAACATTATTTATAGTTATAGTAATCCTAGTCACTTAATACAAAGAAATATAAATTGCAAACCATTTTCTTAATTACTGGCAAAATAAGTATTCAAAATGATTGAGTCAATCTCAGCATTTTCAAAAGTATTTTGAAAGCCTAAATTCATGATTTTCAGTGTGAATATATATTATATATATATATATATATATATATTAGAAGAATGTAAATGAGAAAGAATACACGAAATGAGGCCCATTCGTCCCGTCGTCCCGTCGATTGACTGCATAATCAGATGCAAAATTGATATGGCACGCAATGAATGGATGAATGTTAATCAGATGCGAGCATTATCATGTTTTCACACTTGGACAGAAACATGAAGCAAGAAGTTCCATTTGGGGTTGCGGAGCCCCAAAAAAAGGCAATTGGTAGCAATGAAGTACGCTTTTGAGTTGCGGGCCAAAAAGAAGCCAAAAGGAAGAAAACCGCTGAGCGGGTTCTCTCGTCTTCTGCCGGAAACGCGGCCGCTCATCCAGCGACGAGAAGGCCGGTGATGTGCTGCGGCAGCGTGTACACCAGCATGCCGAAGAAGAGCGCCACCACGAGCAGAAGCAGCAAAGTCACGATGAACTTCTTGAACTTGCCCCAGATGAGGAAGACGAACGTCTTCATGGGGTTGACGAACCACGTGAAGCTGGTGGTGGGTCGGCTGCAAGCATCGGCGCGCCGCACAAGTCGCAATCATCACTCGCTGCTTTTGACGCTGACTTTTGTTGGCGTGTGCGCGCGCGCGCCTTACTTGGGTTTGTCCAAAGGTTCTGGTTCCTTGCGGCCTCGTCCAACCGGATTGGCCTCGGCTTGCTCCAACGTCACCAGCTGAAGTTCCGCTTCCACCTTTCCCTGCAAACACACGCACACACTTTTGCGTGTCATGTTGGAGTCGTCTTCCAAAATGGGAAACAGTCGACCGCCGTTAATATTTGTCATTTTTTTTCTCTTTCTATGGGATTTTTGTCGTTTTTTTGTAAAAACAAAACAAAAACAAAGCACAAGTGAATATTTATCAGCGTTTTTAAGTGAATATTTTCAGTTTGAAAGACAACTTTTTTTTCCCAATGTTTTTTAATGGCCATCAATTGGACTCCAATGTTCACAATTTGAGGGCCGGCCCGGTCCCTAACCCCCCCCCCCCCCCCCCCCAATTGCAGGAGTTAACTGTAGGTAGACATTTCCCGCCTTCTCTTTGCTTTGAATTTGAATGAGCTGTTGTCTTTAGAATTTATTTTTGTTCGTGTGCTTTTGGTTGTCTATAAAATGTGCTTTAGAAATAAATGTGTCTTAATAAAACCTCCATTAGGCATTTTCCAAGGAAATCGAGGAGAAATTGGGGGGAAACTATCGCCTCCCACCCTTCCCCCTAAAAAAAAGTGTTTTAAGTAGGGGTGCAAGGCAATTATAATTTTTAATTGTAATTAATCGCATGACTTCAATAGTTAACTCACAATTAATTGCAAATTTTATACCTGTTCTAAATGTAATTTTTTTTTAAGTTTTCATACTCTTGTTAACATAAAAGTGGGAAAAAAACATCAAACTCAATAATACGACTGCATCTTTCAGTCATTGATACAGTAATTTCATAAGAATTCATCAAATTAAGTGAAAATTAAAAAGATGTACTGTACTGTAAAAAACGAGTGTGATATTGATTTGTGTTGAGGCCATTTTTCTGCCACTAGATGGCATCAAGATGCGCTATCTAATCTTTAAAATGAAGTAACTTGTGAAATTCTGCACATTATTAAAATGTCAAACTTGACCCCAGTCACCATAAATACATGCATTATTATTATTACATTTCTTACTGCAAAATTTGGACGTGCAGGAATTCCCCCAGTGCAGACTTTCCAAGTAAGGGGCGGTCATGAATTATTTTTAAAATAATGTGGCGTTAAAGGAACTTTAAATTAACTCAAAATGAACGCACACATTTTGACATTTTGACAGTTTTAAGTATTGGGGTGGAAAAAAACAATGGAAAAAAAAATTGGCGTTTGGAGTCGGGTTGGAAGAAGAAAAGCGTGGCAGTGACCATCAGCAAGTGGACGCTTCCGTCGCTGTCGGTGAACTGGACGTCGTGCGTCTTCACGCCTTTCTTCTTCTTCTTCTTCTTCTTCTTCTTGGCGTTTTCCTGTTTGTCGCGCTCGGCCTCGTCGGCCGTCTGGCGGCGGGTGAGAGGCCACCAGCCCTTCAACTTCTTGGAGCGGAAGATGGAGGCCCGCGGGCCGGCGCGATCCTTGGCCATCTGCGCCGTGCACTTGCCAGACGACTTGGCGCCGCGCACCATGTCGCTCAGACGAAGATCCAACGAGCCTTCAACAAACAAGCGCACATTTCAACCTTGTTTTACTACGAACAAGCAAAAACTTGCCTTTTAGTTGGTAGACTTCTTGGCTAATATAAGAAATGCTTCTCAAACTATTACACTATTACTACACTCACAATTATTTTTTAAACTCTCTCTCTCTCTCTCTCTCTCTCTATATATATATATCCATCCATCCATCCATTTTCTGTACCGCTTGTCCTCACAGGTTGCGGGGGTTGTGCTGGAGCCTATCCCAGCTGGCTTCGGGCAGGAGGCAGGGTATATATATATATATATATATACATATATATATATATATATATATATACATATACATATATTACTTTGTTTCTCTCAAAATTTTAAATTATTTTTAGCATTAAATACTTTTTGGTGTGAAAATAGAATAATAATAATTATTATATTTTTTTCTCCTAAATGTATGGCACATCTGTGTTTTTTCCAAAAGATTAAAATAACTTTTTGTCTCAAAATATTAAATGTTTTTTGTTGCAAAATTATACAACAATTTTTTTTTTTAACAATACTAAATATTATTTCAAATATTTAACCTTGGTGTTCCAAATGTTGAACTGCATTTTTTCTTTCTAAAATATGAAGCGTTCTCGATGTAACTTTTGCCTTCAAAATGACTTTTTCTCCAAAGATATGTTTCTATTCATGAAAGAATAGAAAAAAAACCTATTGACTTTTTTTTAAAGATAAAACATTTTTCAAAAAAGTGTTTGATAAAAAAGACTCCACATTATTCACAATTTTTTCCCTTTTCCACTTTTTTTTTAATGACCATTTTCTCTCAGATATTTTACTTTTTCTCTCAAAAATATGAAACCGGTTTTCTTCTTAAATATCTAACATTTTTCCACAGGTTTTTTCCCTCAAAAATCGATGATTTTTTTTTTTTAGATCAAATATGAAGGCCTTTTCTTCAAACTCGTGAAGTTGCGAGTGCGGGCGACCTCGTCTCACCGAGGAAGTCGTTGGCCGAGATGCGGTCGTAGTCCCAAATCTGCAGCGTGAGAACGGCCGGCTGGCGAAATTCGGACTCCTCCAGAGAGAAGAAAGATTCCTTGCGCTTGCGCACCACCTCTTTCTTCGGAACAAAAAAAACAAACAGCACAAATGAGACACTCGCAACGACGCCGGCCAAAAGGCTTCGTTCAATTCACTCCTTTACTTCATTTAGATCAACGAATGATTCCCGAGCGCGGCGCCGCCGCTCACCGCTCCGTCAGGGGAGGGCTCAAATGCGGAGAACACATTTTTGGGGTGTGACAATAAAGTGGTACTTTGAAAAATCAGGGCAATCACGGTGTAAGCCCCCCCCCCAAAAAACAAAAAAAACAGCACTCGACAGTCAAACTGAAGATGGCGAATGACCTCAGTGGGCAGGTAGTCAAAGCGGAAGACAAATCTCCAGTTGAAGTTTCCCTCCCCGGTCAGCGAGTTGAAGTGGACGTCCGTATCCTGCTTGTCGTCTTCCAGGCCTCGAATCCAACTGGATGCCGTCAAAAAACAAACAAACAGCCAATCAGCAGCCAGCGTTGCGAGCGGCCACGCGACGAGAGCGTCCAACGCCGACCCTTTCACGTAGATGTCGGACGACGCATTGCCGGTGAACGGGTTGATGTCGTCCAGGAAGACGTCATCCGTGTTCCAGATGATCACGCGGAGCTCGTACCTGTTTGCGTGAAAACGGACGGCTCAGGCGCTGGCATGTGTTTCGTGGAGATTGCAACTCGTGGGGGAGAAAAGAAAGCAGAAGCAGTTGCAGAAGTACAAGAAAAAAAGTAGTAGAGAAGAGCTGGATTTTAAGAACAGAAACAAGCAGTGCAGTGCAGGATGTAGAGAAAAATATTAAATTTGGGGTTAAAAAAGATTTTGAAAAAATAAGCACCAAGTGATTAGATGTAAAAAAAACAAAAAAAAAACAACAACTGTCAGTCCAGCGGTAGAAAGCTGGATGCAGAAAAAAAGTGGTGCCAGATAAAAGAAAAACAAGCAGCAAAGCGCAGGATGTAGAAAAAAAACAAGCAATCGAGTTTCAGAAGAAAAGCAAATAGTCGCATGCTGGATGTCAAGAAAATAAACATGCAGTGCAGTGCAGGATGCAGAGGAAAAAACAAGCAGTGGAGTGACACATTTTGAAAAAAAAAAGATTTAGAAAAAATAAGCAACAAATGATTAGATGTAGAAAAAAAATCGGTGTTGCTGGACAGGCGAGAAAATAAGCGGTGGAAAGCTGAATGCAGAAAAAAAAAAAACAAGCAGCAAAACGCTGGATGTAGACAAAAGCAGTGGTGTGCCGGATGCAGAAAAAAAGTGCTGGATGTGCAGAAAAAATGGTGGCTTGCCAGAAGTAAAATATTCAAATGAAAAGCCAAATGTTGAGATAAAAATGTGGCGTGCTGCACAAAGCAAAAAAAAGTGTAGCTAATGCTGTGGCGCGAGATGCTAAATGCTAACAAAGGCCCTAACGGACGTACTGGATGGGCAGTCGAGGCTTGATGTTCACTGGCGGCGGCGCCGGAACGTCGGTTGGGAACATGTCCACCCACATGTGGAGATATCCCTGCGCACGCACACACGCACGCACACACGCACGCACACACACACGCAGAGTGTCGCAACAACGAAGCGCTGCTGCCGATGGGTCGCCACGAGTACCTGCGGCAGTCCGGGCTTGTCGCGGTTGACGAGCGCTCGTATTTCCACGTGCTCGGGTACCAGCTGGACCGCTCCCGGGACGAACTCGCTCATCTGGGCCCAACGTCGCAGCACGCTGACGGCCGCGTGCTCCTCCAGCGCCGACTCGTCTTCGGCCGAACGCTCCGACTTGCTCAGCAAATCTCAAAAACGGAAATTCCTCGCAAATGGATCACTTTGCTTTCGGCAATTTGAAAACAGCTCAAGGCGAGATGCGGTCTTACCTTCCGGGACGGCATCTGGCGGGATCTTAAAGATCTTGTTGAGGACTTTGACCTCCGCCGGTCGATATTCCGGAGCCGGAATTCCGTTTTTCTTGCAGAGCTCGGACAGGATGACGGACGGCTTTTTTGCGTCCCGCCACGCGTTGTAACCGTCGCTGCCGGCAGACAACAGAAATGATGACATCACTTCTTTCAAGAAAAGCGCGGAATTAAATACATGAAAGGACTTTTCCGGGCCTGAGGGAAGTTCCAGAAAGACCCCAAAATGGCTTCCAACCCAAATGGTGGGCATCCTGCGTCTTTTCAGGCTTTTTTTTGCAGGCCTGCTTACGACAGATATGCCGGCAACATTTCATATTGCTAAAAAGAAATTGGATTCGGGGCAAGGTTATTTTTGTTAACGAAAACTTACAAAAAAACCTAAAACTACAATTCAAAAAACATAAAAGAAAAAAAAAGAAAACTAACTGAAACTATGATTTTAGCGAAAATGTCCTTCGTTTTAATCTTTGGTGATTAATTTAATACATGAGCCTTTGGATTGATTTAAAATATCATTTTAAGTATATTTATTCAACCAGAATAAGAACGTTTGAGAGCTTGTCACACAGAAGTGATGTCATCTAGCAGCAGCCAATAGAAAAGCACCTTCAGGTGACGTCGTTCCGAGCCGGCAATTTTGCATGCTTGACTTTTGGCTCCAATGGCTCGCCTGCATTTTTTGTCATTTAACTCCGCCGAAATGTAACGCGAGGTAAGAAATTAGCTACTTCTTGTTTTCATTTTACCAAAGTGTTTATTTAATATTGCGCACAAATAATACACTTCTAAAAAAACAACAACAAAAAACTAATACTGAAACTAACTAAAACTAAAACTAAACATTTTTTAAATAACTATAACTAATAAAAAATAACTAAACTCAAAAACGAACTCAAATGAAAATTCCCAAATAAACCTGATGTGAATTTTAAAACCTTTTGTCAATTTCCAACAACAACCAGCATCACCAGGTTGAACATGCCTGCAAAAGTTTTAGAATACTGTTTGTGAAAGCCCTCAAAATGGTGATAAAAAAAAAGAAGTATATATATATATATATATATATATATATAAAAAAAAAAATAAATAAATAAAAGAGCAATGATGATGACATTACCGAATGAACAATACTGAGCTCTTTAGAAAAACAAAACAAAAAAAAAATGGTGATAAAAAAAAAAAAGAATAAATAACTAAATGAATTTGATGACTCGAAAATCAGCTAAAGGAGACAAAAGCCGGATCCCGGCGGAACAACACAAGCCGACTGAGGTCCTGAAATGTCGACTGGCGCTGAACATTTGAGAGGAGAGCAAAGTGGCGAGAGGCGTGCCGTAGCGACGGGCGAAACTAACGTGTCGTAGTAGAGGGCCAGGCCGCAAGTGGCGCGGTGCCGGCTGTAGAATCGGTTCTCCAGGTCCACCCGTGTCTCCCCGATCAGGTCGTCCGTGCCCACCATGTCGTGGTCCATCACCCTCACCAGCAGCTCCGTCTCCACAGGGAAGGACACCGTCAGTTCAAACACCCTGCAAGAATGGCAATGTCATAAAAAAAGTGGAGCCGTGCCGGATGTGGCGAAAAGAGTGCTGGATGTCATGAAAAAAAAAAAGTTGAATACTGGATGTCATAAAAAGTAGTGCAGTGCCGGATGACATAAAAAGTCACAAAAAAAAGAAGAGTGCTGGATGTCATGAAAAAAAAAAAGTTGAATACTGGATGTCATAAAAAGTAGTGCAGTGCCGGATGACATAAAAAGTCCCAAAAAAAAGAGTGCTGGATGTCATGAAAAAAAAAAGTTGAATACTGGATGTCATAAAAAGTAGTGCAGTGCCGGATGACATAAAAAGTCCCAAAAAAAAGAGTGCTGGATGTCATGAAAAAAAAAGTTGAATACTGGATGTCATAAAAAGTAGTGCAGTGCCGGATGACATAAAAAGTCACAAAAAAAAGAAGAGTGCTGGATGTCATAAAAAAATAGTAGAATGCCAGATGTGAAAAAAAAAAAATGGTGGCGTGCCAAATGAAAAAAATGCAGTGAAATGTTGGATTATAAAAAATATTTGGAGTAATGGATAAAAATCAAGAAGCGAAAAAAAACAGTGGAGTAGGAAATGCACAAGAATAAGAACACTGATGAAGTGCTGGATGTAGAAAAAATAGTAGAGGACGAGATGCAGACAAAAAAACCAACAAGATATGTCATTTGTCCAAAAAATTAAAATATCTTCACGTGTTTTGTGGTACGACTGCAGAATCGCAAAAAATGTGTGATGTGATGTTGTAAGAAAGAAAAGAAACGAGGCCACTGACTCTCCGAAGACGGGATTGAGTTGCTTGGGGATGTAGCGGTCTTTGGTGTCCTGACTCTGCTCCCCAATGCGGACCAGCAGGTACGGGTCGGCTTTGCCGTTGGGGTCGGCGGGAGCCAGATTGCCGCCCTGCCACAGCGACAAGGTCGCAAGTGGGATGGCGCTCCTCGTGACCTTCCGCCGGCCGGCGAGCGTTCGCTCACCTTGACCACGTAGACCCGAACCAGCACCTTCAGCGGCGAGTTGCGGGGGATCCCTTTGCCCATCTGACACTTGACGTCGTCTTCGTCGTCCGAATCGATCGGGTAGACCAGGAAGGAACCCTGAGGAGACAAACTGGACCGGTTGAGCAAAAAAACAACAAAACAAAAAAAAAAGCGGGACGGACGGACGGACGGGACCACCTTGTACTTTCCCGTCAGACGCTCGTCCTCGTCTTCGTCGGCGTCCTCGCCGATGGCTTGACCTTTGAACAGCGGGAAGATCTGAAGCCAGTCCTGGAACCGACTGAACTCCGACTCCAAGTCGCCCGCGTACAACTGGACACGCACGCACGCACGCGGCATAACAAGATCTCTTCAAAAAAACTGTTCTTTTGCGGAAGTTGCTGTTTTTGTTGAGGTCAAACCTCGAGCGTGGCCATCTTCTTCCGTTTGGGAGGTTCCATCTGCACCACCACGGCGTCCGCATCAGCTCCGTCGCCGCCGTTTGTGGCGTTCCCGCCCTCTAACGAGGATGACAATTAAAGGACGCCTTGATTGCAGGAGGTGCGAGGGAGCGCACCTGTCTCCTCGTCCTCGTCCGCTTCCTCCTTCTTCAGCTCCTCAGCAGCCTGCGGACAAAAGTCAAAAGAAAAGAAAAGATGGAAAGCAGCAAACGGGGAATGTGCCATGCATTAATTAATTAATTAATTGTAACACGTTGAGCTCATATTTGTCGTTCTCAAGTACAGCATAGACGTCACATTTATGTCCCTCAAATGTACAATTTTACATCCTATTGAATGTATGGACTGTGCTTCTAACGTACCACATTTACTTTATATCGATTTATTATCTACACACTACTAATTTAGCATATTTATATCATACTTTATGTAGCGTATGCACCTTTAATGTGGCATATTTACTTTATATCATATTAAATGTACCTTCATCATATTTAAAGATCTATACATTCCTTTTTCTTTTTCTGGACAGCTCAGTATTGTTCATTTGGTCATTTGACTGATTTGACATGTCATCATCATTGCTGTCTTTAAAAAAAAAAAAAAAAAAGATCTATACATTCCTAATGTACATCACATTGAATGTATGTTCCTCTCATGTACCATATTTATATGAGATCAAATTTACATCTAATGTACCATTCTTACATTTTACACACTACTAGTATAGCAAATTTAATATACCGTATATGCATTTAAAATGTACCACATTGACTCCATATTTACCATAATGACATACAATAACGAGACAGCACCTCTACGTGATATTTAATATACGTCTAATGAAATCATATTGAGCTCATAATTCATGTTTACGTCATATTCACTTTACTTCATATTTATTATTTAACCAACCCTTCTGTATCGTACGTGCATTAATGTACCAAATTTATATCATTTCAACAGTGCGAATTTTTTTTTTGTTTTTTATTATTATTTTTATTTTTTTATTTTTTTTGCATGTGATATTTCATGTATCACATAGCAGACATTTTCGTGCATATTGATTGCATGATGTCTACATTTATGTGTCTGTTGTATTAAAAACATTTTTAAAAAAAAAAACTATCTGGCCTGTTTCTCCAGTTCTTCCAGGGAGGCATAGTACTTGGACCACCAGTCCAGTTCTTCCTTTTCCGGCACGTCCTCCTCCAGCTCGCCGTCTTCAGCCTTCAGCAGCTTCTTCAGAGGAGCCTGCGTGCCAACAAAAGGGAAGCGATCGAAGCCAAAAAGACAAGGTGAGCTTCAGGTGAGCTTCGGGTGCGCGTTACGTTGATCAGCTTGATGGCGCCGTTGGGAATCTTTGACTCTTTGATTGACAGGCTGCCCAGGTTGATCTTCCTCAGGGACTTCAGTGTGCTGGTCTTCGCCACAATCTTGGCCGCCGGGGCGGTCTTCTTTTTCGCTGGGAAAAATGCAAGAACATCTTTTTTCCATCATGAATCATTCTTTTCATTCATCACTCCGTCTATTTTGCCGCAAATGTATTTTTTTTTAGCACGCTTATTTGGTGATTGCATCATCAAATGAGTGTATAAGTGAGAAAATAATGAGGAATCGGGAACACGCTCATCACGGCCTTTCATTTGAGGCATTACTCGATATGCTTCGCTGCAAGCCTTACCTTTGGCTTTCGGCTCGTCCTCTTCCTCGTCCGGCTCGTCCCAGAGCTCAGGTGCGGCAAAGTCCATGAGGCTCTGGACCACGTGCGTCCCGACCAGGACCTGGCGTCCGAACGCTCTCCGCTCCACCACGAACAGCGTCAGAGGCGGGTGGAGGTAGGCCTGCTCCGGCAGCTTCTGATTGGAGCGCGCACGGGTGCGAAGATCCCAAACGTCAAGACGGGGTTCTCGGGGCGCGGCTAAAGGCGTCCACTGACCACGTGGAGGAAGCGCACGGGCTCCTTGAAGTTGCCGTGCGTCTTGTAGCTCTCAAGCTCGTCGGACTCCAGCTGCTGTCCGGCGCATTCCATCTTCACTAGGGGGCGCTCCACCGGGAACAGCTGCACGCGCTTCAGCTCGCGCAAACCCCACAAAAGCACCTGCAAACATTTTCGCATCGCTTCGTACCTCGTTTTCATGTGCCTCTAATTTAGCACATTTATCACGTTGTCATATTTCGCACACGTGTGAAACGTCGCCACACGTGTGCCGCGCATCTTCCGGCATAAATAAATACTAAGCATGAACGTGCCGCGTATGTCGTCATTGAACGTGCCGTACCTCGATTCTGAACTTCCTGAGGACGGGCCGGACGCCCTCCGGGATGTCGTAGCAGCGTTGCTCTTGCAGGTAGGCGAGCTCCCGAGGTTCGACGCTGCCAGGGAGGGACGGCTGTCCAACGGGAGGACACGCCGCGTTTATTGGACTGCGCGCAACAATGTCCGCCTTAAAGATGGCCGCCTGCTGGTGCGCCACTGAGCTTGCCGGTGTAGCAACGTTTCATCAGGACGTTTACAGAACGTTGTTACTTTTTGAACATATGCAGACCATTTTTCACCAGCAAGATGTTTTGAACGCTTTATGAACTTTGACGAAAAGCACAAATGAGATCCATCGGCATGCATTTGTCGCAGTTTATGGATTCGATTCTAATTTCCGCGATGCTGACACGAGGAACTCACTACACTTTTTATTCTTAAAAATTAAACGAAAAAAGAGGAAATTATGTAAAAAATTTGGAAAACTTTATATACAGGAGAAAACTACTTGCTTAGTTTTGAATTAGCGTAACACGCGCTGATGACCCTGGAAGCTCCCTGCAATTTTTATGATCGTTTTTTTTAAACAAATCGGATCATTCTTTTTATGTTTACAATGAAAAGAGAACGTTTTTTCTTTGTTTCTAATATTTTCTAGGGCTGCCTATCGATTCTAATGTCCTCAATCGATTGGATTTCGATTCACAAGAGTTCAGTTCGATTCGATTTTTCAATTCGCTTTGATTCAATTCAATCCGATGCTGAATAATTATGGAACATGAATTCTTCTTAAATGTCAATGGCGTGATCAAAACTCTACAAACACGAAATTCCAAAGTAAATTTTGCGGCGGCAGTAACTTAAAATGATTTAGTTTATTAATGAAAGTCTTATAATCACTTAAGTAATTAATTGGAAATGTAAATGAAAAAGATTCTGAATTGTCGTAAAGTGCAATAAGTCAGGTCTTTCATAAAAGTAAAAAAATTCACGTGAACAGTAAATTTCCAGAAAACAGTAAGATTAAAAAAAAAAGGCTTTTAAAATTCTATTTTCTTATGAATTTATGAGAAGAAAAGAGTTATTAAAAATAATCAATTCATGGCTTTACGAATCAATATCAGGCTCAAAAAGGAAGTCGAGTCGATATCGATTATTCGATTTTTTTTTAAATCTTCTCTTTTACTGCAAATGAACATGGGCTTCCTTGACTACTAATAATCGGTCTGGACCCTCAACCCCCCCCCCCCCCACCCCCCATATGGGTGTAAGACTCAGCATGCAAGACGGAGCGTGACGCACCTCGCCGAATGCCGAGTAGTCCAGCTCGATGAGCTCGAAGGCGGCCAGCAGCTCTCCGGCCGCCGCCCTCCCCAAACGGATGTCGTAGAAGCGCAGACGGGGCTTCCGGTACGGCGTCTGGACGCATTTCAACTCGGGCTCGGCGTACGCTCGGCCCAGAAGCTTCGGGCTGCCCTGGACACATTTCCGGGAGGGGCCCGTTATGACGCGGCGTCTTCCGCGGTTCGGGCCCTCGGCGAGCGTCGGTTACCACGGCGTCGTAGTCGAAGATGTGGATGATGACCAGCGGAGGGTCGTGAGTCAGGTCCTCCATCGTCCCCTCCAGCAGGACGCGCTCAAACAGCAAACACTCGCACCACGCCGGGGACAGCGTGTCCGGGGACACCTGACGCACACGCCTGTCAACTTCTTTTTACACTTGGACGACACGAGAGTTGCCGGCCAAAAAACTAAACTTGCTTTTTGCTCCTGACGTCATCCTGCATTCACGTTTCCGCGAGGTCGTGACACTTTTGGAAATGTCTCATCACCACCAACACTACCACTGTCATGTTTCCGTTCTGTGGGGGTTGTTGGGTTTTTGTTTGTTCTTGTCTTGTGTTCCTGCTTTCTCCCAATGTCTGGTTACGTCCAACCACGTCCGCCTGCGTGGGTCTTCCCTTCCACAGGCGTGTCTCATGAGTCTGTTGTGTTTGTCCAGTCGCTGCGGATGCATCGCCGACGTTGTGTGGAAGTGCGTGCGTCAAGTCTTCGTCATAGTTAGCCAAGCCGTTGTCGTCACAGCTAGCCAAGTCGTCGTCGTCGTCATCAAAGCTAGCCAAGTCGTCATTGGGCATAGCTAGCCAAGTCGTCGTCGGCACGGTTAGCCAAATCTTCATCGTCACAGATAGCCAAGTCGTCTTCGTCACAGCTAACCAAGTCGTCGTCGTCGTCAAAGCTAGCCAAGTCGTCATTGGGCATAGCTAGCCAAGTCGTCGTCACCACAGTTAGCCAAATCTTCATCATCGCAGATAGCCAAGTCATCTTCGTCACAGCTAACCAAGTCATCATCGTCGGCATCAAAGCTAGCCAAGTCGTCATTGGGCATAGCTAGCCAAGTCGTCGTCGGCACGGTTAGCCAAATCTTCATCGTCACAGATAGCCAAGTCGTCTTCGTCACAGCTAACCAAGTCGTCGTCGTCGTCAAAGCTAGCCAAGTCGTCATTGGGCATAGCTAGCCAAGTCATCGTCGCCACAGTTAGCCAAATCTTCATCATCGCAGATAGCCAAGTCATCTTCGTCACAGCTAACCAAGTCATCATCGTCGGCATCAAAGCTAGCCAAGTCGTCATTGGGCATAGCTAGCCAAGTCGTCGTCGGCACGGTTAGCCAAATCTTCATCGTCACAGATAGCCAAGTCGTCTTCGTCACAGCTAACCAAGTCGTCGTCGTCGTCAAAGCTAGCCAAGTCGTCATTGGGCATAGCTAGCCAAGTCGTCGTCACCACAGTTAGCCAAATCTTCATCATCGCAGATAGCCAAGTCATCTTCGTCACAGCTAACCAAGTCATCATCGTCGGCATCAAAGCTAGCCAAGTCGTCATTGGGCATAGCTAGCCAAGTCGTCGTCGGCACGGTTAGCCAAATCTTCATCGTCACAGATAGCCAAGTCGTCTTCGTCACAGCTAACCAAGTCGTCGTCGTCGTCAAAGCTAGCCAAGTCGTCATTGGGCATAGCTAGCCAAGTCGTCGTCACCACAGTTAGCCAAATCTTCATCATCGCAGATAGCCAAGTCATCTTCGTCACAGCTAACCAAGTCATCATCGTCGGCATCAAAGCTAGCCAAGTCGTCATTGGGCATAGCTAGCCAAGTCGTCGTCGGCACGGTTAGCCAAATCTTCATCGTCACAGATAGCCAAGTCGTCTTCGTCACAGCTAACCAAGTCGTCGTCGTCGTCAAAGCTAGCCAAGTCGTCATTGGGCATAGCTAGCCAAGTCGTCGTCACCACAGTTAGCCAAATCTTCATCATCGCAGATAGCCAAGTCATCTTCGTCACAGCTAACCAAGTCATCATCGTCGGCATCAAAGCTAGCCAAGTCGTCATTGGGCATAGCTAGCCAAGTCGTCGTCGGCACGGTTAGCCAAATCTTCATCGTCACAGATAGCCAAGTCGTCTTCGTCACAGCTAACCAAGTCGTCGTCGTCGTCAAAGCTAGCCAAGTCGTCATTGGGCATAGCTAGCCAAGTCGTCGTCACCACAGTTAGCCAAATCTTCATCATCGCAGATAGCCAAGTCGTCTTCGTCACAGCTAACCAAGTCATCATCGCTACAGCTTACCAAGTCGTCACATCCAAGTCAAGTCACTCCAAGCCAAATCAGGCCCTGTCACGTCCCGCTGGCGACCAGTCCACTCACGTCCCATCCAGTCACGATTGTCTGCTCGCCTTTCTCCCTATTCTCCATTAAAGTTGCTCATATTGCAATTGATTCCTGTCTCACTGCCCGTCTCGCATGTGCGTCCCTCCGATCACATCCCTCAAGCACGCCCACCCTGACTTCATTGTGGTCTTTATTTATTTATTTGAGGTATGAGTTGATGTGGTTTGGTGTCATTGGATTTTTTGGGCCCTGTCACTATTGACATTTAAAAAAGAAGGCACATTTATTTGTCGTCATACTATCAAATTAAAATATGAATATATCGATCGTATATGATGACAGATGTGAAATGCTCTCATTGTGGAGAGCTGCCATTTGTTGTTCTCACCTTGGTCACCTGACACTGCGTGGCGAAGAGCACCTTGGCGAAGGGATCCGATAGGCCGTTGTCGTCGGCCGGCAGCAGGCCGCGCGCTTGGTACAGGTGACATCGCAGCTGGAAGTAACGACTGTCTGCAAACGCAACACGCGCGCGTGCGTCTTCTCAACAACTCGTCAAAAAAAGAAAAACGTTTTCATTAAACTTTCCTGCATTCATAAAATGTCATCAAATGTACAGTAATACTGTAATATCTGTCATATTTTTTTCTAAATCATGTGATGAATTTTCATATACAGTACTTCTGTTTACAATTAAATCAAATAAATAAAGAGTGACATTTCTTCTATGAAATGAAGTCATGTGAAAGTTTCATGAATCTTTCGTACATTTACATATTCTTAAAAACTGTGATACCATGAAATTTTTTTTGGGCCATTTAAAATAAAAAACTAGATTTTCATTCAACTTAACTATGAAAATGAAATGGGTGAAAAGATTTCATTATTTTTTACATAATTTTTTTAAATACCATGCAACATTCAAACTTATTTTTAATTCATAGACATACATTTTTTATGCATAAATTAAAAAAGAAAAAAAATAGAAAGCATGACAAATTTTGAAATTTAAATAAAAGGTGTGAGACTTAGAAAAATCAACTGACAAATATTCATGAAACGTTTTTACATTTAAAAAAACAAAACGTAACATTCAAATGTTTACATTTTTACTTGAAATTGAAGAATGATCCAATTAAGAAATGAAGAAATGAAAAGCATGATATTTTGGAACACGTTTATTTACGATTCTAAATTTCAAAATGAGTGCAAGAAATGTTCATGAATTTTGTACCATGACATTTGTCTTCATTTTCATTTTATGCGTAATATTGTGCCGTCTTTTTCCTCGCCTTTCAATTGAATTTTGTGAGCACCGAAACGCCGCTGGACAGGCCTGAACCGTAAAAGCCTCGCTGGGACTCACCCTGGCAACACAGGCTGACGGGCATCCTCCTGGTTGCCGTGGCGAGCGCTGCCGGTGCCGGTGCCGGTGCCGGCGCCGCCCCCTCCCCCTCCTCCCGCGACTCCTCGTAGACGGGCAGGAACTCGTCCGGGAGCGAGGCGATGACTTCCTTGCTGTGCTTGGCCCGGCCCAGCCACAGGTACGCCTCCAGCTTGGCGAAGATCTCGCTGCTGGAACCTCCCGGAGACTGAAAGTCACAAGACGCGGACGCTCGGTCATCCACTTGATTGATTGACAGGCCAAGGGTTAGAGTCGTGCTTCACACAGTTGACTTTCCTGGACCTCCAGAAAGGTGGAATTCTTGGAAAATTCAGTTTGACTTGGCAACATGAAATCTGATCGATAATGAGTTAAACCCTCAAAAAAGTCTCGGGAAACAATGCTTCAAAAGACACGGCAAGTTTGCCGCTTTGGATTGAAGCAGGCTCATTTTGGAGCTCCTTCCAAAAAAATTGAATGCTCCCAGAATGTTTTGAAAAGTCCGTCCGCCGGTTTCATATGCGTAGAACCACCAAACAATTTCATACACAAAACTCGACTCAATGCAATTTCTGCAGAAATGATGTCGGGATGCTGAAAGCTTTTGAAGTCAATTGAAAGATACGTTTGGTGAAAATGACAAAGTATTGATTGTAGTTGAAAGATAAATGAATAAAAAGAACACTTGAACCCGGGAAGCCTGAATTTTTCAAGCAACTTGGAATTTAGATGCAAAAGTGGAACTATGACAGTCAGTTGGTATCCTTGCACATCCCTTAGCATAATTGCCATATATTTGCAAAGGACAGCCGGAGGTGGGATTCCAACCCGCGACCTCCTGGTTACTGGACAATGCACTCACTTAACCACGTGATCCACTGAGCAGCATCAGAGAGATGCTGATGACGATCAGTTGTTTGTTTGGAAGTGAGACTTCCCAAAAAGTCCAATGTCAGTCCCGTTGAAAATAACATTCAATTGATCGAGTACTGTCAATAATGTAGAATCAGACGATAAATAGCCCGGAATTTTTGAAACAAGTTGAAATTTGAACGCTATAAATGGGAAGTATTACGTGGGAGTTGTTTCTCGGCAAAGAATAGTGAGGAGAATAAAAACTCCCACGATGACGCAGGAAGTCAGCCATTTTCTCTCTCCAGCTGCCATTTTGTGTGTCCGTGTGCTGCCGTGGAAATTCGACTTTCATAACAGACCTTCATGTAGAGCGTTGTGACCCGCCCACAGTCCCGCCCCCTCTGGTCCTCCACCAATGAGAAGATGACGGAGTGGGCGGGGATCCTGACGTAGGCCAATCGTTTGCTTCCACTCAGCAACCACAGGAAGGCGTCCGGAATGGTGTTCTGGGGCTGCTCGCGGGTGAAGCAAGCAAACGGACTTTCATCGCCGCGTCGCCATTACGGGGAGCGACGCGCACGCTCGTACCTCTTTGGCCAGATGTCGAAGTTTGCTCAGGAGTTTTTTAACGTCCGTCAGTTGCTGTTTGAGCGTCCGCCTGGTGACCCTCTGCCTGACCCTCGTGGCCCGCCTGGCCACCAGAATCTGGACATCGTGGAAGCACGTTCCATCAGCGCCGGCGGCTATTTTTAGAATCCGTTCATCTATCGATTATTCAAGCGATGAATCGATTAAACGGATTCATTTGAATGACAAAAGCATTTCCCCCCTGATTGCGGTTTACTAACCAAGGATTGATGTTTATTTCATACTTCATATTCGTATCGTGATTTTAAAAAAATTTACAATTATCCAAATGCTCTGATTTCAGCATAGCAATCGTCATTTCTGTAGTCCTTGATGAAAGAAGACTGATTATTATCTGTGTTTAATCAAAATAAAGACATTTGCAAACATCTGAAAACAATGACCAAATCCGTCAAACGGCACAACATCAACATCAATCTCCCTTTTTCCTCAATCACGAAGTGGATACGAAATGCGAAATAAGCAGTAATCAGAGTAAAAAATACGATTGTAATTTCAAATGAATCCGATTAGTTGATGAATCATTTGAATAGTCGATAGATTAATTGATTGTAAAACTATTCGCTAGTTAATATTCTTGGCTGCAAGTTGCTTTTGGTCATTTTCCTCGTCAAATGTCATACTTTTTTTGCATCATCAGAGATGTGTGTGTGTGTGTGTGTGTGTGTGTGTGTGTGTGTGTGTGTGTGTGTGTGTGTGTGTGTGTGTGTGTGAACAATATAATAATCCATCTGCAAAGCTCTCGTGATGAGGTTTTTTTTTGAGGCGTGACTCCATATATTTTGCAAACATTTCTGATCCCTTTTTTTAATAAAAAAACCCCGAGTGCCTCACCAAATTCTTCTTGATGAAGTCTTTCCTGCGCGCGTCCAGATTGTTGGGCCGAAAGTGATCACGGCGCTCTGAGAACAGTCGGAACTGTCTTCATGAAAAAAAACATTTGAGAACAAATAAACACTTTTTGGAGAGAAAAAAAAACCCCATCGGCTTTTGCTTGAACTTGCTCCAGGCGGTCGCTGACTTGCAGGAAGTGACGAGCTCCAGAAGCACGTGCGCCAAACGCTGCTTCACCTTGCCGCCAGGCCTGCGCCCGAGACGCTCCACCTCGTCCACGCCCGTCTCCTGAAGCGGTCCCACATATGACATCATCAAAGGGACAAGCCGGCGGCTGGCGAACACCCCCCCCCCCCCGCGTCGTCTCACCAGCCTGTCGGCCATCTTGCTGAGCCAGTTGACCCGGTACAGACGAAAGCTGTGCTCTTCGAATGGACTCCAGACAAACAAGCACGGCTTGTGCTTCTCCCGGGGGGGCTGCAGGGGGATGCACTGGAACGATCTGACACACAGGCCGGACGTCAGCCGGGAAGGGACAGACGGACAGGAAGTTTGGTTCATTGTTTATCGGTTGACACGATCTGGAATCAGGTACGAATATGGCGGCAAAAAATTCTAAGAAATACAACACGTGTGAAGGTGAGGTGAGATATCTTCAGCCCACCTAAGAAGAATAAAGTAACATTTTAACAACAAAAATAGAATACCAATGCTACGTATAGCCGCAGCAAACATATCTTCAACATAACTGAATTATTACTTTAGAAAAAAATCATTCCATAGCAGCACACATATTAAATCACGTATTTACAATCTGTCAAGCTTCCGCAGCACCAAATCTTAGTTTTGACGGATTTCGCGAGGCCCACAGAATATTGTGTTCTATTGCTATAAAAACATGGAACGTACCAAAAGAAAAATTGGAGTCTCTTCTGTCATCAGGGGAAAAAAAGTATATTTGCATCCGTTTCTGTTTTGCAGCAATTAGCATTAGAATATAGCTACATTTCTACAAAAAAAAAAAAATATATATATATATATATATAAAAAAAAAGAAAAAAAATAGAGCAATGATGATGACATTATCGAATGAACAATACTGAGCTCTTTAAAGAAAAGAAAAATAATAATAATAATAATCAATAAAAAAAATATATAGCTAAGTTTCATCATTCACAATGAATTGATCTCTTAGACTCTGCTGCCACCTGCTGGCCGTTTTTGTAATAACTACCATTGCTTCACACATTCTCTTCAGTTCAGAGGCCGCATCAAAACCTTCTGTATGCTCTTGCATAAAAACAACAACATATAAATAAATAAGTTTTTGGGACCATGGCCATATTTAAAATGGAACGTTTCATTTTATATTTAGATAGAGACATAGAATGGCTTTAATAAGCGTGAATTTGTATTCCATAATTGGTTAGGGTGTGGAGCACGCCAAAGACTCCGAGGGTGAGGGTGAGGGTGAGGGTGAGGGTGAGGGTGAGGGTGAGGGTGAGGGTGAGGGTGAGGGTGAGGGTGAGGGTGAGGGTGAGGGTGAGGGTGAGGGTGAGGGTGAGGGTGAGGGTGAGGGTGAGGGTGAGGGTGAGGGTGAGGGTTAGGGTTAGGGTTAGGGTTAGGGTTAGGGTTAGGGTTAGGGTTAGGGTTAGGGTTAGGGTTAGGGTTAGGGTTAGGGTTAGGGTTAGGGTTAGGGTTAGGGTTAGGGTTAGGGTTAGGGTTAGGGTTAGGGTTAGGGTTAGGGTTAGGGTTAGGGTTAGGGTTAGGGTTAGGGTTAGGGTTAGGGTTAGGGTTAGGGTTAGGGTTAGGGTTAGGGTTAGGGTTAGGGTTAGGGTTAGGGTTAGGGTTAGGGTTAGGGTTAGGGTTAGGGTTAGGGTTAGGGTTAGGGTTAGGGTTAGGGTTAGGGTTAGGGTTAGGGTTAGGGTTAGGGTTAGGGTTAGGGTTAGGGTTAGGGTTAGGGTTAGGGTTAGGGTTAGGGTTAGGGTTAGGGTTAGGGTTAGGGTTAGGGTTAGGGTTAGGGTTAGGGTTAGGGTTAGGGTTAGGGTTAGGGTTAGGGTTAGGGTTAGGGTTAGGGTTAGGGTTAGGGTTAGGGTTAGGGTTAGGGTTAGGGTTAGGGTTAGGGTTAGGGTTAGGGTTAGGGTTAGGGTTAGGGTTAGGGTTAGGGTTAGGGTTAGGGTTAGGGTTAGGGTTAGGGTTAGGGTTAGGGTTAGGGTTAGGGTTAGGGTTAGGGTTAGGGTTAGGGTTAGGGTTAGGGTTAGGGTTAGGGTTAGGGTTAGGGTTAGGGTTAGGGTTAGGGTTAGGGTTAGGGTTAGGGTTAGGGTTAGGGTTAGGGTTAGGGTTAGGGTTAGGGTTAGGGTTAGGGTTAGGGTTAGGGTTAGGGTTAGGGTTAGGGTTAGGGTTAGGGTTAGGGTTAGGGTTAGGGTTAGGGTTAGGGTTAGGGTTAGGGTTAGGGTTAGGGTTAGGGTTAGGGTTAGGGTTAGGGTTAGGGGCACGCCAAAGACTCCGGAGGAGAGGATGCAGACCAGCGCTGCCGTCCTTGGAGAGCAAGCTGGATGAGCTGAGGAGCCTCACCTCAGCCTGCCGCGAGCCCCGGGACGCCTGCGCCATGGTGTTCACGGAGACATGGCTCCACAACTTTCATTTTATCTCTTTCTATTCTGTTGTTTTTTTTTTTCTTTACTGTAACTGCAGCTGGACGGAGTCCAGGAAAAAGTTCCCCACAGGGAAAATAAAAGTATATCATATCGTATCGTATCGTATCTTCATGAAAAGTGACCTCGAGATACAATGTCAAGTGCAAATTGTTGACTTGTCTGCTTGAATAAGAATTAACTTGAGAATTACAAATAAAAAAATTTGAAAACATTGAGGCTGAACCCATGTACTTCAATTTGAACATAAATATGATTACACATTTTAAATATGAATATTTACATGAAAAAGCCAATGCATTATATAAAAAAAAAATAATCAAAGCGGAGAAGTAGACAATCTGACAAAATGCTTTTCCCACAGTACAATTTTATGAAGATATGTAGGAAAATTACTGGCTCATACTATAGGTGAGATATGGATGATCATATAATGTTAAAAAACACGATGAATGTACAATTTTGCTAACGATCCCCAGAGATTTGACAAGTGAGTCCTTACCTGTCGTACTCGGTGGGCTGCGGTCTCATGGGCTTCGACACGGATCTGCACTCGGGTTCTGGACTCAGCGCCGCCTCCCTGTCCAGCTCCTCCTCTGACTCCAGGAGTCCTTGCGCCTCCTCGCTGGCATCCTCCCGGCTTCGTCGCACCTCCTCCCGGTTTTGGTTCGTCCTGGATCTCCCGGCTTTTACTGCCTTACCGCGATTTCCTGCCCCCGAACGCCACAATTGACAATTTCCGCTATTCCGGTTTGTTCTGTCATTATACAGGTGTTCTTCTCGCTCTTACCTATGGAAAGTTCAAAGGTCAAGGGCCTGGTGCCGACAGACGGATCCAACATGGTGACCTCAAACAAAGACGCAAAGAGCAGAAAGTCTTCTCTCTCGCCAAGGAAACCCTACAGGGGAAAAAAAATGGTGTTCCTCAGAGCTCTGTCCTCAGTCCCCTTTCAGGTTTGTTTACATGAGAATGTATTTCTTTTGACAGATTGAAGATGGACGCGAGTTGTTGTTGTTGTTTTTTTGCCGGTACTGACCTCAGGCAGTGGGTGAATCTCCTCCACGTCCACGGTCACCGCCTCTGGCACCTCCACTCCTGCCTCCCCGGACTCGTCTCCCAAGCGGCTGGAAGCTGCGTGAAACAAATGCAACAATTTTGAGTGCGATTGGTCACTTTGAAGGATCTTGCTTCTAACCAATCAGAACCCAGATAAGCAAACAATAATCAGCTAAGAAAACCGCGACCTCATTAGGCCAGAAGCTTTATCAAAGCCTTCTTGTATGCTCTAGCATAAAAAAAAAAAAACACTTTAAAAAACGTACAAATACGTTTTTGGGAGTGAAGGACAAAGTATTAAAAAACATATTGATATGTTTTGGGTTTTAATGAGTTAAGATTATGTCTGAATATTACAAATTCCGATTTTTTTGAGAATAAAAGTCCCATTTTTAGTTCCTTTTTTTTAAAGAGAAAAATAATAATTTTACAAGAAAAATTTTCAACATCACAGGAATATTTTTTTTGGGGGGGGTATAAAACATCTCCTTATAAGAATAAAGTTGTTCATTTTTTTGTTAAAAAAACAAACAAACTGATGTCACAAGAACTCTTTTTTTTCCCAATAACCAAATCAATCAATCCCAACCTTCTCAGTGACGTAATGGTTCCATGTTTGTATGTGTTCTACGTCTTATCAAATCAGCTTCAGAGTTGACGTCCAACAACTTCTTTGACGTTGACGTCCTCACCTTCCTTCCGCTTCTCCTTGTTGCTGCCTCGTTTTTTCCGCAGTCCCAACCTGCCCAGCGTTCCTTTCACCTTCAACAGAATCACACAAGAGCGAGAGTCAGAGCAGACGGAGCAATCCAGAAGATGGTCTTCGAGTACCGTGGCCAGCGGGGACGAGCCGTCTGTGGCGACGGCGGACGGCGAGGAGTAGATCTCCACAGACAGCGCCAGGAGGATTCGACCCCGGTAGAAGATTCCCTCTCCGAGGCCCTGGTTCAAATCCTGGAGAAGACAACCAACCCGACGGCAGTCTGGATTAGCTTCAATCTGCTTGAGGCTGTTCTCAGGAATTTTGGAGCCAAGAGCAACACGAAGACAAGGTCAAGCAATGACCTGGTGGACGTCTCCAAGGGTGGAGTTTCGAGGAGAACCGTACAGATTGACCCAGCACGGTCCAAAAGTGGGGTTAAAACCTGTGGACAGACACGCCCACGCGGTTGAGGACTTTTTAAGGAGCGCAGGGATGGCAAGAGAGCAGTTTTCGGGTTGTACCATTCCTCGTGGGGTCTGAAATCTGCCGCAGGTCCAGGAAGTGCGTTGCCAGAGCGATGTCCCCCATCTTGGCGTCATCAAGGACCTGGACTCTGATCCGCTGGGCCAGAGGAGGAAACTGCTCGATGAAGGAGATCTCCTCATTCCAAACCGGGCAGCTGCTAGCGCTAGCGACAGACGTCTCCCCCTGAAGAGGGACCGGTCCACTTTCAAGCCGACCCAGGTCGTGGACCGGAATGGCCAATCGGGGACGAGCGTACCTGCTGTCCAGCAAAGGTGACTTGGACGTAAGGATCGATGAAGACCCTTCGGTCTGTGACTTTGGACATTTTGCCCATCAGGCCCGCATCCATGGTGGGCAGGCCCTCTGCCTTGTAGACCCGAACCCGAAATCGAGCCCAGGGGCGCTCGGAAGGCATCCCGCGAGGAAGCATCAGGTTTCTGTCGGGAACACATTCCATTCAAACGCTCAAAAGAAAAACTCCACCGAGGTTTTAGCACACTCCCTCCATCTATAGCAGAGGTCTGCAACCTGCGGCTCTGGAGCCATATGTGGCCCTTTAGTACCTCTCCTGTGGCTCCTCACAATAACAACAAAAGCAGAAATTATTATTATTATTACTATTTTTTAGATAAGATATCCTTTAAATGAACTCATGTCAGAATTTTTAAGATGTCAGAAAAAGAGAGACAGATGAAACAGGTTTAAAAAAAACAACCTAAAAATGGCCAAAAAGTTAGAAAATAACCAGAAAATGTCCATGAAATTGCCAAAAATGTAAGTCAATTGTATGAAAAAGGCAGTTAAGAAAACAAAAACAAAAATTCCAAAAACAAAAGAAGAAATTACCATAAAATGTTCACAAAATTGCCAAAAAATAGAAATAAATTGATTTGAGAAAAGGCAGGATAGAAAATGTTTAAAAAGTAACCATAAAATGTCCAAAAAATAAATAAAAATCCCGAAAATTACCATTAAATCTACACAAAATTGACCAAAAACGCAGGAAAAGGATGTTAAAAAAATAGCCATAACATGTCCAAGAAAAGAAGAGGAAAAGCAGAAAATGACCAAAAGAGAAAAAGAACGTAGCATGAAAAATGAAAGCTCTTGGGCCCTCAGTGTGTTAAACTAACAGTAACATTGTTTCCTTTGTCGTAATGGTCAAAGTTTTTGCGGGTCCAGATTTTATTTATTTATTTATTTTTGGCCTCGAATGGCCCTTTTGAAAGAAAAGGGGTCCATTTCACTCCGAGACTAACCCTGAACAGTTGACATGCCCTGAGAGCGGAAACGCTGCGTTTTCGGTTCCAGGACGGCTGATTTGAGGTTATATCAACGCAGAGTTGCTTCACCTGCCGTTGCCGCTACACTAAAAAGTCCACATCAATGGAGCCCTGATTTGTCGAGTCACCATGGCAACGGGGAAGCGCAGTGCGCGGCCTCCTCTCCCGTAGTTTTGTTTTTTTACCACTCTCATCTGAAAATCTTAATTGGAATTTGAACATGTCTTTGGAAAAAAAAAGTGCAACACCGCAGTGGCTCCACCTAGAGGAAGGCGGCATTGTTGCTCGGGTGTCGGGTCAATGCGTAAATTGAAATGCAATCACAATAACATTACAGGGGAAGGTCAACTGGCTTCGGGGACTGAATTTTTTAAAAATTCTGTTTGTCTTTGAAGGAACTGGACATGTCCAAAAAAGAGCATAAAATGGCTGCTTCAAACCAAAATAGCGGGCACTTCTTGAGACGTTGTGGGATATTTTTTGTGGGTCTACTCACGATAGACGTGTAGTAAATTTCATGGAGCAAAATAAAGCTGGCTTCGGGGCTTAATTGTCAAAACATTGTGGTTGTACTGAAAAAACAAAATGAATCTAAAATGGCCACATTGAGTAGAAGGGGCAGACTTCTTGCTGTCATTTTTCTAAAATGGCTCCTTGAGAATTTTCTGGGGGTTTACCAAATGTCATGTTTCTCCATAAAACCAGCTCATTTGGAAGGAAATGGACCTAAAATGTCCGCTTCGATCCAAAATGGCTGACTTCCTGTGACTTTTCAAGCATGACTTCTTGAGACATTTTTGACGGCTGTACTCGTGATGGACATGTCTAGCAGAGGTCCAGTTCCCGTCAGGTGTTGAATTTACCCCTGAAAATATTCAGAAAACAAGCGCATGAACCAACTTGTCGATGTCCTCGTTGGAGTTGGACGTGGCGGGCGGCAGGCCGGGGGCGTTGAGAGCCTCGCCCTTCATCAGCACGGTGAGCGTAGCCTTCACGAAGCCCTTGGCCCCCGATCGGGTGTCGGCCGGGTCGGTGAGCGGGGCCCACTTCTGGTAGAAGCGGTGCTCTGCAAACGAGCGCGGAGGTCATCCGGGGCCGTAGGGGGCGCCGCCGTGGTTTGGTTTGATGATACCTGGCTGGCGGAAGACGGTGGCGATGTCGATCTTGAAGGTTCCCACGTGGCTCATGAAGAAGGCCAGCGTACGGCGGTGGCACACCTGCAAAGGTGGGAGACTTTAGGTGTCCCGTCGCCATGGAAACCTGCCAGCGATGAAGGCCAAACTGACCTTGATCTCGATAACTTTGTCGAAGAGAACATCTGGAGTCTCGTGAAACTCAAACTGGAAGTTCTGCAAAAAAATTGTTTGTTGGGTTTGATTGCATCACAACGGGTTTTAACGGCTTCTACTAAATGTGTTTTTCTTTTATTATTCCACCGCTGAGTTGTTTTGCGCCAACATGTGTTTGATTGCGTGTTGTGGTGCGCGTCTGCCTTTGCGCACTTCATTGTAAAAGGGGCAATTGGTGGACTTTTGCGCGGCCGTGTGCTTCTTCTGCTCTCCCACTCGGATGAAGACGGCCGGGTTGATGTTGACGCCCGCCAGTTTCTGAGCTTCCAGGATGTTGACGTTCACCTGCCCTCACCCAATCAGACACAGACCCCGCCCACAAATGTCCTCAACCTCTTTCCAAGAACAGTCCGAGCAGGATCTTTTTTTTTTGAAGTCCTAACTGTATAGGCACTCAATTCATATTACTCAATTACAAACACTTTGTCAAAAGTCACTTGACCTCTCAAAAGTACAAGCCCGTCAAGCAGGTCTTCTTTTGGCTCTCATCGATTGTCGAGAAAAACACAATAATTCATACAGGAAGTTTCACGCAAACAATGAATCAACAAACCATAACTAACTCACTCATTTACTCGGTTACATTTACTTGAGTAACGTTTTGCAAAAATGTACTTCTAAGAGTAGTTTTACCACACAATACTTTTTACTTTTACTCGAGTAGATGCGTGAAGAAGTAACACTACTCCGCTACATCGGGCTACACGAGAGTCGTTACCCGCCGTCCCATTCACGCTTTCGATTTTCCGTATTTTCACATAAGCGCTCCGCTTTTGTGGGAGCATTTCCAGTGACGTGACCTTCATGAACGAATCGAGTCTTTCGAACGACTCTTCAACGTGACGACGGGAACCGAGTCTTTATAGAGACCCGTTCAGATCGAACTCATTCAAACGTTCAAACCTGGATCTGCGAAAAGTGTTGTCTTTTGTCGTTTTGTTGTCGTTTGCTGCATTCTTACCTGGAAACTTTGAACTTTGGGTGTGGCTGCGGCGACACGCCTGGACAGCGGCCTGGAACGACTACACACACGCACACGCATGCTTCTTCACAACAGATAATGCATCTTTACTCATCTATCTATGCCAGTGATGTATAGTGACAGACAAACAATTTGAATCCCTTCCACGAGATGACAGAAGCGGCATCCATTTAAAAAAAAAAGAAGTCAAACACACGACTACTAAATGAGAACAGTGTAGCCGACCTCATCAAAGGAGTGGAGACGATGTCGGACGCCTCCATGTCCAGCAGGTCGTCTTCGTCTTCGTCGTCGTCGTCGTAGTCATCCTCGTCGTCGTGGTCGCCTTGGGCGCGGAGGAGGCCGCGTCCCAGATGTCGAGCCTCCCTCTCCAGCTCCCTCTCCGGGCGACTCAACGTCTGAGGGCTTGCTCGGGAATCGGAGAGACAAGATTGTTTTTGTCCGCGTGGCCGTACGACGCGCGAGCGGTCGCGCGACGAGCGCCATGTGAAGTCACTCTCACCTCTCGTCATCTTCAAAAGCTTCGTTCCTGAAGCTCAGCGATGACCTGAGCGACACAGATTTTAAAAACACACAGGTTGAAAATGAACTAACTGACTGACTAGCTAACTGACTAACTAACCAACTGACTATCAAATTAAACAACTTACAAAAACAGTAACTCAAAATGGACTAACAAACTAAACAACCAACAAAAAGAACAAGCTTGATTAACGAACGATAGAACTGAATAAATAATTAACTAAATAAATAAAGAAAGAAAGAAGCAACAAACTTGCTTACAAACTAAATCCATCAAAAAAACGAATTAAACAACAAAGACACAAACGAAACAACAGGCTAACTAAGCTAAAAAGAATGAACTAAAAATGTAAACAACAAATGAAACAACCAACTCAAACAAATAAACACAACTAAAACTAATTAACTATCTGACTGACTGACTAAATAAACACATAACAAAATAAATGATAAAACTAAAAAAAACATTTTAAAAAAGAAGCATGAAATGGTAATGACTAACAAACAACTCCCTAAAAAAGGAACTGACTGACTGAGTGACTAGCAGCAGCCAGCTAACTAACTAAAGAATGACCCACTGACCAACTAACGAAACAAATAGCAAAGAAACTAAACAGCTAATAAACTCAAAATAACTGAACAACTAATTAGCTGATGGATGAAGGAATTAACAATTGATGAAAAAAGAAAGAAAAGCAAGAAAGTCGCTGCTGATGCGCCGTCAGCAAGTGAATGCGAACTCAGTGTGAGGCACTTTTTTGAGTGCCTCAATAGACGGAAAAGAAAGTGAAACGAAGTAACTCACTAAACTTGGGAGGAAACAAACATGTTAACGTGCCGATAGGAAAAGTGTCACTTGTCTAAAGATGATCGATGACTTAACTTTCCATTAGTGGGGCTCGGACCCAGCAGGAAAATTGGACATGCAGGAGCTTGAATTCTGCCTAGCAACAAACGACCTCACACTTGTCTTTCCAACCAGAGCCTTTCTGCCTTCTTTCTTATTTTTCGGGGTTTACTTCTTACTCATCTCCGTCGTCCACTCTGATGAAGTCCTGCCCCTCCCATCCTCCAGCCGCGCCCTCCACTGGATTGTAGCGCACGTCCAACTCCACGTAGATCTGCTCGACAGACAACATGATTACCGCACGCGCCTGCACACATGCACGCGTACTCACAGACGCACGCTCACGTCAGTCAGGAGATGGTTGCCATCGGTCAGTGGTTCCCGTAGCAACAGCCTCCCTGACGTCACCATGTGGTGGAGGCCCACAACCAGCTTGCCGAGCAGTCTGCACGTGAACACACGCGCACACGCCCACAAACACACGCATAGTGAGACCCGTGTGCTTTGTTACATAACTAATTATTGAATCAACCGACTAACTAACCGACTATCTGAAAAACTAGCAATGTATCAATAACAAATAAACGGACCAGCCAGTGTCTCATTTAACTATTTAGCACTAACCAGTCAGTGACTCAATGACGACGACTACTAACAAGCTACTGAATCAGCAAACTGATTAACCAAGCATTGACTTGACTAACTAACAATGAATCAGCAAACCAGTGGCTCAACTAAGGACTCGGCAAACTAACTGCTGAATAAGCAAACCGACTAACTGATTAATCAAATAACTATGAACCGACAAAACATATATCTAACTAAGTAACTAACTAACCAAGTTGCTAAGTAACAACTAACAACTAACTAACTGGCTAATAGACAAATTAAGCAAATTAATCAACAAACTAACTGCTGAATAAACAAAGTGGCTGACTGATTAACCAACTAACTACAAACCGACAAATAAAATAACTAACTAACTAAGCAAATAATAGATAGAAAGAAACAAGCACCAACCAACATCTAATCAATGAACAAACAGACTAATAAACCAGCTCGTCAACCAACTAGCTAACAACTAAACAATGAAGCAACTGACAAACTAAATGAACAACAAACTTACAAAGTTACTAACCAGTTAATGATATTATTTTGTCTCACGTGATCTGTGTGTGTGTGTGTGTGTGTGTGTGTTACCTGTTGGAGAAGACTTTACTAAAGTTGTAAACACTGATGGTCAACACTTCATGGCGGATGACTTTCCCGTAGTGAGGCCAGCGGAAAGACTACACACACACACGCACACACACACACACGCAAGGTCACGCCTGGAGGTCAAACTATGACAAGGATCCGCTTTCAACACGACAGAGCGGGAGAAGTGATTGCGTTCCGTGTCCCTGTTCTGCGTTAAAGGCAGATCCAGTTCGGATCCATTCTGGATCCGGATCAATTGCGTGAAAGGGGCTGCATGGCACGCCCACCTTAGGCCGGGAGCAGTCGAAGAACATAAACTTGAGGCGTGTGTGTGTGTTTAAGGAGTGTTTGTGTGCGCGTGCGTGCATGCGCGCTTGTACGTGTGTGCGTTTGGGTTGCAAGGAGGTACGTTGTTATCAGTTGAAACGGGTTCAATCAGAAGCCAACAAATAACTGTGACACACATGACATCATCAGTGGCCGGCGTTGTGATTGACTGACCTCGTTGAAGACGGCCACGGCGTCACTCTGCACCACTCGCGTCTTCTGAGTGAATCCTGGTGGATGAACAACAAAACCTGTTACCATGACAGCATCAAAAATTGCACTATAATAATAAAGCTGCAGTATTGCCAGAAAAAAAGAATATATATATTTTTTTTTATGTCATTGTTTTGTTGTCCCCCAAAGCCATGTATTTCAACGAATACATTTTTGGATGAAAAAGTTGTATTAAAAAAACAAACAAAACTGTTGTTATCATACAATAAAGACTTTTTCCAGAATGAGTCATAATTTTAAATCAAATTAAAATGTCGTTTTTTCCCCAAGATACATTCTCACAAACCGAGAAAAAGTGTAATGCATGAAAACCAAGACTAAATCTTACAACAATAAAGTAGGGGTGTCAGGCGATTCAATAATTAACTCACAATTAATCGCACATTTTATATCTGTTCTAAATGTACAATAAAATATTTTCAAATTTTTTTTTTTTTAACTAAAGTAGAAATATGGCTGCATCTTTTAGTCATTGATACAGTAATTTCATAATAAATCACAAAATTAAGTTAAAACTAAAAAGATGTTCTGTACTGTAAAAAACGAGTGTGATATTGATTTGTGTTGAGGTCATTTTTCTGACACTAGATGGCATTATTGCATTTGTAAAACATTGGTGACAGCTCAGTGCATATTTCTTTTCATATTAAAAGCTATCTCATCGTAGCTTGTGAAACTCTGCCCATTTATAAAATTATAAAATACAACTTGACCGCAGTCTCCCCAAATATATGCATTATTATGACATTTATTTCTGCTCAATTTTGACGTGGACGTGTCTGCTGTGTTGCGACTGGAATTCCCCCAGTACAGACTTTCCAAGTCAGGGGCGGTCATTAATTACGCCTAAAAAAAAAATGGAGGCGTTAAATGAACTTTATTAAATTAATTCAAAATTGTTGCACTCATTTTGGCACCCCTACAATAAAGTGTTTTGTTTTGTTTTTTTAAGATTTTTTTTTTCTCCAAGCAGGCCACTAACCTCTGAAGGAGAGCTCCACTCTGCGCTGGGATCCTCCCGGCAGGTTGGAGACCTTCCTGACGTTGACGTTGATGGACATGGCGAAGGAGCGAAAGGAAGACGCTCGTTCTCGTCTGCATGTCTCCAGGTGTCAACATCAGCGCACAACACGCCACCGTTTGGTGTGTGCGTGTCGGTTAGGGTTGGTCCCGTCCAATGTCATGTTTGACCAGGTAAAGATACTCGACTGGCTTGACTCGTTTCCTCCTTTGGCTACGCACACACAGCGAGCGCCACTACAAACATGACACGAACCTCCAAAGTGGAGCACAATCCCTTCTGTGATTCTGCTCAACTTTCAAGTTATTACCTTCTTTTTTTTTTTCAATTAGAAAATGGATTTGTTCTTCTTGGGAAATGCGGTAATGCAAAGTCGATGAAGCTATAATTGTACAAAATCGAATTTCAATCAAGCAACTAAAGAAAGAAAAGTCATACTCTAACATGTATGATGTGATGTGAAAACATTTTTTTTTTCAAGAACAAAAAGTGTTTGGGCTCATTTTTTTCAAAAGAAAGAGAAAAAGTTGGAGCTCTTTTGAGAGTAGTCATGTTTATCCAGAATAAACAGCTCCCATCTTAGATGACAATGTTGATACACCCCCCCCCCCCAAAAAAAAGTTGCTTTTAATGTTGTTGTAAGGAACTGTGTATTTATTGTAGGTTGTCATAGTCCTATCAAAATGTAACTAATTTGTTTGATAAACAAAACTGTAAAAAAACTAAAAAATAAATAAAAATTCAAGAACAAAAAGTGTTTGGGCTCATTTTTTTCAAAAGAAAGAGAAAAAGTTGGAGCTCTTTCGAGAGTAGTCATGTTTATCCAGAATAAACAGCTCCCATCTTAGATGACAATGTTGATATACCCCCCCCCCCCAAAAAAAGTTGCTTTTAATGTTGTTGTAAGGAACTGTGTATTTATTTCAGGTTGTCATAGTCCTATCAAAATGTAACTAATTTGTTTGATAAACAAAACTGTAAAAAAACTAAAAAATTATGTAATTACTTTGAGGGAAAATATATATTTTTTATCCCCAGAAAAAAAAGTGCAATTTTACAGGAAAAAAAGGCGTTTTTTTTGTTTTGTTTTTGTTCGCCAAGAGAATAATATAAATTCATAATTTCCTGAGGAAGTTGCCTGTTTTTTCGAAGGGGAAAAAAAGATATTTGAGAAAAAGACAGAATTTTGAAAGAAAAAAGTTCTACCTAACTATGAAAATAATAATAATAATACCACAACAAAAACACAGGACAATATTATTATTATAGTACACGTAGTAATTAAATAAAATTGGCCTGGTAGTTTGCTTGTTTTTTTAGATCTATACAAATGAATTTGCGATATCTTGAATAAATCGATGAAAAAAGAACTAGATTTGAATAAACGGATACAAATAAATAATGACTAAACAATTACGTCATGGTGGAGTCGTCGGCAGTTGCCATGGCAGCTCTGACGTCAAAGCCCCTGCCGGGATGCTTGGAAACCCCTCAGTGCCGTCGCCCTGGATACTAGCGGGGGGAGGGGTGGGGCTTAGAGGAAGCGGAAGTGTCAGCGCAGGCGGAAGTGGTACTGCCCTGAATCCCCTGAGCAAGCGAGAGGAGGACGGCACGATAAAGCCTAATCGGTCACAGCAGAAAATCGGGAACTCGCCTACCTGACAAACGTGAGTTGACGCCATTATTCCTCCTCACGCGCCGCCGCCAAGCTTCATGCTTTGCGGGGGGTCGCGGCCGCCGCTTTCGCCTCCTCCGCGGCGGAAGGTGCCCATTGTGGTTTGGGGCTGGGTGCGAGAATTTAGGCCGAGATCCGCGGGTGCTGCGAGCGGACAAATAACCCAGCAGCGTCCCCGTACCGCGACGTAACGACTCCCACCTCTCTCCGACCTCCTCCACCCAGCGTCGCGTCCGACGGGGCGCTTTTCGCTCGACATCGTGCGGGGCGGGAGTCTCCGATGATTCGGGCCGTTTTTTGACAGCTTGGCCGCGCTGGCCCGTCGATCGCGGCGACGTTTTAGCTTAGCATCTCCGGGCTGCGCGCATTGGTGGGGGGGGGGGGGGGGAGGAACAACCGACAGGCTCGCTCGGGGTGGCGGAGTCCGTCCGATCAGCAGCCACCCACTCACCCGAGCGCTCGATGCTCGCGTAGCCGCGCTGCTCCGCCATGGCGTGGGTTAACACACCCTCCTTTCCCGGGAGTCCACCCCCCACTCAGCTCCCCCTTCCCTTTCCTCCCCGGTTATACTCGCTGATTTGATTCGGCTTGATTGAACCGTGTTTTCGGCCAAATGACATATTTCGACACCCGCAGCCGGCGTGTGTGCCGCCGACGTGCTGGATTAAAGGTGGCCGTTCTGAGTGGCTCGGCGTTCAGCTAGCGTGCTAAGGCTAGCCTCCATCTTAAAATTCCACAAGGGAGTGCGACGACGAGGGCGACGAGGGCGGAACTGTTAGCAGGCCGCGCAAAGAAAGTCGCAGCCTGCGGCAACGCTCGCCGCCCCCACGACAATTTGACGCCCTCGGGCGACGATTGAAGCCTCTTTTGTGACACCCTCGCCTGGAATGAAGTCGCAAATGGGCTCCTCACCCTTCACAGTGCAACTGTAGCGTGCTAGCTTGCGTGCTAGCGCGCTGGCTAATGCCGGAGGAGGGGGGGAGGGGGTGGGGATAAGTGAAATCGCAGCTAGATCGTTTTTGAACGATGGATCTATTTAAATCAATGGTAGGCTCTTCTAATGGGTAGAAAATGATGTCGAATAATGACTAAAAGCGGTCGAGGGTTGAAATCGCCGCCATATGATTCGCACCATAAACCAAAATGTAAGATGAGATGCTTGGATGACGGAAGATAGATGGCCACGGATAATGGATGGTCACATTATAGATGCATAAAATGGGTTGATGGCTTGAAGCAGGTTGATAGCTAAATCACAGCTGCATATAGATTCATGGATGCCTTATTCATGGCGTGATGGAAATGGTCGTAGTAGAAATATTCACATACAAATACTCTCGTATGATGTGTACAAAGACCTAGTGGCCGGAAGTGAAACTACATAAACGGATTGATTCAGTTACTGGTTTGGTCCGAGATGTCAGAAAACCATCACAAGTGTTGATGGTTGTTTTCCAAAGTAAAAGCAGATGTTTTGTCATTTTAATTGGACACAATCAGTCTGCTTCCACGATGGACAGAAATTGGTGCACAATATTTACAGTACTGTTTAAGGGGCTGAAATTCTGAGGATGTGGAGAATTTGAACAATGTTGAGCAGTTAATTATCAAAAGCATTGCTGAGAATTTGATGAAATTGTCGAGCAATTGGCAAATTTTTGCACCGTTTGCCATCGAGTCCGACGCGTTCATATTCTGCATATTATGAATGTTGCTGCATTCACGGGACGGATTTAGCGAACGGTGCGTTCACGTGCCATGTTTGAGCGTCTCTATTTCACCGCGTCATGTGACACAAGACAACAACAGCGGTACTTCCTGTTGGTAGCCCCCCCCCCCACCCCCAACCCAAGTGAAGCATGAGTCACCCCTCGAGGATTCACTCTTGTTGTAATGACCCCGCTTAGCCTTGATGTCAAAAGCATGACGTCAACTTTCTTTACTTAATACAAGCGTGCAATTTGAGATCTAAATGTTCTGCTACGTTAGAAGGAATAAAGCTGCTGCCAGCCATCGAGTATTAGAATTTGCATGGACTTGCTTAATATCCCCAAGTAGTATCTCAGTTGCAAAAGGTTGGTGAGACCTGCTCTAAAGTTTGACGTCTAAAAATGACTTGTAACCGCTAGCGTGACCCACTTTTCATGATGTCAGAGCTTTGGAGCCAGCGGCGGTCCGAAATGAGGTGAAGGCAGCCGCCTCCCCAATTTGACACGGGCCGCAAAAAAAGGGATTTTGTAGCGAGACGCCGGGACGGACGGGCTTTTCACGAACGTCCAAGTGGTGACGCGCGCCTTGTGGTCCGCAGTCGCGAGATGGACAGGACCGACCTGGTGCAGAAAGCCAAGCTGGCCGAGCAGGCCGAGCGCTACGACGACATGGCGGCCGCCATGAAGCAGGTGACGGAGCAGAACAAGGACCTGACCAACGAGGAGCGCAACCTGCTGTCCGTGGCCTACAAGAACGTGGTACGACCCGGGTCGCGTCGGGGCCGGCTGCTCCTCCTCCTCGCGCTCGCTGCGCCGACTTGACTTTTTTTTTGTTTTTTTTTGCGGCGTTCTTGTCGTCTCGCCGGCAGGTGGGAGCTCGCCGCTCGTCCTGGCGCGTCATCTCCAGCATCGAGCAGAAGACGGAGGGCAACGAGAAGAAGCAGCAGATGGCTCGCGACTACCGCGTCAAGATCGAGGCCGAGCTCCAAGAGATCTGCAACGACGTGTTGGTACGTCTCGTTGTGTCGCAATACGCTACAGTGCACTCAACATAACAGACTTTGTTGTCAAGTTTCAGGATTTTACAACCTTTTATGTATTTAATTTTTTTTAAGCAGTTTTCATGTAAATGCATAAAAGGAAAAGCTCAATTGTATTGGAAAGGATGTATTGTGTAGTAACAATTTTTTTTTTTTTTTTTGTATAAACAACTAGTGTTAATTTCATCTACAAAAACTAAACACAAATAATTTTGTCAACACACATTTTTCACCGGACTTAGACTAGACTAAAACCCTCATTAATAAACAATATGATAATAAGTGGGGTTGACTGTTCAAATCTGACAAGCGTGAAACTGGGCAAACATTTTAAAATGAGACTACATTTAAAAATGGCGGATAAAATAAACACTACAAACAACTATTCTCCGATCCAAAATGGGTACAGAATATTTTTCATACATGACGCAAAAAAAGGCGAATTGTTAGCTAGCATCACATTTTAGCCGCGAATCCATTCAGCCACGGGCGGCCACGATTGTTGCCGAGTTGTGATGTCATCTGGACTGCAAAGGCTCATGTACTGTATTCAATTGACAATGCCGGAAGAAAATACATTTTTTTTTTGTTGCTATATTGTAGTTTGTTTGTTTAGTTTTTGAGAGTCAAAAACGAGTATCCTTGCTTACCGAATACTTTGAAGGTCCCGTTGCGACGACGCTTGTCTCCTTTCAGAATCTTCTGGACAGTTTCCTCATCGTCAACGCCAAGACAGCAGAGAGCAAAGTGTTCTACCTCAAAATGAAAGGAGACTACTACAGATACTTGTCGGAGGTGGCGTCCGGCGACTCCAAGAAGGGTGAGCTTGAGCTTTGTCGCCGAGATGCTCGTAAGATGCGGGACGGGGGGGGCGGGTCATAGGACGGCGTCTTCTGCTACGGTCGCGACTTGAGGCGGTCGCGAGATGGCGACTTGTAGTCACGTGATGTGCTGCCGTAAGATGGCTTCCGTCTTATTTGTAGCAACGGTGGAAAGCTCCCAGCAGGCGTACCAGGACGCGTTTGACATCAGTAAGACGGACATGCAGTCCACACATCCCATCCGACTGGGCCTGGCTCTCAACTTCTCCGTCTTCTACTACGAGATCCTCAACTCACCGGAACAGGCCTGTTCTCTGGCCAAGCAGGTACAACAACCGCAACAATCGCCGCCGCCGCCGCCGCCACTCTCGGGCTCTGAGCGCTTCCTTCCCGGCAGGCTTTCGATGAGGCCATCGCCGAGCTCGACAGCTTGAACGAGGAATCGTACAAAGACAGCACGCTGATCATGCAGCTACTAAGGGACAACCTGACTGTGAGTCAACACATTGTTTGATTTTTGATCTCCTAAAGTGATCAAATGGAGAATGAAACGTCACTAAAAGACAGTAGAGTACATAAAGTGTAAAAGTTAGTATGGAGTCAAAAATATTCAAGATTGAAATCTGTGCATTTCTTGTGTCTCCTCGTCAGCTGTGGACATCCGAAAATCAGGGTGACGAGGTGGAGGCCGGCGAGGGCGAGAACTAGTACAACGCACCCCGACACCCTCCGACCAACCCGACACCTTCGCCATCCCACCGCCGCTCTTCTTCCTGTCTTCATGCACACAAACGTTCATTCCTTCTTCTTCGTCTTCTGCATAAGAAGCAGCAGCATGCCCCCCCGCTCGCCCCTCCCACCCCCGCTCGCCCCTCCCACCCCCGCTCGCCCCTCCCTCCCCCAGCTGAACCTGGCACTCCAAAAGCTCCTTTAGAACCTTCTGGTCCGTCCTGTCTCACTAGGAGGTTTTTTTTTTCTCTTTCTTTTAAATCTATCACCATTTTCTTCCTACTTCCTCCTTCTCCCTCCTCTTAACTTCCTGTTGGCTTGTTAGTCCCGCCCACTGGCTGCTTTTATTCCACTTTAATCCAAACAAACAAGAAGACAAAAAAGGTTATTAAACTGTGTGTTTATTTTCAACAACAATGCTCACGACTCCTTTCCTCTCAGTCCGTGAAATACGTGGTTAGCATTAGCCGGCTAACACACAATTAACATTAGCTTTTGCCAGCTGACTTGTACGACTAGTGACCATAATCGTATTTTCCCCCCCTAAAAAAAAACACGACAACACTTGCCCCGGCCTTGAAATTGTGGTCTCAGTTACACGTTGTACTTCACCTCTTATTAGTCACGCAAAGCCAACCGGACATTTTCTTGAATTTCTAAAAACCCCGGACGCCTAAACAGGATGTAAGAAAATGGTCTGACGTTTGGTCACCATATGTCCAGAAATCTGTTTTACTTTTCCAATATTTTGTCATATTACAGCTTTATTCAAAATGTTTTGTTTACCTCAGGATTCTACATAGAACGCCCCATGACATGAAAAAGACCCTTTAAAACAAATTTTTGTCAAATTAACTCTCATTCGCTCTTGAGCACCTTCTAAAGCTCCACTGGAGTCCATTTTGTTGATTGGACATGATTTGGAAAGGCACACGTCAAAATGATTTAAATCCCTTTTAGCACAAAATAAGGAAAACATGACGGCAAGCGAGCAGGACCACGTCTAAGTTGGTTGATTTGTGTCACCCAAAAAAGTGCTCCGGTGTCGAATTTGGACTTGTTTCCATAGCAACCAGAGACGCAAGCGAGCCACCATTTTATGAAAGTTGCATCTTAACCCCTGTGGACAAGATGGCGTTTGCTTTCTGGAGCAACTGCTTCTATTTATTTAATGATTGTGGACATTCTCCTATTTTTTTGCTTTGCGGGGGACACAACTTTTAATTCACTGACAACATAAAAGCAAAGCTTTTTAGTTTTAACCACTTTTCAAATCAAGAAACAAGTTTGCTTGTATGATGGTTTTATTGCTTCGCGCGAACGTGCTTGTGACCATTTTGACTTTGCTTGAATAAAACCACAAAACACCCTGATGATGATTGCGGTGGTCCCGGATGATTTTGTCTTTTACATGTTAACAAAAACCCACAAATGTACAAGAACGTTGACGGTCCAATAAAAAGTTTTATCTCAAATGTGAACTTTTTTTCCCCCGTTTACACAATCGTGATCCAAAATGAAAAGGTTTCTCGGGATGGCCAACGTCGCTTCTATGGGCCAATCAGAAGGCTGCTTTGTAATTTTGGGGCAACAAAATTTGAGAGAGCGCGGGTGTCACAGAAACGAGATGAGGACAAAAGGCATGAAAAAAAGACAAGCCAAGACGTGATGACATTTGCAAAAGAAGACCAAATGAGTGCAACTGAAGATTCGACAAATGAAAGGCTACCGTGAGAAAGATATCAAGGTAAATAAAGATCAAAAAGAGGAAAGCATCTTGATGAATGGTTCAAATGACACGAATGAACCAGCTCCGACAAGTTGATGGCAGAAGCCAATCAAGACGTCAAAGACGAGTTTAATGGAACTCAAAAGACGCCAACGGATGAAGAAACCAAAGAAAAGCAGATGAGCACATCAATGACCACCAATGAAAAAGCTCGAAAATGAAGATGGTTGTTTCAGGCACTTTATCAAAAAGATGGGTGGCGACGTTGGCGGGCCGACTGCGTTGTGATTGGTTGCCTTTGTGGACCTAACTCCACCCACTTTTGCCTTCAGCCGTGTTCCTGAACAAAAACGTGTCCGGTGGTCACTTCTTCCTGGTCCTGTTCCTCTTCTTCTTCTCTTGTGGAGGCCGTTGCTGTTGTTGCCGTTGTTGTTGTTGTTGCTGTTGTTGCTGCTGCTGCACTTCCTGTAGCTGCTGCTGCTGCACTTCCTGTAGCAGCTGCTGCTGCTGCTGCACTTCCTGTAGCAGCTGCTGCTGCTGCTGCACTTCCTGTAGCAGCTTGATGGCAGCCGTATTGTTTGGCTCAACTTCCAGGAGCTTGTTCAGGTCTTGGATGCAACTTTTCATGTCCTGAAGAAAAGAAACATGGAAATTGCCAAGTTCGCTTCGATAAACAAAACGAATGTTGTTAAGTAAGCAAGCGGCTAGCTAAGAACAAAGGAAGGTCACAGTATGCAAGGTGCTTGGTAACTAGACAGGTTAATAGTGTAAGTACTTTTTTCCCCCAATAACTTGTTTTTTGTTTTATATAAAGATTAAAAACAATGTTTTTGGTCCTTACAACTAAATACGAATGACAGGCAGAACATCTGACTGTCCTTTTGTAATGAAGTTTGTGATGTTGTTCACATTGTAACATATCGTTGTCTCCATCGATGCTAACCGGACGGAATGAAACCCAATCTGCATTTACGGGGCAAATGCGGCAGAATTTGGTTCATGGTTCACGAGACAGCAAATAAGCACGTCAGTAAGCCGGCAGGCAGTCACCTTGAGCTCCTTGTACGCCTGCGCCCGCCGGTAGAGCGCCTTGACGTTGGCGCCGTCCATGGCGAGCGCTGCGCCGCAGTCGCCGACTGCATCGCGGTAGCGCTTCAGCGCCAGGTAGCACAAAGCCCTGACCACACGCGCACAAAGGTTAGCATTGAAGCTAAGCTAACGCAGCCATCTTGTTTGCCTACCGGTTGGTGAAGGTGGCGGCCTCTTTGGCGTGGTGGAGGATGCTCTGCGTGTACTTTTCGGCAGCCTGGTCGTGCAAGCCTGTCTTGACCAGCGCATTTCCTTCCTCCTTGAGCAACTTGGCTCGCTGCACATCCTCCTCGGCGGGCGGAGTGTGGTTCTGTGCCACGCCGTTGTATTGCGGCGGCGCGCTAGGGGGGCCTCGGCTGAGCTTCTCTCGGACCGCCAGGGGCACCACGGGGATGGTAGGGAGCTTCTCTCGCCATTTGGGACCGTCGACCTCCATCAACGCTTTTGTCATCCTAAAAAGGAAAAGTAGATAGGCGAGTTCACAAGGAGTCGGGGAAGGAAACTGTGACTGTCTCACGATTGGATTCAGAGCTGACTCGCTAACGCTAATTACTCGCAGCACTTTTAGCTATTCATACAAAACGCAAAAAAATGCAAAAAAAAACAAAACAACTTTTATTGGAACAACTCGATGGTGACTTTTTCCTTCTACTCTCTAATGTGGCAACAACTTAACAGTGTATCAGAACCACACTGCCCCTAAGTGGCCAAATTGTGTACAACATGAACAGCGCTCCCAATAAGCGAAGTGCGCATCTCGGCAGCGCGGTGCATTATGGGTAGGCCGGCTGGTAGCCTGCTACCAACTTGTCATTGAAAACCTATGAAGTCTAACGGGAAAAGCGCTGATTTGGACCATTTCAACCGTTGGAAAGTTCATGTTTTTTATCAAATCTATTTCAAACATGAATAACGTCGTTGCTGACTGCCCTCTGCCGCAACACGACAGTCAAGCCTATTTAAGTGCTTATTATTTGACTGACTGAATGTGTGCACTTTAGCGGGAGTTGGACCGAGGACACAACACCGGGATGCGATCAAGGGACGGGGACGAGCTTTTCTTCACTGAAGGGGTTAATTGGGGCTAGAAGCAGATTCTTCAATGACCGTCACTCCATGAGTTTGGTTACACGTCCGTCCGCTAGCAGGCTTCGTGATGCTTCCGTCTGTTCTCTCGCTTTCAGGATATTGACAAAATAAATGTGCTTTAAAAAAAAATCTATTTTAACCTCTTATACGTCCATTAGGATCTTTCTTTTCTGTCTGGAAATTCGGATAGAGCGAACGGAGATTTACAAGCGTACACTTCCGTCTTCTCCAGCTTTGCAATGATGTGTTTTTTTGCCGATAAACTTTATTAGGACAGTAAAAAAAATGGCACCAAGTGCACCTGTCGTTTTGCCACTTAAGGCTGCTTGCAAGCTTTAAGGTGTGTATAGTTACGCAAACCCTTGCAGCACTGTATTTGCCGCCATTCAATTGACGACTTTGTTTGGCAGCAAGGTTTTTTTTTTTTTTTTACGTGCTTTTCACGCATGCGCAAACGTAATGCGCACTTCGTTTATAAAAGGCACACACAAACAAGGGCAAGACAGCAAAAAAATAAATCTATTTTGGGACATTTAAAAATCAATTTGGAAACGTACTAAATGAAAATCGCGATTCTTATAAGAATTGATTTTTGACACACCCCTCACAGGTAGGTAGGGTGGTAGTTGGAAGGCTAGTTGGATAGCGGGGGGGAAAAAAACGCAGTTCAGTTGAAAGGTTATTAAAGTGAACAAAAACACAAAATAAACAAAAATTGAAAAACATCCGTAAAAAAAAAAAAAAGCTAGACTACATTTCCAGCTTTCCAAACAAACCACGTTGCCGTGTGGCTCGTCCATCGCAGCATCAGCTGGTGTCTGCCTATCGCTCGTATGCATGCATCTGTATACGTCGCGTATGTAGCGCGTACCTGTTTGCGCCGTCGTGCGCCGCCACCAAGTGTGCGTCCAGCTGCAGTGCGGTCTTGTAGTCCACGTAGGCCTGGCGGTAACGCTCCTGAGCCTCTGTGGCGGCGGCCCGGCGCAGCAAAGACTTCACGTTGAACGGGACCAACTCCAAAGATCTGGCAGAGAAGGGAGGGCGAAGCGTTTGTCGTCTCACTCGCCTAATGCTCAAATACAAAGAAAGGTAAGCAACTGGGGAGCTAACTAGGAAGTAGGCGGGTGGGCTGCTAGGTAGCTAGCTTCATAATGGCGAATCAAAATGTAAAAAAAATTAAAAGATTGTTCTTTCTGACAAAATACTCTTTACAGTATGTATACTTTGAGAGAACAGTTCTTATGTAACAAAAGGTTTAAAATGTTAAATTGTGACATCTGTTTATATAAGACGCACGTTCAAACAGTAAGCTACTGTTAGCTTACAGTACGCAGGTAGAAGTTACACAGCGTGCAGGAAAGAAAAGATCATCCGCACGTTACCTTAGACACCTCAATGCCCGTCGAGCAGTTACGTCTCCGCCACTGTCGTTGCACATGTTCGCCGTCCGCGTTTGCGTGAAAAACAGCCGAGATGTTCTCTTGGCTTCCAGCTCACTTGTTGTCAAGAGACGCGTCGCAGGTTGGCTTGTTAGCACGTCTCGAACCAGCTATAGCCTTTAGCTTAGCAAATAGCCGCTGTCAATAGCCGGCCGTGTTATGTCGGCTAACTGCTTCGTCTGGTGCCAGTTGGGCTTGAGAATAATCCTTGGAAGTATTCAAGCTGCTTGTTTAAGTAGGCAAAGGGTACGTACGCCAAGTTGCCGGTGGAGGTGACGAGGTTTCAGATCTCAAAGGCACTTCTCTTTTATGTCAACTTTGCGTGCAAGCTCAGAACCCCAGTTTCTCATAATAGCAGCACGAAAAATAAGTTCTGGTCAGGAAGATGTGGCAGAGATGCCTGACACACCATGCACTATTAAATTACTACTAGGTGTATAGCTGGGGGGTGGCGGGGGGGGGGGGGGGGGGGGGGCTTAAAGGGCAACATTTGAAGACGATTGTAAGCATTTAAGGGTTAGGTTAGTTGATCATAATTTGTGGTGTATTCGTGGTTTAACCTATTAAAATAGCCAATTACACCTTTATCATAAAATATTAAAATATGTCACTTTTAAGGAGCGGAAATCCAATCTAATCTAATCATGGCCTGACTTGGACTCCAACTGTAATATACTCACATGTTGCAGTCCTTGAAACATTCTGCACAGTTCCCTTCTTTGAGGTAGCTGGCGGCGCGGTTGGAGTGCAACACACTCAAATCCTCCACGTTCTTTGGATCTGCAAGCACAAACGTGAACACACATCGGGATCTAAGTTTGTAGCTACTAGGTCAACCAGATCGGGTAGATAGGTACAACATCACTGGTGTATGAGTGTGTGTGTGAATGGGTGAATGTGAGGATTTAATTGTAAATGGCTTTGGGCACCATAAGGTGTAGATAAATGCGCTATATATATTTAAAAAATAATAATAACAGTCCATCCATCCAATCCAGTAACCTAGGTAGGTACACAAAAAGGCAAGTAGTAAGTAAGTACTGTAGCAAGAATGCTACGTATGAATTCTGTAAGTATTGTGAAAGAAGCCAAAATGCCCCTCAATTAGGCAATGGCAAGTATTTTCATTAAATGTACGAGGGCGTTGCTTTGGTTAATTGCACTTTTGCTAAGTAAGGCAGTAGATATGGAAGTAGACTTACTGGACTTGTGTAGCTCGCCGATGGCCAGGCTGTACAAGCGGGTGGCTTCTCCGTACTGGCCCGCCTTGAAGCACTCATTACCGGTTTGCTTCAGCTCGGCCCATGCAGTCTTCGCTTTCGTTTTCGAACTCATTCTTGCGCTCCTGTTTTCGGAGAATCTGAAACTCAGCATACATGGCAACTTGGGACAGTTGTTACAAGCTACAACATAACAACACACTTATAATGATTGTAACCTTATCAACGCAAAAAAATATATACTCGAATATTGATATTGCCATCCAAGGTCCTTTATTTTGGGTTTAGGTGAAAAGAAATAGGGCCGACGTAACAATGAGCAAACTCGTTATTTATTAGAACATACTGATGAGTAAAAACCCGTCTCTTTTATTAGACCGAGTAGTTGCACTTTTTATTACCGAGAATGTCAATAAAAGAAGACGACATTTGACTTCAAATTGAGTAATTGTGTCATGTTAGCTAATACCGGCGTTTTCTCACTGAAGCTAAGCTAATTACGCCATGTAAACGGACGCTGGAAGCTAAGCTAACCGGCACACTTCCGGATGATAAGCTAGTCAGCTAAAACGGAAGCTAACAGCGGTGTGTTGGGGATGTTTGGGAGAGAGGCTCGTATCGCTTACCGGCTTTCGGGCGATCAATGGCGGATTCAGCGAGAAAAATCGGCGGGCGGCGTCTAACGTTTTAAAATGTCCTTAACTCGCTGACGCAAGCGACACTAGTCATTCCTCCAAAGGTCCGTTTTTCTTTTTTTCTCCTTCGGTTTGCCAGTCTTGTTGTGGTGCTGAAGCTAGTACTGTAATGCTGTAGTGCTAAATGCGGTGAATGTGGGCGGCGTGTCTGTCGGTAACTTTCCGGCCGGCTGTGCTCACTTGTTAGTGGGGGAGAATGACGATGTCAAGGCGCTATCTGTGTCCCCTGCACGATCTGTGACGCGCATGCGCGGAAGATCGGCCATCTTGGCTCGCTAACTACGGCAACAACACTAAAACAAAATATTTTTTTAAAGATGAACATATTACTTTTGACCCCATTAAATATTCCAGTGAGTCTGCATTGTTATACTTTACAGTAGGTCTGCGGTGTGTGTGTTTTAAATGACCCCCACCCCGCACCTAGTTTCAACCCCTTAGCTATTGTCAAGATGTTGTTGTCGAGGCGGGGTAAAAGGCGGGCTACAAATAGTTTCGAGTTGATGTTTTCTGGCGTCTTCCTGCTAAATTAACCAGACACGGCAGGACAGGATTCAAGCACGTTTCTCTTATTTAACTCTCTTCTCGAATCTCTCTCTCTCCTCTCTCTGCGCTCATGTCATGCGCAGTACACAAAACACTTCAGCATGTAAAACTAAAATAAATACAAAACCAAAAGTAATCATTCACAAAACAAATATAAGTCAATTGCAAGTAAATAAAAAAAATACACATTTGCAAACAATGTGTTACACTATGATAATGGCCACACATTGTTCTAAAGACAATAAAAATATACCGTACCCACTCTCACAGCAAAATATTATTACAGTATGTGTGAAAAACAATTTTTTATTCGTACAAGATATTCTTGGGTACAATACTTCTTTGATTAAAATAAAAAAACTTGCACCTGTCCTGTACCTTTCGCAATGTCTGTTACATTTTGCGTGTGTGAACGCGTTTTGACCTATGTAGTTGCCGTAGTTAGCGTTTCAAAATGGCCGATATTTTGCGCATGCGTGTCACAGATCGTGCCTTGACAGAAGACGATAGTCACGGGCGACCTGGGCGGGAAGGGTGGTCACCTCGCGATGCGTTCATGTTCCCTGGGATGTCACCATGTTATGCGTTAGGTGGGAAAATGACAAATTGTGAAAATTGACTTATTATTTGTGTATAATAGTCTGGAGTGTCTCCAGAGTGAATACACAACCAAGGAAATATTTTGTTATTATCTGCTTGTTTCGGAAAATAGGCACCTCAAAAATGAATCCATAATCAATCAAAGGAAAGCTTCTCAACAGTAAATCATATCAAGTGAAAAAATCATGTCCATCAATCATCATAGCCTCCTTCAACGCTTTATTCAAGGTGCAGGTGTAAAACATTCATTGCTGTCGTACAAGCAGTAGTTGAAGTAAAATAAAGTAAAACGACACCTTTTTTTCCGTATTGTTCATATCAAACCAAGCAAAAAGACATTTCCCATTTCCTGTTCTATAGCCTACTGCTACCCTCTTGGTGACATTATAAAAATACAAACACGTTTACACATTTTGTGTAAAAGGCAAAGCACCGCACCGAAAGCAGGAATATTCTGCTCATTTGCACTTAAAAATAAGAACTACATAAAAGCATCACTATTACATAAAATTATGAAATGGTACGAAAAAAGTATGTCAGAGCATAAGCAGATTTCTTTTTGTGCTTTTTTTTTTAAGAGGATGATTTACAGTCTGACATTGACCGCACAGCTGCCCTTGAAATCTTTAAACAGGGACGAGTGGATGTTGGCCATCAGCAGCTTTATGCCCGTCCTGTACGGGGTAAACTCCAATTGGACGCGGATGCGAGTGTTGGGAGACAGGTCAGGAAGTCTGAGGGGACAAAAGAACGAGAAGAAACATCCAATGTAGCCATTTTGTTCCAATCCAATCCCGTGTGTGTTTGGGAGCGGACCTGCCCTGGGACCCGTCTTTCGCTTACTTGCACGTTAGGTTCAAGATTCTGCCATTGCCATTCTGTCAGCTTGTCGAGCCACTGCTGCTGACAACTTTTGTTTTTGGCTGAAAAGATTTGCTTACTTGTATTCTAGCTCCTGGCGCATCAGGCCGCTTCCCGACAGGGTCATTGTCACGCCCGTCAGGGTCTCCTGGATGGGGTTCATGAAGATCACCTCTCCCGCCGCCGCCTGGTGCTGCCGGACAAAACGGGAAACCTGCCACACACGCAAATCAATTTCTTGAATGCGTGATTGACATCCGTGTCATGCAGTGATGGTCAAGTCAGAACGTGCATGAAGGTGCGACTTGCACCCCAAAGTCATAGGAAAAGAGTGACACGTGCTGACTGAGGCAAAAAAAAAGAAGAGCAAAGATTAAAAAAAAAGTAATAAATAAAGATATTTTTTCTAGACAACCCCCCCCTCGAACCATTTTTTTTACTTCCTAAGAAAATTGTTGTAAATCGATCCATCCATTACGACAATAAAGTTGCATTTATTTTGAGAAAAAAAGTCATCATATGACAAGAATAGTCATGTTTTGTCAAAAAAAAAAGTGACATTAAAACAAAGTTGTTTTTTCTTCAAAGGGATTTTAAAACATTTTTTATAGAGAAGAAAAAATGTAATTAGTGAATCAAGATGTATTTTTCCAAATCTTAAAAAAGTGATAATACGGCAATAAAGTTAAAATAAAATGTTAAATATGAACAAAGTGATTTTCCCCCCCTTTAAGTAGAAGAAAGCATTACTTTAAACAACCTAATATTTGGTATCTTGTCCTTTTATGTTTTTACATTTTTCACCTTAGAGGAAAAAAGTTATCATGTAAAAATAATTAAACGTTTCAGAGAAAGAAAAATTATATTATTATATTAGTATTATTAAATTATGATATTGCGACAAAGTTGTATCAAAGTACAAGAACAAAAATTAATTTTTTTAAATTATCTATTTATTTTTAGAAAAAAACTAGCAAAAAAGGGACTAAGGTTGTAAAATGTTACACTGTTACAAGATTACAATAGTTTAATTTGTAATATGACAATAAAGAAAAGTCATAAAATTAACAGAACGCATTTTTTGTATCAAAAAACCATACAAGTTGATTTAATTTATTTATTCAACTCGTTCAACTATTGGGCGATCGATTCGTGGTAAAAATGGCGAGACTTTACACAGAAACCAAAGTCACACAAAAGGAGCAACACATGCCAACTTCATAGACTGCTTCAAAAGTCTTCCATAATAATAATAATAATAATACTAAAAAGGTCGCTTGGACTTACAGTGACGATGACGGGGGCGTCGCGCAGTATCACGTCGTCCTCCGCCAGGTACTTTTTGTCGGGATGCCGCTTGTCCGCCACCACGGCCAACACCTTCAAGCTGTCGGCGCGCTGCATGTGCGTGCGGTACGAGCGTACGGGGATCACGATGGGCAGCGACAGCTCTGCAACATTTGACAGACCACACAAAAAAAAAAGTCAAAACTACAAACGGATGTGAAAAGCTGCCTTCGGTTTGACGCCCGGCTCGAGGTGCTTCGTCTCAAAAGACATTTCTCAGCCCTTTGGCTGACATTTGGACAAAATCTGAACAGAAATGAAAAAAAGCCCTCATCTGGGTCTTTCATTTGAGGTATGACACAATGTGGTTTGTCGAAAGTCGAATTATTTTCAGTTGATACAAGAGAAATTAGAGAGAGAGAAAAAAAACATGCCTCTAAATTTTAATTAGAGATGTGACTCGATGTGGTTTTCTGCAAATACATTTTTGACCTGGAAAAAAAGGAGGACAGATCTGCATGTTTGACATTATTAACCCCTTTAAACTCAAGTATGACGCGGATGCGGATTGTTGCAAAATGTATTTTTTACGTGTGACTTTCAAACAAAAGAAAAACAACTTTTAGCTATTGTAGCTAATTTTTTAGACACATAAATTGAAGTAGGATTAATTGAATGCAGTTAGCTGCAAATTCATTTTTCTGACCTGTTATTTGTCAAACTTGACCCTAAAAAAAACCATTATTTTGATCATGTCGCTAATGTTTCAGGTCATATTTGCACAATAATTACAAATGTGGAAATGCCACATTGAGACCTTGAATTTGAGGCACGACTCGAGCATTTCTGTTTTTTGAAGAGTTTGACCTCGGAAAGGATGCAGCGTCTCCTCCTTGACTTCGGACAGGATGGTGGCTACAAAAGTGCCGTTGTAGTGCATCCCGTCCACACTGATGTGGATCTTGAGCTTCCGTTCCACTCTGCTCTCGCTGCTCAGCACCAGCCTCAGCTGCACGTCCTTGCCGTACTCCGGTACCGACATCTGACACACACACACACACATAATAGAAACATATTTTTTTTTTCAACTCTAAGGGCTTCTCATTTTTTCCAGTGTCTCCAAAAAATAAAACTTACAAACATTTTTGCAATGTTTTTTTTATAAATAGGAAAAATAACACTACTATTGTATTTTATTATTATTTTTAATGAAAACATATTGTCATCATTTTTTTATTTGAGCAGATTTATTTTGGTTCCGTTCAATGCAAATGCTCATTGACGCATAATGACCTTTAAACTGAAGTGTGATTTGATTTCATTTGTTGCAATTGTTTTTTTATAAGCCAGACCGATATTCATTTTTTGAGGCCAATGCAGATACCGATTTTTGGCAGAAAATATACAGATTAATCTGCCGATATGAATATATTGCGTACAGAAGAAAGTTGTAATTGAATTCTATTAAAATAATTCATTTTTCACATATTGGGAAAAATGTCAGCCTTTGCAAAGTGTTATCTTAACTGTGGGTATGCGTTCCCACAGCATTTGTGTGTGAATCTTTGTTATTTGAAGGAAAAACCCTTGCTAACTTCCTGTTAGCATTTGAATGGGATCCTCCCTTCGCTTTTAGCATTAGCGCTAAGCTAGCAATGTTTTAAAAAAACGAAGCATGTTTTATATTGAAATATACAGTGGATGTAATTCTTATCATTGTGTGTTTAGTTTGACAGTTAACTCCAACTGCGGTGTCATTAAACAGCTTAAAGGACGCTTTGGGACAACAGAATAACCAGAATAACATACGCTACACACTTGCTAGTTGCTAATGCTACGCAAGCAAAATGGTGCATTTCACAGCGTTGGAAACTTCGGTTTTCTTTGATTATAAAACGTTTTAAGGAAAAATAAAATAATCGGCCATTTGTTTTGGCAGATGTTTGAAGGGCGATAATCTTTTTCTTTTTTTCTTTTTACCTGTTCCTCATCAAATTTCCCACAAAAAATCTATTTTGGTCTTGGCATATGAATTTGTCAGGCTATATTGACAAAGTCATGACATGCCTGGAAATCGCACATGAAGACGTTTTAGGAGTGCAGACATTTTCGGTAATCTGCACGAAAATGACTTGTTCGTTGCATCCACATTTTTTTGCTGCGTGAAAGGCAAAGGCAGGAAGTCGAACCTCATCAAAGCGTATGGTGAGCTGCGGCGGGGGGCGCGGGGGGGCCGGTGGCGCGGGGGGTTGCGAGGTGCCCCCGTCGGGCTCCCCGCCCGCAGAATCTTCGCCGCCGTCGGGCTCCCCGCCCGCAGAATCTTCGCCGCCGCTCTCTTTGTCATCGCTGATGGCGTAGTTGAAGACGGCGCGCTCCGTTTCCGAGCCTGGAACACGCCATCTGTTCGTTAAGTGTGCTCGCGTGCGCTTGCCTGCGCGCGCGTGCGTGCAGGATACTCACCCTCCCTGTGCTTGTAGGTCCTGGTGATGTCGACACGCTTGTCGGCGCCCACCGCCTTGGTGGAGATGCTCTTACCAACTCGCTTGGTGTTCGAGGTCATCATCTCATCGGTGCCGTCAGCTTTGGTCTGCAACAAAGACGCAATTTACACGAGAGCATCACCACTTTGAAATGTCAATTCCGTTGTTGGCTTGCCCTCACCAGCCAGTCGACGCAGTCCGCGTTGACCTCGGCGAACACAAAGGGGACGTCGTACGGGAGCTCGGTCTCGCCCTTCAAGATGGCCGCCAAAGAGGCGGGGCCGCACTGGTACAAGCCTGAGTCAAAGAAGGCAAATCAACAAGTCCGAAAGTGCAACAGAATCTCCGCTATGATTACAAAAGTACTGGCACACCAAAACTGGCCAAGTCAAAAATAAAGAAATCAATAAATAAATGTGAAAATAACAACAGACAGAAAAAAAAACAACTGCTTAAAAATTAATTACAAAAATAAATATAAATGGAAATAAAAACAATAAAAATATATATCCATAAATAAATAAATAAAAGTAAAAAATAAATGCAAAAATAAAAAAAGATTAAAAAAATAAATATAAATATATAAATAGAGTTAAATATTAATCAATCAATAAAAATGCTCTGCTCTCACATTGATTTATTTCATGCTGCAGAAGCTCTGTCAGGACGAATTGTTATTCAAATGAGGGGGCGGTCCTAAACGTGTCTTGGGTTGGACAACCCATTGCTGGAGCTCTCCATGCCAGCGGGCGAGACTTTCTTGTTCACCGACGGCAGGGTCCAACCCAAGACACGCTTAGGACCGCCTCCTCATTTGAATAACATTTCGTCTGCAACTTGAAATAAATTCATGTGAGCATTTTTACTTATTGATATTTAATTACATTTATATATTTATTTTTGTATTTAATTCTGCCATTTATTTTTATATTTTAATTTGTTAAATCTCTCCTTTTTTTTTTTTACTGTATTTATTTATTTATTTATGGTTATTTATATATTTTGTTGTTTTTATTTCCGTTTATTTTTGAATGATATCTTTTTTATATGCATTTTTATTTTCACTTGTATTGATTTATTTCTAATCTTGGCAGCTTCTGAGGTCTTCACCGCGCCGAGTGTCACTCCAGTCAGTCGAGTGATGCTGAAGCCTGTCCCATTACTTTTGTCTCATGCACTTGTTAGTCGGCGATATTGAGGGCAAGATGGAGGACGGCGCTAACCGTTACTGGTCTCCTGCGGCGTGGCATCCAAAACCTGCCAGCCGTCATAGACGACGCCGGCCTTCAGGTCAGGACGCTTCATCCACGACTCAACCCACACGTGATAGTTCCTGACGAGGCGACAGACATTTAGCGCACACGCAATACACCAGGATCCGACCGATTAATCGGCCGCCGATTATAATCGGTCGCCGATTATAATCGGCTGATTATTGGCCTTCAAACATCTGCCAAAACAATTGGGCCAAATGGCTGAATATTTTCCCCATGAAACATTATCAAAGAAAATCGAAGCTTCCCACACTATGAAAGTACCCCGAATGCACCATTTTGCTTGCGTAGCATTAGCAACGAGCAAGGCTCTATACAATAACCTTGCATACCTCATGACATTTTTTTGATAATGGTCTATGGTCTTGTCATTCAAAGAAGTGAATCTTAATGAAAATGAATTTGGGGGTATTCATTTTATGCATTACATATATTTTTAAATAATGGGCAGAATAATCAGTATTTTTTTTCTGCCAAAAATCGGTATCAGCCTAAAAAACTGCGCATCGGTCGGTCCCTATAACATACACACAAGACAAACACACACGGAGCCACTGACCAGATGCTGTCCGCGGACTCTTTGTGCTCCGCCCCTTCATCGGCGTGGTAGACGTCGACGGTGAGGTTGGCGTTGGTGTCGTGGGCCGACACGAAGTTGGAGACCACGCGGGTGGGAATGCCCAACAGACGCATGACTGAAGGCAAACCGAAACAAAGCGGGAAACTCGAGCAGGACGCCGGTTAGGAAGCGAACCTGTTGCGCGGGTTGCTAGCGGCGACGTTACCTGAACACATGACGCCGGCAAAGACCCAGCACTGGCCGTACTTGACCGTCTGGTAGTTGTTCTTCTTCCACAAGGTGAGGATGTCATGGCTGCCGCTCCAGTGGGAGGGCGAGAAGCCGCCGGCGAAGGAATCCGACCAGTTGCCCATCACGACCCCGCGATCGTCCGGACTGTTGATCTGCCCGTTGGAGACGGCCGCGTCAACGCATACGCTCCGGACCCGGCCGCCTCCACCCGTCCCGTCCCAGACCTACCATGGCGCTGACCACGCGGCCCACGTAGGCCGGGTCGCCGCGGGAGGCCAGATCGCTGCCGGGGTTGTTTTTGTAGTTCAGATTGGTGTTCAGGACTTGGAAGCAAATTTCGACCATGTCGTCTTCAAACTGCTCAAGAAGGACGAACGGGATGAATGAGACACACTGCAAAAAACTCAAATCTTAATTAAGTAAGATATCGTTTTTTTAAATTCAACCTAAATTTGCTTATTTTGATTTGACATGTTTTGTCAGGCAAGATCATTGTGCGTATTTTAAGATACTTATGACTTAATTCTCTTATTCGATCGAGCCGTCTTGGCGTTGAGTGTTATCAGCCATTTTTTAAGTCCTGTGTGGATTCAAACAAGCCTTTCCCACATTTTAAGATGACAACCAAACAACATCAAAGGCGCTGAGAACTGGGCTTTCATGAATGTTATTATTTTGACATTTTGCACAAAATAAAAAAATACAAGTATGAAAAGAGACCAGTGCAATATATTTACTAAGCTCATTTGTCCTTTGTTCAGTACCAGCTCGGTGGTCTCGTGGTATTGCGCCTACCCTCAGACTCGCAGGTTGTGGGTTCAATTCCTGGCTAGGTCATGACAGAGAAAATGGGACCTGTTACCTCCCTGCTTGACACTCAGGCTAAGTTATCCACGCGTTAAAAAAACAACTCATGTATTTTAAGAAAATAGTTCTTTTTATTTACTGGTTTTTAGTCTGAAAATTCGATTTTCAAGACCGCAGTGGTTGATATGGGCCTAGTATTATTTTCTTATTTTTCAAAATCTTACAGGTAAATTTAAGTCAAATTTTCTTGTTCTCTTGGCAGATAATCTTGCTTCTTTGAAGTAGTAATAATAATATTTTTTTCTTACATTTTCCAGTCCTTTTTGCAGTGTACACTATCAATACAAGTTTACGTTGAACTTTACCAAAGAATGAAAAGTTAGTTTTAATTCGTTTTCAGGGTAGTTTTGTTAGGTTTTTATTAGTTTTTTTTAATGATTAGTTTTAGTTTTTTTATAGTTAGTTTCAGTATTAGTTTTCGTTTTTTTTTTGGTTTTTTTTGTGTATTACATAACAAACACCGTGGTAAAATAAAAAAAAGTAACACATTTCTTACCTAGCGTTGCATTTCAGCCGAGTTAAATGAAAAAGCGGGCGAGCCGAGTCATTGGAGCCAAAAGTCAAAATGAACGAAAAATGTGGGCGAGGAACGACGTCATCTGAAGGTGCTTTTCTATTGGCTGCTGCTAGATGAGGTTACTTCAAACGTCCTTATTCTGGTTAATATTGATAATTAATCCCAAATGCTCATGTATTACATTCATTACCAAAGACGAGAACGAAGGACATTTTCGCTCTAATTATAGTTAATTTTAGTTAGTTTTGTAAACGTCAAATGTAGTTTTCTTTTTTTTAAGCATTTTCGTTTTTATTTCATTTCATTAACGAAAATGTTTTTTTTTAAATGTTAGTTATTTTGTACAAAAGAGGATTTGGGTCAGTGAAAAGAGAAAAAAAAAGTTTGTCAGGATTCTGACTTTGATCTCAGAATTCTGACTTTAAACAAGTGAGAATTCTGACTTTGTGACGTAGAGCTATGAATTGTGGGGGAAATCAGAATTCTGAGAAAATAAAACAATTCTCACTTTAAAGTGAGAATTCTGAGATTCAAGTCAGAATCCCGACAACCTTTTCTTTTTTTTTCTCTTCATTGGCCTTGAATTTCCGTAATTTCATTAGATTTGGTGAACTAAAATAACTTTGGCTAACATATCACGTCAGGTCACTCGCAGAGCTTCATGAAAACTTCCTGCAACCATGCGTCGCCCCCTGGTGGTTGGCATGTGAAATTGCTGACAAAATCACGATCAAGATTCATTTTCAGATTTCAAGTTTCAAGTGTCAGGCCCTGCATAAGAAAGTAGGAAGCAAACTAGGTGAGGCTCAAGACGCACCTTTCAGTTTGGCTTTTTAGGTGATCTCTTTTACTCATTGAACTTATTACTAATTATACCGTCTTTTATGTTTTTGCTCCTTTTATCGTTTCGTCCTTGAGCTTTACTTCTATTTTGTTGTCTTTCAGCTCCTGTATTTCCTCATGAGTGTCTCCAAACAGTTGTGTGTTTGTAGTTGGCTTACGTGTCCAAAGTCCCAGTTGAGAGGTGATATGTAATTTGAACTTCCTCTGTAGATGACGCCGTGCTCATTCAGCACATATTCTCGTCTCTCCTGCTCATCTGGCATGAACACCGCGTCTCCTGCATGGAACACACGCACACACAAAAATACATTTAAAAACATTATATGCAGTATTTATTTACAAATCGTGCGTGCTTTTGTTTTTTGGTCCAATCAGATTTCAGCTTCTATTGTTGCTATGTCATTGTAATCACGTCGACGCGATCAAGAATCGTTGGTCTGTTTGTTTCTTTTCAACCAATCACATTCAAGCTCAGAGGGGCGCTGCAGTTTTCCTCGCTTTTGATTGGTTGAACAGAGCAAACCAGTCTGGCCGTGTGCAGCCAATCATATTGCAGTGGGGCGTGTCCTGCCTCCATCAAGTGGGATTCCTCATTACGTGCAGGTGACGCATTTTTCAAAGTTGATTTTCAAGAAAAAGTGAACATTGTGTATTATATTAAACTATAGTTAGGTTTATAAACGTAAAAGTTGTGGTTTCAGTAAGTTGTCTTTTTTTCTTTTTTTAACATTTTTGTTTTTACTTAATTTCATTCACAAAAACGTTTTTCAACTCTAATAATAATAATCATGCATCGGATTGAGTTTATTTCGCTAGTTTTCGTTAACTATATTAACTATATTTTTTGGACTGATACCAATACCGATTATTGGCAGAAGAAAAACTCGTTTTTCACAGATTGGGAAGAATTGCCTTGACGTAGTTTTATCTTACCGGTGGGTTTGTGTTCCCACAGCATTCGTGTGTGAATATTTGATATTTGAAGAAAAACCACTGCCAACTTCCCTTTAGTATATACCGATGTTTTAAAAACGAAGCATGTTTGGTATTTAAATATTCAGTGAGTGCAATTCTTATTGTCGTTTGTTTCGTTTTACAGCTAACTCCACCTGTGTGTCATTAAACAGCTTAAAGACAGGACGCTTCGGGACGAGAGAATCACATACGTTACACACTTGCTCCGTTGCTTAATAATTGCGTAGGCAGGAAAAATGGTGCGTTCAGGGCACTTTCACAGCGTCGGAAACGTCGATGACAGTATGACATTTTAAAGGGAAAACAATCGGTCATTTGGCCCAATTGGACGATGTTTGAAAAGTTGATGGCTGGAGAGTGAGCGCGGAGCGTACCAGAGAACCAGGGGTTAAAGAGTAGCACGAGCGTGGCGACCATCTTGTCCTCTCCCCACAGGGTGGCCTTCAGATGGTACTCGCCGACGGGGGCGTCCGCCGGCGCCGTGATGAGCACCGCCAGGCTGCTGGCCGACGAGCCGGCGTCCCGTCTGGCCGTCCACGAAGCCCGGCGAGCGGTCACGTCCGGGATGCCAAAGCGGCACGAGGTGCCCTTCTCCTCAGAAGCGTAACTTCCTGTTGGGTTGATCGTTGGGTTACTTCCTTGACAAAATGAATGTCGACATCCAGCAAGGGATTGGCCATTTTTAATGCAATCTCAAACAAATTGATTACTCATGTCGTACTGCAAATGCACACACGTGCACGCATATACATACATACATAGATGTGCATATATTCGGGCTACGTTTTTCATACTCTTGTTAACAGAAACGTGGACAAATCTGGCTACCAAATACAAATGTGCTTGTATATATTTTAGTTCATTGATACAGTATTGAAGTTATTTGAAGTTAAAAAGATATATCAAACAGTTAAGAGTGTGAAACGTTGATTTGGGTTGAGGTCATTTTCTGCTACTAGATGGCATGAGTGTTTCATGTTGGACGTTGATGACAGAAGCAATACATTCTTCAGTGTAAATTAGTCACCAGTCCCCACAAATTCATATATTTGTGATGAAATGCTTTAATCATAATTAATCGCATGACTTTCATAGTTAACTCACGATTAATCACAAATTTTATATCTGTTCTAAATGTACAATAAAATGTTTCTCTAAGTTTTCATACTCTTGACGTAAAAAGTGGAAAAAAAGTGAAACTAATAGAAATATGGCTGCATCGTTTAGTCATTGATACAGTGAATTCATAATAATTCATAACATTTAGTTAAAATGAAAAATATGTTCTGTAATGTAAAAAACGAGTGTGATATTGTTTTGTGTTGGTCATTTTTCTGCCACTAGATGGCATCATTGCATTTGTAAGACGTTGGTGACAGCTGAGTGAATTTTTCTTTTCATATTAAGAGCCATCTCATTTTTAACATGAAGTATTTTTTTTTTTTACAATTTGGGTTCAAATTGTCAAATCCAACTTGACCCCAGTCTCCACAAATATGTTATGCATTGTTATGACATTTATTACTGCTAAATTCTGCTGCGTTGCGACTGGAATTGCCCCAGTACAGACTTTCCAATTAAGGGGCGGTCATTGATCGCACATTAAACAAACGAGTGGCGTTAAAAGCTTTAAATGAACTCCCAATTAAAGCACTAATTTTGACACCCCTAATTCTTTTGATCACATTCATTTTTACAGTGAGCCCGTTGCACAATGTTGTATGTAGAATAAAGCATGAAAAAACAATGTTTTTTATAATCAATTAGAGTAACATGCCATTTCAGATTTCCGCTCAATCCATTTCATGAACTTGAATGCTTTTCAATGAGTCAACCATTCTAAAGCCATGTTGGCCAGTCGTCAGCTTTTTGGCCGGACGAGGGTCAAGCGAAGAGCGAGCGCTTACCCCCGGTGGAGGCATCGAGGACGAGGGAATCCAGGCCCTGCTTGAAAGGCTTGCTCAAGTTCAAGGTGACCTTGAAGGCTTGTCCCCTGCGGACGGTCAGCCGGTCTTCGGGAAGCTCGCTGGTGTGATGCTCGCTGTGGTTGCTCTTGGCGTGCACGTCCACGCCCTTGAACACTGAGCACGGAAAACCTGCGTTACTTCCTGCTACCTACCTCCAGTGGAAAATGAAACTTTTATTCGTTGAAGGATTTATTTTATTTTTTTTAATTAGCAGGGAGAATGTGCCTATTTTAAATATGACCATGCTCCCAAAGACGTATTTATATGTTTTGTGTTTCTTATGCTAGAGCTTTGATGCAGCCTCTGAACTGCAGTGAACGGGTGAAGCAATGGTAGTTGTTACAAAAACGGCCAGCAGAGTGGCAGCAGAGTACAAGAGATCAACCTGGGCCATGTTGAGAAAAGCTCTTTCCCCCCACTGTTTTAAACAGATTTGTGAATAATGATGAAACTTAGCTATATTCTAATGCTAATTGCTGCAGAACAGATAGAAATTTACTTTCTTTTGGTAGGTTCCATGTTTTGATAGCAAAAGAACACAATATTCTGTGGGCCTTGCAAAGTCAGTCAAAATCCAGTAAAACAGCCGAGCGAAGGGGGTTGCTTCAGTGAAAATGGATGCGAGTGAATGAGTTAATCGGCCAATATTAGCAGCAAAAATCATCACACATCACAACAAAGACAAAAATAATGACATTCAAACATACCAACCACTGTTTCCCGTGGTGGACGTTTATCCTCATTTATTTAAAAAAATGCTTGGTATTAAATTTATTTAAAAAAAATTTAAATCCTCTTTTCAATGTATTCATGGCCAAGGATTTTTGCTATTCACAAGCCGGCCCCTATCCCCTGCTAATAGCCACTGTACTGCACCAAGATGGTGGCAAAGCACTTCTTTTGTCAAAAGGAAGCTCAACGCATTTCAACTGTGTGTGTGTGTGTGTTCCCCCCAACTAATCAGAATGAGTCACATTGCCTTTGGGTCAACTCCGCCTCCTCAGTGAGATAAAAGGTACCAAAATAGCTTAGACCGAATCTCTTCTTTAAATCTCAAATAGCTGAAGAAGTACAGTTGATGTATTTAAAAAAATATATATATGCATTTAGCAATAAATATGAGCAGGTAAACTTTATTGATGTTCTTTAGTCTTTATGTTCTTAGTTCATTTAAGAAAACGCAGGTTAAATTAAGACACAAAATTAAATAAAACCACAATAACCCCCCCCCCCCCGCCCCGCGCATGGTTAAAATGTGAGTACTGCAAAGTCCATAAAGTGAATGTTAAAAATAAGAACACTAGGAATTCCGTCAAATTTGCACATTAAAATAAAAATAGCACTACAAACCCCATGAAAGTAAATGTGAATTCAAATAAGATTTCACTTCATGCAAGTCTTCATCAACTTGTGCCAAAAATGGATTGCAGACAAAAAAATGACAAAAGACGTGATGAAAATGCATCCAATCTGACTTTGATTTTTTTTTTATGTCAAGCAGAGAAATGAAATTGTGTGCAATTGAAATGAGTTTGATCATTCGTGACTCACCCGAATTGTTGTCTACCCAGCTCATCTTCGCTCCTCGTCGTGGTTGCTCTGCAGCGTTTTGGTGCTAATGAGGCGGAGATGCCGTGAGATCTGGAAATACCTGCAAAGTGCAACCCTTTACCATGTCCCGGGAACCAGTCAGTCAGGTTTCTTCTGATCACACCCCGTGGGGCTTGCTACAAAGATACGTTTCTGACAGATGAAAATGCCAAAACACACAAGTCGAGTCAAACTCTCACCTTGTGGAGTGGATTCGTTCAAAGTTGTGTGTTTTATGAGACTTCGATGGTCACACACATTGACCAAAAGTCAAATCCTCTGAAATTTGGCATTGTCCGTGCGTCAAAAAGAAGTGCTTCAAATTTGGTCGGAATAATCTCAAAAGAGGAGTCTGTCTTTAAAAAGACCACTGACAAAAATTCTAAAATGACCCCAAAATGTCTGCATTAAATCAACGTGGCTGACTTTGTGTATCTTTTTGGGCATGATTTCTTGATACTTTTTTGTGGGTCTACTGATGCCAAACATTTCAACTAAATTCCATGTTACTAATCCTGTAGAAAAAGTTTGCTGATGAAGGATCCCTGGAAATGACCTAAAACGTCCACTTCAAGCCAAAATGGCTGACTTCCTGTCTTTTTGGGCATGGCCTCTTGATACTTTTTTGTGGGTCTCCTGATGACAGACATTTCGACCAAATTCCATGTTACTAATCCTAATGAAGGAGCCCCGAAAATGACTTAAAATGTCCACTTCAAACCAAAATGGCTGACTACCTGGGTCTTTTTGGGCATGGTTTCTTGAGACTTTTTGTGGGTCTACTCATGATAGTAGACTGGTCTAGCAAAATTCACGTTGCTGAATCAAACCGTCTCCAGGGTCTGAATTATAAAAATATTCCTGTAGAAATGCTTGATAACGGACTGCCGGAAATGACCCTAAAATGTCCGCTTCAAATCAACCTGGTTGACTTCCCGTGTCTTTTGGGCATTGCTTCTTGACCCTTTTTTTGTGGGTCTAGTCATGATATGTGATGATGTCATTGAAGGATCTCTTGGAAACGGGCAAAATAAACATGGCTGACTTTCTGTGTCTTTTCAGCGGTGGCTTCTTAAGACTTTTTTGTTGGTCTACTCATAATAGAAAATTCGACCAAATTTTGCGTCGTTATGGGCAACAGGTTTTAGGGGCTGAATTCTCAAAACATTCTTTCAGGAGAAGTTTGTTGATGAAGAATCCCTTGAAAGAAAATGGTGGCTTCAAACCAACGTGGCTGACTTCCTGTGTCTTTTTGGACAAGACTTCTTGAGACTTTTTCGTGGGTTGACTCATGAAATACATGCCTGCCAAATTTCCCCCCAATTTTTTTCACATTCAATCACATTCACGGCTCCAAACAGATGCGAATACATTTCCACCTGGACGGACACAAAAAAGTGGTTACGTTTTGAATTTGTATTTATTTAGCTGACAAAGAAACGGAGCATATTTCAGGGGCCTGAAAATGTCAAAAGAGTGATAAACGAATGATCTCATCCACTCTTCAAAATGCTCTCCACGCAAACATAACATAAAACACACATACACAAACACACTAGCTGACCAGCCCAATGAGATCTTTGGCTTTTTGGAGGTTGTGGTCAACAGCGCCGTCCAAGAACTGAACCCAGGTCAGGTCGGCTTCACCACAGATGTGACTGGACCTGATTTGGGGGCGGAGGCGAAACGATGGCAGGGAAAGAGTGACAGACAGAACGACGGCAGACCATTAGAACGCGGAATTGAGCTGGAAGCTTCTGGCACCGTTCCGGACACCCATGACTTTCTCAAGCACACCCAAATATCCGCAAATATGCTGCTTCGTTCACACCTGTACACAATGTGCTTCGTTGACTTCTTATCTGATCTGGCGTGAATTATTGCATTAGTGCCAATCAACGCAGACTCCAAACAGGTTTAGTGAGCGTAAAGTACAACGATAATTGTCACATGTCAGCTTAATTAAATTCCTCTTTATTTGTCTCCACTCGTTGCCACTAAAACAAGGACCCGCCCTGCTGCATCCAGGCCAGTATGAGATGCGAGTGCTGCAGTTTTATGACACACTAATCTCAATCACGATTGTTTTTATTTTGTACAAATGTGATACATATTTGGAATGGTTGTCTCATTTCATCTGTGTGCGTCCATCCTGGATACAACAGCAGCCAATCATATTGCAGCAGGGGCGTGTCCTGCCTGCAACCCAAGTGGGATTCATGATAACGCCTCTTGGGACACTTGAACTGTCTGAAAAGTGACATCACTCTGGGGCTGTCAAATCTTTTTAACAATCCATTATTCCATTGAATAATGAGTGGATATAACTGCTCAGTATTTATAATCTTCTGTACATTTGCATTATTGAACAACCAACAAATTTAGCCTTTGCTAAACGGTTAGCAATCGCGATTAGCATTAGCGCACTAACAATGACCATTTAAGGTAAACAAAGTAAACACTAACTACCATTTAGTTGACACATCCATCATGATAACGACACTCCACATGTAATTTAGTGTCTTAAACGTCACTTACAGATGATGCTTCAACAAGTAAACGCATCGAGTGGAGTTAGTTGCCTGTTAGCTACAATGAGCTCAATAACTTCCTGTCTACTGCGTGCGTCTGCAAAAACTGTCCGTGTAGAAACATGGACGGCGGGACAAACATGCTTGCGGTGGAGCTTCGTGGCAGACAATTTTAGTTGGACCTATTTTTAAAGTCGACTTTTCTGACTGCCCTACATCACTCAGCCTCTTCCCGACTCCATGGGAGCTGTGCAGAATTAATTATGGCGCCTCAAGATCCTAAGTCTGGATGGGGTTGTTTTGTTTTTATTCAAACAATAACGAGGGAAAATAGTAAGCCGTTTTGTTTTTCAAAATGCATGGCAGTAATGCTCACCTGATGACGGCGAGAACTTTCTTCAAAAGCGCCGCCAGTTGAGACACCTGCAAACAAAATGGAGGATGATCTTTTCTGCCAATGACTGTCCATGGGCCACAAGTGACAACAATCTTCCGTACTGCCATGCAAACTCAAGAGCAAAACTGATGAGAAGATGTGACGAAAACTGGAAGGAGAGGAAGCAAACAAATCTACTGGAACACCGAAGGTGTGGAAATGTCTGCCAATCGCTGACACTTTCCTACATGTGACAACAATCTCTTATACTGCAAACTCCCAAAAAATTTAGATTGTAAATATTAGAAAGTAAAATACAAATTAAAAAAATGGAAGGGGTGGTGGGTGCGATGAAGCCCACATGACCACTGAAGGAGCTGCAGGAATTGCTGGCAATGACTGTCTAATCCCTTTTATGGGTCAACAATCTCCCATATTATCTCAGGAAAAGATTAGTCAAGGAAAAAAAAATTATTAATGCAATGGAATGGAATTTTTATTATAAAATAAATTACAAAAGAAGATGAGATGTAGACAGAGAAGATTCAAAGGGGCCTGATGGAAGAGAAAAGGAACTGCAGCAATGGCTAGCTGTGCTCTACATGTGACAACAATCGCTTATATTGTTTGTGATCCTTGTGAGGAGTAAGCGGTTGTTTGTCAAACTTCCAATTGAACACTGATTTTGATTTTCAGGCTCCGGGTTGGTGAGAATGTGCTTGAGATTGTTGCTTTTTAAACCATCTTGTCTTGTGTGCGGAAGTAGGACTTTTTTTGTTTATCTTAGAGAGTGGGACTGGAAAAAAATGGCTGATTAATGAACTCTGACTAAATCAAACTTGCAGCAACCTGCACCCATTAGCCTAATTCGGTGTCAAGTCATTTTTGGGACTGTGCCGCGCTGTCCTTTATTCATTTTTTTAGGGTTAGGGTTATCTTACCGATTCAACATGTTATCATTATTGCTCTCTCTCTTTTTTTTTTTTTTGTTCTGACTCCTGACCGCAAATGGTTGTTGCTGCACCTAAAATTTTCCCAGCTGAGGTGAGATTTTTCGGTCTGCTGGAGAATGGGTGGCACTCAGACGCTAACAAAGCGTGCAACCACGCAATTGGTTCAGATTATCATTGTGTTCTTTTGATTAGAAGAATTGAGGACATTTCTGCTGGTAAATAATGTGAAAATAAGTGCTGCTGCATCTTGGAATTGGTTTTCCATTTTGTTGAAACATGTAATGTGGATTAAAAAAAAAAAAAGTTGTATTAAAAAGTCGACACGCGCCCTTATTCCAATGGAAGGTTTTTGTGATATTAAAAAAAAATAGGACCAAAAAGATAAATCATTTGAAAATGTGTTCCATCAATGTGACACAGAACCTGGACAAGTCAAACTTAAAAAAAAAAAAAAAAAAAACATTTTTAGAGATGGGAAAACTGAAATATGGCTGAACAGCCTGAACATCTGAACTTTATTGGAGTCAATCAGATGTACTTGAAATGGTGTCAGGTGTAAGATTAATCCAATTGAACTTGCGTTTGAATACAGCCACATCCTCAGTTATAAAAGGGTGTGCACATTTGTGCAACCAACCACATTATGTTCAATTTAGTTTTACAATCACAATGTTGGAAATTATTCATCTTGGTCAAAAAAAAAATTCACGACACAAACCTGGCATCGATGCAGGCTTGTGTTGACATTTCACAGTCATTGTATGCAAACGCCATCTCAATAAATCAACATTTAACAATTTCCCATCATAAAAAAAAAGCCTCAGGTTAAACATTTCCAACATGTTTAAGACTGCAGCCGCGTTTAACATGAATGTCAAAACGAGGTCAAAATGATTCGGCAACTGGCCTGCTTAAAATAAATTCATTCATTCATTAGCTCGACAGCGGACGGTTACGTTAAAGGCAGCACAGGTTGTGTTTGAGCAATAAACACAACGACATGCAAGTCAAGTCAAGCATTTGTTCTTGTCAAAATATCGGGGTCATATTTTTTCCCCTTTTCAATTATGCAAGTAATTAACTGTTAAATTCTAAGATGTGATTAATCCAGTTGTGCATATTTGTGTGCGTTTGTCTGCGTGTTTGTGAGTGTCAGTGTGCGTTTTTGTGTGTACGTTGTAGACTTACATGATCGTCCGCACCGCTGTAGTCAACAGGTGGGTAGAGACACAAAGCCAGGTCATCAACTCTGTGAAGAAATGAAAAATAATATGACAAACATGCATGCACACGCGTGTGTGTGTGTGTGTGTGCGGTTTTTGTTATCTTGATAACAAGAGTGGGTGTGAGAAGACAAGACTTTTTTAACGAGCAGCATTTTCGTTTTTATTACTTTGGTGCACCAAGCGGTGTTTTTTTTTTTTTGTGTGTGTGGTGCATTAAAATTAGGAGCAGGTGAACCGGAGCCGATGGAAATGATATTCCCACGCTCCGATCCACCCGCCACCCAAGCGGTGTTGGTGTTTACACAATACGAAGCGTTCCCAAAATATTTGCGTGGGCGGTTAAGGTATTTTCACTCGTAGGTGGGTAAGACTTGATAGGTGAGTGGGTAGGAAGGAATTAGGAAGGTAAAAAGATTAGACACAGGGTTTCTGCAGGTATTAGCAAATCGAATTTCATGTTTAAAAAAAAAAAGATTTAAAACTTAATGCCTGTGTTGTATTGCACACACGCATACACACACACCCCCGCACACGCACACACACACACACACACATATATTGTCACCGCTATGTATATCATTTTTTTATACATTTTTGGGATGATACTTAATGCAGACATCCCCAAAAAAATGTAAAAAATGACAAAAATGGATTTGCGTTTTTCACATAGCAGCGACAATATGCAAATACTCTTTAAATATTAGGGCTGTCAATCTATTACAATTTTTAATCACAATTAATGGAATGATTTAGATAGTTAATTTAATTGCACGTTAAATATACAATAAAATATTATTTCAGGTTTTTTATAATCTTGTTAATTAACAAATGTGGTTGTATCCTTTAGTTCACCGATACAGTAATTTTATAATATGTAATTCATAAAGTTATTTCAAGGTAAAAACTAAACAGTTAAAAGGAGTGCGAAGTCATAGATTTGGGTTGTGGTAATATTCGGCCACTAGATGGCATTAGTGTTTTATGTTGGACATCGGTGACCAAAACAGTGCCATTTTCTTTTCAAATTAAGAATAATTGGTATTTGGAACAAGATGCAACTCGTGGACTCCAGGCCAGTTTGTTGAATGTAAATGACAACTCGTCACCAGTTTCCACAAATCACATTTATTATTCTAAATTGTGTTGATAGTGACTCCTTCACACAATGTTGCATGCAACATAAAGCATGAACGACAATGTTTTTAGTTTTGTTTTTACATCAACTGTATTAAAAAATTGAATGGCTCTGGACGTGGTATTTAATGCTTTTTAATGCCATCTAAGGCTTTAATTTCAGCAAAATCCATGAAATGACTTTTAATGCTTTTTAATGAAAAAGTAGTGATAAAGTAGGTAGGCAGGTAGTGTGTGTGCGTGTGTTGCTTTGCATGTGTACCCTGGGCTGATGAGCTTGACGCCATCCACCAGGTCGTCCAGTTGCGCCACCCGCTGCGGCACGTCGGCGTCCCCGTGGGTCCTGACGGCCGCCGTCGTTTTTCTCAGGCAGGCGGCGGCCGCCTTCATGATCCCCTGGCAGGCGGCGACCACGCCACGGTCCCGCTCCGACCAGTACGTGTCCTGGTTGTCTCGCGGCTCCTCGCCGTCCTCCTCGTCATCCAGCATGTCGCCGAAGGGGTGGTGGGCCTCGGACAGCGCCTGGCGGGTGACCGTTGACGTTCCTGTTCAGTCGGAGGTGCGGTGCAGGGCGTCCGTGTCGTGTCTGAGCGGATAGTACCTGCTTTAACTCCTCGATAGCGTCTTTCACGATGCCGCTCTGGCCGGATAGGACCAGCAGCACTGCAGCTTTATTGTCTGGAAGATATTAAGACAGCTCGTTAAGATGCTAGATAGTAGCGAGACAGATGGTAGCAAGGTATGTAGCGGAGTAGATGATGGTTGGCTAGATAGTAGTGGTGCAACGGGTCACAAAAGTCACAGTTGGGATCGGATCACGGATTTGAGTGATGAAACGTTGACGAAAGATTGGTATGTAGGTTGCGTAGGCCCGCTGGCGGGCAGCAAGGTGGATGGCGGATGCACACTAACTAGCCTTGAGGTAGGCTGCTGAAGCGGTCACATGCCGACCACACGCCTCCAGTCGACGTCAACTGCTCCTGAGTCAGACTGGGAGGAGAAAAGTCAGTCGTTCACCTCCCCCAAGCCGAAGCCGTTGCTCTCCGTTGCGACTACCTCTGCAGCGGCGAAGTGACGATCACCTCCAGGAGCTGCAGCAGCCCCTCCAGAACCTGCAGGGTGGCGTCTCGGACTTGCTGACGCAGACTGACGCCTGAGACACGCGTGGGAAAACAAACAAGGTGAAGACATTTTCATACCAACTACACATTTACATATTTTCTTCATGTTTGTTTTGTAAAAATGTCCCTGGCACGGAATGAGGGAGACAATATCAACCAATCCATTTCCGCCTTTGGAAGTAGTATCATAGCTGGGCCGACACCTGCATACATTACACCCTAAGATCCTGTTTTGGCCTGTTCTACTGCCACTTCCCCTCCTTCTCCTTCTCAGAAAGGATGCTAGGTAGTGGTGCAACGGATCAATAATGAGCCGTGGTCAGTTAGGATCAGGCCCGATCCGCGGATTGGTTGGTGTGTGTGTGTGTGTGTGTGTGTGTGTGTGTGTGTGTGGGCGTGTGTATGTATGTGTGTGTGTGTGGGGGGGCAAAACAAAATGCACATTCACACTTGATACCATTCTGACATGACATGCCAAGGAAGCTGAAACATAACGTAACACGCTTAGCCTAACTTCAAAATAAAGTTGAACAAATACAGCAATACATTGACGGCAATGCAAATAGCCTTAGTAAGCTTTTACTTTGAAGTTAGCCCACGTCGTAGCGTGATGGCTAGCTTGACTTCCCTTCTAGATGTTTCTTTATTGTAATGGATTGACCAACATCAACACAACGCTATTCCGAACACGTATTCAATGGCTAATTTAGGGCGCTAAGAAACTGCTAAATAATTACGCTGTCAATGTATGATACGGCAGAAGTCGCCGACATAAGTGGCTAGCGGCTAGCTGTTAGCATGACCAACGAGTGTCCGGTTACCGGTACCTAGCTTTAATTATTTTTCAATATTGTGGACCAAGGCTACTTTGTAATTCACTCTCCATGTTTCAAGGAAGGGAGACTGTGCCAGTGAGCAGACGTCACCTCGGCTCTTTGGAAGCCAGTAATAAACGGTGGACAGGCTGAGGACACTCTTGAGGACAGAGTCAGCCAGCTGCTCTCCATCCTGCCGGAAAGAAAACAACGACAACAAAATGATGGTCGAAGGTTCATCCCGTCATGTTCCCAAAATGATCCCCACTAACTTGCTGTGACGGCAGCGGCGGCTTAGAGAAGGCCAGGCTGACTTTAGTGGCTTCCTGTGATACCGCCTTCACCGCCTGGTCTGCAACACAGGTTAGCATTAGCATTGAACGGGTATAAAGGCAATATAAATGTAGCTTCTCCTGAAGTACTCAACTCAAAGTGTCCCAAAAGTTGGGCAGGTTGAAGTCTCCGTCCGACTCATTGGATTCTCCATCTGAGACAGAAACTCAAAATGTTAGCGTTAGCATTTTAGCTTTATTTTACAGAAGCACGTCTGATATCAATAACTTGTCTGGTAGAGACGCAAGTGGGCCGCCCCACTATGTTTGTTTTTTTTGGGCCCTCCACGATGTGGCCCCCTCCGTTTTCCGTTACGTTGCCAACTGAGACTGTCACTATAAAGTATTTTTTAATCTATTATATATTAAAGTATATTGCAGGACATTTTTTCCCTTACTGTTTATTAACCAATAATAGTTGTTTATTTGGTTATGTTTAGAGATAGACTTGTATGCTTTTTCAAACTGACACCTATACCGATTATTAGTACCTCGGACTGCACATCCATCCACCCTTCCAACTGCATTATTAAGTTTGCGGATGATACAACGCTGGTTGGACTCATCTCAGGACCGTCTGTCTTGTGGAAAACACTACTTCACTTTTATATTTTTATGCAGGATCGTGAGTGATCGGCGGCAACAATGAATACACAGAAACTGATATACTGTGCTAGAATAATTGTGCCTTTTATTCCCCGCAAACAGCAATCAACACACTTCAACGCTAAGCAGTATAATATAAAGTAATCAGCGTCGTCAAGGAGGCCAATAACCGATATCTGTAGCCGACATTACTCGCAGTAAAAAAGAAAACATTCTATTTCGTGTCAAAAATTGTAATACTACAAATGCCAACACGCAACTTCATTTATGTACCTTTAAGCATGTTTAGTAAACAGTATTTCCGATTTTCCTCACGTTAAACAGTCTTTTTATCCCCCTTTTTATCTTTGGCAAGTGACATCTTTGTTTTTGTTTTTCAATTCTAGCTAGCAAAACAGCAGGGCGCTCCCAGATAAAATCTTGTAGTAATAGTCTGACATCATAATGCTAAAACCAGCGTGTAGTGCGAGCTTTCTTGTCTCACTTTTACGTCAGTACGTCTGACGTCATGACATGTAAAACACATGTCCACCTGATAAACATCACCGTTGTTGTAGCGTGGTTCTATTACGTCAGCATTTTAGCTCCACGATACGCCAGTTTGTCAAATGCTAATCACGCTAACGTTAGCATTTTTAGCTCGGCGCGTCGCTCCCGAGCTCGAACTCGGCCAAACTGACCTCGAAGCCGAGCCGTGACGCACTTGACGGATTTGAGCAGGTTACGGAGAGTCAAGCAGACGTTTTTCGTCGCGTTGTCCTCCTCATCCATATCGGCTTGCCCTGCCCTGCCCCACAGCACAGATGTGATGTTGTGGAACGCAGATTTGGAAGCACTGTTGCGCGTGGGACGCGGGGACCATGACGCACATCGCACAACCGGAAACGTTTGGTCAGTCGTGGAAGTATTTCGCACAGTCAGTCGTGCCAGTTTCAAGACGGTGTACTGCTGCGTCATAGTCAATATTATCTTTAAATTAAATAAATATATTACATTTAAATGGAATAGAATATTGACAAATAGAACATTCAAAAAAATATTGAACGTGATGAAATACACGGTCAATCGTTAAATAATTTAATGTCACATAGTTGTTCATATCTATTCTATACACATCCAATCTACCATATAAATATTTCATGTACATACCTTTAATGCACCAAACATTTTCAATCACATTTCATGTCTATGCATTTCTAATGAAGCATTTTTCTTGTTAACGTATGTATCTTTGGTGTATTGAATGTCTAGACTGCTCTTAATTGCTGGGCGGGCTTTTACATGAGGGGAGAAAAGGAAGAAGTGAATAGGAAGGAGGAGGAACAGGAGAAGGAACGAAGAGGGAGGAGGATGTCCCCCACTGGTGGTCTACTGTGTTGCCCACTACGTCATTCTTTGTTGTCAACTTTGTAATCTGTCGTCCACTTCGTCATCATGTCCCAATTTTAGATCCCTGGATACTCTGCCACTAATTATTCACATTAACTGCATTTATTATGAATAAATATAGCCTACAGTACAACTAATTTGATTGCAACCGGAAAGAATCGGCATAAAATAAAGAACATTCCATTTTTACAGTCAATGTGGACAGAGACGAGAAGGAAGTTTGTTTGTGTTGGAGGAAGACAGATTGTGTCTGGTAATGAGATAGAAAAAGGAAGAGAGGATTTGGGCTCCACTCAGACAGACGTGAGCTCACACTCCTCTGCTGCAGTGCTCTCATGTCGCCAACTGTGTCTCACATTATGTCACCCGCTATGTTACCCACTACGTCGCCCGTTATGTCCCCCGTGACAGAATGTTGTCCTTTGCGTTGCCCACTATGTCGTCATTATTTCGCTCAATTGTCATCCATGATGACACCCACGATGTCACCCACAAGTGACCATTTAGTCGTCGAGTCCTACTGTTTGTGTATGGCCATTGTTGTACACATTGGAGACCAGGAGGGGGCAGCAGAGAGCTTTTCTGACATATTCTAAATATACGTATATCATTACTTATATTATTAATTCCGTTTCACTTATCATGGAATAAATGTAACGATCGGCAAATTCTCAGTGAAATGGAATTCTTGAAATATGAACCAGTCCTTACTGTTGACGTCTTTTTTTTTTTGTGGGGTGCACTCACACACATATAGGGTCTCCCAGGCGGGGAAGCGAACTCACGCCAACCCGCACCGAAGGCAAGTAAACGGTAACCACTCCGCCACCCGGAGCCCCGCCCCCTTACTGTTGACGTCACCCCACGGTTGCGTTTGCCGGATGACGTCACATGCGTAATCGACACCTTCCGTAACTTTGTCACGTGACAAAAGACCACTTAAGAGAGGGAGAGAGAGAGAGAGAGAGAGAGAGAGAGAGAGAGAGAGAGAGAGAGAGAGAGAGAGAGAGAGAGAGAGAGAGAGAGAGAGAGAGAGAGAGAGAGACTTCCTCGCCAGACGTCTGCTTTTAGTTGAGTCGCCGGTCACACGGCGGAAAACAAGGAAGAAATGCTACGAACCCGAGCAGTTAAATCATAGATAGATAGATAGATAGAGATGACACTATAAATGTTCCAACTTTTCATGGGCGTCCTGAACGCAACGGCCGCCAATGTCTCGTGCGCGTGTGGTTGCGCGCGCCTCAGCTCCGTGCACGTCATGGACGTCAGTGAGTACACGATTATGATTATTAATATGATTAATACGATCATTGTGGATCTCTTAAAGCTGCGTGTTAAAAAAAAAAAAGAAGAAAAAAGTTAGTTTTCAACTTGAGCCGTCACCTTGTGTGGAAAAGTGGATTTAGTTCTACTTTGTGTTTGTGTTTGTGCTCTGATGTCAACTTTGACGTTTTGTGTCCTCGCGAGATTTCGCGCGCGTCGTTGTTTGAACGTGAAATGTTCGACTCACTGCGTGGAAAATGAAATGAGAGTGAAAAAAAACGGGACTGCTCCGGTCAGAGTTTGTGTCATTTTTGTGGCTTCGTCATCCGGAAGCAGACGTCTCGCCGGGAAGTGTGTGCGCGCGCGCGTGTGTGTGCGTGTCTTGTTTTGTCATGACATTGGTATTGTCCATATGACTCATATTTCTCCAAGTTAGGATGCTTTTGGCTTATCATTTATGCGAGTGTCTTCCTATTTGTGTCCGCGTTCACATTTTTCTCCACTCTTAGTCCATTGTCTGCCATTTTGTCTCCCGCTATGTTGCCAACTGTCTCCTTTATAACGTGAGTCCTCCGACACAGCCGCATGTCTGCGCGCGCGCGCGCGCGCACACCTGTCCTGTTCCGAGTGGATGACTTGCTGGTCAGAGAACATGACGTCAGCGTTACTCACAGGCTCGACGTGTGCGCGTTCGCGTCTTGATGTTTCTCAGCTGGATGACGTCACTCGGAGGTCGTCGTGTGCTTTTGAGAGTCAGTTTGACGTGACAAGATGAAGTTTGCGAGACATGTCTGTCATGAGTAGAGCCACCAAAAAAAGTCTCAAGGAGCCATGCTCCGACATTCACAGGAAGGCTTCCATTTTGGTTCCAAGCGGCCATTGTAGGCTCATTTTGAAATAAATGGCTTTGTTTCTTCTTCTTTGTTATCAAAAAAAAATGAATCAATACAAATCAGCCCCAGAAGCAAGATCACATTTGTTGACCCACAAAAAAAGTCTCCATGCTCGAAAAACACACCGGAAGTTTTCCATTTTGCTCTCTCGGCGCCATTTTAGGCAAATTTTGAGCATTTTCCGAGCAAATTTGAAGCCATTCAACTCCACTTGGTCAGATCTTGTGACGAAATTGAATTTATAGGTGACCCTTGACAATCCTGGCAAAACACATCCCGTCCTCCGCCCTCTGAAAAGCAAACAAAAAGAATCCTCCTCCTGTCAGTGGCGCTCAGCTGCTTTTTGTTTCTCCGTCTAGACGCTGGCGCCACAAAAGCGGCGCGTCACGTATGCAAATGAGGGCGGCGCGCATACGATCTGCATGCGCGCCGGCGTTTAGCCCGAGCCCCGCAGACGTCTCGGGTCTCCTTTGTTGTGCCGCTCAATATGTCAAACACTTTTTCTCTCTTTCTTCAATTGAGGTCTGAATCTTCGTTAACTGGCTCTCAAAATGACTCCAAACTCGTTCTTGCAATTCGTCCGGTCAGCTTTCCGATTTTTGAGTGTTCGCGAGAAATGCGACGCGATTATTTCAAGGTTTCATTTCTTCAGACGACAATAAGGTCTACTGATCCTAAATCCGTTTTAATCGTAACTTAACGTTGTTTGTGCTTGAACGTGTCTTGTTGCATTCTGCCGCTTGTGACAAATTACAACTCACAAAAACATTTGGATGCAACAGAACATAAGAAAAACTGGTTTTAGACAAAATTCGATTTCACGATTGAACACGTTTTCAACGATTGGATTTTCAAAATGACGATTCATCGAATTCATTGGATTTAATGCCCAGCCCTATTTTTGCCGACATTTAGTGTTTTGGGACAGAAGACAGACGCTGGTTAATTAATTTCCAAGTTATACAATTCATGATTGTGTGTGTCGTGTAATGTCTGTCAAAATATAAATACCACAACTTTCAAAAGGGACTTTTCCAATCAAATCAAATGTTGAAATCAAAAAGAAAACGATTTGATTCAGTATTTTTAAAACACTTTAATTCCCGTTGGTTCCTTTTTTCTCTTCTTGTGGCAACGTTTTTTTCGTGTGTGTTTTTTTGTTGTTGTCACCGACACTTTTGTTTGGGTTTGTGCACGCAATTGTTTTGTCTACACTCAAGGTTTGGACACACACACGCGCACACACACACACGTGCACACATTATTTTCTACTGTTGTTAGTTTTTGTTTTCTCTCTATTTTGATGTGTTCTAAATGTCTTCCTATTTGTCGTCCATGTTCATTTAACCAAGTGGTAAAGTTGCAGCTTTTGCCTGAAGCTCCATTTCCGGTTCGATGCTGATCTGGACTCTCTTATGTTTTTCTTTTGTCGATCGCGTTCTCCCTCACGCACGCACGCACGCACGCACGCACGCACGCAACAAATCATTTCAATTTGAAATGGTGTCAAGTCCGACAGGGCAGGTCTGACTGCGTGCGTGCGTGTGTGCGTGTAGTCTGGCATTCTAATAAGGTGCACGCACACACACACACGCGCGCGCACGCACGCACGGCCCGTGAGAGGCAGACAAGCAGCTGATCATAATGAGCTTTGATTTTCATATGTTTCAGACACTGTGCGCGTGCGCGCGCGTGCGCGCGTATTTTGCCATTGATAGGCTTGTAAGAGTCATTTGCGTGAATTGTGTTCCTTCAAGTAAAGCTGCTCGATTAGACTTGACGCTGGATTCTACAGATGGCTTTCCATCCACCCATTTTTATGTGAATTTTCAAGAAATGCAGAAAAAATGGAAACGGCAGAAATTTGTAAATGGACCCAAAAGTCGCAAAAAGGTTTTTACGCTGAGAGGGGGCGGATTTTGAAGCGTGAACATTTTGGCGATGGAAACGGGTTTTGCGAAGAACCGCTAACGAGACCGGATACACGTCACACGTTATCGTCTCCTTCTTTGACGTGACTGGTGGATCTCATCTCTTGATGGCGTATAGCGCCACCTGCAGCGGCGGAGTCCTCTCGCAATGTTCGCAAAAGAAGAACAGATGGAAACGGGCAAATTCGCAAAAAAAAAAATCAAAACATTTGGATGGAAAACTGACTTATGAAGAAAATATTAATCACAATGAATTTGGTCACAAGCGAAATCACGATTAGGACGATCATTTGTTCTTTGGCGCAAAACAAGAGAATGTTTAAATGTAAAAGAAAAATATGAGGACAAATACTTTTCGTTAAAATACAATAATTATGCAAGTTTCTTCGTTATTCGTTATTTTAAAATAATATAAAAGTGCAAATATATACATTAAAACAACTCGAAACGAGTATGAATAATCTTTTATTTTTGTTTTTAACGATGATGCCAATTTTGTAATTCATTGAAATTGTAATTGAATTTCGATTAATTGCACTCTATTTATCATTTACCATCTGGATTCTATTCATTAGCCTGTCTATGGTGTTTCCCATGATGTGTTAGCATTCGGCTAATGCGAGGCAAATTCTCCTTTTATTTTTGCGAGTGACAACAAAGAGCTTCTTTTTTGTTATTGTACTCGGACATGCAATGTTTTAGGCAAGCGCGCACACAAACAAACACACGCACACACATTCGTGGGAGTTTTATGGAGCAAAGTTCCCACACTTGTTGGCCTCACTGTGACCATGCAGCACAAAGTCAATGTGCGTGTGCGTGTGTGTGTGCGTGTGCGCGTGCGTGTGTGTGTGTGTGTATCCTCTATCTTGCTTTTCTCATGGAAATTGGCAGGCAAATTGTGTGACCTACACACACACACACGCACACACACACTCAGCTGTCTGTGCTATTTGTGAGCGTCCAGACTGCCGAGTCACGGCGGGATCGGTGGACGAGAGAGAGAGAGAGAGAGAGAGAGAGGGAGGGAGGGAGGGTGGGAGGGGCCTATTGCTACTTTTCTTCCCTTTTATCACGATACGAATATGAAGTACGAAATAAACACCAAACACTGCTTAATAAACAATCAGGTGAAAAAAAGTTTTTGTAATACATTTTAATACAAAATTAAAATGAATCCGATTAGTCGATTCATCGATTGAATAATTGTTCGATTAATTCTAAAAATATTCGCTAGTGATAGCGCTAGCACGAACAACATCATTATGCAAACTTCCACTTTTAGAGTTTATTTTATGTCACTCGCCACTCTAATAAAATGGACGATTTCCCATTTGTGCATTTCCGGCGGGTTGTGCGGCAAAAAAGCACGGACTTACATACGCGCATCAAATGTGGCATTTTCATCATAGAGACAGAAAACCGCGGTGGGAAATTCGTTGTATTCAAGTTAGGCCACGTAAGATGGCCGCCGCCCACACAAGTAGAAATAGTTCCTGTACTTAAAAGACCCCGCCCGATTCCTGGCGATGGAATGAGCTCGCCCAGAACACAAACCAATGTTCCGTTCAAAGCACGTACCCCGATCGCGTTTTATGAGCAAAAATTCGGGTTGAAAATGGGGCCACAAACCCGCATGGGTTTTGAGATTCAGGTTTTTCAAAACCCAAGCGTGGAATATTCTCGTTTTGGGGCATGTTTACGTTGCATTTCATGGCAATATTTCCAATATTTGAGTTTTGAAAGGGTTATTTGTGACCTTGGATTGCGGACAAGGCGTTGCTGTGTGTATACGCCTTAAAACATGACACGAGAAAAAAGATTCTCTGTAAATATTGCTGATTGCTGAAATCACAAACGAAACAAATGCGTGCTTATCACCAGCATGTTTTTTTTTTTGTTAGAGTGAAACACTTGCAAGATCCTTTTCCCAAGTTGAAAGTTGAGTTCTGCCTCCCCCCACACTCAAAACTGTGCCCCCCCCCCTCTGCCCATCTGTCTTTGCCAGACAGCCCCCTAACAACCACCAACAGTGCCCCCCTTTTGTTCGCAGCTAGAAAGCAGGCGGGCGGGGAGTTCAAGGGGGGGTTACGGTCAGCTGTTTGACTTTAGTGTGGGAATGCGAGTGGGGGGGGGGGGGGGGGGGGTAAAGAGGCGACAAAAGTTGCGCACTCACAGTGAGTCGGTGTCGGCCGGCCGGCGAGGACGCACGCTCTGCCACCCGTTGTTTCCCCGATTTTCCATTTGTGGTCTAAATTTGGATTGCGGGAATATCGAAGGACGGCGAGCGACGATGCATCCTTCAGCGGGGACGCACAACCATGACAAGTGTGTGCCGACACAATTGTGCGGTGAGTGGAGCTGCGGTAATCAGCGAGACCGTATCGCCGTACGGTCGTGATTTATCCGCGATTGAGCGGAAGGAAAAAAGGGCTGCGATCAGAAAAGGCGGAAAAAGCAAAATGACGCATAATACGATTCATACGGGAACAAATATCCTGACGATCACGATAGTTTGCCGATTTGTTAAGTCCGAACATCGGAAAATGACATCATTTAATACAGACATTTATGTGGCGTGATTTGATGTTTGTACGATATGATCGCATTACGGCGATGATGCCATAAGCGCCATATTGAACGGAACCGTCAAAGAATGCACACGTTTTAAGAATAATAAATATTATTGTCATATTTTGCAGACGATATTGCGATACAATGATGTGCTTAAGTCACTATGCGGCGTTGAATTCAAAGTTTATACGATGAAGTAAAACGTGAAAGAAATGTCAACCTGCGAACGTGGCCATGTGTTGCCAACAATCGGATCACAACCGATGACGTGATCAATACTTGTATTGGAAGAAAAGCAGCCAAACCTGCCGAAAAGTAAATATTGCAAAGCTTTCGCAATACGGAAAAAAGATGTGATGACGCATTGTGGCCTCCATAAAAGTCAGGAAAAACTTTACGACATTTGGGGAATGTTTTATCCATCGTGATATCACGATGCCGTATAAATCGTGTGTGTGTGTGTGTGCGCGTGTGTGTGTGTTCACAGGACATTTACAGCTCTGTGTGTACTGTCTAGACATCTGTGTGTGCGTGCGTGACCTCTTAGTGCACCCTGTTCAAAAAAGAAGTGTGAGAAAAGCACTGTGTGTGCGTGTGCGTGTGCTCGGGGGCGGTGAAGCATTTCGAGCAGACTGCTGCTGAACAAAGCCCGCCCTGTCTCGTCTGGAGCGTGCGCGCGTGCGTGTGTGTGTGCGCGCGCCCGTGTGTCTGGGCGTCTGACACACTAAACCTGCTGCATCTCATCATGACGGAGCAAATCATTTGCAGAAGCGCCACATAATAAACGTAAAATGTCCGCTTCAAACTAAAATGGCCGCCCTTCCCTTGTATTTTGGGACGTTGCTTCTTGAGACTCGTTGCTGACTCGGCTCGCGATCCACAATTCTACCAAATCTCCTGTTGCTTAAGTCAAACTGGCTTTGAGGGGCTGAATTTTCAAAAGAATATAAAAAGATCCCTGAAAGCAGCGAACAAGACGGCAATTGTCTGCTTCAAACTAAAATGGCCGCCCTTCCCTTGTATTTTGGGGCGTGGCTTCTTGAGACTTTTTTGGTGGGTCAACTCATGATTTCACCGAATTTCATGTGGCAAAAAGTCAAACTGGTGAAACGTTCCGAACTCGAGTCTAAGGTGGGATTCAAACCCTCACCTCCTGCTTGCGGCTCAAAGGTCGGCTGCACTGGCCGCCGGGCCACCGTGGGCTTCGCGCATTGCGACATCACGTGGCGTGCGTGTGTTTGTGTGTGCGCAGCCCAGCTGGAGTTGGTTCAGATGGTGGTGATGGTGGTGGTTCTGATGGTGCTGGTGGTGGTGATCACGTGCGTGCTCAACCATTACCGGCTGTCGGCGCGCTCGCTGCCCTCCAGACAAGTGGCGGCGGCCGCTCCGCCGCCGGGGGCGGGGCCACGCCGGCACCTCGCCACGGTGAGTCGCTCATTTCACCCAGTGCCTTTTTGTCTTGCTCATTATTATTATTATGGTGATGAATGTTTGCGTACGTTTTTGCTCGCGTGGCCTTCAGGAGGCGGGTCTGTGGAGCTCAAAGGGTCCCAGCGGCGTCAGAAATGAGGTAACGGAGGGAGACTTCCTGCTTCCTGCTATGACATCATCACACTCACATGACCGACCTCCCTTCTGTCTGGCAGCACGGGTTCCAACACCGCGGTTCGGACCGAGGGGCGCCGTACCTCCCGCGGCACGTGTCGCAGGGGTGCGCCCCTTCCGCCGCCGCCGCCGCCGCCGCCGGCCGTTTCCAGCCCACGTTCCCGTTCCTGCGCCACGACCTGATCATGGACCTGCCGCCCACCATCTCGCTGTCGGACGGAGAGGAGCCGCCTCCCTACCAGGGCCCGTGCACCCTGCAGCTGCGGGACCCTGAGCAGCAGATGGAGCTGAACCGCGAGTCGGTGCGGCCGCCACCCAACCGCACCGTCTTTGACTCGCACCCCCTGGACCCGCCCACTTCCTGCGTGCGCGCCAGGTAAGTAATGACCGCCATCTTCCTAAAGAGTCGCTTAGAAGAGGGCGCAGGGTTAAAGATAAAGGTTTGGGTTTGACAGGAATGCTGATTAAAGGTTGGAGGTGTTCGGGTTCGAGGGTTCAAGCCTAATGTGACCAAGGTTAGGGTTTAGGGTTATAGCTGTAAGATTACTGTTCAGGTTCAGGTTCGAGTGTTTGTGAATTACTGGGTTGTGATATAATTTATGGAAGTAGACTTTGACTTTGGACTCGAACCTTTCCTTGGGACGAAAATCATCTCCCATGACTTGAACATTCTCGTAGGACAAAAGCCACGATTTTCAGGAACGCTATCTTTCTCTTTGGATTAGTCCCTTCTTTTGAGACGAGAATCATCTTCCAGGACTTGAAGCATCTCCTGGTACAAGGTTCCTTCTCTCGGGATTTGGGTCAGTCTCTTGAAATCGTACTCAGCTTTCAGGACTTCAACCTTCTTTTAGGATTAGACCCTTGTTTTGGTAATAAAAAATTAGATCTTCTCTTGGGATTAGCACCTCCTCTCAGAACGTGTGCTGCTGTTTTTAGGAGGTTGAGGGTAGAACATTCTTTTTGGGACCACAGCCTCAATTGGGACTCAAATTTGGGGGCTTGAATCGTTAGAATGTTTTGAATTAGTGTTCGTGTGGTTTGGAGCGGTTGGGGAATTGGCTTTAGGGTTAAGGTTAAGGGCTGCGGTTAGGTGGTCGGTCGGTACGGTTGGTTATGGTTTAGTGTAGGGTTCAGGGTCTTCGTTTGGGATTAGGGTCTTCTTGTGCATAGTCAGGATCTTTTTTGGGGATCCAAAGTCATTGAGTCCTGTTTGGTGTCTGATGACGTCAAACAGTTGCGCTCCATTGACGCGCCGCATTTTCTCCACAGCCTCCAAGCGAGCCGGCAGCACAAACAGGGAGGAGCGCCCCCTACCTACAGCGAGGTGGTAGGACACCTCTACCACCCGCCGCTGGAACTGGACAGCCGGAACACCAGGAACACAAAAAGAGAAATCGTAAGACCCTCGGCGGGTGCGGCCCCATGCTAGCTAGCTAGCGAGCTAGCTACGACTGCTCTGTAACCCGTGACGACCAACCTGCACCTCGGTTGGGAAAAAGAGGTCACTTCCTGTCGCACAGCATTCTTCTTCCTGTCCAAGCATTGTTACATATTTACTTGTTTGTTCGTCTTCTTCAAGCTTCTTCTTCGTTTGTCCACTTTTTTCGAATTTTGTTTTGTCTGCTTGAGAGAGATTCAATAAGTGACGGACAAGCGATTGGAGGCGAAGCTCTGATCTTTCTTGCTGACAATTTTTTTTTTACTAAGCACAATTTCAGGAAGTCCACTTTCATTCTTGGAAGGTTGAGGACATTTCAAAATAACGTTTTCCAAGTTATGTAACCAGGTCGAAATGTTCTTCTTCTTTTTTTTTTCTATTCATTCTTTGGAGCATTGTTTTCCTTCGACCACTGGCACATTCTTGTGCCGGGCCGCACTCGTGTCGGGCCGTAGTAGCACTGCGACATGCTAGCACACAAAACCGTTGCTTCTTCGCCTCCTTTACTAACTTAGCATGTGCTAAGAGCTGCCTTAATGCTCTCCACTGGACGCAGGAGTCGACGCTAACGGATTAGCTGCTGAGATTCTTTCGAGACGATTTGTACGGGAGCTTTGCACAAGAAAACTCCAAAACGTCCGTGGTGAGCAGCATCCTTTGGAATCACTAAAAGATGTTTCCTTTTTTAAGGGAGAGAAAAAACACACTGTTGACATCCCGTCTGATGCTAACAAGTGAAAAAGGTTTGATTTTATTTATGTGAAAAGAATTGCACTATTTTTGGGGGGTTGTACAGTAGAGAGACTTTGTTTGTAAAAGGAGCTCTGTCCATTGGACTTTTTTTTTTTATTCAACAATCTTGAAATTAAGACTTATTTTACATAAGTGGAATCACGTACACACAAATCAGATCACACCATTTTGCCTCATTCTATCCAATCAGAGAGGCCCCTTATCCTCCCCTCTCCTCCCATTGGCCGAAAGGTTTGCCCCTCCCCCAAAACAGCCAGTAACCGTAGCACAGTTTGTCAATCACATGTTGAAATGGTAATCAATCATCACACTCATTCACCAAGTCAGCCAGCGGGCATCCAATCAGACAACAAAGAACGTCCAAATCCGCCATCTTTCTCTTCATGGGTCAGCGTGTGACTGGTCGCCGCATAACAGACACACGGAAGTGTTCACAAATGACACGAGTGTCAGCGGCGACCCGTCTTGCCGCAAAAATGGCACCGCAGACCCAACAAATCCAGCGCCCACTTGGTTCCGGTCTTTATGCAACAGCGCCCTCCGCAGGGAAGCGGCCGCACTGCAGGAACTAACGTTAGCGTGGTTGCTACATGGTCGCAGTGCGGTTGTCCCTCCCGGGCGGGTCGCAGCGGGTAAGACAAGACTGGACGGGTTCTGATCAGGGCTCCTGCGGTGCCGAGAACATCGATTTTTTTGTTGTTGTTGCTGGCTAGTGTTTGGTTGAGGAGGTGTAGGGGCGGGGCTCTTGGAGAGGCTTAAACATGATTGTCATTTACAGCAAGTAGAGTCAAGTGTGGACAGGCAGACATTTTGAACAGTGCGTGTGTGCGCGTGTGTGTTTCCTGGGAAAGAGATGCTGCTGTCTAGACTGTAAAGCAAACAAACTGAAAAGACTCAACACACGCACACTCTAGTACATAATTGACATTGACATAATTTGGGCATTTTCTAGCCACTTACCCTAACCTTAACCATGAGTTGTGAGGACCGGCTAAAAAGCACCTGTGGTCCTCACAATGATAGTAAAAACACAGAATATGGTCCTCATTTGATTACACAGCCAGGAACACACACGCGCACACACACTTGGTCGGGCTCAACTCCCCTCCTTGCTCCACTTCCTGTCTGCGTGAGCACTTCTTCCGTCCAATGACAGAGCTCCTTCCGCGGTCTCCCTAGCAACGCGTTTTGTTTGGGACGAGAGCGGCCAATTAGGGCTGTTAATCATCCTGGGACACGCCTCCCTCACGACCTCAAAGATGGTTGGATGATAATGATTGACACGATGATGATGATGACGATGATGATGATGATGACGATGATGATGATGACGATGATGATGATGACGATGATGATGATGATGATGATATTGTTTTGATTTGTTGTAGTGAGAGTGTTGCAATACATCCGCAGTTTGCCTTCTTTCACGCTAGTTTAGCTTAGCGTTGTTGTTGTAGTTTGTAAATTTGTTGTTCTGCGCACATTTCCGCATCATTCCGTCCGCTTTTTGTGTCCAATCATCCCCGAGTGTGAAACTTTTTTGTCAATGTGTCTTGCGCTAATCACGGCGTCTACACGCGTGTGCCTTCTGCGTTTTGATCTTATTCCGCATGTTTTTAATAAATAGAATTGTCTCCGTTTAAAAAAGAAAAAGCACTTTGTCAAGTTGTGATGCTGCGTTCAAAGGCTATTGGAAATTTGGCAAGCGTTTAAAGAAATGGCGACGATATTAAACCTTGAATTAATTATGTATATATATATATAGATATATATAGATATATATATAATACACAAAGATGTCCAGTAGAACCTCCAAATTGTAAGTCGTTTTGTGACCTTTTCATTTCAGAAATGTAAGTTAAAAAGTAAAAGTAAAAAAACAAAAAAACTCTGACAGACATATGGTGTGATCCTTTATTCATTTTAAAGGTCATGTAAAAAGTAAAATTTTAACATTGTCAATTGTAAATGTGTAAAAAAGAAAAAGAAAATGTGTTTTCCTTTTCCCCAGTTTTCTTGAACGCAGCATCTGTGTTGTGCCAAAATGCTGCATGATGACAAACATCAAACATTTTAAATGTCTTCTCATCTTTCAATTTTTTTCGGAGCTTCCGGGAAACTTCCTTGGCGAGGGTCACGTGTAGGGAAGTCCAGCACAATCTTGTCCCGTTTGCTGCCACAATTTATTTCATTTTGACAAGGAAAAACCCCGTAGCTCTTTTTGTTTGTTTGTTTGTTTTTTTGTTTGTTTTAGGGCCCGACTGATCTGGATTTTTTGTTTTTGTTTGATATTTGGCGGGATAAAATTCCCTTAACCAATTATTTGGCCGATTTAATTTAAAAAGTATATGATAAATGAAATAACTTCTTTTTTGGCCCCTTAAGGCTTACAACAATAAATATTTCATTTACAGAGAGAAAAATTGACTAAAATATTTTTGCCCTTTTTGGGGGGGGGGGGGCAGTGGTGTAGTGGTCCATGGATAGTGGGTATACTCTCACTTTTCACCATTTTTTTAAGTAGTCCAGAAAAACGTCCTCTTTTAGAAACGGTGACATGTAAGAATTAAAAATCAGTCACAATCCTAAAATTATCATGACTTGTTAAGAACAGTTTGGTAATACAAGCAGCCTGAAATAATGTCAAATGTATTTATCATAAGGCAAACATAAATCAAATTTAACTTTGATTTTAAAATCAAGTAGCAGCCTACAGCTACCATAAAACTTAACTCGAGCATGTAGTTAACGTGTAACTGTCAGCGACCACTCGGGAATCGAACCCACGTCGCGATCAGGTATCTCGCGTACAGGGAAAATCAGTTCACCTGAGCAAAATTTCTGGGTCACTGTTGTGGCTCGGGGGAGCGTTTGAAGGATTGTTTTCTTCAACATGACCCGCCCTACTCTGCCTCCGATTGGCTCATCAGTCCTCATGCCAAAAGTTAGCCAATCGAATCGGCTTTGGCAGAAGGACCAGCCAATCAGAGGCAGAGGAGCGTAGCCATGGCTAAACAGTGTGCATCGGGGGGGATTCAGAAGTGGGTATACTCGATACTGACTGAAAAAGAAGTGGGACCGCGTATACCCTGGACAACACCACTTGGGGGACGTAAATGTAATTATCTTTGACTCGCGTGTCATGTGTCAAATCGGCCAATTTTCGCCGATTATACAAGAGCTAATCTCGGCTAACGAATGGGTCGGGCCCGAGTTGTTTGTTGGCCAACTTTCCCAAAGGCACAATTTGACGCATGTTCAATTTTGCATTCAACGTCTTCTCGTGTGATGTTTGCGTCAATGTTGTCGCCAAGAAAAGAAAACGGTGGAACCGAACTGTGCTTGTTGTCGTTTGTTGGCTGGAATCATTTCAATTTGACATCCCGTCCAAATACATTTCTTTTGTTCAAACATTTGTGTGCGTTTTGCTCTTTTTTCCCCCCCACGGAAGCCTTACATACATACACAAGTCATGAAATTGCACTAGTTGTTGTTGTTTTTTTTTTTTTTTAAACAGATAGGAAAAAAAGAGATATTTATATGTAAGATAAGATAAAAAGAGCAAATACGTTCATGTGTATCTCCACGCATGCACGGCACCACACTGCCCCTAAGAGGCCAAGTTGTGAACAGCAGCAAATTAATTCTTATCAATTGTTTTTTTAATGCTATTGTGTGGATATATTATTATTTTACGTGTGACTAATATCTTTTCAGATTGTTCTTTAAGTGATATGTTGAGTTTTGGTCGTTTAATAAATACTAAGATATAAAATCATGAATAATCGTGTTTCTTAAGTGTGATTTCAACATTAATCAAAAGATGTTTGATTATAATTTTCCCCATAATTGCTCAGCCCGAATTTAAAGTCAGTAAGGGTTCAAGGTTGTTTTGTTTTGTTTTTCCGAGGGGGTCTTGTCTCCGTTTAAGAATGTGTAGTTGCATCTCGTATGCAGCAGGTGGCAGACTTGGGGGGTCCGAGAAGCCCATGCAGGCGTTCTTGATGCTTGCTGTCAGCTCTTTGTTTGGGGCTCTGGTGGCCCTCGTTTTCCTCTTGATAGTACTGAATTCGAAGACCACAATATTGAGCATCGAGGCAGCGATTAGGGCAAAGGGAATCCGACCAACTGAATTGAAGATTGACATATCGTTTTGAAAATACCATCCATCCATCCTTTTTTAATTTTTCCATGCAAAACACTGGGATGCATGCACGGCCACTTTTTCACATAATTCCAATTTTTGACATCCTGTTTTAGCTGGAAGCCCAAATAATATTAAAAAAAATAAACAGATAAATACTTGAAATCACTTGACTTGTGGAGCCTGAATTTATCATCTCTGGAATTTTGACTTTTTGAATGGAATTACGGAAATGATTGAACTTTTTGAGGATATTCCCAAAAATGTGACCAGCACCTGTAGTACACGTTGCACATTCGATAAGCAAAAAGTTCCCCATCTTTGCCATTCCAAACAATTCAGTTCATCTTTTGTACATTCTGATAAGTCCCGCCTTCCCCAATTTCCATCTGTTTCGCAGCCAAATTTGCAAATTGTCACAATGAGGCCCCACATTTCCGAGCTGGTTTCACATTTGCCTCCTCCCACATTTCTCAATTGATTCAAAACAATCCCAACTTCCAGATATTGCGTTTGAACAAGAATATATCTTGGGAACTCTTCATCCTATTCCAAGCACCAATCGTCATGTTTCGGTGACTTTTTGTAAGGCGGTGCACCTTATTCCGATTGTTCTGCTTGTTTTTCCCCCTCAAGTGTCAAACTGAAGACCGTCGAAAACAAGTTAGTGATGATTAACTTTTGTCCAGCGTTATAATCTCGACGTGTTGCGCAACACACAGCGGAGAACAACAACACTACAGAACACTTTCACGACTTTGTGGTTCCACTTGACCCGAAGGCCGCGTTACTTTTTCACCATCCTTTCAGCTTGCCTGCGGATGCAAGTTTTTACAGCGTGAAATGTTTTTGTTTCTATCAATTATTGTCCTGCTTGTAAAAATATTGGATTCCTTTTCAAAACATCTTAGCTCTTCAAATTGCAGCTTGCAAAATGAAAAATGCCATTTCAATATTCTTGGTAGCAACTCGGAGCGCAATCGTTCTCATTCTCACATGAAATTGGAAACACTCTTCAAGGTCAAAAGAGAATATCTCCACTTTTTAAATGCACAGCGTACTCGCCAGTCAAAAAGGTTCAATTCGGCAGTTGCACGCTTTTGTATTTTTATTCATATTTCTGATGATTTTCCTTGGGAAGTTTTGCTTTTGGATTTCTTCCTGTTGGGTTTTTGACTTTTTGGAATGGATTTGTCGTGAAAGCGAATTTTACTACTTCATATTTAAAGAAGTGAAGTTGGAAACCGAAATCAGACAAAAACTATTGTGGACTTTTTGAAGGTGGCAGATAACAAGAATATTGTTCAAAGCTTAAAGCAACACTAAGGAACTTTCAGTTTACGTTGATTATGGCGGCACCATATGGACAAAAGTGGTAATGTTATGCCTGAAGGAAGACTTCATTTCCCATGAGGGCAAGCTCATTTCATTGTTTTTTTGTGTGTTTTTTTAGCTTTCGCCAGCGAGTGAAATCCTGGCCAATGGTGATCCTTGACTGTCCTTTTTTTTTTACTTCTGCCATCAAGCAGTCAGCACATTTGCATTTTTTATGTGTGGCAGTGTTCCTTCCATCCTCCTCAAAGTTGGCTCCTCCCCACAATGATTTAATAAATAAAAGTAAGTGACAGATTGCAACACATTATGTTACTAATTGAACGACGGCCGCACCACTAACCTCCTGACATAGCAGATTGATATCATATTTTATACACTAATATTGCACCATGTTGACGTCGTATATGGTTCATCATTTTTAATTGTAAATGCTTCTGTGGAGTTGATCCTTTTTTTTGGCCGCCAGTTGTGTTTACGTCGTACTTGAAAGGATTTTCACGATGTTGTAATGAAACTTGTAAAACGAATCCTATCGCTCACAAGTGCTATTGTGTTTTCATTTGTCAGTCAAATAAAGATAAATGCACTCATAAAACCAGATAATCCATTTTACATGCAAGTCCAGGAAAAAAACTGGAGTTTTCGTCTCAAGTTTTTCGACTTGGTGAAGCAGCATGTGGCTCAAACATTCCTGGTGCGCTTTCAAGCAAGTCAACAATTGTATGTTTGTGATCTGCTCCAGGAATAAAACTACAAAGTCACATTTCCAAGTGTTTATTGCAGCAGGACAGACAAAATGTTTTCACGTCAGATTTCCACCAAATGTCAGCAAGATGGATGTACTGTATATAAAAATAAATTATAGTCAAAAATAAAAGAAAGAAGAAAGCTAAAGTGATCCTTGGATGCTTTTCAAATATAACTTACCATGAAATAAATGTAGGCAGGACAAACAACAACAGTTTGGTGATTGAACCGCAAGCAGTTAGCACTGAATGCTAACCACTTAGTGGGAATGCAGTGCTACTATACTAAGACATTTAAAACTACTGGAATTCAATGATTTTTTTTAAATGTAGTTTTTTTGTTTTCAGACAATGTTGTGTCTCTATATTGCAAATGTTCACCTATCGTAGGTGGATGTGCAACGAATCCGCTTCCTCGATAAAACAGAATTCACTGTGAAACAAATCACTTTGAATTACTTACAGTCGCTGAAAATGATTCGCATGCTAACTGAGGATTTACCACATCTAGAATCTTCGCTATCTGCGTTCTTTAAAAAAAAACAAAAAAATCATATCTGATTGACCCTCTGTCGCAGGAGGTCCAGCTGCCTTGCCACCTCGTCGGGAAGGTCCTCGTTCACTTGAGTGGCAAAGTACTTCCCGACCTCTTGCACCTCTTTCTGCCAAAACTCCTGGTCCAGGGCAAAGAGCTGGTCCAAGTCCACCGGGTCCCTCAGGCCCCGCAGGTCTAAGGAATCCCGGCACGGGAGGTAGCCCACGGCGGAGGGCATAGCTCCAGCCTCGCCGTTTAACCGGCGGAACATCCAGTCCAGGACTCGGATGTTTTCGCCAAAACCGGGCCAGAGGAAGCCGCGAGTGGGGCTTTTGCGGAACCAGTTGACATGGAAGATCTTGGGCAGCTTGACATCGGGACGCTCTGCCATGCTCAGCCAATGCGACAGGTAGTGACCGAAGTTGTAGCCGAAGAAGGGGCGCATGGCGAACGGGTCGTGCATGATCTCCTTGCCTGGGAGCAGGAATGAGAAGTCCGGTGACTGCAGTTCTTCGCGCGACTTCTTAAGTCACGTGCGCCTTGCGATATGCAAGTCTCGAAGTCGTAACCTCGGAGCTTCTTACGATTGTTACCTTTGTGTTCCGCTGCGGCAGTGGCCTCCGAACGCATGGCAGCTCCAACAAAGACGCCGTGCTGCCAGCTGAATGCTTCGTAGACCAGCGGGACGCCTGAAGACCAGAAAGAACGCTTTAGTCGCCGACATGACAGATTCTTTAGGCGTCCTTTGACGTCCACAGTTTAGTTCACTTTCTTCTGGCACAAATCTGTTGGTGATCTGTAAACTTGGTTCGTGTCTTTTTTTAATTTTTTTATTATTATTATTTTTTTCTCTTCTTAAGAGCTCCGTATTGTTCATTCGGAAATGTCATCATCATTGCTCTTTTTTTATTTATTTATTTATTTTTATTTTTTATTTTTTGTGTGTATGTGCGTGCGTGCGTGCGTGTATTTGTTAGCTCACCAGAAAACCTATTAGAAAAAATCTCATAGCGTTCACCTAAACCAAACACCGCCGTCAGGAGACCCGAGGAAGGACCAAAGAAAACCAAGGAAGGTGAAATCCAGCACCGACCAGACACCCCCCACCAGAACTCCTCCCCAACCCAAGAAACATCCAGACCCCAACAAATCCAAAAAAACATAAAATCAGGGAGGCCTCAAGAGACCGAAGGAGAGACCGAGAAAAGGAAGGAAGGACAGACGAAGCCGCGTGAGATCCGCAGACAACAACCAGCCTCCACCGATTCAATGACCTGAGGAGGAAGCAGATTGTGTCTGAGTTTCGGTAGATGCTGGTGTGGTGGATCTGGCGTGCATGAAAACCTCCACCACTTGGTTCGTGTCTTGTAGCGGCTCGTGTTCCGCGTAGGACTTTGTTTGGTCCCGTGATCCCAGAGCAGAACTAGGACACACTGGAAGGGGACTACAAATGCCGAGGTGTTGTCCTGATGGAGCGAGAGGACGTTTTGGCGAGATGGAGATGGATGGAGAGAACAGTACTGTATGATAGATGTTGGACTGCAATGAAAAGCTTCAGGACCCTTTCGGGGTCAAACCCGATGGCGTTGTGTGCTGGTTGTAGCAGACGAAGTTTGGATCGCTTTTATAAATCTCTAGGAGTGTGTCGGACTTCATTTGGAATTGTGCCAACGCTCTGGTTCAGACCTCGGACATGCTGGAGGGACGAAGTCTAACCGAGAGGAGGTGGTTGGAGACGAGGAAGTTTGCCCTGCGCAACCCAGACCCGGATGAAAAGAAGAAAATGTGGATGGCAATCTGTAATGTTTTACCGCCTCACAGAATGGAGGAGTCCAATCACACTCTAAAACACTGAAAGTCCAGCAAATCTTGTATGGAAGCCAGAGACTTTCCTGCTCACCTTCAGGCCGACGTCCGCCGAAAATGATGGCCTCGATGGGGACGCCTTCGGGCGATTCCCAAAGTGGGTCGATGATGGGGCACTGATCGGCCGGAGTGCAGAAGCGGGAGTTGGGGTGGGCGCAAGGTTCCCCTAAACAAACAAGCAAGGTCGACTTATCTGAACTGATCATCCCGCCGTTTTGGCCATTTTGGCCGTTTTCACCATCTCGCACCGTCTTCCGGCCTCCAAGGTTTGTTCTTCCAGGAAGTAACGGTGACGTCCTCCGGCAGAACCTCGTCAATGCCCTCCCAATGCACGCCTCCGTCGCTGGTCTCCGCCACGTTGGTGAAGATGGTGTTCTTGGCAATGGTGGCCATGGCGTTGGGGTTGGTCTTGGCGGAGGTGCCGGGTGCGACTCCAAAGAAGCCGTTCTCTGGGTTGATGGCTCGCAGGTGACCTGGCAACAACGGAACGGCGGGAGCAATAAGAAAGGGAGACATGGTGAAAGGCCTCGGGTGCTCCTGATGGTTCCTAACCCTGGTGGTCGAACTTCATCCAAGCAATGTCGTCTCCCACGCACTCCACCTTCCAGCCGGGCAGCGCCGGGCTCAGCATGGCCAGGTTGGTCTTCCCGCAGGCGCTGGGGAACGCTGCCGCCATGTACTTCTTCTGGCCTGCGGGGTTGCTGATGCCCAGGATCTGATCAAGTCAAGTCGTATTTATTTCCGAGTTAATACCAATTCTGCAGGGTGGGTTCTGGCAGATTAACTAGACCAGGGTCCACTAATTCCGGTCCTCGAGGTCCAGAGTCCTGCAGGTTTTAGATGTTTCCGCCGACCAACACACCTGATACTAAAGATCAGGATCGTTATCAGGAATGCTGATGGGCCGATTGTATGAATCAGCTGTGCTGGTGGGCGGAAACATCTCAAACCCGCAGGACCTGGAGGACCGGAATTGGTGAACCCTGAACTAGACAATTCAGCGTCCTACCAGCATGTGCTCTGCCAGCCAGCCTTCCTCCTTGGCGAGGCGCGAGGCGATGCGCAGGGCGAAGCACTTCTTGCCGAGCAAAGAGTTTCCACCGTACCCGCTCCCGAAAGAGACGATCTGCCGGCGTTCCGGAATGTGGGCGATTAGGGTCTGCTCGGGGTTGCAAGGCCAGTTGTTGACCAGAGACCCTGAAGACCGGAAAATTGCAGTCTCACTTGCTTGGAAGACGGCGCGAGCCGCGTTGGGAGAGAAGTCTACAAACTTGTAAGTGGCAGCGGGCAGCCGAGCGAGTGCAGACAGCGGACAAACTCGCCGGTCCCGAGGGCGGCCAGAACCGCCTTCCCCATCCGGGTCATCACCCTCATGCTGGCCACCACGTAGGGCGAGTCAGTCAGCTCCACGCCAATCTTGGACAGCGCCGATCCAACTGGTCCCATGCTGAAAGGGACCACGTACATGGTGCGACCCTTCATGCAACCCGGGAAACGTTGGCCGACAGCTTTGTCCAAATCCTCGGGTGACATCCAGCGGCCCAGTTGGCTGACGTCGCCCTCCAGGGGGGCGGGCACCGTGTCGCGGCGGTGGCGGGTCACGATCACCGTCCGGCTCTCTACGCGGGCTACGTCTCGAGGGTCCGTCCTGGCCAGCCAGCTGCAGGGTGGGAAGAAGCTCAAGTTGAGGGGGACAAAAGTATTGGGACACCTATAAGGAGCCAACTATGGAGTTTGGACAAAAGTATTGGGACACTGACAGGGAGGGACAAAAGTATTCAGACACAAACAGCAAATAAAAAGTGCAGAAAATGTTGGCGTTTAGACAAAAGTATTGGGACAAAAAAATTCAGCAAAATGTTGAGATTTGACAAAAATATTTGGACACCTACTAGAAGTGAAAATGTGGATGTTTGGACAAAAGTATTGGAGAGATTTTTAAAAAAAGACAATCAAATGTGGAGTTTGGGCACTTAGAGAAAGTGAAAAGGGAAGGAAATTGATTGAAAAGTATTGATTGATTGTTTCTATGCTTAACTTTTCTCAAATGTTTAACGTGCGAGGGTACCAGCCTGACTGCGTTCACTGTTTTTCTTTCGGCTCTGTTGGACCTGAACAAGCGCAAACACTCCTGACAGCCTCAACATTCCAGATTCCGTGCAGCCTTTCAACATGCAGCGCGCACGCCGCCTACCAGTTGTGGTACTTGGGCAACTTCTTGATCATGCCCTGCTCCTCCAGCCGGGCCAGGATGGTCCGGTTCTCCTCATCGGAGCCGTCGCAGATGTGAAGGGCGTCCGGCTGGCACAGCGTTACGTTGGCCTCCACAAACTCCCTGACGGCCGCGCTGAGGGCGCTCAGCTCGCCCTGCAGCACCCGAGGATTGCCCTGCTTTGCGGGCTGCAGCTCAGGAGGCATCGCGATCGACTGGGTAACAAACGCGGACGGCGAGTCTGAGGGAGAGGAAGAAGGTGGAGGGTGAGAAGGGCGAATGGCGCACCATGAAAGAAGTCGTGACCCCCCCCAAAAAAATGTGTATTGAAAAACTACATTAATTGTGAAAAAGGGGCATCACAAAGTAACTTACAAACAAATAAAGGAACCAACTAGTAACATCAGTAACCATTAACTAACCACTAGACAACAAACTAATGAAAAAAATGACAAACCAACAAATGAACTCACTAACCAACTAATGAGTAACGGACTGAACAAACTAATAAACAAATGAAGATGTGAACTAGTGGCAGACAAACTCACAAACAAACTACAAAAACAAATGAACTTGCTAACTAGCAGATGAATGAATGAACTTTTTTAAGAAAGTAAGTACCAGATTGACTGACTAAACTACTACCTTACTAACTAACTAACGTACTAACTAACTACAGAAAATACATGAACAGCTTAATAATAACCAAATAACTAACAAACGCACTGACTAACCTACTCACAAACATATACCAAAGTGACCGACTGACTGACTAAACTACTACCTTTCTTAATAGCTACAAGAAAAAAACTAACTAATTAACTAACTAACTACATAAAATACATGATGACTAAGTTAATAATAACTGAATAACAAACACACTGACTAAACTATTAACAAACATACAAACCAGAGTAACTAACAACCAGACAACTAAGATGCAGCACTTTCCCCTGCTGACGTTGAACATTGACAACCTACTAGGTAAAAAAGGACGATGACTAGTAATAATGCAAAATAGCGATACACATTGCGAAGAAATTGCATGATTGACTTCTTAGCACGTTTACCAGGAACTCACTCTTCCTTTACTAACAACTACACTTAACAAGTTAAATAACCATTTTTAGCCCGGCAAGTCAAGTAAAAGCCATACGAACAAACACACCTAAAAGAAGAACCATATGTGCTAACTAAGAGATTTGCAGAGTGACATGTACTGCACCCTGTGGAATGCCTCACATCAACTACTTCATGAGCGACTTACGAGCATATTGAGCAACTATTGAGGAAGGACGGTGACTATTGATAACGCACGATGCGATCCATAGAGTGAAGACAAACCTGACTTTCCGCTTCTTACGGTGATGTCATCCGCCGTGCGTGCGCTTGTGAGCGTCTCACCAAGGTGCGCTCTTTTTATCCTCTGGGACGTCCCACCAGAGGGCGGGGCCCGGCCCGGCCCGGCTCGGCTGGGGCCGTCAGCGGCCTCGTACGCTTCTGGGTTTGTTGTCTTTTACGAGGTGAATGATTCATCCCGAAACTCTCTGACCAAAGTGGTTTGATGAAGACTTTACAGCCTATTGATTATTGATCATCTTATCTGCGCCCCCACCCCTACCGCGCTGCACAGATAAAAAAATATCCCATCAGGAGAAGCACTTGCCTTTGAACTTTGACCCACTCTGACGTAAGTTGAAGGCGTGTCTCCGTCATCGGATGACCCTGGGGCTCTTGTCACCCGAGCCGCTCGACAGGTTACATGTATGTACATATGCACATGTATTATTGCATAGACAGAATAAACGTGATGTATTCTGCGTATGCCTTTTCTTTTCTTTCTTTTTTACACATTCAGTAGTTCAAGACTCAAAATCTTTTTTTTTTTGTTCTTTGTGGAGCGGTTTTGCAAATCAATGACTTTATTTGAGGAGCAACTTTCAAAATTTGGGGAGCAATTTTTTAAATCGCACCGGCCTGAAGCAAGGGTTTTATTAAACAAGAAAAAGATGACGAGGGGCTACATTGTCTCATCTTATAATGTTTCTTGCAAAGTTTTATTTTCACAAATGATTTGACTTATTTAGGTAGGTAGGTAGCCAGTTAGCTAGCTTGCCAACTAGTTAGCTAGTTAATTTGTCTGTTGGTATTTATTTTTCAATGATTCATTTCCTTTTGTTTATTTGTCTATCTATATATTCATTAATACAAAGCAGCGACTCCACTGATGCAGCAAATGAAGCTGTAGTGTTGTAGTGACGTGCATTCGCACCACGGTCTTCAGGTGTTTGTGGTGAACAGATATGACCCCGTGCGTCTTATTTACAAGCAGACAAAAAAGAACACGCCACAAACGTTACGTAAGGCGTGTGTTTTATGGACGACACGCTCAAGTGCATCAAGTTGTAAAAAGACACAAACGTTCTCTGAATCTTGAAGACGCTCATTAAAAGACTTTGGAGACACGCTGACATCAGCGCAGGACATCGCAAACCTCGACCCACCAAACTTTTGGAAACGTCGCCATTTTCAAACCTCATGATTTTCATTCCTAGCTAAAACTCTAATCATTTTAGACAGTGAACGTAGTTTGTTCGCTAGTTTGTATGTCTTTTTTTTAGCTAGTTCAGACCATACCTTGTCCATCTGCTAGTTAGTTAGTTGGTTAGTTAGTTGGTTGGCTAGTTAGTTAGTTAAACAATGTGCTAGCTAGTTTGTCAGTTTGTATGTTTTTAGCTAGTTCAGACCATACCTTGTCCCTCTGCTAGTTAGTTAGTTGGTTAGTTAGTTGGTTGGCTAGTTAGTTAGTTAAACAATGTGCTAGCTAGTTTGTCAGTTTGTATGTTTTTTTTAGCTAGTTCAGACCATACCTTGTCCATCTGTTAGTTAGTTTAGTTAGTTTTGTTAGTTGGTTAGTTAGTTAGTTCGTTAAACAATGTGCTAGCGAGTTTTTTCAATTTGTATGTTTTTTTTTTAGCTAGTTCATTCCGTACTTTGATTGTTCATGTGTGCCGTTGTTTGTTATTTCTTTTGTTAAAAAGTTTGTTACTAGTGAGGGGTGGAGCAAAAGTCTGCCTTCCTGTTGAGTTCTCCGTGAATCAGCGGCCAAGCGGGTTGCCACATTTCGCCTCCCGACTGCAACATCAGCATCACTGCATGCACATCAAACAGTGTTGCAACGCAAACACACGTCAACGTATGTGCGCGCTTGTCATACGTTTGCTGACGTCAACGTGTGGATCAAGGTGCACATATTAGCACGAGTGCACAAGTACATGTATGGTTCGAACAAACATGTTGATGTGAACTTTTCCTGTGCATGTTTTCTGTGCGCATACGTGTTGCATTAAGTTCATTCAGCGATCAATTAATTTATCCGAGGTTGTGTTAATGTGTCGTCTTGTCACAAGACGGTTTGGTGGCGTTCTACAACTTCATGAAATCTCTTTGATTTTCACTTGCTCTACTTCCTGTAGGTGTCCCAATTATTGTGTTCACATTCCACATTATGACTTTCTGTAGTGTTCCCAAATGTTTCCTTGAAGGTGCCACGTAATCTCCATTTTCACTTCCTGTACCTGTCTCAGTCATTTCGTCCAAGCTCCATATTTTCACTTTTCACTTCCTTTTGGCGTCCCAACATTTTTTGCCTGTAACGGTTAAGAGCATCCACTTTCGTGTGCAGTACACATGAGGCGAGCGCCACCTGGAGTTCATCCGGCGTAATGACACGTATCTATTTTAATTGCCAGCTCAAAGTTGACAGCTGTTGTTGTAGCGACATAAGCTAGTTAGCCATCTCCATGGCAACAGTAAACAGGGTTCATCGGCGTGTCACTTACAACCAGGTGTAACATGAGCCTGGGATGGAGGGCCACACCGCATCATGAACACGCACGCGCGCACACAACACAGGAAAGATGGCGGAGGAGATGCACCGTGAGCCTGTTAACTTTGTACATCAGGACGAAATATGGTAAAAAAAAACACAAAATAAAAACATTTTGATTATGAATATGTTCAAATCAATAGCAATATGATTGTGTGTGTTTGTGTGTGTGTGTGTGTGTGGCCACAGGAAAGCGCACATCAATGCAGAAAAGGACTTGGCAGATGCCTGGCCAAACAAGTGGGCTTTCCTCACACAACTTTGCAAAGAGGTAAAGCCAGCTATATATATATATATATATATATATATATACATATATAAATATATATACATATACATATATATATATACATATATAAATATATATACATATACATATATATATATACATATATATATATATATATATATATATATATATATATATAGACACATATATGTCTCTCTCTCTCTCTCTCTATATATATATATATATATATATATACACACACCTTTTGTTTATTTCAGTATGAGGTGGACAGCATGAATTTGCAGAACGCATCCTCAGCGGTACCTCCCAAACGACCTACAGGTCCTCCAGAGGTATGAACATCGAGCTACCATCTTACGTATGTACCTATTTAGCAACCAACAATCGACTTGCTACCTATCTCCTTACCGACTAACACTGCGGACCCACCTACTCGTTAACTACCTACACATTGTCTGGCAAGGGAAGACTGTCAGCTGTCTTGCCTAACTACGAAAACATTCCTACTGATGACCTCGCGACCAACCCATCTACCTACTTACTAAGAAATGTGCAAACGTCTAGCTACCGACGTATGTACCGAACCATTTCCTTTCTACTCACTGTACCTACCCTACCTACTTAGCCGTCTACTTAAATGACCGACCTAGTTACATTACATACAGTACCACCTAGAACCTTACCAACCCGCCTACCTGCCGTCTTTGTGATGTTCAGGTTGCTGCCTCTCCTCCGCTGCCGCAGACCAGCCAGGCTGTGGTTGGCTGGCGCTCAGCTCACGCCCATCTAGGCCTGGAAAGGTCTGGCATGGTGCAACACGGCCGGCGCAGTCTTCTCAAGGAGCTGGGCTGGCCTCAACGGGCCTGAGTTCATGGAGCACATTCCCGCCATTTGCTTCTTTCTGTTTCTGAATGCTGTTTGTTTGTTTTGCCTCTTTTATTGCTTTTAACTAACATCAATTCTTGTCATTGTTCCAGCATAATTTCATCATTTTAATGTGCTAACACTTCAAATGAATACATGGTCATGAGATGGTCCGCATCTCCACTTTTTCACTCATTTGCTATACGCCATTAAACACCTTTCAGTCTCAGGGGTGCTGCAGCAATTTTTATCTAAGACCTCTAATATATGTCCATCCATCCATTTTCTGTACGCTTGTCCTCACAAGGGTCGCAGGGGTTGCTGGAGCCTATCCCAGCTGGCTTCGGGCAGTAGGCGGGGTACACCCTGAACTGGTTGCCAGCCAATCGCAGGGCACACAGAGACGAACAACCATACTCACAATCACACCTATGGACAATTTGGAGTGTCCAATTCACCTGCCATGCATGTTTTTTGGAATGTGGGAGGAAACCGGAGTACCCGGAGAAAAGCCACGCAAGCACGGGGAGAACATGCAAACTCCACCCAGGAAGGCCGAAGCCTGGACTTGATCTCACAACCTTTGCACTGGGAGGCGGACGTGCTAACCAGTCAGCCACCGTGCCACCTCTCTAATATATGTGTATTTTATATATGTTTTTTAATTTGATGTTTTAGTTTTCAATTAAAAAATATATATATATTTTATTGTGGCGGTGACGTCATGAATTATCCGCGATACCTATCCCTCTTTGGACGGGAAACTCCCCTGGTGAGTCAGGTCTCGGCGCTGACGTCACGACATCACGAGACCCGTATGTAGAAGGCGGAAGTGGACGGAAAACAACATCATCAGCGACAGGCAGCGACAGGCAAGGCAGCTTCCACTCGGCTCAGTTGGGCGGCCGGATTCGTCCACGAAGAAGGGAGGGGAAAAAAAGAAGAAGAAGAAAAGCGTCATCTTGTATTGGTCACCAACACGATCGTCTTGGGTCCACAAGCATGTCCGTGTTCGCAAAGTGGTTCGGCACCGGCGGCGGGGTCAAAGGCGGCAAGGGGCCCACGCCCCAGGAGGCTGTCCAGAAACTCCGCGAGACCGAAGACATGTTGGGGAAAAAGCAGGAATTCCTCGAGAAGAAAATCGAGCAGGAGATTATGACGGCCAAGAAGCACGGCATGAAGAACCAGCGAGGTGAGCTTTCGCTTTTGGACTTTTTTTTTAATCGTCACTTGACGGGAGGCGAAGTTGACGAGCGGCTGCGGGAATCCATTTTTAAATCACCTTGACGGGCGGCGCCGTTAAAAACACAAACAAAAAACTAAAACAATACAGGTGGGAAAAGTCATCTCACTCTGTACTTAAGTAAATGTACTCACTCTTGAGTAGAAGCACAAATACTTGTTTAAAAAAAAAAAAAGAGCTGCAACTAATAAGTATTGTAATCATTCTTTAATCTGGCCGTTTTTTTCCCCTTCAATTAATCTGTGAATCGGATAAGAAAAACAAAAGTTTTAATTTCCAAAGCTGTATTCAAAAACAGGACATGATTTAAGTGTCAGTGCCTAAAAGTAATGATACAGATTCCGTCCATGGTTTAGTCTGTAACATGTCATCAAATCGGCTTAAATGCTCATCATTGTTTTCCGAATGAAAAAAGATGTTTGCAAATGTCTTATTTTGATTCATCACAAAGATCAGCCTGCTTTCATTTAGGAGGCAGAAATATGACAATATTTCCTTTCGGAGGCTGAAATATTTGAACAATTTCAAGATTAACAAGGTCTCAATTCATTATGAAAATAGTTATCAATTAATTTGAAAATCGGTTAGTTGTCGGTATTGTTGACACACCTAAAGAAAAAAGCAATGACGAGTGAGAGCGCGGAATCGGTCAGATCCTCGGCTATCGTAACAGATTTCTTCTCGACTCAAATGAAATACGCTCAGTCAGAAAGCGTTTGTCCAAGCGATCCTCTCTGTCAGTAAAGTCAATTTTGTGCTAATGTCGTCTCCAGTGGTTTTATGTGGCTCTTGCATGCGGTTTCAAATGTTCCCATGAATGGCCAGAAGAAACAGGAAGTGCTTGTCTTAATTGACAAAACCGTGCTGAACACAGTAAGAAACCAATTAAAGTGGTACCTTGATTTCTAAATCTCAAAATAACTTTCCTTGTCCAAATGAATGAAAAAGCATTCATCCATTCCGCAAAACATCAAACATTTTTCCAACATCTTTTTAAAGAAAGATAATAACATTGTACAGCATTTGACCAAATACAAATATGCAGTAGTTGCGCACAATGCAATTGAATGTCAACTGTTTCTATCGCAGATGTTCGCATGATTAGGAGTTGTACAATTTCGGGATCATGCGTGTAATAAACCAGATGTTGTCAACAAATTGTCCAAAGTTTTCCCTGCCTTGGACATCCTCGAAGTGACTGGGCTTCCTTTCAAGCGACAAACATGGCTGACGCTATTCAGGTGTTCGAGGGCCAAACTTGAATTTCGACATAGCTCAAACCAGATTCTTTGAAAGACGGCGTCATCGATGACTCCTCGCGGGACGTCCGCTCCACAAACGCAAGCATGAGATTGGAATGTTGGCTGGACCGCATGACCTTGAAAGAAAATGTCATCTCAGATTGTTTTTATTTATTTTTGTTTATTTTTTACCCCCCAAAAAAGATTTCATGATTTCAATTGATCGCGCAGCCGCAATGTGGCTTAAACAAGCATGGCCGTGACATAATTTTTTTTTTTGTGTCCCTTTCTCAGATTTGCATCGTTTATCCTGTTGCCAAATATATATCGATTTTATTTTTATTTTTTACAAACATCAACTTGCACATAAATAATCGTTTTTAGAAAAATAATGTCAAAAAAGTGTTCCTTCCTGGTATATATATATTTTTAAACTAGAGTTAGGTAGGGATACAAATTTCCTGAATCAATTGTATTTGTATTTATTAACGTTACAGTCCACCTGCAGAGGGCGATCTTACGCAGCCCGCATCCCATTCTGCAGGTGCGCCATCATAGAAGGAGGGCTCGTGAATTGCATGCGCGTGATCGTGTGTGTCCTTTGTTGGAGCCTCGTTGTCTCTGAGGAAGGTTCCAAATCAGATCAACACTAACGACGTTACCTGCAGGCCAGAAAAAGCATCTGGTGTGTTTTTTGTCTGCCGATTTTGGCCGCGCCCGAGTGTCCACTCACGGGCCAGATCGAAGATTGAGAGATACGACAGCACGACTTGTTTATCGACAAGTATATGCAACATATTCATATAATGTTGCCCTTAAAAAAACTAAAATCACATTTATTTATTTATTTGAATCTTGCCTTTTATGTAAGGACGTCTCCCATACTTGAAACAGACATGCAGGAATCTCGATTTTTTTAAAGTTATTGATGATTTTAAGAGTCAAAATGGTGTCGACAATGTAGAGATAAATACACTCATTTCATGCAAATGTCATCTGATCAACAAGACTCGTATGCCGATGATAACTTAATGACGGAGACATAATGCGGAATGTTAAAGACAATCTTAGGAATCCTGACTTCATGAAATCTATTGCGGTCTTGCCGTTATATGTTTGTAATTACGGTCAAGGCACACAATTGTTCACTAATTCATTCATATCTCAGAAATAACGCCATCAATTCCTGTTGTGTGAATGCAAAATGGCTGCCACTTCAGCTCGCAGATCCCTCTGGTGTATTGCAACAACGTCACGAGGCTTCCGACGGACAACGCAAAAGCAAATTAGTTGGCATGTTTAATAGGAGGAAAATCCCATCGTGAATATCGGACAAAAACTTTAGAGTTGAGTTTGAGCTCAGAGCGTCCGCGCTCGTCTCCGACGTCGACCCACTTAACGTACGTTTTAATCAGATGGGATTTCATCAGATTAAAAAAGAGAGTCCGGCTCCACTTGGATTGCCGTCTGCGCTCTGTGCCAAGGTCGTTGCGTTTGCGTCACAACTTGCAGTTGGCTTTTTGCAGACGACGACGACGCGTGCAAGCGCGATCCTCAGCTGATACCGATTTGTTGTCAATTTGCCGGTGCGAGACCCAAAAACATCACAGTGTGTTTGTTTACGTGTTTGGGAGGGAAAAAAAAGCATAATTCAATCAATACATGGTTAGAGTACAAGAAAATAAACTTAACAAAAGCGTGATCGTGTGCTTTGACTGTTTGTCAGTTTCACTAAGTGCAACTGTGGCTCTCCTTGCCCACATGCAAGGGCATCACAGTACCTTTTAGTTGCACCTTCGTTTTCCAATTCACTTGGGTGACTTGAAGCTCTCAACTCAATTTTCCGCGCGCAAAAAATAAATAAAAACATCAACCTATCTACTTTACAACATCTGGGGACGGGAATGAATCGGCTTCAGCTTCATCCCGCCAGCCCTTTTTCTTTTCGGGTGTGTCCGAAAGGAAAAATGAACAAATGAAAAACAAAACCGAACTACTTTACCGCCTCACTTAATCGGCTCTTCTACTTGACTCCTGAATTGCAGCTGCTTCCTTCACCGCTTGACTTGACTCGCGCACTTCTTTTGTCACGCCCACAGCGGCCCTGCAGGCCCTGAAGAGGAAAAAGCGCTACAGCAAACAGCTGGAGCAGATCGACGGCACGCTGTCCACCATCGAGTTCCAGAGGGAGGCGCTAGAGAACGCCAACACCAACACCGAAGTGCTGAAGAACATGGGCTTCGCCGCCAAGGCCATGAAGGCCGCGCACAAAGAGCTGTGAGATCACACGCACACACGCACGCGCACGGGCACGCACACGTGCACGCGCACGCGCACGCACACGCGTCACTGTAAATCAAGTGGAAAAGTCATTTCATTTAAAATTTTTATTATCTACAGTAACCAAATGATGATTCGTCTTTTTAAGCATTTTTTAAATTGGACAATTTTCTACAATGAATCATAAAATAAATTATGTTTTCATGAGCTAAATCAATAAACTGAACCAAAACATACCAGCAAATTCATTGTAAAAGATTTGAGGAAATTTGCCTTAATTAATGCAATAAATAAAATGGTTTGTTTAGTTAAATGATTCAAACTCATTTTTAAGCATTATTTGTAATTACTTTATAATTAATTGGACCATTATTTGATAAAATGTTGAATGTATATGTTCAAATGTTTTTATTGCACCCTTTACAGTTAACTGATGATTAATCACATACATGAACAAAATGAACTAATAAAAGGTTTAATGAATACATTTTCACTAATAAATTGGAGGCAAATCCGATAAATTAATGAAGACAATTGTTTATTGTAATAATAATAATTCATGCTCATTCATTTATGATTTTTAAAAATGTATTTATTTACAATGATTTCAACTTTTCTTTGCAATAATATGTTCTATGGAATATATGAGTTAAGCAGCAAATTGCTTTTGCGTCATATTCCACAAACACAACATGAATTCGAATACACGGTTTTGACACATGCGACATTTTGTAAAGAACATTTGAATGGAATTGAAAATGTGAGGATTATTGACATGCATTTCTTTATGCATTTAAAAAAAACAATCTTTGTTTGAATTGCCCTTAAACCGCCTTGCGTCCATGCAGGCCTGTCCCAGCTGTCCTCGGGCAGTCGCGGTTAACCAGTTATTTGATAAGAGAAAGGAATTTGAAAGGGAACTCCATTTTGGGAATGCGGCGACTATTCCGAGACTCGCTGATGCCATTCGCGCTTGCGACATGACCGGCGCGGTCAGCGTTCAGCTCGTGACTTGCGCGACTTGCGTGTGACGTCAGGAACGTGGACAGCGTGGACGACCTGATGTCGGACATCATGGAGCAGCAGGAGCTGGCGCAGGAAATCACCGACGTCATTTCCAACCCCATCAGTTTCGGCGATCAGGTGGACGAGGTAGGACCGCCGCCGCCGCCGCCGCCGCCGCCGCCGCCGCCGCCGCCGCGCCGCCGCCGCCGCCGCCACGCGCCGACCTTTTTCCTCGTGACCGTAACGATCTTAACTCCTCAGGATGAGCTCATGGCCGAGCTGGAGGAGCTGGAGCAGGAAGAGCTGGACCGCAATCTTCTGGACGTGCAAGGGACGCCCCACGTCCCCCTGCCCAGCGTGCCGTCCACATCGCTGCCGTCCAGACCAGGTGTGCGCAACCGCTTAGACGTGCTGCAGGGAGTGTCTAACAAAATCCCATATAGAGGAAGAACCCCGTAGAAACAAAACATTTTCTCATTGGATAAGCCCCGCCCACAAATTGAAACATTCCAAGAGTCGTTTCGCAATTAAGCTGTAAATTAAGCGGCTCTATAATGCGACCGAAATCGTCGACTTCCTGCGGCTTTTCGGGCATAGCCTCCTGAGACTTCATTATTTATTTTCGGGGCGTCGGGCGATTACATTTTTAAATCAGAATTCATCGCATGACTTCACAAGTTAACTCGCGATTAATTGCGAATTTGATATCTGTTCTAAATGTACAATAATAGAAGTTTCATACTCTTGTTAGCATAAAAGTGGAAAAAAGAAACATGGCTGCATCTTTTAGTCATTGATACAGTAATTTCATCATAATTCATCAAATGGAGTTAAAATTGAAAATGTGTTCTGTACTGTAAAAAACGAGTATGATGTTGATTTGGGGTTGAGGTCATTTTTCTGCCACGAGATGGCATCATTGCATTTCTAAGACATTGGTGACAGCTCAGTGTATTTTCCTTTTCATATTAAGAACTAATCAAATCTGTAACATTTTCCACATTCCTCCACAAATATATGCATTCTGATGACATTTCTTACTGCAAAATGTTGACATTGACGGCGTGTCTGCTGCGTTGCGACTGGAATTCCCCAAGTAAGGTCATTAATTGCGCATAAAAAAAAAGGTGGCATTAAAGGAACTTTAAATTGACTCCAAATGAACGCACTCGTTTTGACACCCCTAATTAATTAATTAATTTATTGTTGCTCTGCCGTCAGGGGCTGAATTTGGAAAATAATTACTGAGAAGAAATGGAAAAGCCAAATTGTAAAAGTGTGCCTTTGACACAATAACCCTAAAATGTCCACTTTGAGCCCAAATGGATGATTTTCTGGATCTTTTCCGGCAAGTCTTCTTCAGACATTTTCGTGGGTGCGTTCATGTGAGACATGTCCATCAAATTTGATGCTCCGATGTCAAAGTGGCCATCAAACATTTCTTGCAACTGCAATTGAGCACTAATTGACCTCTTTAGAACCAAAATGGCTGACTTGCTTTGTCTCTGTAGGCTCGACCTCTTCAGTCTTTTTTTTTTGTTTGTTTTTTTGTGGGTCTTCTCATGATGGACATGTCGACTAAATGTAACGTTGACCAGTTTAACCTTCGGGACAAAATGTTGAAAAATCATGACTATGAAGAAATGAAACAATTTCAAGGACATTTGTCAAAATGACCCTGAAACGTATGCCTTGGCTTGAGCCAAAATGGCCGCTTTTCTGTGTCTTTCCTGGCATGGCTTCTTCTTGACACTACTCAACACATTTCATGATGCTAAAAAAAAAAAAAAAGTGGGTCTTGCTCGACAGAAATGTGACAATCCTCATTTGTTTGGAGTTTGAGCCGGTCGATGACGTTGTGACGTTTTTGTTTCCTTTCAGCCAAGAAGAGGGAGGAGGAAGACGACCTGGACATGGCCGACCTGCAGGCCTGGGCCACCACCAACTAAACTCGAGCGGACGAGGGCTCCTCGCCCCCCCCAGCTTGCCGCCAACCACCCTGACGTACGCACCCGCGCCGCCGCCCGTCCTGCTCGGAGCGTACGCGCGCGTACTTTTGCAGGTGGAAGCCGTCAATGTGAACAATCCGCTCGTTTGTGTGCACGAGCGCTTCCATCCAAAAACACAACAACACTACTCGGAATATTTGTGCTCCTTATATTCTTAAAAAACAACATCAGAAAAGCAAAAAAAAAAGAAGAAGAGACATTTAGTTGAAGATGATCAAAGAGGGGAAGTCGATGTCCTGTCCTGTTTTTTGGCCAAGTTTTATAATCTCACGCTTTCAAACTGTGCTGTTCAATAAACAAAAGCTGCCAGAATAAAATTAATCGTTTGATTGGAGAAAGTCGCAGTTGACGAGCGCGGCCACTTCAGTGTCAACAGCACTGTACGTCCTAAAATGGACGCCGGGATACGCGTTGCATCGCTTGGACCGTGTTATTGTGTGTGTGTGTGTGTGTGTGTGTGCGTGTGTGTGTGTGCGTGTGTGTGTGTGTGTGTGTGTGTGTGTGTGTGTGTATATTTGTATGAGTGAGTTTTAATGTGTGTGTGTGTGTTAGTGTATCTAAAATGGCTGCCGTATCGTTTTGAGGGTGTCGACAATGTGTAAAAAGCGCCGCCAGCGATGGTGTTGACGAGTTGCTTGTCAATCAATGATAAACCCAAAGTGAAACATTTGCCACTTTGCGATTGGTCCATTCGTCGCATAAACAGGTTCAAGGTCCAATCGCGTTGCATCAGAATGCTCAGTGGCAAGGTGGAAGGTTTTTCATTTTAAATGCTTACATATATTTTTGGAATTATATGTAGTTTGGACAAAAAAATGCATTTTAATACTTTGTTCTCATTTTAAATAGTAATTTTGAATAATTAAATTGCAAACTTTAGCCAATTACTGTATAGTTTTGGCTAAAATGTATATGCTGTTGTTTTTTTGCTAATGTTTATAATTAGTAATTACTAATAGCGAGCCGATTATTGACATAAGTGATTGAAAAGGTCTAGTTATGAGGGAAAAGGGTCACTGGCAGCGGTGGGATTCGAACCCACGCCCCCGAAGAGACTGGAGCCTTAATCCAGCGCCTTAGACCGCTCGGCCACGCTACCTTATTTGTTGGCTACGCTACCTTATTTGTTGACGCCCCACCGAGCTGTAAATATGACACCAGCGCTGAACAGGCCACTTTCAGTCACACATCAAATCATCGTTCTTATCGTTGAGTGAAGCAACAAGAAAATACGTTTTTTTGTGTGTTGTCAAATTGGATTTACAGGTCCAAAATCGAATTGCAACAAAGTGCATGTACCTCAAATGAAAGTTCGTGATGAGAGCTTTTCTGAAATGTGATTACTATCGCAATGTAACCACATTTAATGAAATGATGATTAATTTTTTTTCTGTTTGATCAAAATTGACAGATGAAAAATCAAATTTCAACGATCTGCATCGAGTAACATTTCAAAATTAAAGGTCTTGGTGAGGGTTTTTGACATATCATACACATGTATGATGAAACAATGACCATTCAATGTTTTGGGTTTTTGAGGGGGGGGGGGGGGGGGGGGTCATTGACAAATTTGACTCGGAACGGGTCAAAAATCCAATTGCAACAAAGTGCATGGAGTTTTATCTCAGATGAAAGTTCATGATCAGAGCTTTGCAGATCCAGGATTATTTTCTCGGTGCGCCCTCTTAATAACGTAATGAGCAAAAAATGATGATCTTGTTATCAATTTGACCTGAAACTCATTGCAACAAAGTGCATTGAGGGTTGCACGTCATTCTTGGTGATATTGTAACTTTCCAGTCCTGTGATTATCTTGTCATTTCGCCCTCACGTTATAATGACCAGTTGTTGCTTTTCTTCTCTGCAACGTGTCACAGCGGCCAACTTGGACGTGAGTGGAGACGCCAGCTGTCCTCAGCGTGAGTGCTGAGCACAGTTGCGTGCACAACATCCACACAAACCTGCACCAAGTGACGTGGATGAAAACGCTTCAAATGAGCGCTTGGGGTTGACATGGCAGGTGTGCAGACGCAAATGTGCTACTTGGCCAACTTTGTGTGCGCGTGTTTGGGAGAGAGTTTGAGTATATGTGTTTATTTGGCTTAAGCATGCACTGTGAGGTTTTGTGTGCGTATGAGTGTTTTTGTGAGCCTCTTTGTGCGCACATGCGTGTGTTTGCTCAGTGCGAGTGTTTGTGTGTTGTGAGAATGCTCTCTGCGTGGTTTTGTGAGGTTTGTTTATTGTGCTTATTTGTGTCAATGTGTGTAATGAGTTTGAGACGGTGTGTGCGTTTATTTTTGTTCACCTACATGTTTGCGTCTTCTCGTGTACAGGTTCACTTGGAAAGAAAGGTTATTCAATATAAAAGTAGTGAATGGACGCCGTTAAATAAGATGTGTCGTAAGAAGCGATTACGTGAGCTCATTTGTGAGTTTCCGCACCAAAGCAGTTTCTCGCATCCACATGCCGCACATGAACGCATCATTCGCAGAGGCGGTGTCTACTCCACCAACCCGACGAATCACGTCACGTATATTCGGGGCGATGTGCTCCCTCAGCCAATGGGAAACCATAATCCGCCTCTCAAGCACCGCCCCCAGCCTCGCAACGCACCAAGGAAGCATCCGCATGAATAAAAAGCCCGGCGACAAGATTCCGTCCTTCCTCTCCGTGTCTTCTCGTCGGCCAGGCTGCTGCCACTTCGCCCAACTGAGCTTGATCAACACGCAAACTCGCGAACATGTCTGAGAAACTCCCCTTCAAAGTTGGTTAGTGTCGATTTTTTCTTGTTTAGCCTTCCTCTTTCAGCCGAGTTCTGCGCGCGTGCATGGCGATGCGTTTAATGGCTGTTTAGCTCGTTAGCATGAGCGGGCGGCACCAGAAAAGCTCTTTATGCTATAAAACCAAACTTGTGTCCACCTTGTAGCAACCTCACGTTTCTTTCTGCGTTAATATTAACGCCCCGTGTGTTGAAGTGGACCGTGAACGTGTGTTAGGTCGTTTGTGTGTTTTTTTGTTGTTTTTGCACAGCAGTTTAATTTTCCAGCGTGTGAACAATTTTGAAACGAGTCGTCATTTTGAAGTGAGTAGCTGCGTTGGCTCCCGGATGTTGTAGTTTGTAAGCGCGGCTAAGCGCCGCGGGCCATTTGCTTGCGAACTACATGTCACATGATGCAACGCGCCGCGCCCCTCTTGGCGGCGTGATTGACAGCGGCAGACTGTCGGTAGGCAACACGTGCTAACTACAAAATCAAATCTCAAATGAAAGTAAATTAATCAAATCTATTTTAATGTATTATTTTTATAAATTTTTAACCTTAAATTCAATTACAATTTTTACTTGGCTAAGTCTAAAATAAAATAATTGTTCTTAGTCGTGTACTCTTTCCATCTGGAATTTAAATATGAGATATATATATATATATATAGTATTTTTTTTTATACTGCATGATTGAAATTCATTCATATGTATCTTATGTATTCAATATTTAATTGATATATTTATAGACTAATTTCATGACTAATTATAATTGCATTTTATTGCAAGCATTGTTTCTGCATATTGTGTTTGTGAATATACAAATGTTTTCAATACCCTAACCCGATCTGATCGACATATGAAATCGGGGCCAAACACCAGATTTTAATCTGATCAGTATCAATGAAAAATATCGGATTTTAAAATTTTCTTCGTTTTCTAAAGTCAACAATAACACATTTTAGTGAGTTACTAGTTTAGTTGATTAGAAGAAAGGCTGATTTCCAGCCATATAAAAATGGTTTCATCTTGACACACATTTCATCAAATGGATTTTTTTTTTATCAAGAATTTGATAATGGAGACAATTTGTTTTTTATTTATTGTATTGCATTGGCAGATACTCAAAATAAAATGATTTGGTGTGTTTAAAAAAAAATGTGATTGTGAAATTCCTATTTTTCAATATAATTGAAAAGCTTCCATCAAAGATGCTGGATATAGTTTCAGTGCATTTATTTTAGTTTGCATTTGAATTGCCTCCAATAAAATGCAGATTTTAATGACATTCACGCTTTTTAATTTATCCACAGTTGCAGATGTGATGGGACGTATCTGATGATTGTTTTGCACGTTGTGACTGGAGCTTAAAATATGATTTCTTTTTTCACATTTCTGCATAAAAATGGCATATATAACGTGGTTGTACAAAAATGTGCATAATATGTCAAGCAAGGTGAAAAGCATGCGTTGCTCAACGGCATGCGGTCAGATTAGCGCAAATGGCCAAAGTCCACACAGTCGTCAAGAGTCAACCTTGCGGTGTGCACCCGGCAACCCGGCGAGTGATTGATTTACCGTCTGTCAATCTGTCACTTGATGTTGGGAGACATTTTCCAGCTCACCGCCAGTTATAGAGTTGCATCGATGAATCGAGTAATCGCTGAGGGGCCTTGTTTAGTTTAAAAATGTTCCAAATTATCGCAAAAGCAGACATATTATTTGTTTTAATTAAAATAATGCATTTGCAAACATCTTTAATTTTCAAACTTAAGGATCTCCTCCCCCCCCTGCGGACATCTTACCGACCAAACCAGTAACTCCATCTTCATCCATTTGTTTGTGCATTTGCTGTTGTCACTTTCAATGTTCTGTTTTTGAATATGAAAGTTCAAGTGGAACAAAAAAGTCGTCGTCAATTAATTTGGAAAATAAATTGACACCTTTTAGGGGTGCAAGTAGAAAATGTAGAAAGGTGCACATGAATCGCAAATGGACTTGCGGAGTAAATATTCACATTTTCACTATATTCATGATAAATGGGCAGAAGTTTGTCGGCAACAGCAAAAATGCCTGATAAAAAAAGAAAACGGCAAATTTATTGTTAAAAACAAGATTGACATTTAGAGGATTTCCTGACCGATGTTATGGACCAAAGTAGTAACGGAATCATAATTGCAATTAAACCTTGTGCATTTTTGGGAGGTTTGGAACGATGTCCTGTTTTTCTTGAAAGGGATGAAAACAAAGTTGATCGGACTATCAGTTATGATGCATTGACTTGATTCATCAAGAAATGGAAACAAATAATTGACAGATTAATCAATTGTGAAATGTGTTCGTTGCAGGCCTAAATTTGACCGTTTTTAAGTTATGCATGCGCTCAGACCGCGTGTTGATGATCACAAATAACGGAATTTGATAATCACTTGCTTACGGTCGCGTGTATCACTCTTGGTATGCAGGCTCCCTCTAGTGGTACACCAAAGAATTACTGTCAAAGTACACTTGAGTTGTTTTGACCAAATCTGAGTTTTTTTTTAATTTTCCGATGTTAATAATTCCCTTGTGTGTCCGTCAGCTGACATCAGCCTGGCCGAGTGGGGGCGCAAGGCCATCGCCATCGCCGAGAACGAGATGCCGGGCCTGATGAAGATGAAGGAGCTCTACGGCGCCACCAAGCCTCTGAAGGGCGCACGCATCGCCGGATGTCTGCACATGACGCTGCAGACGGCCGTGCTCATCGAGACGCTCACCGCGCTCGGGGCCGAGGTCCGCCATCTACCTTTGTGTTGGTCAGCGTTTGAGTGCGTGCTGCCCTTTGAGGCGTTGACGACCCGGTGTTTTGTTGACCGACGACATAAGCTAACGTTTGCAGATGTGACCTTTGGTTCGTCTCCCAAAAATAACACGCATGCTATTATTCCCCCTTAAAAAAAAAAGTGTATTTAATTTTTTTAAATGAGTCATCACAATGTAACCTTTTTATTTGAACCCAAGCATACAAGTAGTAGAGTAGACCTTCTTTTTTTTTCTATCATATTATTAAAAAAAAAAAGTGGAGTTTTAAATTAGCCCTGCAAAATTACATAAATTGATTATGGTGCATTTCCTGGTTTGGGCCATCAAAATGACAAATGTTGATTGTTCAAAGTAAAGCAGATGTCGATTCACACGAACGATAATTAACTCGGACTGCTTCAGCGGATTTGGACAGATTTTGATCAATAAGATTTCCAAATGATTATAAATATTAGTCTATGAATTTATTGATTACTTGATTACTCAATTCTTGCATCAACTTGTAATTTTAGCTATATTAAATATTGTAAAAAAAAAAAAAAAAAATATATATATATATATATATATAATTTGTTTGGAGACTCCCAAAAATATGCATTCATATAAAAAAAAAAGTGTAAAAAAATTTTTTTTTAAGACTCCCAAAAATCTTCTACAATAAGACTTTATTCGTGACCTTCCTCTCTCACATGTTGTTGTTGTTGTTTGTGTCGCAGGTTCAGTGGTCCAGTTGTAACATCTTCTCCACTCAGGATCACGCTGCGGCCGCCATCGCCAAAACCGGCGTCCCAGGTAACCTCAGAAACTTTTTTTTTTTTTTCCTTAACGGCGTTTCTCAACTGCATTGAGGATTTCTAAAGAAGAAGTCAACTTGCAACATTTTTTGTCTGACTCTAAACGCAATGCAAAGAATATTGCAGCCGTTTGGAGCCATCTCAGGGGGCGGACATTTTGCCACTCACTGAAAATGACATCACAGGTGCTCCGGTAATGGCCAATCACGGCTCGCTAGTTTTCTGTGTGGTCGTGATGTTCGCCAGCTGAGAAAAAAAAAAAGGACGTTTTTGGGTTGACTTTCCTTTAAGACGGCGCCGAATACGTTTTACAGTCCAAGTTGTGATTGGAGATTGACAAATGGACTTTCCTTGCGTGGTCCGCGCGCAGTGTACGCGTGGAAGGGCGAGACGGACGAGGAGTACATGTGGTGCATCGAGCAGACCATCTACTTCAAGGACGGGAAAGCTCTCAACATGATCCTGGACGACGGCGGAGACCTCACCAACCTGGTCCACGCCAAGTACCCCAAATTGCTCCAAGGTGAGTCGGCGCCGTCGCACCGGCGCCGTTTGTGCTGCGTCGTCACCGCGAATAGAATTTGAGTTTTGCTTCTTCAATTTAAGTTTCAGGGTCGTTCTGTTAGTTTTTATTTGTTTTAGTTGTTTAAAAATGCTAAGTTACAGTTTTAGTATTAGTTCTTTTCTTTTTTTATGTGTATTACTTGTGCCCAATATTTAATAAACATGGTCAAATGAAAAGCTAACTCATTTCTTACCCAGCGTTGCATTTTGACGTCACCTGAAGGTGCTGCGAGCTGTTGACTTTTCAAACGTCCTTATTCCCATTAACATTGAAATAAATTGACTTAAACTCACATTTAAAATATCCTCAAAGGCTCGTGTATTCAATTAATTAGCAAAAACTCAAACAAGGACATTTTTGCTGTAAATCTAGTTAGTTTTGTAAACATAAAATGTAGTTTCAGTTAGTTTTTGTTAATTTTATTTGGTGAAGGAAATTGCTTTTGCTTTTCTCGCCTCTCATTTTTGTTAACTAAAACGACCTTTGCCGTCGCCTCGCCACCGGACATCGTCGCCGACGAGTGCGACGCTCAAAAGTCTGGCTTCTTAAAATGAGATTTAACTTTCCAAAAAAAAAAAAATTCCTCAGGACACTCGTAAGATAAAATCAACTTTTTCATGAAGATGTGATGAGTTGCGGATTGCCCCTCGGGGCGGTGCGGCGCAGCCGTCCGTGTTGCAGCTGTCACGAGGCGGCAGAGAGCAAAAGGCGGGCGCTCGCCTGCGCCGAGTCGACGCAACCATGACGACGACGGCGTTTTGTTGAGCGCCGACACGCCCCCGTTTGAGTTTTGTTCGCCGGCGTGGATGGCCACCCGTGTATTGAGGTCGCGCGTGTGTGCGTCCGTCCGTCCGTCCCCCCCCCCACCCCCCCCCAGGCATCCGCGGCGTGTCGGAGGAGACCACCACGGGCGTCCACAACCTGTACAAGATGATGAAGAAGGGAGAGCTCAAGGTGCCCGCCATCAACGTCAACGACTCGGTCACCAAGGTACGAAAGAGCACAACAAGTTTGTGAGGTTTGCAATGATTACAATTCATCAAAATCAAATCAAAGAAATTCTCAAAGGGAATTGTTAAAGCTTTGTACGGTTGCCCCCCCCCCCCCCCCCCAATTTCAACCCATAATAGTACATCTTGTCATAAAAGACACCTCAAAAGATATGTTGGAAAAATATTCTCATAAAATTACAAATTAAAAAAGTGATTACGACGAAAAATTGTTGTCTCGTAAAAATCCCTTTTTTTTTCTTCAACAATTTGATTTGTCCTTAAATACAATATTTTTTCTTTTAACCAATTTCCTAAGATTCGCTGCAACTTTTTACAATTTTCGTACACCGGTCAGATAATATTCCTTAATTAATAGAGCTCCCCACCTGTCGGCAGTCATTTTTATTGTCCAAGGTCTCTCGGCCCCGAGTAACGACGGTTGGGATTGCGTTTGTCGCCGTAGAGCAAGTTTGACAACTTGTACGGCTGCCGCGAGAGCCTCATCGACGGCATCAAGCGCGCCACCGACGTGATGATCGCCGGCAAGGTGGCGGTGGTGGCGGGCTACGGCGACGTGGGCAAAGGGTGCGTGCAGGCGCTGCGCGCCTTCGGAGCTCGCGTCATCGTCACCGAGATCGACCCCATCAACGCCCTGCAGGCCGCCATGGAGGGTGAGGCGCCATTTCACACCTTTTCTCACATGAGTTTGGAAGATTTCCAGTCAAGTGACATTTTTGGCCTTCATTTCAAAAGTGCTCAATTATGAAGAAAATATGCATCACGATTAATTTGGTAATAATTGCAATGACGATTAGGACAATCGTTTGTATTTCGGCACAAAACAAGAAAATGTGTAAACGTGTAAAAAAAAAAATTTAAACAAATACATTTCTTTGAAACAATATAATTATGCAAGTTCCTTTTGGACCAAACAAGATTTATTAAATGAGTCATTTTAAAATAGAAAATGTATAAATGTAATAATCTTTTATTTTTGTTTACAATTATGCTGACTTTGGGAGATTATGAACAGTTCTAAATGGCAGTCAAAAAAAAAAGAGCCTCCTAGAACATCGTAGCTTTATTTAGAGTTGATTAGAAGCAACTTCACATCGTGTCAGGTGTGTCATTTCATACATTTGAATGTTTGTACAAGGTTTTGTTTTGTTTTTTTACTTCTGGTTGACTTTTATTTATGCGTTTATTTTTAATCGAGGTTTTAGGTGTCAAATGTTTTTTCTCCACCAAGCTTGCATTTGAAGAAGGGTGTGCAGACTTTTCCTATGCATTGTACTTGCCAGGCTACGAGGTGACCACCATGGACGAAGCCTGCCTGGAAGGCAACATCTTTGTCACCACCACCGGCTGCGAGGACATCATCCAGGCACAGTAGGTGGCGCCGCCGCCGCCGCCGCCGCAACCGGCGAGTCGCGCAAAAACGCGCCGCCGCCGCAACCGGCGAGTCGCGCAAAAACGCGCCGCCCGCCGCGAGGGTCCGCTTGGCTATCGTTCGACTTCGCCCGCCGCAGTCGGCAGACCCCAAATCGGCCCGTAGCGAAATTGGCGGGCGTGTGACGGCGATGGCGGTTTGCTTACTCGCTTTGCCTTCCCCGGCAGCCATTTTGAGAGCATGAAGGACGACGCCATCGTGTGCAACATCGGACATTTTGACTGCGAGATCGACATGAGCTGGCTCAACGACAACGCCGCCGAGAAGATCAACATCAAGCCGCAGGTAGAACCAAAAACACTCGCAATGTCATCACTTGGCGGATGTTGCAAGGCTTACAGAATATTATTTTCTTTTGCTATCAAAACATGGAAGCTACCAAAAAATTTAAGTATATTTCTATCTGTTTCCGTTTTTGCAGAAATTAGCGTAAGAGTAATTCGTTTTTTGTGTTTTGTTTTCCAACATGGCCCTGACTGATCTCTTATACTCTGCTGCCACCTGCTGGCCGTTTTTGTAATAACGACCATTTCTTCAACTTCAGTTGAGGCTGCATCAAAGCCTTCTGTATGCTCGAGCATAAAAAAAAAAAAGAAGTATAAATACATCTTTGGGACACTTAAAACGTTTATTTTTTTATTTATTTTTACTAATACTAAAACTAATCATTTAAAAAAAATCCCTCCAACTCATACAAACGACCAGAACCGCCCCGCAAACGCGTGCCTTTCTGTGCGCGGCAGGTGGACCGCTACCGCATGAAGAGCGGCCGCCACATCATCGTGCTGGCCGAGGGCAGGCTGGTGAATTTGGGCTGCGCGATGGGACACCCGTCCTTCGTCATGAGCAACTCCTTCACCAATCAGGTGGCTGGCGCCGCGTTTCACTCGCCAGCGGGACAAACGGATGGCGCCATATGGATGCAAATGTGCCATTGTTTGTTTGCGTTTCAGGTTCTGGCTCAGATTGAACTGTGGACCAACACCGACAAATACCCCCTGGGCGTCTACTTCCTCCCGAAAAAGGTTTGATTGCGCAATCTCGTTGAGACAAAATTCAATCTTTTGGACTCCAAATCACATCCAACGTTTTCCGCTTTGTTTAATTTGTGCGCAAATGCCCTTTTTCCCTTTAAACGGAAGCACGCAAGCTAAACGTGGCCGACTCCATTTTGTGTCAAACCTTTAAATGTTACATTTGAGACCAACTTGGCTTCCAGCCAATTTAGCTTTGGGCAACGTTAAAGTGTCAACGCTTGCCCCCTCTCGCATTATCACTTCCTGCGGTACCTACAAAATAAAAGTTGGTCCGTATTCCAGCTGTCAGGACCGCTTTATTGTGCTTTATTGTCCGCATCGGACATTTTCGCCCGTCTAAAAGCGCACGCGTTTCTTTTCTTCTCAGAATGGACGGAGCAGATATCTTTTATATTTATGTATTTTAATATATTTCAGCAGTAAAAAGTGAATATTTGGTCAAGAATTAATTTGATAACTTCATTATTTTTCATGAACCCGCTTAGGCTTAGTAATACCTTTTTAAAAACGTTTCTTTTTTTCCCACCTGTGCTGAGGAAGTAGGTAACGACCAGCGATGGGAAATAACAAAGTACAAATACTTTGTTACTGTACTTGAGTAGTTTGCCCCCAGTACTTTGCATTCATTTTTTTTACCGTTACTCGTTACTTTTGTTTTACGTGCACGGCGACGATTCAAAAGAGGAGCGCAAAAAACGGTTTTTAAAGGTATTCGTTGTACATGAAAAATAATGTTATAAAATTCATTCTGGACAAAATCTGCCGTTTTTACTGCTGACGACGGCTCAATGCGTCGCGTCCCCCTTGACGGCGTCTCCTTGCCGGGCTGTCGTACGCGTTTCGTTGTTTTCAATCCGCTTTGTTTGTTGCAGCTGGACGAGCAGGTGGCGGCGGCCCACTTGGACAAGCTGGGCGTGAAGCTGACCAAGCTGACGGCCAAACAGGCCAAGTATTTGGGCCTCCCCGCCGAAGGACCCTTCAAACCCGACCACTACCGCTACTGAGTCCGCCCGCCGGACCCATCGAGGAAAGCGCGGCGGTCTGCCGATCTGCCGTCGTCGCGGTTTCCGCTCCTTGGCGGAATCCGACCCAAGCCCGTTAGCATCTTTAGCCAGCTAACCACTTGCTGTGGCCTTCTTCCAGTTAGCACTTAGCGCTCCCTAAAAGCACCATCGGGTCCCAAAAGGAGGACCGAAAAGAGAGAAGGTTACCTAACAAGGTTTTAATCTTCCATGACTGTAATGAATCGAATTTGATGCCAATGGCCCTTTGGCGACTGCTTTTAACGCTCGCCAACGTTGCAACACTGCTGATGAACGTGACCAATAAACATGGTGACTGATTTTTGGTGTTCGCTATCATCATGTGTGCACAGATGACGGGAAACGATTCTTTGGAAGGAGTCGCGTACGTCTTTAGCATTACCGAGAAATGCTACATTTCCCCTTTTTAAAAGGACAGTTTCACGTCAACATTTGAATTGGTTATTATTTGGAAAATCTATAGTTAACATGATTGAACCTCCGCGTAACGTTGAGCCGGCACATCAAGACCGTAGCCATCACTTTCGTTTTCAAACGAAGTCATTGAGCAAACTCGCATTCAATGTTTGATTTATTATATATATTTTTTACACCGCTGCGGGCTGCCAACCCTTCACCAAAACACACAAAAAAAAAATTGTAATAATGACTAAATGAGTAAAAAGTTGCCCGCTCACGGTAAAATAATATAAAGTTTATTTTCATTATTGATATTGACAGTATTTAGGAATATTCATATCTAGTACTCATCAGATGGAACATCGTATTCCAATTGGCAATACACTTTCTTGACCAGAATTAATTACAAATGTAGGCATCGTAATACGCAATTTTTCTGTATCGCTGACCTACGATTTTCTATAATTATAGTTAGTTTAATACAATTTATTTTAGCATGCATTTTCCAGGCGTTTTTAAATGTAGGGACAAAAAAAAAACGTTCAAATGATGTTTGACAAACAAACGATCCGGAGTCAGCGTCCTGATGACGTCACACAACTCCCTTTATTCTCCAGCAGGTGGCGGTGTGCACTCTGAAATGTCACTTGACCAAGAATAAAACAGAAAATAAATGAAACATGGATCACAAAGTTCAAAGATTACCCGAAATAATACAAGGAATTGACCCCCACCAGTTCTCAACTTTATTGTGGGAAAAGTCGAAACAAATCTACTTGGTATTATTATTTTTATTGTTTCATGAAAAATAAACAAAACGACTTTATTTTTTATTGAAAAAATAAAAACAAATGAAATATACTTATTAATTGCTATATTTTCTTGGGGGGGGGGGGTTATGTGTTGGAAATTGTTGACATTTTATTTTCATTACATATAGATATTTGTATTCATTTTTTGTTTTATTGGAAAAGTCACAACTTTTTTGGTGGGTTTGTGTTACTGGGGAGAAAGAATCATTTTCAATGTATTTTGTATTAGAAAACTAAAAATGATTTCAAACCATACAAAAAAACTAGTTTTACTTTTGTCTTACGGTACAAATGTAAAATGTTTTATTTTCTACTCTCACATATTTGGTGTTGTTTTGGCCATAAAAAAGAGTGAAATCGGCACATGAGAGAAGTAATTGCCACAATTCGGGCAAATTGTCGCGGGAAAAGCCGCGTCATTCCTACAAATAAGGAATACAATTGGAATGAGAATAGAACATGAATGCGGTCCAGTTTGGAGCGCGAAGCAGCACGAGTTCGGCCTGGAAGGTTTTGAGGACACGAAGTCGGAAATGTTTTTCCTTCCAAGGTGAGCGGACCACCTCGTTGACGGGGCCGCGACGTTTTGGGTTTGGATGAAAGTGTGGACAAATGGTAACAGATGATGTCAAATTGGCACTTTTTACGGCCATTAGCGCTTTTTATTTGAAATCTCACGGGGACAACAAAAAGGCTCCGGGGCTCCAAAACAAAGTTTGCAATCAGCTCCACAGGCGAGGGGAGGAAAATGGCGGGGAGGTTTACGTCGGGGAATGCGAAGAGGCCCAGATGCTATCATGCTAATTTAATAACGCTTTAATAATAGTGAGGGGCCCCCACACTCGCAACACATGCACGCGCGCACGCACACACAAACACACACACACACAATGCAATGTGCTTTTCTTTCTTGTCCAATCCAAACTTGCCAAAATACATTTTCTTGCTCTTTGCTCTGTTTTGGGGTGAATGTAAGATTGAAAAAAACATTTTTTTTTTTATTTGCACAAATATTCTTTTGACTCCAGCTCAGCGCTGCTTTTGATAGCATCGAAGTGTGCACCGTCGCTAACACAAGTCAGCACTTTGTTGCTTTGGATTTGATCTCATCAACGGCAACGTGCGCGCACGTCACCCGCGGCGTTCCGCAGGCATCAACACTCGTCCCACTGTTGTTATGTACGGTGTTCTTTCACTTTTGGCAGGTCTTACGTTCCACTCCCACCTGCCAAAAATATCAGCATAAATAAAGAGTAGAGTAAATCCGGGATTTCTGATGAAGGGCCAAACAAATCAACTTGTCTTTCATCTTTGGTTTTTCATGTAGAAAATGAATGAGACCACTTGAATGTATTGTCGTCGGCATTTCTGTGTAGACTTTTATTCTTTGTTTTATTTGTATTTCAAATATTGCTTTAAAGGGGAAGTCAACCATGACTATTTCTTGACAATAATATGTTCACGTATAACGCGACATTCTGATGCATATTACATGAGTTACGCATCACAATGCGGCCATTTTGCCACCTGCTGTCGACTGAAGATGACATCACAGTTGCTCGGGCAACGACCAATCACAGCTCGAACCTGAGACCCGAGCAACTGTGATGTCATCTTCGGTCGACAGCAAGTGACAAAATGGCCGCCCCCTGAGATGGATCAAAACAGCTGCATTTTGCTGCTTAACTCCACCAACTCAACTTCTAACCAGAATAACATATTTAGATTCGATTAGAATAGAACATATTCTTGTCAAGACATTTTTTTTGGGGGGGGAATGAGTTTGCACGAAAGACAAAATAAAATGTAGAAGCTGAAAAATAATTTTTGCTTGTTGGCATGTCACCAAACGTTCAACAAGCTTGTCTGGTCTTTTCAGAACGCGTTTGTTTGCGAAATCTTCGCTGGAATCGTCTCAATCCTGCGATTGTTGTTGAATTCCAACCCGCAAAAATGAGCGCAATGTGGCGAACGTTTGCAGATCACACCAACAACGCAGGTCAGAACAACAACAAACGCTGGAACCAAGGAACGTTTTGTGGTTGAAGACGCATTAGAAATGATTTTGTGGCTCGACGCGTTCGCGTCCTTACGTGAACCTCGACGGCGCAAAATTTGTGTGTGCGTGCCGCAACACTCGAAGATTTTCTCCCCAAATGTTCACTTCATGTGAAAATCAGACTCAATTGAAAGAAAAAAAGAAGAAGAAAACAAGTTTTGAAAAAACATTGATAGTTTCTGGGAAATGAACCTGGTGACTGACGGTTTCCTTGGTGGAGTCCCTAAACTTGTTTGAAAACGCAAACTGAAAATGTAATCAAAGTCCAAGAACTCTTGTTGAAAACACGAACCGCATCGCGACAAACTCATTTCAAACTCAAACGGATTTTAAGCCGTAATTTAAATCCCTAACTGGGCTTTAAAATCCTAACCTTGTTTAGGGTCAAAAACAAGCAGAGGCGCGCGCTCACACACACACGCACGCACACGCACACGCACACGCACACACCTGTTTTCACTCACTTTGGCTGCTCGTGTTTGAGGTTTTGCAGTCGCGAGCGTCCACCAAATCGCTCACAAAAAGGGACGTTCACAAACATTTTCATTGTTATTATACATATTTATTCCCCAACATTTTCAAAACAACTTAAAAAATGTAGAAATAACAGAAATAACTTTTTAGACTTGTTCTTATTATCTTGGAGGAAGCAACATTTCTTTTCACTGTTCACTCTTTTTTTCTCAGGGAGAAAATACTTTTTTTCTGAAGAAAAACATGTTTTTCTTATAATAATAATAATAATAATAATAATAAAAGCAAAACTTTTCTTTTTTTTCCCCAAGAGAAATTGTTTATTTTTGGGTTAAAACATACAACATACAAACATACAACAAAAAAGTGTGCTGCAACAGAAAAGTAGCCAATTGCTGATAAGCCACCAAAAAACGACGTTGCAAACGTCACCCAATTTCATTTGACAGTAAGAAGGGAGGCATCAAGAAAGAAAAAAAAAAAAAGATTTTTTTTTGGAACACTCTTATTTTGTTTTTGTTTTTTTTGCTTGAAAAATTCTGTGCTCGTTACTTTTCTTGAAAGAATCACAAAATAAATTTTCCCTGGGATTTTTTTTCAACAACTTTTCTTTCCTTGAAAAATAATCTTGACATTTTTTTCTCAAAAATTCTTCCAATTTCTTTTATTGAAAGAGTCACAAAACATTTTTGAACACCTTTTTTTTGTTGGATTTTTTTTCCTAAAAAAATACTTTTTTCTCCTAGAAATAAGTTTCAAGAAAGAAACCTGACACCCCCCCCAAAAAAACATGCAGATTTTTTTTCTAATCACTTAATATCTTTATACTTAAAAAAAATACTTTTCTGAAAAAGAAAATTGACTTATTTTGAAAATACTGAGCAATTTTTTCATGAAAAAAAATCTTTAAATGCGATTTTTTTTCCAGATCGATTTGAACTTTTTCCAAGAAACCTGACACTTTTTTCCCCCTCAAAAAATAAGTCGTTTTTTTCCCCCGAAATAGTCACAAAATCTCAGTTTCTCTGAAGACCCCTAACCACGTGCCCATTGTTTAAAACCCTAAACTTATGTTGACCCGCTCATTTGAAAGTCTGACTGTCCTGACCCGAACTCGTTTGGACCCGATGGTCTTAAAATTGCAACCGAGCTGTTGCGGCTTGTCGGCGCAAACGGCGTCGCTAAACATCAACACGTCCTCTTGACTCTTCACATGTGCAACACACACACCGACGCTAAACATTGAAACTTGCTTGCGGTTTGACTTGACACTTGGGATTGGATGTCCGTCCGTTAACGTGTGTGTGTGTGTGTGTGTGTGTGTGTGTGTGTGTGCGCGCGCGCGCGCGCGCGAGCGAGCACAGCAGCAGATGTCCATTAGCTCATGAGGTGAGCTTAGCAAGAGCAAAATGAAAAGCATGTGCTCACTTGTAGCGATTGGAAACAGCTTTTGTCAAAGGGTTAGCTTAATGGCCCCTGGCGAAGCGCGGGCGGGCGAGCGAGCGGGCGGGCGGGCCTTCCTCGCCACAACGTCGGCCGCTAAACAGCTTGGACCAGAGTGCGACGCGGCCGGCGAACACCACCGGGAAAATATTCCAAAAGGTAAATCCATTTTGGAAGAAAGAACTGAATGGCTGCCAGCCGCGTTCAAATGGATCTTTAGCGTCCGTGAACGAGTCGAGTCCGACGCAAATCTTGCGTATTCCACAAAATGCCACAAAATGTCTTTTGGAAAAGACTCCTCAATGGCGCAGGACGGCCAAAGTGTCCTTTTTCCCTTCCATGCCCAATTGAAGCACACGTTTTCATCTTGAGGTAGGAAGGAAGGAAGGAAGGGAAGAAAGAAAGAAAAAGAAAGAAAGAAAAAGAAAGAAAGAAAGAAAAAGAAAGAAAGAAAAAAAAGAAAGAAAGAAAGAAAAAGAAAGAAAGAAAGAAAGAAAGAAAGAAAAAGAAAGAAAAAGAAATCAAGAAAGAAAAAGAAAGAAATCAAGAAAGAAATCAAGAAATCAAGAAAGAAAGAAAGAAAGAAAAAGAAAGAAAGAAAGAAAGAAAGAAAAAGAAAGAAAGAAAGAAAAAGAAAGAAAGAAAAAGAAAGAAAGAAAGAAAAAGAAAGAAAAAGAAAGAAAGAAAGAAAAAGAAAGAAAGAAAGAAAGAAAGAAAGAAAAAGAAAGAAAGAAAGAAAAAGAAAAAGAAAAAGAAAAAGAAAGAAAGAATCACCTGCATGTGCTTGTGTCCTTGACATTTTGGAAGATTCAGCAAAAGCCATTACAGAATGTTTTCCTTTTGGGTTGGTAAATAAAAAAACACAAAAAAAAACACGTCCCTCACACACGCAAAGTAAAAAATAGCAGCACGGTCACAAAGCAAGGGAAGAAAATCAGGTCGTCTCTCTTTTCCGTTAAGTGAGAAACCAGAAAAGTCAACAGAAGACCTTTTGGCCTTTTGTGGTTATTTTGGGGCTTCACCAAATTCGAGCAAAGTCGAAGCAACGTCAGCATTTACGAGCCATCCCAAATAAATCCTGCTCGTAAAGACAAACAATCGCAATCGAAAGACGAGAGGACGCCGCATTCAAACGGCTCCGTCGGAATCTTGCGCAATAGCCGGCTGGGAATTGAACCCGGATCGCGAAAATGCGCGGCTGATTTGATGACACGCAGAGTGTGACTTTTGTTGTCTTGTTTTGCGGCGAATGCTGTTTGACGGCTTTCGAAAAGATTTGGTGACCGATCGCAGACGTGCGCACATGCAGTCAATATCGCTTAACGATCAACAAACACATTTTTGGATGCAATCGGAAACAACATCCACAACGATTACGTTTCACATGCAGGTAAGCTAGCTGTGTGAACTGTGAAGCTAAGCGTGCTAGCTTAGCTTAGCCGGGCTAGCTCACCCATGAGATGGCTTAACATCAATTGAGATTTATGCTACATGAGTGACCAGATTTTCAATTTTTTTTTAACAGGAACATACAATTTCACTAATAATCAAACATGCAATCAATTCTCAGCAAATTTAATCGCTAGTCAATTTCCGTCCACGGGGGGGGCGGGGCTATCTTGTTGCGTAATGCTAAATATGATTTTGGTTGACAGTTAAACAGCGCTAAACAAATCATGCATGATTCAACCTTTTTTTTGCTGGCTCCCGGCAGCTTTTGGAAGCCGGCCGGCCGGCCGCGCCGTTTAGCTTGCGGCGGTCCCGCTATGTAACAAAATACGGCGCGAGAGCGCTCCGCTTGCGTCGCCTCCAACAACAGCAACCACTGTATTTGGATAATAGGACAAAATCGGGACTGTTCCCGATAATTCCAGACATCTGCTCACCCTGCACTAAGGAACTTTCAGTTTACCTCGATGATGGCGGCGCCATATGGACGAAAGTGGTGATGTTATGCCTGAAGGAAGACCTCATTTCCCATGAGGGCAAGCTCATTTCATTTTTTTTTTTTTAGCTTGCTAGTGTTCCTTCCATCCTCCTTAAAGTTGCTCAGTGCCAGTAAAAATGATACCGACCCCCTCAGGCCGTGAACAAATATTTTATTCAGGTCGAAAAGTTCCTTAGTGCTACTTGAAGTCATCCTCGAGAGCCAACGGGCCGGCTCGCTAGCTCGCTAGCTCAAGCGGCGAGCCGGCTAGCAATCGTGGTCCGAGGCTGCAAAACATCAGCTTTTGAGCAAAAGCAAAAAAAAAAAAATGTCAAGTTCGCTGTCAGCCAGCTGATCGAAAACGACCTCATTGCAATGTTGCGAGCTGACAAAGCGCCGGTTGACAGCCTCGTATTTCAGCGCTCGCAAAACGCCACGGAAGCAATTACTGAACTTTCCGTGATGGCGGCCAACAATCAATCATGTGATAAGCAACTTTTTGAATTGGTTGTCGCTCGTTATTATTAACAAATCAATGTCGCTTGTTTGTTCTGCAACAGTCATTAAAAAAAAACATCACACTCGAGGCTGTGATGTTGCACACTTCCTATCATCATCATCATCATCATCATCATCATCATCATCATCATCATCAAATGAATGCCTTGCAAATTTGGAGCATCACAATAAACGTGAGCCTGACAAATTTGAATGATTTTCTTTCTTTTTTTTAAATAAATGCCAAGAACAGTCACAGTCAGAAAATGAGAAAACACAAATTGATCCAGCACAGCTTACATATTGAAAAGGGAGTCGGAAGAAGTAACAAGTTGCAAGTCTGTCTGGTGGCGTTGCAAAGTTGATCTTTGTTCAACTTCAACTTCAACAGTTTGCTGCGAAAGCGGCTTCTTGTCACAATCGTTTCCTGGAAAGCGAAAGAAATGCGCTTTCCCGTCCCACGCGACGAATCGGACTTTTGTCACATGACGACAACGAGGGCTTAACTTGTCCTCCTTCTTTTGTCTCCTTGCACAATTGATCTCGTCTCCTTCTTTGTTTGTTTGCCGTGGATGCGAAAAGCGCCGAGATGCTAAATACGGTAGGAACGAACGTGACCTCGTAAATTGTTGTTAGTCACGCTTTAAAAAAATGGAAATTGTAACCTCATGAAATGTTTGTCGCCGTTTCTGCTTCGTGGTGAAAACACGTTTCATGAGGTTTTGTCGATTCCGTTTCTTGTTCATTTGAATGTTTGCTGCCACAAAAAGTGTGTCCCAAGTGACACAAAAAAAAAAGGTGGGCTGCCTAAAAGCGTTGTTGGCACTTCGATGCCACAGAAGAATTTGAGAAATATCTCAATCAGCTGTTTTTGGTGTCATGAAAATATGACACGGTCCAAAAAAGGAACACGAGACATTTTAAATGAACAGGAAATAGAAACAATTTCGTTGACTTTGTGCCATGATGGAAATGACATTTCATTTGACTTTGTATTTTTGTTGTCTTGAATGGACAGGACACTTTCTTTGAAATATTAAAGTATATTATTTGTGGCCTTTTAAGCTCGATATTAGCGATACGATGCCGATTATCAGTAGTCAAGGACACCGAGAAACGATATTAATTTTCACTAAAAGGGAAAATATTGGCATCAAAATTGGAAAAAAGACAAACAGCTCCTAATTTATTTGAATTTTTAAACAAATGTTTACTGAACAACTTTTAGGGTTTTGTAAAATAAACACAATCTTATTCAATAGACAATCTTTGTTTTAATAATCTAAGAAAAAGTTCAGAGATCTCTCATGGGCATGTCTTCAAAAATGAAATCAAAACTTAATAGCTCCTTATTGCGTTCTACAGTAAATAAAGTTTGATACATTTTCCAAATATCTAAAGTACTAAAATGTTACTTATCCTAGTTTTAACAGAAGGCGCAGAGAGTTCCCACGGTCAGCAGCATCTATGAAATGTAATAATTAGTTGAAGTTTGTTATTTTCCCTGAACACTTTTTTTAAATGGATCTATTATCAGCCGTAAGCTTTTTCTTCAAAATGGCCGATATTCGTCAAATGCTGATTATCGGCCCAGCCGATAATCGGTCTATCCCGACTCTATATCTGAGCGTTTGTGATTTTTGTCTGTTTATTACCGTCAAAACCCGTGAATAACCGCACCCACGTCATGTATAACACACGCGCCCCAAAATCACCCTTTTGTATAAAACGATTTCCGTTTTGCATAGATTAACTTGCAATTGCCTTTCAATTCCTCCAAAGATTTGTTTTTTGACAGTACTTTGGTGGTTGTTCCTAATACGCACGGATATTAGCAAATGTCCATCAATCCGTGCAAATGAAATGGAAAAGGTCCAAGCCATGCAAATACTTAATTTCACATCACACGCAATCAAAGTGTTGACATGTGGAGTCACGCGAACGTCTGCTGACCGGAATATGAATGCCGACGCTAACGTCATGTAAATGTAATGTCATGCTCATGCCACACCACTTACACGTCAATGGCGTGCAAGTGGCGCCTTTCGTCTTTCATGTCCCGGGAAGAAGCTTTCGTCCGAAAGGCAGCGTGTCATTGTGGCGTGTTGTTGCCGTGTTAGCGGCGTGTTGCCATCTGTGGTCTGCATACTTTCCCCTTCCTCCCCATCCGCCGGATCAAGACCCCCCCCCCATCAACTGACCCTCTGTGACCCCCCACCCCCACCCCACCCCAAGCTCCAAACCTTCCCAGCAGATTGTCGGCAGCGTGGCGAAGGTAACGGCGGCCTGCCTGAGCTCGGATTTTTTTTTTTATCTAATGGGAGGATCCCAGCGGGACATTTGGGGAACCAGTTGGCGAGGACGGACGTGACCCATCGCGGAACGTTCCCACCAGAAGACCAGGGGCTGCGCTAGAACTTTTGTCACCAGGACTTCAAAAAAAGAGCCCCAGTGAGGTAAGGTCAACTTCCGCGGAAGCAGCAACACGTACGTAAGCACGTCTTCCGAACGGATGAAAGATTGTGGAAGCGATTTGGGAGAAATTCCGGCAGTGCGCCGGAAAAACCTTTACGGCTTCCGAAGTGGCCCCGAGAGGTTTTGCTGTCCACTCTGGCGGCGTTTTGGCCCCTCCGCCACATTCTCTCTTCACTTGAAGCATCGACAACCGGCAGATGGTTTCGAGATCCTGCAAGAGGTTTTTTTCCCTCCTCTTGTGAGAAGCTCCGACCGCGTTGCGGATCGTGTGTTCCGACTCCTCCGGCGGGATTCTGGCGCCGTTGCAGTTCCCCCGCTGGACCACTGACGGGATCACGTCGAGGTCATTTGAGAACTTTTCTCTTGGTTTTTGCAACAAGCCCCGGTAAGAGTTCCGGCACCTCCGGAACAGTTCTGGCAGCTTACGGCTCCCCTCGGTTGAAAACGTGATGGCTGCCGCCTCATTTCAAACTCTTTTGGAAGAAGTTCCAGCAGAGACCCCCCCCCCCCCCCCATACACAATTTGCAGGAAGTTCCGGCAGAATTCTTGCTCCTCCGGCACCGTTCTGGTCGAGTTTTATGTTCCCACACCTTTACGGCTCCCCTGCGGGAAGATCGTTTCAAGCTCCTTTGAGCGCGTGAAGCAGGAAGTTGCGCCGGCGCTCTCCTCAGGTACCGTCGCAGCTCCTTCACGTCTGCCGTGAAAGCTTGACGGCAGCTGTCAGATTGTTTCAAGCTCCTTTAAGAGGTTTTCTATCGCTTGTGTAATAAGTCCCGGCAGAGTTGCGGCTCCTTTACGGATCTGAAAGACTAAATGTTTCCAGCAGGTGCAGCTTTCCGGAACATTTAAGTCAACGGTGGCTGAAATGTTTACAGCTGCCAAATTGTTCCAAGCTCCTTTGAAAAGATATTTGAGAAGTTGCGACTCCTGCGGCTGCCGGCTGACAACCCCGACAGCCTGTCGATGGCTTCAAGCTCCTTTGGAGATGTTTTCTCTCACTCCTGTGAGAAGATGTGGCAAACGTCTGGCACTTTTCCGGCTGCCGAGTGAAATGTTGACAGCGGTCGGATTGTTTCTCGGAGAGGTTTTCTCGCCGTTTTGTGAGGATTTCTTGCTCCCGAGGCAGAGGTTCGAGCTCCCCGGCTGAAATGCTGACAGCTGCCTAATTGATTTGAGCTCCTTATGGGCGCTTTTCTCTACGGCGGTGCGCCGGCACCTTAACGGTTACCCTGCTGTTTAATGTTTCTAAGCAGGGGAAGTTCCTTTGAGGTTTCGGCAGAAGTTCACGGGAGCGTTCAGTCTCCTCCGACGTCTTCCGAGACGGTTCCTGCTCTATTCGGCACCTTTAACGGCGCCGCAGCTGGAATTGATGACATCTGCCGGAAGCTTTTGAAGGCACGTTTGAGCCGCCATCGCTCCATGTTGCGGCAAGTTTGGGCTCTCCGGGCACCTTGGCGGCCGCAAATGTTGACAGCAGCCGGCACGCCGCGAGCTCCTTGGAAAGACGTCGTCTCCGTTTCGGCGCAAAAGCTCCTTTCGGGGCTCGTCCGGCAGCCGCTTGCAAATGTTGGCAGCTGCCGGATGCTCCTTTTGTCTGCTGCGTTTGAGGTCGGGAAGGTCAATTGATGGCGAGCTTAAATATGCAAATGAACTTCAATTACAAATATATGCTTTGTTATATATATATATATATATATATATATATATATATATATATATATATATATAAATATATATAAATATATATAAATATATATAAATATATAAATATATAAATATATAAATATATATAAATATATATATATATATATATATATATATATATATATATATATATATATATATATATATATATATATATATATATATATATATATATATATATATATATATATATATATATATATATATATATATATATATATTACAAACACACACACACTTTTTGAAGTGATGAAAAGCTCCCATTAAAACAATTCCAAAAATAATTCTTGACTGCAAGCAAGTCAAGCCAAGTTTATTTCCAAATCTGTCATTTTTTATTCTCTATTATGTGATGGAATTGTTTTTCTAAATGCGAGCCTGTTATGAATTATGGTCAAATATGGTAAGTTGTAAATAAAAGGGCATTTGACAGAATTGCATGGCGAGCTCAACTTTATTTATGGACTAGAAAAAGCATTTTCAACACTTAAAGCGTACACGCAACAAAATTGCTGTTGGGGCTTTTTCATCTTTTTTTTTGGGAGGGGGGGGTAATTGTTTACATTATGAAAAAAAAGACAAAATAATGACAAAGTGTGAAGGTGCATGTTTAAAATTTTTATTTTTTTTTTAAACCAATTCAAAACAAATAAATTCAGACAACAATATTTTCAGTATGAAATCACCACATGTGCACCGATGCACATGTTTAATAATTGCGTGTGCGTGTGTTCCCAAGAAAGGAAGTGATGATTATTAGCGTCAGATTGTAGAAATTACAATCATTTGTGGTGATATGCAGTCTAATGATTTCAACATGTTTACGATATGTTTTTGCGCAATCAAAATGCTGCGGCGGCGACTTCATGCGCGCGCGCACACACTTTGACATTATGACAAATATTCCTTTTGTGAGCTGCAATATTTCAGGCTGTCTGTTTTTGGCGCAACAGCAATCCAACCAACTTGTGTCCGTTTTATACTCGGAGACTTCTGTGACTTGCATGCGCACGGGTGCGTGTGTGTGCGTGCGTGTGCGTGTGTGTGTGTGCGTGTGTGTGCGTGTGTAATTATGAGCACATTTCCATTTGATGCCCTCAAGTGACCTCTCATGCATGGCTGTGCAATGAATCAAAATTAAATTACAATTTCAATTATTACACTCCACGATTACAAAATCAGCATAATCATAAAAAATATATATATATATCATTAATACTAATTTTTGAGTTGGTAACATTTATACATTTGCACCTTTTTAAAATAACTAATTTAATACATTTTGTTTCATCCAAAATTTGCATAACAGTGTTTCAATTTTTTTATTTGTCTTAATATTTAGTACGTTTAACTTGTTTGTTTTTTTACATTTTGTACAATTTTATTTTATTTTTTTCAATTATCACCAAAATAATCGCGATCAATATTTTCTTCTAACGGAGCAGCCCTTCTCTCGTGCACCAAATCGACATGATTGTAATGCGTCCTATTTACATCTTTTTTGTTCATGTTGCCAAACCAAAACCAAATGTAAATATTCCAAATGAAAACAAAGTCAAACTTATTCGCATCACCAATGTAATAATTAGATCATCAAAAAGTGCAAACCAGAATCCATAAATGTACAAAACAAATGTACGCGCTTTGCCCGCACATGAAAGTGTTGTGACACAATTTGACTATTTTTTTTTTTTTGCCTTCCTGACAAAACCTTCTTTTTAGAAATCATGAATTCACGTTTGTTTTAATTCCGCACGTTCACACCACAAATTGAAAGACAACCATTTTGAACGGAGTGCATCATTTCCATTTGAATAGATCAATTAATTAATCAATTATTAATTAATTAATCCGACCTCTTATGAACGCTTCTCGGGCTCTTTTTTCTTTTTTTGCTCGAACGGCCGGTGAGCGTAACGAGTCGTTGTCGTCGTTAGCCCAGAAGTTGCCATCAAACTGTAAAACCGGTCAAACGCGGGAAGTGCGCAGCATGTGGCGTCAATTAGAATCCGACCCGTCCTTGGCTTTGATCATGACGGCAATATTTTGGAATATTTTAGATTGAACTTGCCAAATATGTGCCTTGCGCCACATTTTCTCATCATTCATATGAACCCCGAGCAATTGAATTGCCTGCCCCCCCCCCCCCCCCATTACAACCCTTGAGTGTCCGTTTTGTGATTTCCAAGTCGTTTCCATTGATTGATCCTTTGTCTATTGTTTGCTGTAATTGACTTGGAAGAAAAAAATGCAAAAAGTACCACATTCATTGTTTTGAGCATTTTACAAAAACGTTACATAAGTAATTTGGGCCCCAACGTGGACCCCTGGGGGACCCCACAACTAATATTCAAGATTGATGAACTGTGATTGGATTGCTTTCACATATCAATGCCCTTGATATCAATTTTAATCAATATTAGTATGTCATGGTTAAGTTTTTTTTTTTTTTGTGTGTCTCGTATCCGTTATCGTTTCATTATCGTTTCATTGTTATTGTATCAATCCATTATTGATTCATGGATCTTTAACGTACCATATTTAATATTTGAATTCTATTTAATGTTCCAGACGCAATGTATCATATTTACAGTATATCATATTAATAGTAAATAAAAGGTCAGAAAAAGACAATATTGACATCGTATTCAATGCATGATATTTACTGCTACGTAGCATACAGCTAATGTATTATTTAAAATCATTTTTAATGCACCCATACGTTTGAATCAAATGTATCACTCTTGATAAAGACCGTATTTAACGATCCGAAATGTGCAATGATAACATTGCTGACATGCATGCGAGCTGATTATGTGGAAGTTGGAATGGTTCGAGTTGGTCAATGGAGGACGAACGTGTCCATATTTGCCATTCCAGAAAATTGTGCCAATTGAACATGTTGCAGTTGGAACGGTTTGAAATCGCTCACGTCAAGTGAATCAATATATCCTAATATGAACCTTTTTTTCCCAGGCCTGCTTTATTATTCCCGCGCATGCGCGGGCTCGCCTCGGCCCGCCCGGCTTGTCACCGCGTCGCGTTTCTCAAACTTGGAACTTATTGAACACTTCGTGTGTGGTCAACGTTGACATCGCAGCTGCTCCCACACTCTCATTATTAGGATTAGAAGGATGATTATTATTATTGCATTACTTTGTCTAATAATTCCGTCATTCACAAGCAGTGGGCGACATCTTCATCATCATCATCATCATCATCATCTTCAGTGTGCCACGGGAAATTTCCCAATTTTTGAAGCTGGAAATGGCATCACAGATGCTCAGGCAACAAGCAATCTCACCCCTTTTCTGAAGCGCAGCCGTGATTGGTCGCTGTGATGTCATTAGTCCGGTTTCCATTCAATATTTTCACATTTTTTAAGCAAATGTACTGAAAATGCGCAAAACAATCACGTGACTCATATGCCCGTTTCCATCCGCTCTTCTTTTGTGAATATTGAGAGGATACTAAACACCACCATAGAGATGTGACCCACCAGTAATTTAAAAGAAGAAGAAAAAGAGCAGGAAGCGACGTGCGACGGGCGCCGTGCGATGACGTCGTGCGAGTTTGCTTTTGTCATTCGTAAAAATAAGCTGTAGCGTTTTTTTGCCGTTTTCCATCTAAAATAGCATAAATATTTGCTTCTTGAATTCATTCCAAAAACATTTTTGTTTGGTCGCGATCCCAAACATACCTTACTTGACTCACTTTTAACTCATTCACTGCCATTGACGGCTATAGACGTCAAAAGTTCCTTTGAACTATTTATATTAGTTTAACATTTTTTCCACTTTTTCTAACAAGAGTATGAAAAGCTAGAAAAAAATTGTCAATTTAGAACAGATATCAAATTTGTGATTAATCTTTAGTTAACAGGTGAAGTCATGTGATTAATTACAATTTAAAAAATTAATCGCCTGACCGGCCTAATAAAAAAAAAAGAAAAAAAGGGCAGTTTAATTGTCTAAATATCTGTTATAAATATACAATTAAAAAAATCTAGGTTTTCATAAAAAAAATTTTTAATGAAATTATTTTATTTTATTTTTAACTAATAGAAATAGTTGACATGAATTTTTGACGTCTATAGTCGTCAATGGCAGTGAATGAGTTTACCATGTGGCAAAATGGCCGCCCCTGAGATGGATTAAAATGGCTGCATTTGACTGCTCATTTGTCTTCCACCAACGCAATATTCATCAGAATGACGTCTTGAGACGTTGCGGGCACAAACGGCATCTTCTTGTCAAGGCAATTTTTGACTTACGCACGTTAGCATAGCGTGCGCGCAAACATCCCCGGAGGCTTTGAAAAAAATGTGCCGGCTATCTTGTTGATGTTGAATGATGTGGAAAACAAAGCATCCGTGTGTCACAGCCACACGGATTCTCACCAGCATGTTTTTTCCCTTCTTAACAGACGTATCATCAGAAAACAAACACCACAACATCCAAAACCGAGCACGTTCAAGCAAACGAGCATCCGCAAAGTATTCACATGCAAACACATTTTACATACCAAAATGGAAGACGTAAGTAAACATTCGACACAAAATGTTACGTCATGACGACATGAAAAAGGTTGGGGAAGTTTTTGCTAATTTAAATTAAAAAGTAAGAAATCACATGCATGCAGATTTTATTTGTTTTTGTTTTTTTACAGTGTGTGACTTTTCCTTAATTTTACAATGTTACAACATTTACTCGTAAGTGGAATAAAGTCCCTTTTTCTTGGAAATTCTACACAAAATGTCCCACAACGATTAGTCTAAACCAGGGGTGGGCGAGTTGGGTCCAAGAGAGCCGCAGCCCTGCATGTTTTCGGTGTCTCCTGCCTCCAACCCAGGTGTTTCAAATCATGAGTCTCAGCTGTGTTGGAGGAGGGAGATATCAAAAGCATGCAGGGCTGCGGCTCTCCAGGACCCAACTTGCCTACCCCTGATCTATACAGTACACATTGTTTGGCCAATCACCGGTCAGCAAGTTGGATTAAAAAAATAAATAAAGTGCCGCTATCTATATCTATTGAAACCGCTTTTATATTTACTGTACCGCTAATTAATGGCAAAAATCCCAAAAGTCTTTGATAACCAATAACGAGAAGAAGAAATTTATTCCTTCACGCAGCCGACCAATGACGTCATCGGGCCAATTAAGACATTACAGCCCGTCACTCATTTTGCTAAATATTGTCCCATATGCGTCCATCCATCATTTGCGCAATGATCTTTTTTTTCTTTCTTTTTTTTTAACAGCAAATCACTCACTTTTTTCACATTTTTTTGTGCGCCTTTGTCCAAAACATTCAAAATCAGTGACCTTTTATAAATGCTAAATGTTACACAAAACATCCCATCAAGAAAAAACAAAATGAAAAAGTTTCTTATAAAATGTTGCCAATGTATTGAAAAAATGAAAACCTCAAAAATGGCATATGGAGATTCCAATTATTATTGTCGCCTTATTTCACAATGGATTTTTTTTTCTCCCGTCAAACGTCCGCACACAATAATGACAACATGTCAAATGATTTGGGGAGCTTTTCGAATCGAAGGAAAAAAGCGCTCGTGTTTTGCTCTTTGGGGGCGATTGAAGTGCCTAAAAGCGATTTTCAAAGGAGAAGCAGGCCCGTCGAGGCGCTCGCTCGCTCGCTCGCTCACTCGGACGGCCACGCATGTTCGTCCGCGAGCGACACGATTGCCTGGCGGTGTCGCTCGCCTCGGATAAAAACGTTTTCCCATTCAGATCAGACGCTTGAATACAAATGCAATGACTTATTCATTCCACACTAAAATGTGGGCCTTGAAAACTGCTCAAAATAAATGCATAAATGAATAAATACATACTTACATAAATAACACACATTTGTCAAGATGAAACAATAGTGAGAGCGGAGAAAATTAAATAGGAGGTTTCTGTGGGGCAAAAAAAGATTTCTTCAGTCAGTCAAGCGATGTGAAACCTTCGATCGCTATCGTGATTGTCACGCACCAACATCAATGCAACGCCGCCCAAAATCATCATCTTCAATTCCGCATTTCATCACAACAACAAAAAAAACGCACCGTGATTTTTTTTCACGATTCGTTTACTCGTCACAAAATTGGCTAAAATAAAGCAATTGAAATAAAGAAATCGAAAAATGTTCACCATTTTAAACAGAAGATGAAATGCTCGGGATTTTGGGCTCGAAACGATTCATCGGTTATCAAAAATTAGGGATAGACGCATTATCACACGGGCGATTCTCGATTATCGCTATATTTGGCATTTTGACAAATATCGGCATCGGCCTTTTTACGAATCCGAAGGCCGAAAAAGTTGGCATCTCGCTGAGCGGTGAATGCTTGCGAACGGAGCGAAATGGAGGGTTTTCATCACGATTTGGTTCGTCTTGTCCACATTTTGAACATATTCTGACCTTTTTTTTGACGGTCTGTGACGATCACCTTTTATGAACATGGACGATAATCCGAAATGAGATTCACATGCATTTGTCGCTCGGTGACGATCTTTTCATTTATGGATTTATTCCAATTTCCACTTTAAAAAATCGAATGATGCTGACAGGGAACTCCCTACACTTTTTATTTTAAAAATTAAAACAAAAAATGATGTTGACATTTGGGAAAACTTTACTTACAGAATTATTTATTGGCTTATTTTTAAATTGAGCTTTACACATTTTGATGACCTTGGAAGCGGTCAATTCTTTATACGTTTAAAATGAAAAGAAAAAGGTCATTTTTTAAAACAACGCTAATATTTTCTCTTTTACTGCAAATGAATATCGGCTTGAAATATCGGCGAGCTGTCTCCTTGAATAATCGGTATCGTAACCATATCCATCGATCTATTGCTATCAAAAAAATAATGATCAATGGATCAATTGCTCCAGGAATAAACGACACCGGCGTTAAAATGCCACAAGATGCTAGCAAAGCACTTCAAAGAGAGATGATCATAAAGCATCAACGCCGTTCATCTAACACGGACACAATGACGAACCGTGAATTGAAAAACGCACAGCGAGCCGCAACTTAGACCGGCGCTGACGAGTCGTTTGTGTTTCGTTGCTGCAGAGAGGCCAAAAGCGGAATAGGATGCGCGTTTTGGTGCTGCTGGCCATCTTTGCGTTTGCCGCCTCGCACTTCTTCCTCGCCACCGCCCACATGATGCCCGACCGCAGGCTGAGCGCCAACGAGGACGCCGTCTCCAACGCCGTGCCGGGCGGCGACGGCGGCGGAGAATTGTACGTGCCCGTCCTCATCGTAGGTAAGTCGCGCTCGTCCACAGCAGCACCCGTAATAGTCATCGAAATTCTATTACAATTTCGATGATTACGCTCCATAATTACAACATCGGCATAATCGTAAACAAAAAAAAGATCATTGATCAGATTTTATTGTGATTTTTATTCTCCTCACTTTTTCGCCACATAATACTTCCGATTCACACCGTTCGAATTTCAACTTGCTTGAAAAATTCCCGCCTTCCCGGGATATTCATCGTTGGCACAATTTGACGTTAAAAATCAACTTTTCCCCAGTCATTTTCAATGAGACAGACATGGAACTTTTTCCAAGTCTGCCTTTCCGCTTCCATACATGCAAAGTGACCGTCATGAGCACAACTGAGGCTGCTCAGTGGCGCAGTTGCTAAAGGGCATGGTTCAGTAACCAGGAGGTCGCGGGTTCGAATCCCACCTCCGACAATAACAATAACAACAGCAAGACTTAGGACAATAAAATAATAAATAATAATGAGACATTATTTTTGTTTTTCTTTCCTCCAGAACTGCCAAAACCAGGAAGGAAAAAGAAGGAAAAAAAGGTGTGTGTGTGTTTTCAAGGCCATTACAGCTTACCGCATTGAGATAACGAGCTGCACGATAACCTCCGCGATCGCTTTAACGCGACGACGTGTTCAGAGCGTGTCAGGTGTGGCACCGTCCTGCCTGTTCCAGAGGTTTCGAATGAATCGACAGCTCATTGATTATTAATCGACAACTATTTTGATCATCGAGTAATCGTTTGACTGCACGTTGTCCAAATGCTCCGATTTCATCCTGTCAAGAGGAATTATTTTCTGATTTCATGACAGAAGACCGAATATCTTTTCAAAGGAAGACATTTGCAAACGTTGACTTTTACGTTAAAAAACAACTAGCAAAATCGTAACTGCATCGGTTTGAAAAAGGTCGGTGAGGACAACATCGATTCTTCTCGTGTGACATTGCGCAACTGTCGTTTATATGCACGTTAATGATAATTGGCTGATAAACCGCCATCAGGGGGGGAAAATGGTAACGATCCAAAATTTGCTGATTATTTGATTAATCAATAGAATAATTATAGAAAAATCAATCCTAAAAATATTGATACGTGATACGAGCGATACGATTTAAGGATGGTTCCATTTTAAAGCGGACTGAATTAAATCGGTTCAATTCGATACAATCAGTTGTAGAGGGTACGATGCAATGAGATTTCTTTTTCGTGTCACGTTTTTGCGTACATTTGGATGAACATGATTATGCTGCAAATTTGACATTTCCTTCAAAGGGAAATTTCTCACGTAAAAATGATTCGATATGCATTTCAATACATTTTAAAACGGAATGATTCGATTCACTTCAAAACAAGGCACTCGCATATTTTAAACCAAAACCAATTTTCCGATCTGTTTTTTGGGGGGGTGTTCACAATACAACCTCGGGACACTGAGAATTCCTGGGTTCTGCATTGGTACTCTTACACACGCGACAGACAGGCGGAAAAAAGATGGTAGGAAATTTAGGATATGGATTGAGCGCACTCGTTTGCGTTGAAAGCAATTGTAACCGACGTCACCGCGCACGGGCAACGTCTGGCTACGTTCTGTTTGTGACGGCGGTGAAAACTTGCTCCTCAGAACAAGATTGACGGCAGGCGGCGGCGCCCGCCCCCCCCCGGGTGCGTCCCCGCGTGGGGCAGCTGCAAATCCGAAGGAAAGGTGTGCTGCGATTTCTGCGCCTTCTGCCACTGCCGCATCTTCAGGACTGTTTGTTACTGCCGCGTGGGAAACCCTCGATGCTGAGGGCGGGGCCTCCGAGGGGACCCGCCCCACACACGGGGGTACCCCCGACCTGACCCTCCACCCCCGAGGACGCACCGCGATCGAGGTCCGAAGCTCGCCGGAGGTCGACAGCGTGAAAGCACTTGAAACGCGGACTGCGGCGTCCTGACGCTAAGTTAGCATTAGCATGCGTACTCAAAGCTTATGGCAGCATTTGGCAAATTGCGAATTGTATGAATAAAATGTTGCAATATCACGTAGGATTCATTTCCAATGGGACTGACATTGTCTCGCTTTCCACGCTCACTCCCGTACATACAACTTGTTATCATTGCCAGCTGTCTTGACACGGCTCAGTGGCGCAGTTGGGGAGGTCGCGGGTTCGAATCCCACCTTCCGCTGAACATTGCAAATATATCCATGGCCGTTATGCGAAGCGAGACAATACACGTAAACCAACTGACTATCAGATCAGGAAGTGGATTATGAATTCACTGAAATGATTAAATGTTAGCTTTCCGCATCAGATGACACTTTTCAAAAATAAATACGTCAAGTTAGCTCAGTGCTTAAAGCAATTGACTCCCGCCATGGCGAACTTGGGTTCCCACCTTAGACAGATAGTTCAAGTTTTCTTTTTATTCATTTGTCATTTAACTACAATTTTTTAAAAAAAGAGAGAGGGTAATTTTCACATAATTGATCTTTCAATTAACTTCTTAAACACATGCTTTCAAATCTTAGCATTCAGCTTTTCAGCATTCCCACGCAATTTCTGCAGAAATGGCACTTTGTCTCGTGTTAAGATAACTTTGCTGTTATTCAAAACGGCTGTACGTGCGTGGCGAAGTCTTGGGTTCCATTTTGTGCTGGAGGGTCGCATTACTTTTATTGGCTGCCAATTCTATTGATTTAAATCATTTGTGAAGTGACGCTGGAGGTGAGGAGCTTATTTTTGAAACTTTCCCGAGGCACGCTAGCTACTCGGCGTGTGCCAAAAAATTGGGATTCTCATAAGAATCGCGATTCTCATTTAGTAAGATTCCGAATCGATTTTAAATGTCCCAAAATCCTTTTGATTGAAATGATTTTATACCGCCTTGCCCTTGTTTGTGTGTGCATTTATTGGGAGCGCTGTTCATGTTGTACACGATTTGGCCACTTGGAGGCAGTGCGGTTCCGTGTGTTGTGATACACTGTTAAGTTGCAGCCACATTAGAGAGGAAAAAGTCACGATCAAGTTACGCCAATAAAAGCCGTTTTTGTTTTGCAGCGTAGGAAGAGCACGTATGGCGGTCTGCAAACATTCCTGAAGCGTTTCGTATGAATAGCCGTTCTTTTGAGTGGTCAAAGTGCTACGAGTAGCACGCTAATTAGCATTAGCGTGTCAGACTGGAGTAGCTCTTGACGATTCTTTGCACATTTATAAATGGAAGCAGAAATCATTGTCAATCAAATCATTTGGAACCAAAAATCGTTCCGAATTGAAAATCGGAATCGAATCAAATCGCAAGACAGTCAAAGATTCCCGCCCCTACTAGCTAATGTCGGATAAAAACACGTTGGCTATTCATTAACGCACAGTGGACGACTCACTCATTTTCATAAAGTACAACTTGGACTTTTGCGCTGCTGAGAAGTTTCAAGGAGGTTATTTTTGGAGAAATATCAAAATGGTCATTTTGGATGAAACCATTTTTGATGGAACAATTGTCGCTATTTTTGACAAAAATAAAAAGGAATCAACAAAAACGAATAACTCACAAACACTCTGTGAGATAGAGCGGATTTTGTGAAAACATCATATAGAGTGAGTTTTGTTTGTTTTTTCATTACGAATGTGTCACGGGCGCACTTGCGCCGCGGTCACGTTGCCGCAGCGTCAACGTCCACCAACACTTGAGGAGACTCGGCGGTTCCCAGCTGGAACACATTTCCACCCCGTTCCTTCCCTCACACAGGAAATGGAAATTTCAAGTCGAAAAAAAGAGCGAAAATGTTGCCTGCAGAGAATCGAGTCAATTTTACGGTGGGAAAGGGTCAAGATGAAGAAGAAGATAAGGAAGAAGAAGAGAGTAAGAAAGTAGTGCTCATAAGCGGAGGATCACATGCTAAGTGCGAACATGTGTTCATATCTCAACTCCATCACAACAAAAATAAATAAAAAGAATCAACCACTTGCATTCCATTCTGTCATATTCCTTATCTGTTTAATTGGATTCTTTCTTACTACTAAAGTTAAATAAATTATTTTTATATAAAATGAATTTTCACAATGACATACAAATTTCCAACAAAAACAATGACAGATGGTTCATTTGAAAGAAAGAACTCCCATTACAGCATTTTCCATCAAATTCCATTTAACGAATGGCACTTTTTCTACTTCCTGATGCCTACAAGCGAATACTATGCTATAAATGTAGTTGACTAGACTTGACAAACTAGGGCTCATTTGATTGCGGTTTCAAATCGCTGCCATAATATTGACAATTCCGAGCTTACGTCTCACATCAAAATGGCGGCCGATCACTTCGGTGAAATGAAGCTTTTCGCTCATTGAAAACTTTTGTCATTTGGTTTATGAGGATTATTTTGATTTCCAAATGTGTTGAAATGTCGTTTGACTTGCTTTGTATGCTAGGCAAGGACAAAAGCAATACAATTTGTAACTTCTCACCGTCGAAAAGGAAGCATTTGCATTGTGTGGCATTGCGCAAACATCTGAGATGCCCGGATGTTTGGAATTTTGACAGAGGGCGTACGGGTTTTTATTTTAATTTTTACTTGGTCGACCAAGACGCCTCATGACGAGGCGATGTGGGAGTTTGCTTAATTGTCAGAACGAAAGCAAAATCGCCATTTGTGGGCTCACCTTGCTCGTTGGCTTTCAAGTCCAAATATTCACGCACGTCGCACTTTTCCCTTCCGCTGCTGACTTGCTCGTCCGTCGCGTGCCCCCAAACGACGCACACGCACGCCGCTCGAAATTAACTAACGTGATACATTTCAAATACGAAAAACAATTGACATTTGACTTCCGTAATCGGCATGAACCCCCCCTCCTCCCCCCCAAAAAAAATCTTTCGGTTCAGGTCACCACAGTCGTTTTTTTGTGTCTTATAAAGCAAAGGACAACACATACTTAAATAGCTTCCCGCCAGTGACCTGACCCGGAAACAATTGCTTCCGGTTCGATCATGGGTGGCGTTCTTTTTGCGCACAATAAATACAAAGTTATTAGCTACGTAACAACGCTTGTCTTTTGTAAACGTTAACAATTGTAATTACGTTAAAACAACAAAAAGAGAGAGAAAAGCAAATCTTGCACATCAACTGCCACGATTCTTGCTGAAAGCTACCAACATTTTTAATTGTCATATGTAATAAATACAATCTATAATATTTTTAAACCAGCTGGTTTTTACCGTAATTTTAACATCCAATATCCTAGCCACCAACTTGCTGTGTAATAATATGAGAAGATTAAACATTTGATATATAGTTTGACAATCATAACAGCAAAAATGCTTTTGACACTCCAGTGACCTCAACCCAAAGGAATGAATTAATTTTATAAATCAAACCTTTTTATGTTGCTAACTTATCACCTTAAAACCTGAAACTTAACCCGCTATAACATGGGACTGAACTTTTTGTGTTTTCTGGTGTGGCAGTCATATATCGACGGCTGTGTTACTGTTCAATGTTATTTTAAGCATATGCAATAATGAAAAATAAATAAATAAATGGACAACTGGCCGCAAATGAGCCATGGGCCGGACTTTGGACACCCCTGATTCAACATCTTGAATGAAGCTAAGATGCTAACGCATTTTTGAAATGAACAAACAAACTCAAATTGGAACCCAGAACCATCGTGAAGAATGACTCATTTTCTGGCTTTCTAAAAATGGAAACTCAAAACATTGTCGTTGTCAACTATTTACTGGACACAAACAAATGAACGCGCGGGGATCAAACCAACGACTTTCTGTTTGCGAGTCGCTCCGTTTTGGTCCGAGTTTTCCGTCACGGCGAGGTTGCGGTCGTCCTGGCCTTCGCGCTCGTCTTCCTCATGAGCCTCGTTGCCGTGATGTCGCCGGGACGTCGTCTGCTCCTCGTGCACTAAAAGGCCCAAAGTCATCTTTTACTTTTTTTTTTTTTTAAACATCAAAAAGTGGCTAAAAATGGACTTTTACAACTTTGACTTTCACACATTTGTTTCTGGCATCTTTTCCGTCCTCCCTGCTCGCTCCTCTCAGACGCTCCAGTATTGCTTTTGAACCTTTTCTGACAATATTATTCCCGATAGCCATGCATAAAAAACGTTGTCATTGAGCTGAACGTCGACGACGCTGCGCTAATGAGCTGGTGAGGAACGTGTCTGGTAAATGTTAACGGCACAACGTGACTCACATGTTGTTGCCGTCGGCTCGTAAAACAAACTTTACGAGCCTTTTGCATCCATAAAATGAAACGACGACTCCAATGAAATGTTGAACTGCTTGTTGTTGTTCCGCTGCGTCTTTTTCTGTATTGGAAATTAACATCGGCTGTTGTTGTAACATTTTACCAAGTCACGTTGAGCCGCAGAATGGTTTACAGCGGCTTCTTGTGGCCAAAAGCAGAATTACGGCCATTAAGAAAAAATATTTTGTTTTTTCGTGAGCATGGACGGAAGACTATTAAGGGGGGGGGGGGGGGGGGGGGGGTGGCAGTATTCTGACATTAAAGTGAGAATTCTCAGAATAAAGTGAGAATCATACCAAACTTTTTTCCCTGTCTTCACTGGTCCTGATCCTCTTCTGTAAGCATGTGTGTGTGTGTCACTTGTGTTTGTAGTGTGTACGTGCGTGTGTCACCCGTGTCTCTAGCATGTGTGTGCGCGCCACCTGTATGTATACATGCATGTCACCTGTGTCTCTGGCGTGTGCGTGTTGCGTGATGCGTTCCAGGCGTCCCAGCAGCGCGTCAATGTTTTCTTTTATTTGAGTCAACTGACACTTGATGACCTGCAGCTGAACCGCTCGCCCTGTGCGCGCGTGCGCACATACACACACACACACACAAAAGCGCGCACACACACACACACACGGACACATGCGCACGCGCACAAACACACACACACGAGGAAAAGACTTGTGATTGGCTGCAAAAGTTTTGTCGACGCAAGTTGTAGCGCCACCTGTTGCCCTGGCGTGGTTGCTGCTCTGTGGCAGCAGTCGGGCAGGAAGGGATGACAGCCTCCGGACACCAGGGGGCGACATCCGCGCCCACTTGACGGGCACCACGCGGTCGCCAGGTGGTGACGCTCGTCTCTGGAAATGGAACAAGCTGGACACGGACACGCAAATGAAAAATAAATCTCTCTCTCTCTATATATATATATATTTTTTTTTTTATTAGAGATGTCAAAGGATTACATTTCTTAATCATGATTAATCACTTAATTAAAAAGGCTTTTTTTCAATATTTTTCACTCGCCAAATATGAAGATGGCTTGTTATGTGTTAATTCTTTCGACATATGTTATGAGGATGTCTTCTTTTGATCCACTGCACACACTCATCCTCCTTTTTAAAAATAAATCAATTAATCATTTGCATGGAGAAAAAAATGGCCCCAATCGTTTGACATGAACAAAATTCTGAATGTCATAAGCAAACATTTCTTAAATGCTTAACTTAAATGCATCTGTGCTACATTTAACGTAATCATTCGCTGCCAGCTAAAGGATCACCAGCGCTCAAAATTAATGCATTAATACATGATTAACGCAATTTTTTTTTGTGATTAATCAATCAATGAGTTCAAGCTTTAACTTTGACAGCACTAATATATATGCACACACAAGCCATAATGCTCTGTTGGTTGCATGTGGCTTTTGCGCCCCCTGCTGGAAGAGACACACTCCAAAGGACTGCATCTCAAATGCGGAAGGAACATTTGCCACAATTCTCATTATAAAAATAACAATCAAACATTCAAATCATCATCATCATCATCGTCATCGTCATCATCATCATCATCATCATGCTGCTGCTTTCTTACCTGTCGTCCAAATCTTCTGCAAAGTGATGGCAGTGCAAGTGGTAGAGTGACGCGATTGGTCGCTTGGCGGGTTTGTCTGGATTGGGGTTGGGCTCTCCCGCCATGTTGATGTCTGCGAGGATGAAGAGGAGACGCTCGTTCAAACTGATGACATCACAGATCCTTTTTTTTATTACAGCATTTTGTGTGCACATTCTATCAGTTAGGCCACTGAAGATGTCAAGATCAATTGCTTAATCGACATATAATCAATTACCAAATTAATTGTTAATTATTTTACTAATTGAGTAATTGTTTGGAGCCATTTTTAAATTTGAAATTGTCCAAATGGTCTGATTTCAACTGCGCAACCGTAATTGTTGACTGATTTGTGTAGTCCTTCATGGAAGAAGACTGATGATCAAAATGTCTTTCATCAAAATAAGACATCTGCAAACATCTGTGTTACTTTAGAAAACAAAGACCAAACTGGTAAAAAAGAAAAAGAAAATTGTAATCGCTATACGAACACAAAGTATAAAATAAACAACAATCAATGGCTAATAAACATTAATCAGGGGAAAATGTTTTTTGTAATATACTTAAATGCCAAATTCAAATGAACCTGTTTAATCGATTAATCTATCGAATAATCGATAGATTAATCGAATCTAAAAACATTTGACAGCACTATTGGCCACCATGCAAATGAATTCCTTGTCAGTTTGTGCCACACTAAATGCTAAATGTTAAGTATTGTTTTTAATCGGGGCCAGTTCCTGTTGTGGCGGGGGCCGCCCCCCGAAAATCGAGACTTGAACGAGGCTCGCTTGTCGTTTGGAAAAGCTCCTTTGACGGCGTGCGGCGACTCACCGAGCGTTTGTCCGGCCAGGACGCGTCCGTTGTGTCCGGCGACGGCGGCGCGGGCGTGGCCCTGCTTGGCGTACTGCACGAAGGCGTAGCCCTTGTGCACGGAGCAGCCCAGCACGCGGCCGTACTGCGAGAAGACGGCCTCCACGTCCCGCTTGCTCAACAGCGCCGTCTTCAGGTTGCCGATGAACACGCGCGACTTGATGGACTTGGCGTCGCGCTTGTTGGTCACGTTGCTGCTCGGCGCCGGCAGCGACATGATGCCGGGCGGCGACGGCCAGATGACGACAACGATGACGACGGCGATGACGACGGCGATGACGACGGCGATGACGACAACGATGACGACAACGATGACGACGACGATGATGACGGCGAGAACGGCTGCAGAAAACCAAAATGTCAGAAAGATTGAGACGACTCTTTGATATCGATTCAATTTGCAGCCAAACTGCATTGACAAATCCAGAATTTTCAAGTTAGTATTGATTAAAAAAAGAAGTGAGTCCGACATTTTGACATCATCATGTAGTGTTGTACTCCATTTTGTAGCAAAATGAGCAACAAAACGGCAAAGAAAAAGCAAAATAGTTGAGAGGAAAGTAGAGCTGTCAAACGATTCATTTTTTTAAATCAGATTAAGCACACCTTAGAATTTTGATTAAACACGATTAATGACTTTGTCAAAAAGGCTTTTTATCAACATTTGCCCACCAAATTTGAAGAGCAATTGTTACATGTTAATTCTTTCGACATTTAATGTTATGAGGACGTCTTCAACATTTTTTGATCCACTGCACTCTCATCCTCCTCTTTTTTTTCTTTATTTTACTTTGTTGTCAAAGAAACATTAACCAACAAACCTTGACACTGCTCGGCATATCTTATTCAATCAAGCATTTCACAATAGTATTGACACATTGAAGTAGTCTTTCTCTCACGTCCATCTTTTTAGCAATAAGTCCGTCTTCATCTGCAATTTAGCAGTCATGTATTCCATCGTGTACATTTTGTTTTAATCTCAACGTCTATTCACTTTTCGTTGGCGGAGGTTTAGGATTCGGAATCGATGTTCAATTCAAAATGATTTGCTTGACAATGAATTCTGCTTCAACTGATAGATGAGCAAACAATCGTCACGATCTATTTCAGAGAGACTTGCTAATGCTAATTAGCGCGCTACTCGCGGCACTTTTACCACTCAAAAGAACGGCTATTCATACAAAACGCTTCAGGAATGTTTACAGAGAAGCTTCTTAACACGACTCACCGGCATTTGCTCTTCCTACGCTGCAAAAAACGGCAAAACAACAACTTTTATTGCCATAACTTGATGGTGACTTTTTCCTTCGACTCTCTAATGAGGCTTCAACTTCACATTGTATCAGAACCACACTGCCCCCAAGTGGCCAAATGGGGCACAACATGAACGTCGTCAGATTATTTTTATTTTTTTAAAGGTCGGTACCGATATGTGTCAAAATGCCCAATGTTGGCATTATTAGTCATTGTATTCTTATTTATACAGTAAAAGTATACGTGTTGAAAATAAATTGGGGGGAAAAAAATCACAGAAAGTTTGATGTCATAGTACACGTACACTCACACACGCAGGAAGTGCAAGACGTAAACATGGGCAGCCATTTTGAAAAAGCGAGCGCAATGGAATCAGGAGGCCAAGACAATCAACAAAGACGTTCTTGTTCCTGCAGTGACATTAAAGACAAAATGTGCTTGGAAGAACGTTGTTGAAAATGTCCCTTTGATTTGCGCCTCCATTAGACGCTTTCAGCCCGGTAAGTGGCGTCGCGCTTTCAACATCAGACGCAGAGCACATCGCGTTGGGGGGGGGGGGGGGGGTCATGGCGGGGGGGGGGGGGATGGGGGGGGCGCTTTTGTAAGATACCAAAATGTTCAGTTCCACTCTGAAATGAAAAACATTCTTCCCTCGTTTATCGCAGGGGATGCGTTCCCAAAAATAACCACAAGGGGTGAAAGAGGCAAAGTATCATTTTGTCTTCTTTTGGACATTTCTTAAATAAGATATGAATAGCAATATCAGATCGGGACACCTCGAACAGCTACACTATTGTAAAAACGATGCGAAATAGCCGAGGCTGCGAAAGGTGAAGGGAAGAATGCGTTTGGCTTTTGAAGCTCGACAAATCGACGCATGAAGATGGAGAACACAAAAAAGGAGGTTTTGGAAACGTCATCTCCTTTCAATAAAGATTACGATAGCACATTGGAGATTTAAAACAACCACTTAGCATTGCCTTTCAGTCCACTAGCACAATGCTAATGCTAAATAGTAGGGGTGTGCCAAAAAATCCATTCTCATAAGAATCGCTGTTCTCATTTAGCGCGATTTGAAATCGATTTGAAATGACCCAAAATCTTTTTATCGAGATGATCTTATACTGTCTTGTCCTTGTTTGTGTGTGCCTTTATTGGGAGTGCTGCTAATGTTGTACCCCGATACATTGTTAAGTTGGAGCCACATTAGAGAGTCCAAGAAAAAAGTCACCATCAAGTTATGCCAATAAAAGTGTTGTTTTCTTTTTTTTTGCAGTGTCGGAAGAGCATTTGCCGAAATCGTCTCCTCGTGATGCAAATGGTTCCATTTTTTTATGTTTCCTGAGAAATCTGGAAAAAAAATGACTTAGGCGATTATTTTAAGAGGAGTCGATACGTAAATGACAACATCGTTTTTGGCATTTGTTTCAATCGGAAAAGAGCAAATTCCTTTCAAAAGGCGTCCGAGGAGAAGCCGCTTGCTTCACGCGACTGACTCGCCTGCAGGTTCGAACGCTGCTGCTTCCTTTTTTCTTTCTTTCTTCCCAACAGGAATCGATAAGCGCAATCGTCAGGCAAACGGACAAGGAATCAAATTGCTGCCAAGCACTTCTCAAAAACAAGTTCATTGATTGCAATTTGATACGTTTTTCTTACATTTATTTTAAACTCGTTTTTTAAAATTGAAATAAAGGTTTTGAAATCATTTTCATAAACATGCATTCTGTATTTCTCTATTGTATTCATTTATTCTCACTTGCATTAATTTGACTTGAATTTCAAGTCATTTCGTTCTTCTCATGAAATCAAAAGTCGACTCGGCAGAATGTTGATCGAAACAAACACGGCGCGACTTTTCTTCCCTTTTTTTTTTATGCATTCCGTCTCGTGATCCACCTCAGCAGAAAATCAAAGCTTAAAGAGTCGACGGGACAAACCTTTGCGAGGAGGCGATGAAGAGGACGGCGGGCGGGATGTGATGCGACTCGGCGGGTGGTCCTGAAGATGATGACGATGATGATGATGATGATGATGAAGAGGAGGAGACAGACGCCTGCGTCACACCATGACGAGAAGCACATTTATTTGGGAACTGGAATCTTTACATCATATTATATAAATTATATGATATATATATATATATAATTGACATTTTAGATGATTTGAGATGTAATAAGAATTTGTAACAAAAATATCTTTACAATCACCTTTTTATTTGACCATTTCTTTTTTTTTTTTTTTTTTTTTTTTTTTTTTTTTTTTTTCTTTTTTTTTTAAGAGCTCAGTATTGTTATTTGACCATTTCTGACGGAGCCGCCTTCACAACGGGAACTCCTGCAGACTGGATTCGGGTTCGAATTTCCGGCCCTCTGACTGCGGATGTGACGTCGTGTGCAACGTCGTGTACATGAAGAAGATTGTGTGCAGTTTCATCCTTCGGCCACACGTGGCAGTAGCGATTGGAAATGGCGTTTTCTGCGTTGAGTCGCTTTCGGGCACCATTTGGAGAACTTCAAACATTTCATCAAGATCATTTATTTTTATTTTACATTCGATTGTTCTATTGAGATTTTTCGTTGGGGGACGACAGATGGAAATAAGCGTATTGGTAAATCTGGTGCCGCCATCTTTAAATGTGACGGCACATTGTCCTTTAAATAAGCTAAACTTAAGAAAGAAAACATCCTCCAACATTTAATTGAAGTGAAAGAGCTGCGCATTTTCACACCCAGGTCGAAAGTCACAAGAGTAACACATGAACCATAAAGTCGCACACGCGCGCGCACGCACACGCACGATAAGAAGATTTGGACTAACTTGAAATGAAAAATGTCTCACAATGATTGTTTTTCCTTTCAAGTGTTTTGTTTGGCGCGAGTCGCTTGCGTGCAGGCTCAAAAGAAAGCCCATTTTTCGCATTTAAAGCTTCAAAGCAACAACTTACTCACGCGCATGCGCGTGTTTGTGCTTTCAATGCAAATGAAGATTCATTAAAAGTGTCGCTTTTGGTCTGAAATCTCACACAAACACACCTTATCAATAATTGTGTGTGAGGAGAACGCTCCTGAGGGAACACTCAGTTACACACGCTGCAAGCAATTAGCACCAACGCTGTCGACAGCTGAGTGACTGATGGTGCGCACGCGCGCGCACGCACGCGCACGCACACGCACGCCGCTCCGTTGTTGGCACTGGCGCGAATACGCATCGGCAGCCATCGCGTCAACACAGCAACAAACGTGACGACTTGTAATGAGTTTGCGAGCTAACGATCAATATTTCCAGGCGCCATAACCTTTGACATTCGCGCCATCTCCATGACTCCCTCAAAGGAATAGCAAATGTGACGATGAGCACTAGCGACGCCGGCCATGAATAATCGACACGGCTAGCGCCCGCTAACGCCATTAGCGTCACGTCGCGGCGATTACGCCTCATCCGTCAGATGAATTATTGCATTCCAACTTCAAAACATTCCACTTTCTAACTTATTTTTTTTTTTTTTTTTTTTACTTTTTCTCAACATTACTTCTGCCGCTGTAACTTTCTGCAAGTGGAACGTGAAAGGAAGTCAAATATGAGGTTCCATGAGTGCCAAAAATATGTCTTTGCGCCCACGTCTGTGTTTAGCGAACACTGAACTGTCCTTGTGTCCATGCGAGGTGCATCCGCTTTGTCCCGAGCAGTCGAGGACGCCGCGCTACGCTAGCTCCGATCTACAAAGTACGTTACGCCCCATTAACGTACCGTAAGCGCACTTTGTGGATCGGAGCTAGCGTAGCGCGGCGTCCTCGGCCAACGGAACTCTCCGATCCCATCTGGACGCTCGAGTGTCATCGCAGGTGCCAAAGCACAGCCACGTTGTCAAAATGGCACATCCATGTTTGGTTTAGGTGAACGGTATGGGATTTTTTCTAATAGTTTTTTGGTGAGCTAACAAATACACACACACTCGCACGCACGCACGCACGCACGCACATACACTTACTCACCCACATACAAAAAAAAGTTAAACAAAAAGAGCATTGATGATGACATTACCGAATGAACAATACTGAGCTCTTTTAGAAAAAAAAAGAAAAAGAAAAAGAAAAAGAAAAAAAAATGGCACATCCAGCGGACACAAGGTAACAGGTAGCAACGAGCACGTAGCATAAGCACGTAGCATAAGCACGTAGCATGTTCGATAGACACAGACATATGTCACGTCACATGCCCAGACACGCCCGGCAAATGAGGAAAACATACTTTATATAATGTATATATATGAAAAAAAAAAAGTTTAATGTGTTGGTGTAAGAATAATAATACATATATATTTTTTAAAACACTTGGGAAACTTTAATTAGCATCGATTGAATAATTAAATTATATGAAATATTAAATGTATGCATAATGTTAAAATGTGAGCACGCAGAGCAGAACTTTTCTGTGGGATCAATCAAGTGTTCTTTTGGGTTGTGCTTGTTGAATTCCTTTGGGATCGGAAGTAACCTCTGAGCAGGTGCGCGAGCGTGCCCTCTGGCGGCCAGCGTCGGTATATCAGGATGCTGCCTCCTGTGCGCATGCGCGGTACTGCGAGCTCTTCCCCCTTTCCTCCCGTCTTTCCTCCTCCTCCTCCTCCTCCTCTTGTCGTCCATCCATCCTCCTTTCCGCACCGCCGCCAGGTAAAAACTTCCGTTCCGTTCCGTTTTGCTCCTTTTGCCGCCGTCCGGTCGTGACGACGCGTCACGCGTGTTCGTATTCGGCGTGCGATTGATTATGTCTCAATTGGATGCTCGTCAGGCGAGGCCCGCCCGACGATGCGCGCGCGCGTGTAGTCACGTCAACGACGTCGCGCCAAGGTCGCGCGCGCCACTCGCCCCGTGCGCATGCGCGTGAGCGTTGAAACTGTGGAGGTTTAATAAATATGACGATATGAAAGTTTATTTTGTTGTCGGAACTCAGAAGGTAAAAAAGCACATAAATGCTTGATTTCATTTTCCAACATAAAAATGGGGTTTCTGATTAATTTATGAATATGCCAATTAGCCAATAGTATAAGAGCATGTATTTTGGTCATCGATGCATTTCAAACCAATTTGTTTTGTATTATAGCCTGTATATTAATTGCTTTTTTTTTTTTTCTTTAAGAGCTCAGTATTGTTCATTCGGAAATGTCATCATCATTGCTCTTTTTTTTCTTTCTTCTTTTTATATATATATATATATATTTTTTTTATTAATTTTAATTTATTTTATTAATTGCTTTAATGCAACATTTCCATTCATTTCTTATTGTTGTCATTTTTTCATTTGAAAATACGTGAATAGTAATTATTAGTCATAATTAACGTTTGAACATTCTTGTACAAAAAAAGCTTAACCATAAATATATTTGATCAATAATTATCTCAAATTTGATCATTTTCAAATGTGATTCAAGTGTAAAAATAAGTTAACCGCCGCTGACCCAAGAAAAAAGGGCAGGAAATTGTATTCTGCTACAGCAGCTAATGTTTGCGTTGTCACAGAAACCAAACGTGTTCGCGACTGTGCTTCCCAATCATAATGCAAATGCGAACAGTAACGTGGATGATGATGTCATCGTGTCCAGTGAGGAAAATGCCGATTGGCCGAGGCCAGACGTCACAATCGCTTTTCCATGGACCGGTCACTGGACGTCGTAGAACTCGGCGAGCTGCCCAACGCCAACAAGGCTAGCGGCGTTGGCCGAGGCTTCAGCAACGCTTCGTACCGCCACGACCACGAGCAACAGCGCCACCAGGAGGCCACCACCTCGGGAAGATGCAAGGTTCTTCTTCTTCTCTCATTTTTTTGGCGGGGGGGTTACACACGCTTGAGGAACACTGGATCCGTCAATGCAGAAAGAGTCAGCATGGAGTCGAATGAAGACGGACGCACGAGTAAACGTCTCAGGAGAGTCAGAGTAGACGACAAAAAGTCACCAGAAGCGCAAGAAGCGGACAAACTGGCGCGCGTTACGTAGATCGAGTCAAAGGAAATAGAAGAGGAGGAGCCACAAAAGTCGAGACCGGTCAAAGTATGGAGGAAGGAAACGGACACAAACAACAACAAAACATGAATAAAAGGGAAAATGGATATAAAAAAATATCATTCAAAAATTGAATACAATACAAATGGAAATAGAAACAAAAAATTGAAACAGCCACGAAGAAATAAGTCATTTTTTTGTCATTTGTATTTATGAATTTTTTGGACATTTAACGTTATGAGGACGTCTTCAACGTGTTTGGATCCACTGCACACGCTCCTCTTTTTCTAACCAGTTAATTACTTGCATCATCTAAGATGGTGGGAAAACGACCCCAAACCAATATTCAAAATGTCAGACGCAAACATTTGTTAAATGCGTGACTTGAACGCACGTCGTTGTGCTTATTTCGCAAACATAACCTTGAACGTAAGCGTCCGCTGTCAAGCGGAAGGATCGACAGGGGTTCAAATGAATAGCGAGATTCAAAAATACTAATGAAGGCTTAAGTCTAACCCTAAAGCAAAAATAAATACAAATATGTACATCGAATATTTAGTTGCTCTTATTTCCATTTCGATGGATTCTTTTTGAGAATGTTATTTTTTTATCTATGTTTTGATTTCAATCTTGGCGGTTTTGGTCCTCCATTAAAAACAGTAGCATTGTTAAAAATAGAATCCCAAGACTAAAAAGTGAAATGAAAATGCTTGCATAGAGCCAAAGTCGGAGAAAAGCAATTTGGCTCCAGAAAGAACAGAAATAAAACGCGGCAAAATAGAAGTCAAGAGGGAAGTATGGACAAAAGTATCGGCGCACCGGCAGCCAGTCAGTCGACGTTTGTTTTGTTCTTCCCTCAGGACTCGTCGGTTCCGTCTGGCGAGGATGACGACGCGGCCCGGGAGCCCGGTGCCGACCGGCGCTCGTCCGACCCGGGCCTGACCCTGGCCGTGGCGCTGCTGCTGAGCGGCATCGCCTTGGTCCTGGTGGCCTACGCCGTCCCCAGGGAGGCCCGCGTGGACCGGGACGCCGTGTCGGCCCGGCAGATGGAGCAGCTGGAGCTGTACTACGCCCGGCTGGGCTCGCACCTGGACAGGTGCATCGTCGCCGGCCTGGGGCTGCTCACCCTGGGCGGGATGTTCCTCTCCCTGCTCCTCATGGCCTCCGTGTGCCGGGGCCACGCCGCCCTGCTGCCGCACTGCCGGCGCCGCCGCTGGGCGCCCTTCGTCCGGCCCAAGAGGACGTACGGCTCCGTCAACATGAGGATGAAGCAGCTGGCCGCCGGCGAGGACCCGCCCCCCGGGGCCGACCCGCCCGCGGGACCCGCGCCACCGGCCGAGTGACGCTGAGCCAGTAAGAGTTGGACGGATGCTCCACGGTTGATGTGTCAGGGACCGTCCGCAAATGACAGATTTCGGGGGGACGCGTTTGACAAATCACCCTAAATATGTATTTGACGATTTGAAAAATGGGCAGACACGTTATTTCATGTTAAAGATGAGATTAGTTCTTCATATGAGCACTGAGCTGTCACCAACGACTTACAAATGTAATGATGCCATCTAGGGGCAAAAATATTGATCAATATCACACTCGTTTTTTACAGCACAGTACATCTTTTTGATTTAAACTTCAATGTATGAATTATTAAGAAATTACTGTATTAATGACTAAAAGATGCAGTTGTATTTCTATTAGTCAAATTTTTTTTCTTGATTGTACATTTAGAAGATATAAAATTTGCGATAAATTGTGAGTTAACTATTGAAGTTATGTGATTAATTACGACCCCCCCCCCCCCCCAAAAAAATCCATTCTGAATAATGTCGTAGCTGCAAATGGTAGCACTTTGCATACTACTGCTGAAAATGTGCTGATATTTCTCGTTCTGGGGGGAAAAAAGAAGATATTTCAAAATGAATGAAAACATCTTCTCTCATTCTGATTGCGGTCGTCGTCTTGCAAAAGCTCAAAATGTCCTCAGATTTGTCATTTATGGGAAAGTGGGAGACAAAAAATAGCCAGCAAGTCAGCTTGTGCCTTTTTTTGTCATTTCAATGTCTCCGATTTCTCCACAGTGAAAAACATCAGCACATTTTCAGCTGTCGAAAGCAAAGTTCAACCTTTTAGGGCTACGACAGCATTCCAAACGAAGGAAATGGGAAAAAAAACAACTTTTATTTAATTTACATTAATCCGTCCGACGTCATTATGTCACTCTGGAATATGTCATTTGCAGACAGTCCCTAAGACAGACGCCGAGCGTGAATCTCAAACGTGGAACATCCCAGGCAACTTTTAGCCGCCGCCGCTACCAGCAAAGCCACTTGGCCGTCGGCGATACGCCGCACGCGCTCAAAGTCTCGGGGACGCCGGCCCACTGCCATGGAAACCTTTGGATGCAAATTGGAGACAACGGCTCGCCACGCAAACATCAAAAGCAGCGCAGAACTTCAATGCACGGGTTGGAACGACAACAAAGTGCGGAAAGTGCGCAATTTGGGAGGGAAACGTGACAAAATTGGCATCGTGCCAACAAAAGGGGAGGAACCAGAGAATCTGGCAGAATCTGGGCAAAAATATTGGGACGTCTACAATATATTTGGACGAAAGTGTGCAAGTCGGGATGGAAATGTTAAGAAATTGCGCTCGTTTGGAAAAATTGAAGACCAAAAAAGTGACAACAACGGGAAGGAGGCAAAGGTGGCAAGAAGGTAAAAAAAAATGGTGGTCGTTTGGACAAAGAATGTGCAATATGGTAGAAAAATGTGGCGAGGGGAGACTTGACTAAAGTATTACGTAACGGGACAAAAAAAATGGAGGAATGAGAGAAAAAAAATGGGATTATGTCAACAACAAAAAGTGAGCGAGAAAATTTGAAAATCTTGGATTGGAACAAAAAGAAAAAAAAATGCCCCCCAAAAAGTGAGCAAATGTGAAATGTTAACAAAAGTATTGGGACACCCCCTGGGAGGCAAATGTGACAAAAGTTTTTGGAAGCAATTTGCTTTGAAAAAAAGGAAGAAAAATGTGGAATTTGGACAAAAGTATTGGGACACCAACAGGAAGTGACGGTTTTGGGAATTTGAAGTGGAAAAGGTCTCAATGAGAACTTTTGTTCATTTTGAGCAGACGTTGACGTGGATTGGTTGCGGGTCCCAAAACTTTTGTCTGGCCGTTTTGTTGCCGTCCTGACGAGGCGACTCGCCGTCGGACCGCTTGACCGGCAAACGGCGCGAAGACCTCATCCTGACGAACGTGCGAGCGTTTTGGGGTCGAAAGCCGCAAATGACCTTGACATTGGAAATCCGTCGTCGTGGTTACACGCACGCACAAATGCGGAGGCTTGCTGTTGTTCGTGTCATGTATGGTACTGCTGCCACGGCAGAATAAAGAAAAGGGAAAAAAACAGAAGGTTTGAGACATATTCGCAGATTTTGTTTCAATATTTTTAACGTTATCATTTTCAAAAACGGATATTGAATGCGTATGATCATTTTTGACTTTTTTTTTCTCTGTGTTTGTAAAACAAACCAAATAACACAAATCAGGGTTTAGTCATTGAACCCATTTGAACGTGGGTCAATTATATGCAGATTGGCGCTAATTATTCACAGACCGTCCCGATCCCGATCTACCGACCGACCATGTTGTCATCCGATTTGATATTTTAACGCACATTTCACATTAAAACAATCCATTTCAAGTTTCAGCTTTCAATGGGATTCATTTTGAGACTTTGAACATGAGAACTTGCGCCGCCGCCGCCAATTGAACGGGAAGGAATGGCGTGGTCATGTTTTGCTGAATGTGTCAAACTAATCACGTTCAAACTTTTTTTTTCATTCCCGCTGTGGCAGCAATACGCTCTCGTATATGAAAAGGTACGATTAGCCTTAAGAAACGTCACATTCATCTAACGGCAATGTTTGTGTATAATGGAAACGTTCAAACCTCAGACGCGCCAACTCCATTTTATAAATGTATGAGGAACTTAAAAATGTTTAAAAGCGATGTGAAAGTTGAACCTTGTTCCAGATTTCTTTTCTTGTTCCACCATCCAAACTTGGTCGTGTTCCACTTTGATGGTTTCACTCGCCACTCTACGGCCGCCATTAAAACAACAAGATAAAAATAAATTAATTGTTGTCGATAAAGCTAATGCTAGCAGGCTAGCGCATAGCATGCTAACACACCTGGAAGGCATTTTTGCTGTTTTGTGTGTAAACGAGCTCGTGATAGCGAAGAAGTAAAAATGTTGACGTCTGACGTAATCCTTTTCAGGAGAAAAGTTGACTTTTTCAGCAGGACATTGACACAGAGGTCAGAGGTCATTTTAAGATCTATACTTGGCAAGATTACAAAATAGCGTCAAGTAACGTAAATAATTTAATACGGCCGCCAAAATGATCCTTAAAAAGCCTTTTTTCTCTATTATGTGTATAATAGGCTAAACCGATTTGATAATAATAAGAATGAATCAAGATTCCAAACATAGCAATAAAGTGTAAACGCTTTTCAATCCGGTTTCCCGTAAATGAAGATCTTAACAGTATTTTGAAAAGGAGGTTTCCCAAATTCTTGTTCTTGCACTGTACGCTTTTTTTTAGTCATTTCAGTAAGCTATTTTTGTTTTGTGTTTTTTAACAAAAAAATTCTCCCGCCCAAAATCCATTTTGCTGATTTTTCTCTGTTGTAAAGCTAAACAAGCACAAAGGTTTTGTAAAACAGTCCAATGCTCTGCCTGTAATTCATATCTTTAATGTTTTAAACATTTAGGGACACCAAACATTATTTTCGTCGTGATATATATATATTTTTTAATTAGATTTGCCCCCCCTCCCAAAAAAATGGAATCTGCCTCAAAAAAGGCCTATAGAAAACATTCCACATCAGTCTGGTCCTAATATTCCTTCCTTCCTTCCACATTTCTTGACTGAGACCAAAAATGTTTCACTTCTTCACAATTCTAGTTTCTACATTTGCTTATTTTGCCGGCAACACCAAGGCCTACCCTCTGATTGGCTAGCGGACAGGAAGCGGCTACATGAACATGTCGTCATAACCCGGTGGGGGCAAGTGGTCCGGGTCGGGCCTGGGGGGACACCACGAAGCTTCATGAGACAAAACATTCAGCAAGGAGCGGGCGCGAGGTCGCGGCGCGTCTTACCCGGGCCGGAGGCGTCCGATGGGTCCGAACGGGTCGAAGCGGGCGCCGGGCGGCACGGCGCCAGGGGGCAGGATGTCCGGGATGCCGCTGGACGGGTCGAAACCGGAGCGGGGGTAGCCCATCCGCAGGGGGTCCATGATCATCCCGCCACCCGACACTGACCTGCTGGGAAGGAGAACGAGTCAAAGCAAAAGTATTGGGACGCCTACCGGAAGTCAGCCTGCAGCGTTGAGCAAAAGTATTGGGACAAGTACAGGATATTCCTTTGGAAAATTGGGGCGTTTCGTCAAGAAAATGTGCAATTTGGACAAAATAACTCAACATAATATTATTTTTATTTTAATGAAATATTACATTTGGAAGGAAAATGTCAAGAAAAAGCATTTATTTGGGACCCGAAAAAAAGGACATATTTGGGAGGCATATGCGATGAAATTGTGGTCATTTGTAAGGAGAATGTTGGGAAATAGTGGATTCGAAAGATTTGGACAAAGTGAAAAGGGAAGAAATTGGGGTCATTTGGACAAAAGTATTGGGACTAAAAAGTGAAGAAAATGCAGAATTTGGGAGGGAAATGCGAAGAAATGTTGGTCATTTGCTAAATGAGCAATTTGGACTAATGCTGACTAAACAAAAAATCAAGACGTCAATTACAGGCAGCGCATTTGTTTTTCTTTTACAAGACGTTGTCTTGTAGGATTTGTTCAACTTTCCAACAGAGAGAATTGTTTTTGTAATATTTGTTTGAATGATTTGTTTGCATTTTGCTATCGAGCCGACGCGGCCGAACGGACGGGACGCGGCTCGCAGGTGACTCACCCCAACGGATCCAGATCGGCGCCTCCCACCGAGAACGGCGGCGCCATGGGATCGGGCCTGAAAAACAGACGCGGCGGGATGCCGGTGAGCAGGTTAGGCGGCACGGCAAGCCAAGAAATCCGTTGCCACGGTGACTAAAACAAAGTATTGGGACACGGACAGGGGAAGAAAATGTGGCAATTCTGAGACCAAAAAAAGGAGAGGGAGGAAAAGTGGATCAGAAATTTCTTGTGGAAGTTGTCGGAGTGCGTGGGCGGGAATGATGAAATGGTCGTCCAAGAAGTGAACATCTGATTGATTACGTAACTCAAAGCCGTGTCCCAATACTTTTGACTCCAAGCTGGATAATAGAAAGGCCGTTCGGGGCTAGCAACATTCTGCGCATATTCTGCACGTGACTTTGCTTGTTTTGCGGGCCGGTACCAGTGCGGCTGGGCGGCGTGTCGCGGGTGCCTGTCGGGGACGCGCAGGGGGTCGTCGTGGCCCTCGTCGTGGCTGTCCAGCCTCCGCGGCCGCTCACTTTGCTCCGCTTGCGTCCGTTTGTCCCGCGACGGCAGCAGACGAGACCGAACCGCCGCTGCCAGGCCGCCCGCGTCCTTGAACACCCTGAACACGCGCACGCGCGCGTGCGCAGCATGGAACACAAATACAAGAAGTCTTGGAATGCTTAAAACTAAGGGGGGGGTTAAAAAACGTGCGGCGTTAAAGAAACTTTAGATTAACTCCAAATGAACGCACTCATTTTGACACCCTTACTTAAAACGTGTTAGCACATCATTTTTATAGTAACATCGAAATGTTTCTTCTCATATTTTGCAAAAAATTATTTTACAGAACCAGTTTTTTTTTTTGCAAAAAACAACAACAAAACTCTAAAGCAGGGTTCACCAATTGCGGTCCTCCGGTTCCGGAGTCCTGCAGGTTTGAGATGTTTCCGTCCACTAGCACACTTGATTCATATAATCAGCTCATCAGCACGCCTGATAACGATCCTCGTATCAGGTGTGTTCGGAGGCGCAAACATGGAGAACCTGCGGGACTCCGGAACTCGAGGACCGCAACGGGTGAACCTCGCTCTCGAGACAGAAATAAAGCCATGACATATAAGATGCAGATTTTCAACATCGCGCAAATCCAATGATGCTGCCTGAGCAGAACTCAAGTGGCGCCTACCTGTCGAAGGTGCGCAGGTGGGCGGCGTCCACGTGCTCGTTGAGGTTGACGATCATGTCTGAGCTCTGCTGAGTGCTGCGATTCTACGCAAACGCACAAGAGGCGATCAGTCGGCGCGGCGCGATGATGTCGCACGTTTGTCAACAGCTCCATTTAAATTCGCTAGTTAACATTTCGTGGCAAAAACTAAATCAAGATCATTCCAGGGCACACCGGTATGAATAAAAAGAAAAGGAAAATAGCTCACCAGTGGGATGTGTCGAACCTTTTTTCAGGTTACTATTCTTTATCTTAATCTAAATGTGCATTGGTGGAATTAAAAATAATAATAATTTAAATTCAATGTCATTATTGTCACATGTGGCCAAACAGGACATTATTTCAAACGGGTACAAACTTAAATGCATTATGATTTTGTCGTTACTTTGGTCCGCAACATCCGGCAGAAAATCGGCACAAAAATGTTGACAATTTTTTGCAAAGTAAAAGCAAATGTTTGCAAATGTTGTCTTTCATTCAACAGCAAGACATTCGGTCTGCTTTCATAGAAGATCCATTTGCTGCCGAGAGGCTGAAATTCCAAAGACTTGCAGTTTTAAGTTCAACGAGGATCACCTTCAAATTAAAAGTCAAACATTTGCCAGGCTGCAAATAATAAATATTTGACATTTACTTAAGTTGCTGACTATTTTTCTGATTCATCAATAAATCAGGTCAAGAAAAAAAGAAAGAAAAAGCTCTTCTGTTCTTTTTCCATAACTTCCTGTTACTTCCCATGTAAAGTCTCCAGTTTGGCAAATCCCCCAAATTTTGCAACCCGACCCCCAAGTGAGTGCGACATCCTGACGCCGCTGATGTCCTTCCTACCATGAGGTTGAAGACGAGCGCAGAATCGACCAGGAGCGCTTTGAGCAGCAGTTGAGCGTCTCCCATCTCTGAGGCGTACCTCAGGGCGTATTCCACCTTGTTGCTGCTCCACTCAGACGGCAGCAGTTCCGACTTCTTGTCGCTGCTCCGAGCCTGACAAACACAACAGCAACAAATGAAAAAGGAAAAAAAAACATTATTTCAGCCTTTTACTCATATCGCTCTTCTTTCTGTGACTCTTCCAGTCTCTCGGTATCTGTTGTAAGCTACAAAGGCTCAGTATCACGTTATTACAGGGTGAGTTTCATGTTTTAACGCGATAGATTTCATAGTTTTGACAAGTTGTAACGTGACAAGTCTCAAGTCAATGTTCGGCAAACCAAAAATGAGGCAATTCCTCAAGGTTCGGGTTACATGTGGAGACTTTTTGTGTCTTACAAATCAAAGTTACTGGATGCCTAAATGCACTGCTGTTCCAAAACAACATGAAAAAATAAGGCCAAATGTCTAAAAAGATATAAACTATTAAAATACAACCCCCACACACAATCATACATTATAGACTTGAACCGGAAGAACTAGTTTCTTTGCAAAAAAATTTGCTTTTTGATTAGACTGGAAAAGTGTGTGGGACTTCCTGTCACTGTGTTCCATTGGATCCTTTCGTCGTTTTAGCTGAACGGGGTTTTAACGTGATACGTTATCACGTTAAAAAGTGATGTTCAACTTTTCTCTCTCTGGCATCGCAGCAATATGCTTTTGTCGCAACCCAAAACTGACACGCTTCTGAAAATTGCCTCAAATGTCTCCTTTAGAAACGCGACGTTGTCGCAGGACTTCCTAATGCTTAGCATTAGCATCGGCGGTTTAGCGTCGCCGCCCAAAAATAAAAAAACACCAGTTACAGAATCAAATGCGCAGGACAGCAGACAAAGAATTACGTCTTGTCTTCAAATATCACGATGAAGCGCCGCGAGCGCGATAACGACGGTTTAGGTTTACTACCAACCTCATCCCCGTAGCCGAGGCACTTGTATCCGCTTTTGACGACCTCCCAGTGGACGAAACACACGACGGCGTCCTGGGGACATGAGATGGCGTCGCCGCAGCACGAATACAGCAACTCCAAACCCGCCATAGGACAAAAACAATCAAATGTTGACGACCCAAACGAAAACGAAAACGAAAACGAAATGAAAGTTGACACGCTCACACTCGGGGGACGGATGCACTTCCCGCTCGGCCTTTTCAACGTAAAGCGCAAAGAGAAACAAGACTGCTTAGTAAATAACTGACTATTTAAATGAACACAAACGGGTCAAAGATAATATTTCGATATCATACGTAAGATCTCTCCTCTGGGAGGAAAAAAAACTAGGGTTTTCCAGCGGCCATTTTAAAATCTTTCATCGTCGTTCTTCCGCGTTATTATATTATACCAACTAACTAACTAACTATTTTTGATGTACGTTACCTTTCGTACTACGATTAATATTGAAAGCTGACAACAAACCAATCGCGTTTTAGTGAAATATTATCAATGAGTTCCGTAATAATTTTAGCTTTACTTGACGGTTGTGTTTTGTTCCCAGCACATAAAATGTCCCCGTGAAACCGTTAGCGATTTCTTTTTAATTCCGCACCTCTTTTTTCCGCACTCTTAACAGCGAAACTCGCTTTTTATGTGTTCTTTGATGCAAGTAAAAACAAAAACAACAACAACAAAAGCATTTGTTTACAAATTTACTCAATCGTTTACGGTAAATAGGCACTTCATAACTTAATCTAAAAACTAGCTATACTTGGTCGTTTATGATGTCACTTGATTGCTGCCAAGGACTTCATTTCCCAGCGTGCACCGCGCGTCGAGGGAAATTGCCAAGATGGCGGCTCCACTGACACTCCTGCTGATCGTGGCCGTCACTATCCGTGCAGCTCTTTTTAGGTCCACTTTGGCACATTTGATTGCCGAGAGGGTGGAGGTGACGTCCCCGTTAACCGCATGGAAAAGAGGTGAGCTTGACCGCCACTCGGGGGTTTCTTTAGGGGGCTTCGTTGTACGTGTGAAGCATCGTTCCAGTGTCCTGCTTTGTAAAGCACTTTGCTCACAAAGCCACGTTTTAATTGGCTTCTTATTTGCATCAGAAGCGAGCTAATACACGAAAAACATTATTCGTACTTTGGTGTTTTGAATGTTACTGTGTTTTATTGCTTTCAACCGGAAAATGTGTGCAACTTTCATTTTTCATCGCCGACGTCACTAATGCCCGGATGTTCCACTTCCTCCATTCAATACTTAATGGACACAAGATTAGGTACACTGCCACAATGTAACTGGAGCTGTATAGTATTACCAAAGTTTCGCATGTTTTTAGTTGTTAATCTATATTGTTGTTCTGTTTAGAGATACAACATCTCAATCAACCCTCGACTATCAATTAATCAAAATCCTTTCATTTTCAACTGCTCAAGAGTAAATCTTCTCTTTGTTGTCATGAAATCAGTCCGTTTATCTTCATGTTTGTGCATTTTCGCTACTGGTAAGCTGAATGTCCTGTTTCTGAATAAAGGAATGACAAATTGATTGACTGCTAATCAAAAAATAATAATAATAATAAAACTGAAAATGATATGTTTTGCACCCCTAATTGTGTTTGTCGGTGTAGCATCACACATATTAAAGGGGAAGCCAAGGCAAAAAGCAAAAAGTTTTACAATGTAATGTATTAAATGCGCCCCCGATAGTTCAAAAGCGATATTCGGAACACGAATGGAGGAGGGAGGGGCGGCCATTTTGCCACTTGCTGCGACGGTCGACTGAAAATGACATCACAAGGCCGGGCGGGCTCAGGTAACGACCATCCGCCACGGCTCACCTGTTTTCTGGCTTTGGTCATGTGACGTTCGCATGTTGAGCCCGCTCAGCCCTGGGACGTCATTTTCAGTCGACAAAATGATCCCCAAACCCCTGTTGGCTATTTTTTTCTACTTTATCATATTCCACAAACACAATATTCATACGTTCATAATCAAATTAAAAAGAAAGCAGTACATGAGGTTTTAACCCTTTACGCTCTATACCTGAATGGATATTTCATATTCTGGACAAGAACTGGTGTTAACAACTTTATGCAGTAAAAGAAGCAAACCGTTTTTTTTATTTTACAGATTGAACATTGTCGTTAGGAGTTGTAAAATCCAACAAGGCCTGAAGGTTCACCTATGAAAGACCAATAAATAATCCTCCTGTTTGTTTGTTGTTTTAGTGGTTGAAGGTTTGGCTCTACTGGACTTGGGAGTGTCGCCATATGCGGGAGACGTGTTTCACGAGGTGAGGGATTAAACACGCACACGCACACGCCATTACATGTGCGCTTCTGATCATCATGACAACGTTTATGGATAAATGTCTTTTTCTGTCTTTAGACGCCTCTCATCATCTACGTCTTCCACTTCCTGGTGGACTACGCAGAGGTGACATTCATGGTAAGCATTGTGTCATGTGCGCTTATTGTTAAAACGGTTGCAGTTGACAAGACCCAAAATGAGGTTCTGTCAATCTCTTAAATGGTGTGCAGATTTATACAAAACTACCTTCAATCATTTGAAAGAAGGGCATGTTAAAACAAGACTAGCATGTTAAAACAAAAAGGTTGCAGAGGTTAAACAAGGACGACTGCAAATCCTCTACAATTTGTTCAGGTTAAAATAAGACCAATATTAGAAAAGCTGACCATAAACACCTTGAAAGTGGCCTAGCGCGTCCGTCCGTCCGTCCGTCCGTCCACGAGGTGAAAACTAAAAGAGCTTCCCGGTGTCTCTCCAGTTGGCCGACGTCATGGTGGCGGTGGCCCTCTACTACGCCGTGCGGGACTACAACAAACAAGTGGTGAGGAAGGCAAACTCGGGGGTCATCATCAATAATTGTCACGGACCAATCGATAAGCAGCGACGCCTGCCAATCGTCTTTCCAGTTCCGCAAGCAGAAATTTGCCCTGGAAGCCGATCGCTACCCCGCCGACTGTCACGAGCTGGTCCGAAGCCCCAAAGAGATGCACTACGTCCCCCTCAAGGTGGCCATGTTGTGAGTACCAAGACAAAGACAAACGCACTTGGCCACAAACTTGGAAATCAGGGTTATTATAGTTTGGGAATTTGCATTTTACTTAGTTTTTATTTCTTTTTGACTTTTGTTTTTTAAATTTTGTTTGTTTTAATTCGTTTTTAGGGTGCTTCTGTTAGTTTGTATAAGTTTTAGTTTAAACAAAAAAAAAAAGCTTACTTTTAGTTCAGTATTCGTTTAAAAAAATTGTATTACTTGTGCGTAATATTTAACAAACACTGTTGTAAAATTTTAAAAAAGTAAGATTTCTTACCTAGCGTTTCATTTCGGCTGAGTTAAATGAAAAAGCAGGCGAGCTGAGCCATTGGAGCCAAAAGTCAAAATTGTGGCCTCGGGGCGACGTCCTCTTTTCTATTGGCTGCTGCTCGATGACGTCACTTCTGGGGGACACTTTCAAACGTCTTCATTCCAGTTAATATTGAAATAAATATATTTAAAATCATTCCTAAAGGCTCAGGTATTAAATTAATTACCTAAAACGAAGGACATGTTCGCTATGATTATAGTTTGTTTTCTAAACATAAAATGTAGTTTGTTAGTTTAAAAAAATTTTTTTAAATTTGATTTGAATTTGTTTTTTTCGTTATGTTTTCGCAAACAAAAATAACCTTGCTGGAAACAGAGTTCTGCATATCGTCAGCCATTTTAGAGCATTTTATTCAATTTTGTCAATTTTTGCTATTATAGTTAACAAAAACCAATAAAATAAACTGGAAAAAAAACATTTTTGTTCACAAAATAAAATGTAAATGGAGGAGAAACAAAAACTAACTGAAACTATATCTTATGTTTATAAAACTAAAATTCTTGCAAAAATGTCTTTTGGGTCACTTGATATACTTGACATTTCAGGGTTCATTTTAAATGTACTTTATTTTGGTATCTGTGGTTTAGAAGAACGGTCAAACAATCATTTGAGAATTTCAAAATACTTTTTTGCAAAAATTTAACTTACGCCAAAAGAACTTATTTAAAAAAAAAAAGGGGGGGGGGGAAATATATTGAAAAAAACTATAAAAGAGAAGTCCCAAACTAGGTTAGTAGTGAGTGTAAGCCTTTGCTTGATTGTGGCCGCACCCGTTTCTTGAAACTTGGTCAACTTTTTTAAAAACAATGAAGAAGAAAAAAAGAGCGGCTCCCGCTGCATTTGTCAAAGAAGCCAAAGAAAAAGGCGTCTTTTGACCTCCGGGATGTCACATGTGGTCCGGTCCCGCAGCTACCTTCTGAACCCGTTCACCGTGCTGTCCTGCGTAGCCAAGTCCACGTGTGGCCTGAACAACGCGGTGGTGTCGCTCTTCATCCTGTCCACGGTGAAAGGTGAGCCGGCCGATTGCAATTTGGCGCGCTGACCTCCGCTGGGAAGCCGCTCGGCGTCACTCGTTTGTTTTGTGGACAGGAAATGTGTTGCTGAGCGCCATTTTCTTGGCCTTGGCCACGTACCAGAGCATCTACCCGCTCACGCTGTGCGCCGCCGCTCTGCTCTACCTCATGCAGGTAAGCAAGGCACAAGATCAGAAAAAAATCTGAATATGTGAGAAGAAAATTGCTCATCGAGTCGGGAGCCCGGTTGGGCAAAAATCATGACGTGACTGTTTGTGCGTGCGCGCGCGCACAGCGCCAGTTTATCCCCATCAACGCGTGTCGGCTGAGCTTCTGGTGGTTCGTGGCCCAGTACGCCTTCATGTACCTGGGAAGCCTCTTCGTCATGGTGGGCCTTTCCTTCTTCCTGCTGGGCTCGTGGGACTTCCTGCCTGCCGTCTACGGCTTCATGTGAGTGCACTTAAAAGAAACCTCCGCTAACTTATTGCCGACACAGCAAGGGAGGACCACTATTGTCTTGTCAAAAGTAGGGTTGGGTATCGGTTCGTTGAAAGGAGGTCAAGTGAGGTGTGCTAACAGCGAAGCTTTTGAATACTGAAATCTATGTTGAACTTAAGTGTATGTTGCCATTTGAAGTGATGTAGTTGTGGAAGTGGCGTCCCTCAGGGCTCCTTCTTAAAGCCCACGGTCATGTGAAATGGCACGCGCAAAATCGAAGATGAAAACGTTCCGAACCCTGCCGCTTTTGTCCTCAGCCTCTCGGTTCCCGACTTGACGCCCAACATCGGCCTCTTCTGGTACTTCTTCGCCGAGATGTTCGAGCACTTCCGCCTCTTCTTCCTCTGCGTCTTCCAGATCAACATCTTCATCTACACCGTCCCTCTGTCCATCAAGCTCAAGTGAGTCGTCCTCTCACGCCGAGGAGGGGGGGAGGGGGAAAAAGAAGAAGCCAAATTGGTGCGTCCAAACGGCGTTTGTGTGTTTCAGGGAGCATCCGGTGTTCCTGATCTTCATGCAGCTTGCCATCATGGCCATCTTCAAGTCGTACCCCACGGTGGGGGACGTCTCCCTCTACATGGCCTTCCTTCCCGTCTGGAGTCACCTCAGCAGATGTGAGTCGGGCAGGAACGTCGTCCCAGGGGTGGCGCTGTCCGGATGGAAATCAAGTTGTCGTGTTTTGTCATTTGTAGTCCTCCGCAACGTCTCTCTGGTGTCCTGCGTGCTGCTGACATGTTCGGCTCTGTTTCCGGTCTTGTGGCACTTGTGGATTTACGCGGGCAGCGCCAACGCTAACTTCTACTATGCCACCACGCTGATCTTCAACCTGGCTCAGGTCAAACATGCTTTACTTTATAGAGGATTTGGTCCTTCAAGTAGTGCCTGACATCTGATGGCGAAAATGCTTTGGTCGTCGGCTCTTCTCCCGCTGATATTTTCCTCTGGCACATTCAGATCCTGCTGATGTGTGACTACTTCTACGCCTTCCTGAGGCGCGAGCACCACCTGGTCCACGGACTCTACCCAAAGAGGAAAGACGGCTCCGAGGCCACGCTGGTGCTCAAATAAAACCTTGAAGAAGGGGGCACAGAGAAACTTTGCAGGATGGAGAAGGACCCGAGTCCTGACGTGACGAGACATTCTTTCGGATCCTCAGCCTTCTTGGGGGGCTCTGGGAATGGGTGACTCTTTTTTTCTTGACTTTATTTACCAATGTGAATCACAGATGAGGAAGTTAAATGATTATTGGGGGGGTTACGTTACTAAGGAATCTTTAAGCCAAACGGAGGTTTTGTGTTTTTGTAATTACATGTGCGTCTCAATTCTCAAATATTAAGATGGTTGAAGTTCTCTTTTTCCGCGGTCCAAGTCAAAAGAGTGGAAGTCATTCTACAGACATACAAATCGGGCGAGGAACGGTCGACACCGACCATCACGAAATTCAGCCAATCATTGTTTTGTACTTTGTATAAAAGCGATCTTCAATTATTCATTGAAAAACGGGCTCAGGCCAAAGCGGTACTAGTTTGTTGATCGTCTTGTTGCTAAGGAACCATGTTGAAGTGAATCTAGTCAAAAAGACGACAACCACCATCAAGAGTTAGAAAAACCCGATACTCAGTTCAACTTTTAGGAATCGTTTGCCTGACAGTTCCGCTCAACAAGAAAGTGTTGAGTTTGTGAACTTGGCCGATGTGGCGGCAATGATGCAATTTTTTTATGTACAGAACAATTTTTATGTTTAGCAAATTAGTTTGGATAAGGTATGCACGATAATGCTATTTGTATGCTAAATTTGTATGATGGTCAAATTGGTCGATAATTGCCAATAATTATCGGCGAGTGATATTATTGTGCGTCCCTAGTTTGGATGGGGTCGAATGCTAAGGTGTGTTAGTGGAGAGAAACATGTAAAACAGGCTGGATGGGGGCTCTTGAGGACCCAACGTGGCCACCCCTGGCCTAAGTCATTTTTTCCAGATTTTTCAGAAAACACAAAAAAAACTTTCAATTCTTTTTAAGAAGGTGACAATATGAGAATTGAAACAAATCTCTACCTGCTGCATGCAAAACATTTGAGAAAACGATGGCAAAACCGACGAAAGGCAGGCATTCTCTGTTCTCTTGTAAGGTAAACACAAAAATCACATGACGTTTTTTTGCTCCATGCGGACTCCAATTGCTAAATTTGGATGATTTGCTAAGTGGCAACTGGAGCGGTTTGTGTGGATTTTGCATATCGGCAGGTCCCGCTGGAATTCATGCGCTTTTCCACACTGCCTTATTTGCTGAGATATCGCTGAGTATTTTATTGTATTTTTTTAAGTTGTACATTTCTGACATAAAAAAAAACTATACTCATTAGCAATTGTTTTCTTTTCACAGCGTGTGGCACTAATGCTCCTTTCTGAGAGCTCATACATGACAACCTATGGAAAGTATATTGAATGTTTGAAATGATGTTAATTTTGGGGGCTTACACACAAGAAAGAACTTTTCTAACTTAAGTGTTGTTTACACGGAGAATGTTTTGTTGAACAAAGGGTTTTTTTCTGGATATAATTTATTTTGTACAGTAAAACAGATCCTCACATGGTTGTCGAGTATTTAACAAACGAAAATATTTCCATCAAATGTTGACACACAGCAGCCAGTTTGTTACCCATTTTGTTTGTTTGTGTAATAAACACGATGGAAAGATGTGTATTTGTCACAGAGGCGTGTGTTTGTGTGTGTCATCCTGCTCCTAGTACGCCCTTATTTGGGCGGCCTGTAGGCAATCTTCCTGCTCTTGAGTACGGCCCACCTGTGTCGTTTCATGTAGTACAGGAGCGGCACCAGGATGGCTGAGCCCATCAACAGCTGCGCCCAAAAAAAAGAAAAAGAGACCAATATTGCAAATTGCCAATTTTCTTGAACGTGACATGCACATTTGTGTGTGTGTGTGTGTGACCTTGAGTCCCATGCGCTTGCGCTGGTCGTGCTCGGGCTCCGCCGCCCACCTCAGGAAGGTGCACACGTCTTTGGCCACCTGGCTCATGGTGGCGGGGGTCCCTGTTGAAACATGGAGATGTCATATTTGATGTTTGGAACGCTATCGTGCATTATTTGCGCGTTGGCTGCGCTCTCCAACAAATGTACCACATTTGCCTCATTTAATGTATGCACTACATATGAATGATACATCGAATATAGAGGGTTGCAATCTTACCATTTGTAGCATTGAATTTACCTCCTCTCTCGTTTACTCAACTCTGCTCGCAGCCAATCATATTGTGCCCCGCCCGCTTAGACATCCCCTCATTAGCATTGACAGCCAGTATTTTAGCATGTTCACACTGCAGCTCAATTCCAATTGTTTTCTTTCTCTCCTCCAAATGCAACCTCGTACGTCGTTTGTCCTTTTTAGATGCACGTCGCTTAACGTCGAGCTTGTTGCATATGCGTGTCACATCACGGACGCGTACTGTTCACATTAGAAATCGCATTTGTTCCATAAAATATTACAACTATTTCAAATGTATTCAAATGTATTTTGTTTGCAGACGACACCACTTTATTTTATGCCGGGAAATGTATTACAAGTAATAGAAATAAGAATATTATGTTGAAGTGGTTCAACGCCAACAGACTGTCTATAAACATACCCGATTTATGATTTTCAGTTGTAGAAATATGGATGTTGAAGCAACACTGACTGTGCAAGGTATAGAAATAGAAAAGGGCTAATAAAATAAAATAAAAGTTTTGAGTTATTATTATTGATGAACATTTAACACGGAAAGCGCATACAGAACATGTCAAATCGATAGATTTACACAAGGTTGGTTACAGAATCATTGGACAAGAATGCGTTGTTATTGTTATATTAATTCATTGATTGTTCCATACCTGACCTATTGCATTGAAGTGTGGGTGTGCACCTGCCAAACCTACACGGAAACCATTTTTCTTCCACAGAAACGTTCCATTTCTGTTGTTCTTGGATGTGAGACCACACTAATTAGTATTGTTCCGATACCAATACCGGTATCCGCTGAGGCCCCGATACTGCATAAAATAAAGTGGTATCGGCATCGGCAAGTACTAACAAGTAACATGCCGATATATTATTTCCGACGCTAATATAGGACTTTGGATGCAGCGTCTTGTTTTACTTGAGCACAACATTCACTGATGTGTGACGTGTTCACTGCATGCCGAGCTAGGATATCCTATTGGCCCTTGAATGCTCTGAACCAAAAAAAAAAACAACAACCCAGGTATCGGAATCGGACGATACTGCAAAACTGGCTACCGGAATCGGTATCGGGGGCCAAAAAACGGTATCGGAACGACACTAATCCAATATTTATACAACTAAAAACTCAATGAATTGATGGAGTTTAACAACCTTAAAATAATGATCAAGCTCATCACGAAATGTTACCAATTAACATGCAAATCAAATTCAAAAAAAGGGAACGCGAGTACAAATGAAGAGGAATAGATATTTTTTCCAAACCTAAATACAGAAGAAAACAAATTTCAACTCAAGGTGTCAGTTTGTGGAACAATCTGGATTATAAAACTAAATCATCTCAGTCCATTCCTATATATATATATTTTTTTTTTTAATGTATAAAAGCTCAACTACTAGAAAAACATATATCGTACAAGGTCTTGCTCTTGAATCATTTTGCTACCATTATAGCATCTTGACTGCTTAATGTTATTTATTTTGTGTTGACTCTTATTACTATTGTTGTTTTTTCACTTTTATTTCATTTATTTAATTGTATTTTTTTTTCCCGGAGGCAGATACCATTAAGTTTCACTTCTTTCTGTCCTCTTTCATTTTCTATTTTTTTTAAGAATGAAATAAAAAATTAACTTATTTTTTAAAGAGAATTATCAACAAATCCGATTTTTGGGGGCATCAACGTAGCCTTAGCGGTTATTGAAGCCTTGACATTTCCACACCACGATAATCGGCTCATGCCTACGGAATCTCTCATGTCTTGTGTACCATTCATATTGAATTTTTTTCCTTGTTTTGGCTTTTGTTGTTTTGAAGAAAAAGTGCAACGTTTCCTCATATCATTTGGTTCTAAGCCAAGTTGTGCATTCCTCATTTGCTGACTTTATTTTTGAAAGCCCCGTTCTCGCAGCAGTGTTTGCCAACTTACCGTCGTCGTACTCCAGAATCTCGTTGTAGATGGGCGGCGCCATGCCGATGGCCTGTCCGGGGAAGTAGGGGTTGTAGTAGAGACCCTCCCTGACCTCCACCCCGGCGGGGGGCTCGCAGTAGCCCGTCAGCAGGCTGAACACGTAGTCCTCGCCGCCGTGCCTGGGACGAGGAGCAAAAGAACATTATTTTGACAGGCGCGCAACGCAGTTCTTTTCAGGACCGATACCATTATTAGTCGTCAAGGAGGCCAATAAGCGATATTTGGAGCCGATAATTCATTCCCACGAAAAGGAAAATATTGGCATCCATTTTTTTTTTTTTATATTAACGCCAACACTAGAACTTTGTAGGATTTATTTTAAAGCCTGATTGTTGAACAACTCTTAAGACAGGGAGAGGAGGGGCTGGAGAACTGCCCACCAAATGGACTCTTCCGTGCTCTCATGTCTGTCCTCAGTCGGGTCCGCCTTTCTTGTATATAAGCAATGTGTGCGGGAAGTTCTCTCACACAGTCAGATTTTGGACATTGGTCCACACACAAGGCGCACCTCACTATTAGGCGCACTGTCGATTTTTGAGAAAATGTAAGACTTTAAAGTGCGCCCTCTATAGTCGTGAAAATATGGTACTTAAATTGTACTTGATGACCGTGTGAAGTGAAATGGGAGGAGTGATGAGTGGGAATAGCGAAGGCTTGATTTTGCGTACCTGGCGCTGACGATGTAGCTGAGGTCGGGCGGCAGAGCGCCGTTGTTGGCGGCGCGGGCCGCCTCCGGGTTGCCGTAGGGCTTGGGGAAATAGTCGGACGGCTTGCCGGGCCGGGTGAACATCTCGCCCGTCTCGTCTGGACCGTCTACCACCTCAACCTGAGGGCAAGGACAAGTTGTAAAATGGCCGGCACTCGAACCACAGACGTCCATTCTAAAAATATGATTTGATTGTTGTGATACGATTAGCATTTTGATTAAGGAGCTCACCTCCTCGGCGATGACCTTGACTTCCTCCTCGGTGTGCGACACTCCCACCAGGTTACGGAAGGCCAGGTACTCCATGCTGTGGCACGCCGAGCACACCTGCTTGTACACCTGGTAGCCGCGTCGAACACTGCAAACACACACACACACACATGATGGCAATCCACAAATAAAGAGTCCCATTTCACATATAAAAAGATCCATATTCTTATACTGGGCTCTGGAAGATTTGTTGCATTCATTTAGACAAATAATGACGAACGAATGGTCCCGCCGCTGGCGCATGACTGACCGGCAAAATTGACTGAGGATCTAAGTTCTACTAAGATTTTGTAGTTTTTTGATTCAGTAATTGGTTAATGATGACTAACTACCCTTGAAGAATTCCAAAATAAACAACATCAGAATCAATGTTATTTCATTCATTTGTCTTAGCAATATTCAAGTAAGTAATATGAATTGAATGATACGAATGAATTATATAGAATATGTATGTCATACAACACAATATGTAATATGAATGAATTAAGATCAACAAACTATTTGCCATCCGCATTTTAACTTTTGTCTAACCTGGCGTGGTCCAGGGACGACAGCAGCCCGCCGTGGCTCCAGGGGTAATTGGGCGGGTGGAGCTCCAGGTCCGAGGCTTTGACGGACTGGTGCAGGGCCAGGGCCAAGCCGGCGGCGCCCGCGCCCACCACGCCCAGCGTGGTCAGCGCCACCTTCTGGCCGCGAGGAAGGCTGGTGAAGGACATTTTGGCCTGCGAGCAAAACAATCGCATATATGAACTTAGCTACTAATGGCTCAGTTACAAACGCACAGTCGCTGATGACAACTTAGTGGAATCAGCCAAAATTTGCCATTTTCAGACTTGAATTTTTTTTTTACAGATTCACTTTGGCATTAACACATTACAATGAAGAACAAAGATTTCTTTCCTTGTCTGAATTTTGCGAGGCGGGGGAACCGCTGTATTCGGTGTAGATAAAGCGCTATATGTAAGTGTACTTCATTAAGCAGTTTGACCAAATTAGATTTTCTCTCTGTTGGACTATTTGACGTGTTTTTTCGGAGAAGTGCAAGAAGGATAATGATCACGAAATGATTGAACGATTAAAGGGGAAAAAAAGTCCCACCAAATATATCTTGACCAATATTTTCTTTACATGATGACGTTGGACAGAAATTGGTGCATTTTCACTGCTTTAAGAGTCATAACTTTTTTTTTACATTTATACTTAAGTCGCTGGGATAGTCCTTAAAAGATCGGACTAATGATGCTGGTCTCGATCTAAATCCGTTTACACGCAAACCTACAAAAATAAAAAATAAAGACCTGAGGCGGACGTGGAAGCGCGAGACGGATAAGCGGAAGTCCACTCGGTCTGTGACAGGTTAACCGGAAGTCCACTCGGTCCTTTAGATGCTAACCCGGTGAGCACCCATTAACCGGTTAGCTCAGCGCTATAATAAACGGTGAATGTTTGGCAAGTTTAACGTTGCTTGATAGTCGGGGTTTCAAACACATGTCAACACCAGTTAGATAAACACTTTAATGTGCTTCCGGTATGGCCAAACGTGGAATAATAAAGCCCAACTGGGTTGATATTGACACATTGCTCCCGTTTCTGGCTTTACTACGTGATGTCATTTAACTCAAAAGTTAGTGACGGCGTTCTTTAGAGGTTTGTCGATGCTTTTAATTGTATTCACCTAAAACAATACAAGACTGAAGTGTGTATGAGACGGCAGAACGCGTAGGTGACCTTGTCTCAACCTGCCGACTGGAATCCGCGTTAGCATTAGCTCATAGCTAGGGCATCCGTACCCGTGCGGCAGTTAACGCCATTTTGTGCTAAAAGCGTCGCATGGCCAATGTCTAACCTTCCGGCTATGTACCTTTGGCGTCGTGATGGTTTTCTGGGTGCGCAGGAGGGTTCTCCCGCTACCCGAAAGCACCGCGACACGTAACGCCGCCATCTTTCCTCTCTTGCACTACTACTGCGCCCTCTCGTTTGACGCCAAGATTTCACTGGCGGTGCCTTTCGGCGTTTCCGGTTTGAGCATTCACAATAAAAAATATAAGTGAGATTTAGGCGCGATGAGTTTCATTTTGAAGCTCACAGTAACAGCCTAATACAGGAAGTAGCGTTGAGCTTTACAAAAAAAATCGTGCTTTGTAACACGTTACAAAACGAAGGTGAGGCGCCAAGAAATAAGCTTTCTCAGCACTCTCATCCCTCAATTCTAGTTTGATTGCACTTTGTGCAAGTTAAAAAGATACGGAGCCACTGAGGTGACATGGGATAAATGTCCCCTCGCAATCTTTACGTTGTTTTGCATTTTAATATTTGCGAGGGACCGCAAAACTTGCTTATCCATTGTCCCCTGCCGTAGAAAGCTACGGAAGCTCATTGCTGCCAAACTACAAATACATTTGTTCAGTAGCACTTTAAAACAAATTTTAATGTCATGTTCTGTCAAAAATGTTGCCGGATGACCTGCAACAAGATTAAATTATCTTTTAAAAAAAATCTATCGTATCTTAAATTAGTTTATGTGAAACAAGAGCAAATAAAGGTTGAAGACTGCTTTCTGACAAAATCTTACTATAAATTTAATGTATAAATTGGATGATATTAGGCATAATAATGTATTATTATAGTGTGCCCGCAACCCTTGAGGAATAAGAGGTTCAGAAAATGAATGGATGGATGGATATTATTGTGTAGTACAAAAACAACCACTTCAAATACATTTGCTTTTTTTTTCCTAACAGATTTCAATTTCACGTCAACCTACAAAGTTATACACAAAAAAAGGTGAAGAAAAAGTTAAACACACTTGCTAAACATGTGTGTAGATGCTACACACACGCTTGCGCACGCACACACAAACAGAAACACACATTGACATTAAATAGTCAAGATTCCAACAACAACAAAAATGCTAAAAACTTGTCAAAAACATTTTTACAAACTTCTCATGACAACATAGCTAATGCCATAATTTTGATTGACTGCCGGAGCAAATAAAACCAAACCCTTGTAGCATGCTAACAGTTAGCATTACAGGCTCAGTTGCCTTTGACTCGTGTTGAACAAACGGCACAAAGATATACGTATGTTTACGTAAAGTCATAGAAGTCCTTTTGCAGTGTCTCACAAAGACATGATCACACTCAAATCAGCAAATGTTACTGTGCTAGCATTATTTGTGTCCGAGTTAGCATTAGCTGGGTAATGACAGTTCACATGTAGCAAAGTAAGCCTTAGCTTTAGAATGAAAACTAACATTAGCAAGCTAGCACTAGCTCCGTAATAAATAATCATGTTAGCATGCTAGCATGAGCGCCACAGCAACCGGCCAAGCAACATAATTGGCTAAATAGTTTTTAGCAGATTACCCTTTTAATAACCAGACATGTTAGCATTAGCGCCGTAATGAAGAGTCATGTCAGCATGGTAGCATTCGCTCCACAGCGACCAGTCACATGACTGTTAGCATTAGCTTGGTATTGACTAGCCATGTTAGATAAACAGCTAACGCTTTGATGCTAACAGACCCATTATGGAGTTAATGTTAGCTTTGTCACAACCAGTCATTGTTAGCAAACAAGTGTTAGCGCCACAGTGACCGGTCATATGCATTAACTCGATAATGACCACTATAGCTAAGAGTCATGTTAAGGAATTAATGCTAGTTTTGCGGTGAGCAATCATACTAGTGCGCTAGCATTGGCACATTTTCAATGGCAGCCAGTCCATTAGTGGCTCTGCCTCTCCGACACAACGTCCTGTAGCCTCTTTAGCAAAATATCCGGGCCGCTGCCGCTGTTCTCGGGGCACGTTCGCTTGCTGGGGGAGTTGCACGCTGATGACATCATCAGCTCACCCTCCATGCCAAGGGCTCTCTTGTGGCCGTTGCAGCCTTGACGCAGCATGCGGTTGATGTCAGACAGATCCTGAGGAGGAAGAAAGGAACGAGGGTTAGCGTTAGCATGGCGGGACTAGCCTTGTGCGCCAAACAGATTGCATTTGTAGTTCCTAATCTAATCTCTAAATCTAATCTAATCATTTAGAAAACAAATGACTAACCTAAAACGAAAAAAAAAAAAACGATCAAAGCCACCATAACCCCCCCCCCCCAAAAAAAAAAATCTATAATGAAAATTACAAAACTTATTATAACCCAGGTATCAACGCAGCAAAGTAGAAGAACCGCATCTCGAGACTAGTGACTTCTTCCGGGACTACGACCTTGTCTCTGGACTAACATGTTCCCTTCCATGTGGAGGAGGAGCTTGTTTGTGATGTGAAGTTACCTTGGAGGGGCTGCTGTTGATGCGGAACGTGAAGGAGTTTGGCGCCAGTCCTCCCGTCGACGCTTTGTGGGGCGACACGTAAACGCTATGACGCTGAGACACTCGGCGAGGAGACGGCGGGTGGCAACGCACTGAAGGGAACGGAGAAACGGGTGGCGCGTCCATCTGCCGCGCATGCACGCACGCACACACAAGAGACACAGACCACAAGTTCATTTCAAACCATTCGATCAAATTATTGCACGCATGTGCCCGTGTGCGCGTACTCTGTTGTCATGCGAGGCGTATCTCATGGCAAAACTTTTCATCTTGATCACGTAGACGTTGTTGTAAAACTGGATCAGGTCGCCGCGTTCCTCCTCGCACGATTGCTCGTCTTTGCCACCGGAGTTGGCGCGCGTTTTCTCAGCAGCTGCCAAAACCAAAAGTTGAGTCAAGCGTTAGCAGTCACGTTAGCATGCTAGCATTAGCAGCTCCGCTTACATTCTGCTCCCGACGCAGGGTCAACCTCCATGTTCTCATCTGATAGCGCCCCCGGCTGCCTGGGAGTACGATGCAGGAAGACGCTGCGGTACACCTACACAAACAGCACACACACATAACAAGCATGTCACCACGGCAACAGACCGGCCGTGACCGTCTGCGGGCTGTAGGTAGTCGGGCGTGTCCTCACATGGCTGCTAGCCTGCGGTTGGCTGCGGTAACACTTCATGATGTCCTGGAACGTGTGCGCCTCCTTGGAGATCTGCACACGGGCAACCGAGCGTTAACTTTCCATTCTGACGCTCGATGCGAACATTAGCTCTCAAATGATTAATCACATTTGCACGCGAGCATTAGCTCTTGAACGACTAAGCACATTAGAGCTAGCATTAGCTATTGAATGACTGATCCCTTTAGATCACATTAGCTTGCTAGCATTAGCACACGATCGACTAATATCATTAGCATGCTAGCATTAGCTCTCTATTGACTCATCACATTAGCATGTTAGCGTTAGCTCTGTAATGCTCAGTCGCGTTCGTTTTACAAACTCTATTGAAGTAGCGCGCGTGTGTGCGCGCGGTGCCAGTGGCCAACCTTAGCGATGATGTAGACGGTGCAGAGCAGCATCTGGTCCAGGTGTCTGTCCTTCATGAGTTCAGTGGCGTGAAGCAGAGAATGTTCAAAGGCCGTCCAGATCTTTGCACGCAGCTCAGACGAGATGTCCAGTTTGGCACACAGATCGCGAAGGCGCACGCTGGCCAAGTGGTACACCTGCCACGCACGCACGCACGCACGCACGCACACGGGTCAGCACTCAGAAGAAAAGACCGTTCATTTCTCCGGGCAGAGTGCGGCGTTTGCACCTTCCGGAAGAAAAGCGCCAGGGATCCTGTGCGTTGCGGCCGCGCGCTTCCCGCCTGGGCGTCGGCGGGTGCGGCGACCGGCGGCGGTCCAGGGAGGGGGCGGCCGGGCGACGCGGTCAGCAGGAACTGAGTGGGGCCGCCGGCCGACGGGTCGCATGGCTGGACGGGGATCAGCGTGATCGTGTGCTCGCCGCCGCCGCCTGTACGCAAGTAGGACATCAAAATACTACCAACTGATATATTCATGTTTTGTGCATCAAATTTGAAAAATGTATCAATCAATACATTTGCTGTACGCGACGATTGATGCAAGCTGCCAGGCTGGCAACGCTGCGTGACACTTCGGCATGGTATCATTCAAGACTCCCACCTTGCAGCGGAATGCTGAGCACGGTGGTCTGGCCCACCTGGGGGCCGATCTTCAGGGTGCCGGCGGAGCTGAGCAACAGCCGCTTGGCGGGAGACGTTACGGTGCCGGCAGCCGTCACGGGGGCCGGCGGGTCGTCGCCGAACAGACGGCGCTTGGCGCTGCCGGCGGCCGGAGAGCTGTAGCGGTCGTGTACCGACAGCGGGGACGGCGGAACTTCTACGGGAAACAAAAAGGCAAGAACAAAATCTTCATTTACGCAAAATGATTTTGCCAGGAGAACAGGAACATTTGACTTGGCAAGATTACCTCAAATATGAAGATGTACCTCGGCAAAAACTATCATTGAGCAGTAAAGGCTTGCAAGTGTTTTTTTGTCAGGCTTCCTTAAAGGTTGCAAAAACGTTCACAAACATTCTGAACTCATTCACTCCCCGCCACGTTTCTTTCTCCACCTTTTGGTCAGAAACTGGTGCATTTAGGAACACCAGTTCTCACGCTGATTACTAAAGAACGCACACAAAAAAACAACAATTTTTTTTTTTTTTAAGTGTTTCTGTTCAAACCAAAGACCTCTTTGTGTAGGAAATTTAGGTGCAAGACAATTATTGGGTGTGTCCTGGCCGAACCCGAGGAACATTGATGGCTGTTGAGCCGCTTACCTTTTCGCATGCTGCCCACGCCCGAGCGGACCTCTCGGATGCGAGGATGCACGATGGGCGACAGCGCCACCAGGGGCAGGTGGGAGTAGGCGGCAGCGGTGGGAGCGGAACCGCCCGAGTCCAAACTGGACGGGAAGTTCACCTGACACAAAGAGCAAACACATTTACAAACAAGCCGATCACGAGCAGGTCGTGATCATGGAAAAGTGGCCGATTGTGGGGATTAAAAATACTCCCCCCCCCCTTTTTTTTTTTTTTAAAAAGAGGAAGTCAACCCCCATTTTTTTTTGACAATAATATGTTTTATGCAGCCCCACCAGTCTAAATGTGGTATTCTGGTTAATAAATGTCTAACAGGTAAACCTGACACCGCCATGTTGCTCCACCCAAGAAACGTTTCTCGGCATACGATCCTATGCATTTACAGTATGGAAACAGTAGAAACAGCATGATTTATTGTGTTTGAATTTATTAAACATAAACAAGAGGACTTAAGACATTTTACAACTAGCTTTAAATACATGTATAAATTATATGCTTAATGATGTTTACAGGAGGAATTGTATTTTATGTATTAAGAATTATAACTGTAATCCAGCCAAAAATGCCTCTGCCAAATTTAATATTGGGTTCTAAGGACTGAGCGATAAAAGAAAAAGAGGATCTTCAAAGCAGCACATACAGTCTCACTTGTTTTTTTTAACTTGTTAAAAAATAGAGACCACAAACCCCCACCACGCCTCCCGGTCTTATACTAACTGTATATGTCTCATCTGTACGTACAAAATGGCCGCCCCGTGGCTTCAACAGCTTGCACGGGCGTGCACGGCTATCAGCCATCCAGTGACTGAAGATGACATCGTAGTTGCTCAGGTCTCAGGTAACAACCAATCACAGCGCAGCTTCAGAAAACAGGTGAGCTGTGATTGGTCATTGCCTGATCTGAGCAACTGTGATGTCATCTTCAATCGACGGCAAGTGGCAAAATGGTGGCCACCTGAGATGGATCAAAACGGCTGGATTTTGCTTCATAACTCAAATTCCACAAATGTAATATTAATCAGAATGTCATGTTTAGACTAGTGGGGCTGCATAGAACATGTTATTGTCAAGAAATGTTTGAGGTTGACTTCCACTTTAAATGGGAAAAAAAAACCTGTGATTTAAAAAATTAGCTTTGTGGTACATAGTATACGTGGCGCAGGCCTGCAAATTCATCTGTTGGCACAATTTGAGCCTGGCGTTGCTCTGACCTCCTCGACGGTGGGCACTTTATTGTCGGCGGCGCGCAAGGCGTTCCACAGGGCAGAGTCGGCGGTCCACGCTCGGCTCTCCAGCACCTGCTCCTCGACCAGGTTCAGATGCTTGACCATGTCTCGGGACAGGCCTTCCTCGGAGCGGATGAACACCTCGATCACCTGCGCACGCATATCGGCGAAGCTGGCACATCACACACGCACAAAAAACGCGTGTGTCTGAGCGAGTGCGCATGTGTTTGTGTGTGTCGGACCTTGAAGAAGTAGAAGGGGGCTAGCTTGAAAACGCTGATGATCCACGGGAACGTCCGCTGGGAGCTGTAGGAGAACAAAACCACCTCCAAGCAACACGCCAGAAGAGAGCAGTGGAAGATGTCCTGCTCCAGCAGAGCCTGAGATACACGCACAAAAACACACGAAAAATAAAATAATGAAAATAAAAAGCCACACGTCCATGCAAACCGCGTTTATTAGAGAGGAGGCCTTTAGTTCTTGACCTCATTCACTGCCAGCTGTTTTATGGCATTTTGAGTGTTTTGCGGCAATATAAGCGCCGAATCAAAACTTTTAGCATTAGCCTTGGTTGCTCCGAGTCATACGGTGTTGCACCGGGTTCAATTTTGGGGCCCCTGCTCTTTTCATTGTGTTTGCCGCCCCTGGGTTCCATGGTAAGAAAACGTGGGATTTCTATCAGCGAAAATGTCTGGGGTGGTGGTTGACATGCTTGTGTGTGTGTGCGTGCGCATACACTCATGTCTTTCCCCTGCAGCCTCTTGGTCTCCTGCATCAAGACGTTCTCCAGAACTTTGTAGAAGAGAATCTCAGCTAGCTTCAGGCGACTCTCGGCAAAATCTGACCAGTGGATCAAAAAAGGGCGGAAGACATTCTCATTAAATGTAGAAAGAATCAACACATAAAAGGTGCTCTTCAATTTTGGCGGGCAAAAAATGTTGATAAGAAGCCTTTTTCATGAAGTGAATCATCAAAATTCTAAGATGTGATTAATCTGATTTTAAAATGTAATTGTTTTACAGCTCTAATATTAATATTTCCAAGTTAATTCATTTTTTGGACTAAAAAAACGGTTGTTTTTGTTTTGTTATGCAATTACAATGGGCATCAACCATACAAGGCTTTTGGGCCTGACCTCTGACCCCACTGTGCTTGAAAATTCCCCCCGTGCGCACGTACCGATGTGCGACCCCGACGAGTGCTCCGAGTCGTTGGTGTAATGTTCTTTGAAGGTCAGCCCCAGCGTCTTCACCCGGTTGCCGATGGACTCCGTGGGGTCCCTGGAGCACGACCTGCCGTCCAAAGACGTTTTTTTGCTGTTTGCGCAGCGCAGACAGAACGTTGCGGAGAAAGCGAAGCTAAAGCGACGTTACTTGAAGATGCGCAGCAGCTGCTCGCTGGGCGCGCTCCTGAGGCCGGCCACCATGCTCTGAAGACGGCTGACGCTCTGCGTGGCCGACGACACGGGCGTCACCAGCACGTCCTTCTCCTTCAGGTACGCGCGGCCCGTCAGCGGCGTGGAAGGCGCCAGAGAGGCCGACTGCACAGGGTGAGCACATTTGCACATTCAAGAACGCTACGCTGCAATTTCGTTGGAAATCAAATACACAAATCAATTCTCGCCAGGACGAGTTCGTCGCTAGTCAATCTGGTGACCGGTGGTCGTGTTATTTTAGCTAATGCTAAATGCTATCTTGGTTGATAGTTCCACGGCGGTAAACAAGTCAATGCACTCACCTTTAATCCAACTTTTTTTTTTGCTCCGCTCCGTTGTTGGGGCAATGTTGTTCAAAAAAAAAAAAAAAGTGTATTGCCTGCAACTTGAGTTGTCATGCGGCTCTTTTGATTTTGATGCCTCAAATAATTTATAAAATGTGCTCATTGCTGTTTGGTGCATTGTGAATGTTAAAGTGAATAGGAAGGAATAATAATAATAATTAATTCCTTTTTAATTGGTGTAACGTAAATTGCTATGACAACTGTGTGATCCACATAAAAACAATTTGCTCCAGCACGGGGCGGGGGGCTGAAATAATAATAATTTTATATAGTAATAATCATTTCTGTTCCACTTGGCCTCAGAGGTTGTTTTTTTTGTTAGCGTCAGGAACTTCTCATTAGCTTTCGTGTGGTACTGATCCAGTTGGTGCCAGTCTAATTCTGTTAGCATCTGTTATCATTAGCATCGGTGTGTTCCTGCTTCTGTTAGCATCAGCCTTTCTGTTAGCATTAGCATTAGCATTGTTGTGTTCTTGCTTCTGTTAGCGTCAGTCTTTCTGTTAGCATTAACTTTGGTGTGTTCCTGTTGGCCTTGGAGTATTTCTGTGACTATCGGTCATCACGTTCTCATTCACATTAGCGGCAATAACTTCTCCGTTGGCGTCAGGTTGATTCCATTAGCACGCGATATTAGCAATGGCGCATCCCTGTTCTAATTAGCCTCAGTGTCTTTCCGTTAGCACTTGTTCTCATTAGCAACAGTGCGATCTTGTTCCAGTTGGTGCCATTGTGATTTTTTTAGCACTTGTTGCTACATTTGATCGATCACAAAATTTTGACCTTTTCCACATGATGCTGAAGCTGCGTCTGCCCGCTGCTCGTCTGTCCTGCGCCCGCGGCGGGCTGCTGGAAGCTTTTCCTCGGCGTTCCGATTTCCTCGTCGGCGTCGGCGTCCAGGAAGATGCGCTCGTCAAAGTCTCCCACCGTCAACACGTACTCCTCGTACTCGCGGTTGAGCGCTTTGCTGAGTGCAAAACCACAGCAAGGCGTCAGGAGGACAAACGCAAAACAACACCGAGCGGAGGAGTAACAACTTACTTGTTGTCGATAAAGTTGTGAGGATCCAAAAGTTCAGTCAGAAGATCATCGTTGCCCTTCAGGATCTGATCAGGATGGAAGAACATCAAGTCAGATTGTCGGCCCTCGCCATACCGAGCTTCTTAGATTCTTCTTCTTCTCATGGATTTTAACTGATTTAATATTGTTGATTTTTTTTCCCGAACAGCTAACTGCTATTCTCAGCCAACAACAGCCAGCTCGCCACTCTCATTGGCGGACTCCCACGTCACTCACCAGGCTTTCAAAGTCAAACACATTCAAAGTCATACACACACGACAGTGAGGAACATGAGGACGGTGACCCCAAGTGGACAAAAATAATACCCGCAACTCACTTGCATGTTACTCACAAAACACTGGTCAACAGCAAATTTGAATCCAAGATTACGTACTTTGACACTCAATTATTTTCGAGCACATCAAGTTTTTGAGATATTTTCATGTTTTGTTTTTATGTTTGACCTAAAAAAGCTTGCGCAATACCGATTTTGTATTGTAAATGAATCCCACCTGCTGCTGAAACTAACACTTAATTCGTAAATATTACTAAATATGTTATATTCCCGTCCCTAATCACGTCATTTTCAGCTAACTTTGGCGGTGAAAAACGATCGTGTTTAAAAAAAAATCTAATTGTTTTAATATTTTTTTCAGTATATATTTTCATGGCTACAAAATACTCCAGAGGGACACAGAGAAAAAAAATATGTATATATTATGTTTTTATATATTACGCAACATAGCCGGGAAGATTTATGCAGTTTATGGAAAGATTTTAACGTGGAAAGCAGAGACGGTGCAACAGGAGCTTGCTTAGTGTGGCGGAAAGGACAGAACGCCATTAAACTCAACTAATTGCATACACCGCCTGAAAAACTGGAAAAAATACAATTAAATCAGGTGACCCGGACATGGACTCAGGTGCAAAACAATGTGATCGGGACATCCCTAATATTACATATTACACATGCATATTACTTATATTGTTGTTGTGTGCCGGAGAAGAAAACGAGGGCAGATTAAAAAATAAATAAATAAACCACATCCACTGTAAAAAACTGATGAAAACCATTTTGTAAAAATGAGTTGACCGATGTAATCAAAGAGCTGGTTGGTAGAATCCACAATTGTAAATATATTTGATAGCCCCTGCCCTAAGAGTATAGCAAAACGTTAATATGAGTGTCATAAAGTTTCAATAAATAATCAAATAAATATAGGGTCACGATCAAGCATATTTTCATCTGTGGCGTCCAGAACGTTACCCGTGCGATAAGAGAGCGCCGGCTGTACTCTAGAAAATAATAGAGGCCTCGACGAGACACGATGAGAAGCACGTTTGAGGCTTCTCTCTATGGAGAATAGATTTTCTCCCTTACTCGCATTATAGGGCCAAATAAGACATGGGTGGACATTAATGGGCCCTACGGGGACAAATAAGGCACGACGGGGAACACTGGCAGATTATTGGAAACAATGGGACATAATAGGAGACATTAACGTGATGCAACATGGGAGGCAATTGGACTTCATCGGGGACACGATGGAAGAAGATGGGACATAATATTAGGGGACATTATGAGGGGAAAAACGGATTGGAAGTCAATAGGGGTCCTTGGCGGACCCCAAAACGAGACCCAACGTTGTAGGGAACATATTTATGAGAGAGCGCAGGGGACCCAGCGGGACCCTCGCTCCAAGGCAGCGCGCGTTTGCGTACCTGCTTGCGGAAAAGCTTGTGGACGTAAGGCCTGAAGTAGTGCTGCTTGATGCCTTTGGCTTCCACCACCAGGCCGTCGTGAAGCTCGCACAATCTCTCCAGCACGCACGGAGACGCCTCGTCGGCGCACGCCTGCACTTCCTCGCCCGATGTACCTGGCGGACACACACTCCGCTATCAGCACAATACACACAAATACAAGCGTAGGGGGGGGAAACCATTCCGATCAGAAAATTGGACCAAATCAGACCAGACCACAAGATCGCGGGTTTCCTCGAACGCTGTCAAATCTTTTGTGGCATTGTGAGCTCACGAAGAAAACATGGAAGGAGTACGATTTGTTTTATGGTAACCGTATTGAAAATGTTATTTTGGCTTCTTTTGTAAAGAGTGGCGAAGATGACAAAGAAAAAGGTTTTGTGGTGAATTCGCTCATTATATTAGCAAAGTTTGGCATACATAAATGTACATTTGGAACTCATAAACCACTTTCATCTGTATTTTATAAAGACGTTGAGTTGTATTTGCAATCAGTCAATGACTGCCAGAAGAAAAAGGCAAGAGAGAAGAACACAAGATCACGGGGGGGTCACGCTGGAGAGTTCACGCGATAACAACCGTGTATATAGAGTCCGATTTGTAAACAATAGTCACACTTGCCTGCTTGGAGATCATTTCTGGGACTTCTACCCTGGGTAAGCACGTTTTGTGTTTAAACAGTCTTGTTTTCTCAGGTTTAATTTATTCTGAGCTTGTTTTTTGTCTTAAATGTCCCACTCATGTCATGCCATGTAGTTAGCGAGCTTCCCTTTCCCAAAAAAATGGGGTTTTATTTTGAAATATACCGGATCGACCTTGATGCCGACGCTCGACTTCCTGTCCGGCTCGTGTCATTTCTTCAGCTTCATTAAATTCTGCATGCGGCATCCGGAAAAAATAGAAAGCCTGCGGAAACCTTCGGCAGCGCTGCATCCGCACCGCATCCGTTCCGCATCCGTTCCGCACCGCACCGCAGCTAGTGTGAATTGACACGCAGACTCGGATGTTTTCTATTCCTTGCGGCGGCCGTACGGAAAACACCCCGCGTCCTTTTGTTGAGGCCAAATAGTAATCAGTGGATGTCGGTTAATCGGCCGCTTTCCATCTCCCATCGACGGATAGCCGATTGTCGTTGCTAATCCGCACGATTTTTGTTTCTTTGATTTGAATTAATTTGGATAGTTTGGGCTTGTTGCAAATGACTAAACACAACAAAAGCAACAGGCGTACCTTATCGAATCAAAATCCCACCTACTTGAACCCAGCCGCCACATTATAATTTTGTGGAGAGGTGCACACCCCTAAAATAATTCTCTTTGTTGTTGCAGAATATTCTTGTAATTACTTTTACATCCCCCCCAGAAAATATTTTCATCTTTGCTGCTGTAACACCTGATAAAAAAGTCACCCCCCCCCCCCAACAAAATTGGCCGTGTTAATTAGCCCCACTGTGACGTCACAGTGGGGCACAAGCAGGCCGCCTTTCAATCACGTTTTTGCCATGGCGCCGGCGCGCGATTCTGACCGATGAAGGCGGGGTTGATGAGATCCTTCCTGTTGGCGCACATCAGCGCGTTTCCAAAGACCAGGTCCAGGCAGCACAGCAGCAGGTGGTACGAGTTGACCAGGTCGTCGCCGATCATGTGAAAGTTGCCTACAAGTAGAAATATAGACAAGGACCGTCAAATGGAAATGCTTCACACTTGAATGCCGCTCCCAGTTGACGCTCACGTGGCAATAAAAAGTGAACAAACAAAAAAGGTATTCCAGCATTTAAAACAACCACACAATATGTCCTTGAGCTAGCTTCATGCTAACACCCAATGCAAAACGTATTTGATGGGCTGATGTTTAGCATCGATCGTTGCGGTGTTGTCATAACCTTTTCAGGAACAATTTGTTTTAACATAACGCAACAGCGCGGTGCAGACTGACAAAATAACAATCTTCACAGAGACATTCCATTTTTCCTCCTGCAAAAAACAACTAACATTACAGCATCTTAGCAAGTTACTTTTAGTAAAGCAAACTCTCGCTTTCCAATTTCAAAAAGGTTGTTGACCGCTGCTCTTGGCGTCGTCTTTTGATAAAATGGCCGCCTTTGAAGTTGTTGAGGTCGCAGCGTTCTGTTTGGCGACGTACCTTTGGTGTAGACAAAGAGCGTCCAGCAGAACTTGAAGACGCCGGCGGTGTGACAGGGTAGCCGGCGGTGCTTGCGGCCACGGGGCTGGCGCGGCGGAGGCGCCTCGGAGCCCGGCGGGCCACGGAACATGGCGGCGAAGATGGGCTGGAACTTGCGGAAGATGACGGTGGAAACCTCAAAGTTGCGCTCCAGACGCTGCATGCGCACGCGGAAGTTCTGGCACAGGTTGGACATGTCGGACCACTTGCGCATCTTGGAGAAGAACTCGATCAGGCTGGCGGACGCAGCGGCATAATTCGTTAGATGAAAGGTCTCACTTTAATCCCGCTACTTTTTTAATTACTTTTATTCAGCTCAAACCAAAATGTATACATTGGACTCAAAAAATGCTATTTTTAGCTCATAATTTAAATTTAACAAAAGCTTTAATGCCAGAAAATAGGAGCTTTTTTTTTTTTACTTCATTCTTATAATATTATGGTTTGTCCATAAGCAAATATCATATTAAGACTTGTTTTTTAAGAAAAGACAAACTACAATCATTAATTATTGAGACCGTTAACACACAAAAAAAGACAATGTTCATATCACAATCGGAAAACTACATTGACTAATAATAATAATCCAATCTTCATCCCGGAAACATTTTTGCCCCATAAAAAAAATAAAATAAAATTATATCTCATGTTAAGACTTTGTGGGGGGTGAAAAGCTACTTTAATCATAGACCATTAAGAATATTAAAAAAAGGGGCAACAAAAATTTATTTTGTACATTGTTTCTAAAAAAAAATTAGAATTTTAATCTGATAAAACCCCCAAACAATTGAAAATGGACTTCATTTACGTTATGTGTTAATGTCATAAAAAACAAATTGAATCTAAAAAAAAGACATTCTTTCTCTTTTTATGAAAAATACAATTTTATGTAATTTTCAAATTATTTTGTCCAAAATCCTGTCCTGACATTTTTTCCCCTGAGATTGCAACTTCAACCTACAGATTTTAACTTAATTATTTTATCATAAGACTTTGTTTCTATAAAAAAATACAACTTTGATTTCATGAATTCTTTTTGTAATATGACAAAATTAACGCTTTCTGAAAACAATGTTTACTCTCAAAACCATCCATCCATCATCTTCCGCTTATCACTAATCCGCTAATCACATAACATTAAGACAAAAAAAATATTCTCTTCAAAATAGAACACCTTAACCTCGTATTAAAACCTGATTTGTAAAAAAAAATCGAATGTATTATTTCAATTTTCTAAAGAAAATGCGATTTTACTCTCATAAGCGAGACTTTCTTCCGCAGGGAGGCTGTGAATGATGATTTTGGTTTTTTTTCGGAAGTACGTTGGTGTTGCACCTGAGTTTGGCGGTGCGCAGGATCCTGGTGAGTGACACGCAGTTTCCCTCCATCACGCCTTTGCCCACCGTGGGCGTGGTTCCTTTCCTGCAGGCGGCGTACAGCGAGCACGCCAGCCAGTGCACCACCTCGCCCTGCGCGCACAACCACAACAACAACAACACAGGTCAAAGAAACACGCCGTTACATTACATTCAACCCAGATCGTTTTAAAATACTGAAATAAAATGAAGTGTTGAATGCTGTTTTTCCTAACTCCTGTAAAAAAAAGTTATGATTTTTGTTTTCACATAAATGAAGACCATTAATTCTTAATAATAACAACACACTATGATATTACAAGAAATTCGAGTTGTATTTCAGAAGTGTGTATCAAACTGTCAACTCTTCATATTAATCAGCAGCCAAGAATGAGGTCTAATGCTGCGTTCGTGGAAGAAGGTAGATGGGATTAATCCCACTCGGATTGCTCAAGTACCAACCTCAAAGCGTTTGAAGCAAATGTAAACAACAAAAATGGCTGATTCTGATCAATCGTTTGTTGCTTTGGTTAACACAGTCATTCCAAATCACGCTGTGTTACGTGAACCTATTTAAAATAGATCATTTCAAGTAACAATAAATGAATATCTGTTTAAAAAAAATCTTGTCAATTATGTTTTTCCTTAACAGTCTTCATGGGGCTCGCCAGTGACGTCAAATTGAAGCGGGTCAGTAAAGTTGGGGTCCGACTTAGCAACTCTGATCTCCGAGTTCAAAGGCATGTTCCCGTATTAAGTCGGAAAAGTCAAACTTCTCACTTTCCTCCAATGCAGCATAAGTTTCCAAAAGGTTGATGGTTAATGCTGGTTGGGGGCGTTTTAGATCTTTGTATTCATCAACTATAAGTAAAGTAAAGAGGAGGAGGGTGTAAAAACTTAGGTTTGTGCTGTAAATATTGAGTTAAAATTCTGTAACATTTATGTAGCCATCTGGTGAACCGAACAGTATAGCCGCAATAAAATAAAATAAGTAAGGGTAGCATACTATGGTTTATGAGTTCTTGAGGTGTCCTTGGTTAATATTTCTTGCCATTCACAAATCCTTAAGCGCTCTCGGCCATGTGGAGTTGAAAAGTTCTCTCAGCTAGGAAACTTGGGTATTAAAATTAATTCCCAGTTTTCCAGTGGAAAATACGAAATGAGGGGGCGTTCGCGTGCAATTATCAACTCTGTGTATAGTATTTACCATAATTTCGATACAACTTGAAGGCGGCACCAGTTACGTCATGTGTTGCCCTCCCGGACAGTCTGAAATCACAACTATCCCCACACAATAATGTCTTCTTCTTCATAGTTTAGCCAGGTAAAATCACCGTCTACCCACCTAAACTACTGCTTTATATTATCTTTGAGCTGCAAAAGATTTAAATTACTCGATAAAGTAAGTTTAAAAGGCCACGTACGACATTTGACCGACCACGAACCCTCGGAACGCCCAAATTCCGACGTCATCCGCGGCGTTGGTCGTCGCTGTTGTTAAGTGACGCGGAAGCTGTCCGAGTTCAAGCGGCGCCCTGCAGCTCACCTCCAGCGTGTACGTGTTCCAGATGGCCGTGAAGTTGTCCATAGCCTCGGTGGCCGTGCGCTCGTCCATGTTGAGCTCCTGACAGAGCGTCTCCAAACTCCTCCGAGCGACGCTCTCCTCCATGCGGCCCGACTCAGAATCGGACGACTCCTCGCCCCGCATCGCGGCCGGCTATCGTTATCGACAAAGTTGTATGGCCGTAGCGGAGTGTAAGGAAATTAAAAAAAAAAGAAAAGGGGGGCAACCTTCCGTAAAGGCCCCAAAAATGAAAACAAGCCAAAACAAAAACACGACGCTCGTCCGGCGGTCGAGACGACGACCTAGCTCCACTTCCGCTAACGAGTGGCGCCAAAACTGCTGAGCGAGGCCCAATGGGAGACGAGGGGCGTGTCCGTCACGTGAGATAGTCACCCAACCAATCTTGCTGATGTGTCATCACTTCCGGATGTTTCAGGTTAGCTGAAAATGAAATAAACTGTTAACAAAGAACGTAGTCAGGTCACTGTTGGATGAAACTTGAAGGACCCCCCTCCCCAAAAAGGAAGAAATTATACTTGGAAGACCTGTTTCTACGTTCGTCATATTTACGGTTGCAGACCTAACGTAAACAAATGAGTTTTTTGTTGTTGCTTTCTTTATTAATTCAAACTCCAACATCCAAATCAAATTGAGCACACAAACCAGAACGGTGCTGTCAAACACACAAGACACAAGAAAACGAAAACAAAAAACGTAAACCAATGAGTTTCCTTTCTTCCGCCCGTTTTTCACGCTGTCATTTCGTCACTTCCGAAGTGTGGACCATTAACCATTTTTTTAAAACCTAATTCCGTTTAGAGGATTTGTTTTTATATCCACATATTTACTATGGCCAATTACGTCAATGGAGCTTCTATATTTTCAATAACCAAATGTCGTCTTTTTTCGGTGCATGATAAAACTATTTGTAAAATCCGCTCAAAAGAATGAGAAAATTATACTGGATACTGCTGCTGCGATGGAAAAACAAGGCGAGTAATGGTGTCCTCTAGTGGCTCTTAATTTTGAATTACACCTCAACTTTCTCTCCTCGTGCATAGCGCGCAGAGCCGGAGTACTGTATGTACAAACTGCGCACGCGCGTCTTCAGCAAGCTGCGGCGCGTTCACAAGAGAAGGAAAAGATGAGGAAGATCATGATGAGGTGTTCTGCGGCGGACATGGCGAGCCTGCTCCTCTTCGCTTTCGTCATGCTAATTGGTCAGTCTACACGCGCACGCACACACACATGCACGCACGTGCGCGTGGGAGGTGCGCTGCAGTGCGGCGTTGTTCGTGCGCGCGCACCCACGCTGATTAATTCATGTATCACAATTTGAAGGTTTGTTTGCATGACGATAACAATGACAATGATGTTGACGACTACTACGGTGGTGATGATTTTGGTTTTTCTTATGAGTCTTGAACACATCACTTGTGTTCTCAGTTGTCACAAGAGAAAATATCATCACTATCTTTTCACGCAGAACCCAGCAAGGGCGGGATATTTCCAAAATTTGGTTGTGATTCCATACAGCAACACAGTCACCCTCCGTCTGTCAGATCATGTCGACATCAGCCACTTGGGTGGCCTAAACAGAAGAACAATAATTTTTACGCTTTTGCCTTTCATACTGAACCCAGAAAAGGTGGAATATTGCTGTGACTGTGTGCACTATTTCACAGAATACAGTAAAGGAAGGATGTTTTCACAACTGGGTGCACTTTTATACAGTAACACAGCATCCTGTCATCAGACAATTGTGGGACCCTAGCGTCTGGTGTGACTGTAGCAGAAAGAAGAAGAAAAAACAATACACCTTGCCTTTCAGACAGAACCCAGTAAAAGCAGGATATTTCCACAACTGGGTGTAATTTCACATAGCAACACAGCATCATACCTTCATCAGATAATTAGATGATATCAGTGTCTGGTATGCTAGGAACAGAACAATACAACCCCCCCCCCCCCCTTCACCTTTTACACAGAACACAGTGAAGACTCGATATTTCTGGAATTGGTGTGATTTCACACACAAATAGATGACATCAGTGTTTGGTCTGACAGGAACAGGACTTTGCCTTTCACACAGAACCCTACAATTGAGCCTTGGTGGAGGTCTGACATTGAAGTTGTTTCTCTTTCCTTACCCCCACCGTTTAGCGTTGGCGCTCTCCGAGTCCTTTGTGTCGCAGCCCCGGAACCTGGTGAGAAGAGGAACACTGATGACCACTCGACCCATTTGTCTCGTGTGTTTCAGCGTCCTGTCATTTTTCCTCAGGACGACCCGAAGAGGGCGTCACTGGGTGGAGACACAGAATCTTCCCTGGAGGAGGCCTCGGGTTCATTCGGACGTCTTGAGAGCCATCACGTGGTCAAGAGGACGCATGCCACGCTTGACCTGGATACCATGATTGGTCAGTGGATATGTGGTCACTTCATTGGGTACACTGACTGAATGGTCGTCAGTTCCCCTGGCCGTCATTCGGATTGAACGCTGGAATTTATCCCAGATGATTTAGGGAGAGAGGTGGGGTCCATCCATAATTGGTTACCACTCAATGCCAGGGAACAAACGATATAGAATAAAATTGATTGGTCACCAGTTTATGGAAGTTCACATTTTGACAAACAACAGACTGGCAGGCAGCCTCTCCAGTCATTAGATTAATGGCTGTTGAAGTATACATGTAATTTATGACCTCACAAGTCCATGTATGATATACGAATGTACACGAAGACACGATTTTTGACCATAGAGTGCTTATATTTTACGACCATATATGTAGGCTTCACGTGAAGCCTTGTGATTTATGACTATACTGTACACGCACACATATAATTCATGATTTATGACCATACACGTACACATAGGATTCATATTGTATATGTAGATGTATGATTTATGACCATTCAGTTACATGATTTATGCCGTGCTTGTACATGTTTTATGCCCTTACATTTACACATATTAATGACCATATATGTGCGCGTACGATTTATGTGCATGCCCACTTGTGATTTATGACCCCATATACATAGTTATGAGTTATGACCAGACGTTCATACATTTGAACAATATTGCACGTGTATGATTTATGACCATTCAGTTACACGTGATGTATGACCATACATGTACATTTTATAACCTTACATAATACAAATAATGAAGGACTTCCACTGTACACATATGGTTTATGACCCTACTCTGATTCGATTTTTGACGGTGTTTGTAGATGAGAATGTGTACCTAATGGAGTTTCTGCCAATTAAAGCCAAACGTGATGGTGACATGTTGACATGTTGACAGGGTACACTCCTCCCTCGGCACCTCCTGACCTCCCCCAGGAGATGGGGCCTCACCAGGTGATCACTCGTTGACTAACTCAGCAACTGAAAACAAAATAGCTCGCACTAAATAACTAGAATTCACTAACTAACTGAACCTGAACAAAATCTAAGTCACTATTATGTACCAACAAGCTAAATACCAAAATCTAAACATTTGTTACAACTAACTAACTAACTGAATAACTAACTAATAAGCCAACAAACTAATACTAGGTAAATATTGGTGTTGCTGTTTGATATTGTTTGTTGTGTTGTTTGTTTGTTGATTAGTATATGTTTGTTTGTTGTTGCCTTGTTGCTCTTTTTGGTTTTGTTGGTAACTTTTTTTTTTAAACGTATCCATATAAGACAAGATGAAGTTTTGTTGGCGTTTTGTTTGTATTTTTTTACTGTTGTACTATTGTTTGTTTTGTTGCTTCAACTCTGACTTGTGTTGTTTGAGGTTTTGGAGGCGGAGCTTGATGAAGGCGGTCACTTCAGCGGTTTTGGCTTTCTTCGCTCTTCCGTGTTGGCGTCAACAACAACGACAGGCACGGCGGCGTCTTCAGACATCGCCACGGCGACAGTGGCACCCGAGACGGGCACGGGCACAGACTTTGGACTGCAGGGGGTCAAGGGTAAAGTGACAGATTTTGATTGTCAAACCCGACTCCTTTTGTTTACTTTGCTCCAGATTTTGATTGTCAAACCCGACTCCTTTTGTTTACTTTGCTTCCTGCAGATTTTAGCCACAATGTCACTGCGGCGCACGTTGACATGGACACCGGCACGATGCAGCCCAAAGACGAGAAAGAAGAGGAGGGAAATGAAACCAGGGCCACGCCCACCTCGGATGTTTCGCCCAATGGGGGCTTAGCTGAAACCAGCTGGGACTGGATGACCATGCCCCCTCAGGAGGCACATGTACGTTTTGTTTGAATGTAGAAATTACAAGTTGAAAGTCCACGTCACTGATTGAAAAATGTATCTTTCAAACCCAAAAACGTGTAAACACGTTTTTTAATACTTTGTCCTTCACTCCCAAAAACATAGTTACACATTTTTTAAATTTTTTTATGCAAGAGCATACAGAAGGCTTTGATGCAGCTTCTGACAAAGAAATGGCTTAAAGCAATGTCATTATTACAAAACACTGCCAGAAGGTGGCAGCAGAGTATAAGAGATCAACCATGGTCATGTTGCAACAAGCTCTTTTTGCCAGTGTTTTCAACAGGTTTGTGAATATTGATGAAACGTAAATATATTCTCATGCTAATAACTGCAAAACGGAAACGGATACAAATATGATTTATTTCCTGATGAAAGAAGAGATTCCAATCTTCATTTTGGTAGGTCCCATGCTTTTATAGCAGTAGAACACCATATTCACCATAATCAGTCAAAATCCAGTAAAACAGCCGGGAGCAAAAGGGGGTTGCTTCAGTCAAAATGGCTGCCTGGCATTGTTAAGCCCATTTCGCCAGTTGGGTTTAGCAACATGAAATTTGGTCGACATGTCTATCCTATAAAAAAGTCTCAAGAAGTCATGTCTGAAAAGGCACACGTCAGGTAGTTTGCCGTTTTGGTTCAATTTCTTGTGATCTTTCAAAGACAAACTTATCCTACGAGAATCTTTTGAAATTTCTGCACCTAAAGCCAGTTTGACTCGGGACAACAACAAGAAATTTGAGAGACATGTCCAGATTGAGTCGCCCTCAAGTCTCAAGAAGCTATGTCGGAGAAGTCTGCCATTTTGCCCCGCCATGTTGTTTTGTGAACTTTGAACGTCTGCCTGTCAGGTGGTGTGCGTGGACTGGACGCAACCAAGTGGGCACGGCTACGTCGTCCTCAACATGACACACAATCTCAACTGTGTGAGTGCTCATAACAAGCTAACGGTGCTAAAAGCTTAAATCGTTGCACACACACATGCACACACACTTGTCTTTGTATCATCGTGGGGACATCTCATTGACTTGACTTCCTAGCCCCTCCCCCTAACCCCAACCATCAAAAATGATTGCCTACCCCCATTCCTTACCGTAACCTCAACCATAACCCAATTCAAACCTAAACTCTAAAACCAAGTCTTGAGCCTCAAAAAGAGGTCTGAACTTGTGGGGACCACCAAAATGTCTCCACAATTTTAAGTTGGTCCCCACAATGATAGTTAAACTTGGAAAAACTGGTGTGTATCGGCCCCACAATGTAGCAAAGACAAAAGCACAACATTTCACTCTGTTGTATGTGTGTGTGTGTGTGTGTGTGTGTGTGTGACGCGCAGGAGGAATTTCGCGGTGACGGCGGCGTGCACCTGCTGAAGACGATGGAGCGCCGCTTTGCGCGCCGTATGAATAGCCCCGAGGGATCGTGGGTAATTTACCTGAGCAAGCCCACGCACCAACAGCGACAGATGCTGATGCACGTGGCGTCTGAGCATGGTACAAGCGCGCACGCACACACAAAAAAAGTCAAGAAATTTGCGTTGTTCCGATACCGGCATCGAGAGAGGCCTCGATACTGCATTAACAGAGCGGTATCGGCATCGGCATCGGCAATGACTAACAAGTAACATGCCGATAGCATTATTTTTGACGCTCGGATGCAGCATCTTGTGTCTTGCTCGTGCACAACATTCACTGATGTGTAACGTGTGCACTGCATGCCGAGCCAAGATATTCTATTGGCCCTTGAATGCTCTGAACCAATGGCAGGGCAGCTTTTTCATGTTGGATTTTTTTTTTTTAGGTATCGGTACAAACTGGGTATCGGACTCGGTATCGGGGGCCAAAAACACGGTATCGGAACAACACTAAAATAAATCAACTAGCTTTATAAAGTAACACAGCAAGTCTGAGCTTTTGGTTTTGTTGGAAAACAATTTTTGTCTTCCGCGTGTTCGTTTTGTTCCGGGTAGTGAGAATGTTGATTTTCTGAATACAGACTGGAGATCAGTGAACAGTTCCTTCGAAGGATTTATTTTACGGAATATTCCGGACACAAGCGGGTTTACAGAAGCACAGCTGTTCCTCGCAAGTGTGTCGTTACAGCAGACTCCCAATATTCTTATACTAAATTGAAGGGCGGTACCACAGTTTCCAGCAAACAGTTCAACCAAAGTTGACGGACGTACAGAGATAAATTCAAGGACAATATTCAGACGCAAAACAAAAGCCCATTTGAGGTACTATCTTGAAAAAGTATTACAACTCCTCCTTTTTCCCTCAGCCTCCATTCATTTTGGTCTTTTCCAGGGCTCCGTCAAAGATACAAAATTTGAAGCTCGTCTGCTAGACGTATGGACAAATGCGAAATAATTACTGTCTGCATGCTCAGTGGGTTTCAAGCCACATTATCAGGAGTCCTGTAGTTTGTCGTGTCAGGCATTTTTCCTGTTGATGAACGAAATTGCATGTGCGTGTGTGTATCTTCCAGGTGTAATGTCCACCAAGGACCTGCTGAACCTGCTGGGAGAAATGCGTCCAAGTTTAAACAAGGTAACTTCCTTTCCAGAACTTTCTCCTGACCTTGTGCGGTCTTTGCGGTTAGCCACGCGCTAACGCCCACTCCCCTACCCTCAGGTGGGCATCCAGGACTACGGCGCGCCCTCTACCTGCCCGCCCCGCCGCAGTCCGTCCCAGCGCAGCGACTACAGCAAACTGTTTGTGGTCCTGGTGGTCATCGGCTCGGTCTGCTTGGCCATCATCACGTCAGGCTTCATCTACATCTGCTGGCAGAGGCGGCCCCCTACCACCAAGACCACCGTAAGACCAACATAAGAAGGGCTATGCACGGCCGGCCACGCTAGCCGCTAGAGCAGCGAGCCGTAGTGTCCGTGGTATCATTTGAACTCATTCAAACTTTCATTTTCCACGCACACGTGGCATGTTCATAGTACTGTTGAGAATAAATCCATTTTTTTCCCAACAAGTATTAGGCTCCATGTCCCGATACTTGTGTTGGTCTGTGTTGTTTAGTTCCACGCTGAGGAGCTACGCTTTGTGGAGAATGGTTGCCACGACAACCCTACCCTGGACGTGGCGGGCGACAACCAGCCTGACAACCGGCCCGAAGACCACCAAGAAGAAGATGAAGAACAGAAGAAGAAAAAGAGGCCTAGTACCAATGGACTGGTGGGGGGAGGCGAAGGCGTCTGCGGGGATGACAACCCTCGCTGGCAGGTGCGATGAAAACCTTGATCATGGAGGCAATCTGTCGTGTGCTTTCTATTCTGCCTGGCAAGAGGCACCACTTAAGTCCAGAGAGAAGGTTGTATCCCAGGAGGAGTTCCGGTCCTAAGAGAAGCTTGTAATAGAGAATGAGAGAAGGTTCTCGTCTCTGAGAAGGTATTAGTCCTGAGCAAAGGTTCTAGTTCCCAGTGAATATTCTCATCCCAAGAGATGGTTCTTGTCTCCAGTCAAGCTTGTACCACTGGGAGGATGTTCTTGTCCAAAGAGAAGGTTCTAGCAGGTTGTATTGAATTTTCAGTCTGGAGAGAAGGTACTCATCCCAAGGGAAGGTTTTCATTCGTCCAGCCTTGTTGTGCAGAGATGAGGTCCTCAGCCTAAGAAGAGCATCCTTGTCCCAAGATAATGGTTTTGTCCCGAGAAAAGGTTCCCAAGAGAAATTTGTATTCTTGAGAGAGGTTTGTCATCCTAGGAGAAGGTCGTGGTGCAGAAAAAAAGGTCCTAGTCCAGGGAACAGGAACTCATCCCAAGAGAACATTTTATTCCAGAAAAAAGTTCTGGTATTTCTGAGAGAAGCTTCTTATGCTAAGAAAATATTCTTGTCATTTGTACACCAAATGAAGGTTTTAGTTCAGGGAGAAGGTTTTCATCCCAAGATTATTTTTAGTCCAGTGAAAAGCTTGTAGTCCCAAGATTGTACCACAGAGAGTTTATCATCCAGACAGATCTATGTTCTAGACCGAAGAGAAGGTTCTTGTCCTAAAATAAGGTTGTAGTGAGTACCAAGAGAAGGTTCTAGTCCAGGTCAAATGTTTCCGTCCCAAAAGAGGGTTCTCGCTCTAAGAGAAGTTTCTAGTGCCAGGTGAAGGTTCTGCCATGTCTCCTTTGTTCTGCTCAACAAGAATCACCATTTCATTGGTCTTCTAGGTGTTTGTCAATCAAGCAGCAGCTGAGGAGGAGGAGGAAGAGGAAGAGGAGGACACACACCTTTGATGGAGGAGGACAAGAAAGAGGAGCGTTTGTGCCTTGGGGGAGGTCACCAAAGAGAGTCACCCACCCACATCATCGCCAGGGCTTGTTAGCCACGCTGTATGTTAGCCAAGCTAGTGCGATTGACATTCATCTAAAAAAAAAATAATACAGAGCACTTTATGCCACATTTGGAAATGTTGATCATTTGTAACCGATATCCTCAGTTTGATTATTTTTACATTTTCTTCTCTTTTAAGTTTGACACGTAGGCTTACGTGAAAGGCAGGTGAAAAGCTCAAAGTTTCTCATGTTGTCATGGAGGCTGTTTACTTTGCACCCAGTCGAGCCTACGTCAATGTTTTTGCATTAGCAGCGTGCTACGCTAGCAGCAGCCAGGTAACTGTTTCCTCCTGTGCGCGCAGTTGTACGTCACATGACTGCCTGCCAATGCTTGCTTCAGTGCCCTAGTGGATTAAAACGTGCATGACAACATGGAAACAACTAGTCCACTAAAATCAACAATAAGAAAAACAATTGTGAATAAATACCTTGACACAGACCTGCTAGCAGTTGCAAACCTGTAACTAAAGTAAATGGCCATATAAACCAACAGATACATAGCATGCAACAGCTAGCATGCTAATGACTAGCTTAATGCGTTTCCAACTAGTAAACATGCTAAAAGCCGATTAAGATTGAGGTACATGCTAATTATGCCAGCAGTTAGCATGCAAACAAACAGAAAAACCTGAGTATAGGAAGTGCAAAGGAAGCTTAATAAGGAGTTGACATTTTGCACTTGCACTGTCGTCAAGTAGCATTTCAAATGAGAGTTGATCAAATGCTAAATACAAACAGATGCTACCCTAACATACAGCAAGATAGCAACTCGAGTAGAGAATCCTCGTGTACAGTATGTTAGAGTAGACAATATTAAGTATTGTACTCTTTGCGTGTTCAATTAACTGAATGGTGAGATTCTGTTGAAGAAGTTCCTTTGCAAAGGTAAATAATTACCAGAAGCTTCTGATCACACAAATGAAGTCACCCAAGCAGTGCTCTGTTCAAATGTGTGTCTTCTCTCCAGCCCACATCATTATTTATTCACAAAGAGGGTTCATAGAAAAGTCAGCCCACAACACACCTGGTTACAACTGAATGAATACAAGAGAATCCGTTCCCATGGGTATAAATCAGATTAGAAAAAATACAATAATAATAAGCCTGACTCCCTTCCGACACAGCAGAATCCCGGCCCTCCCATTTAGAGATAGCGAATGAATAGACAGACCCGTTGCTCTTTCTCATGAAAGTAACACAGACAAGAATACAATTCATTGAGCCTACACTGAGTCAACTAAATCCAAAACGGCTAAAATATAAATTAAAACTAAAAAACAATGTTAATAACTCATCAAGTACTATATACAAACTTTAGTAGGGTGACCAAACGTCCCCTTTTGAGAGGGCACACCATTTTCTTGTACCCGGTTCGGACATCGTTTTTTTTTTTTATAAATTCATGAAAATGTCCGGTTGGCATTGCGTGACTCATAGGAGGTAAAGTACACTGTGTAACTGCGATTGGAACCACAATTTCAAGGCCGGGGCAAGTGTCCTGTTTTTTTTTTGGGGGGGGGGGGGGGGGTATGGTCACCCTATAGACAATGCACGTTAGTGCCACCATTCTGGCAGGATAGAAATGGTGTCCACCACACGACCACGCTTTAGAATGATAGACAGTTTTTGTGGACCAGGTGCCACAACAAGAGGCGAAAGAAGGAGTGAGCATTCTATAGGCTACCAAAAGACGAACCAATATTATAGCCGATGGATCACAGCAGCCATAAAAAGGGCGGAGAACAAGACGAGGAATTGGAATTCTCCTCATCATGGTCGATACCGCTGCCAATACTAGTTCTAAAAAGCTAGCTGCTATGCATGGCAAGCTAAACTGCAAAGCAGACGTTACAGGTTTTGTTTAGCTCTGCTAACAGGCCAATGTTTAGCTTATAATTATAATAAGAGAAATAATCATGCTTCATTGTTACAGCCAGATCATGACAATTATGAACAAAGTGGATACAGTACGTATGCTACTGACGGCTGCTTGCTTGTCAAAGTTTGCATTTGTTAGCAATGCTAGTGCTAGTGCAAATCAGCTAGCATTCCCATGAAGAAAACACGTTGGCCTTGTTTTGAGCTGTCACGCAAAGTGACGGATTGTGTTTGTATGCGCCGTGATAGCGTCATGGCTCACTCATATGTCAGCCTAATGTGTCAAATCAAGTTTTGCTAATGTAATCATTGAATCCATTGACTTTCTCTTACAGTCTCCAGTAATTGTTAGAAATTGGTTATGACCTTGATATATATATTTAAAAATAAAAAGACACTTGTAATGTGAGATTAGAGATCAAATGAACTCAGCAAGTTAAAATGGGTCAATACAAGATTTACATGCATTACTTGTCAAAGTGACTTTTTTTCCCCTTCAAAACAGCGCAATTTATTCTTGTGTGGGTCTGGCGTCATCTCTGCAAGCTGGCCCCGGAATAAATAGTAGTACTGTATGTGGACCCACAATGCACGGTCGTCACCATATTGGTTTTTACAGATGCGGATATTCAAATGAAAATACTGTATCGCAAAATGTATGAACGTCCATCTTTAGACACGTCACCAGTCAATTCCAGCTGCGTAGTGACTTGCAGGTTCTTCACTCGGTATTCGTAATCCATCTTGTCGATGTCGTTGATGACCAGATGGAAGGCGTCCATGCCGCACCGGATGACGATCTGATGGACAACAGGGCCCCAATATTAGATTTGGCAGAGGCATCTTTTGTTGAATTACAGTTATAATTATTTCATTAAACAAATATAGTATATAAGTTTTCTCCTGTAAACAAGCATATTATTTATACATGTATTTAAGGCATGTTTCTGAAGTCCTCTTGTTGATGTTTAACAAATTTAAAACATCATAAACAGGGGTGGTCAAGTTCGGTCCTCAAGAGCCACTATCCCGCCTGTTCCATGTTTCTCTCCACTTCCACACCAAAACTAGGCTGGATAGTGGCTCTCGAGGACCGAACTTGGCCACCTCTGGTCTTAAATGTTCTCCGATCGTATGCCGAGAATCTTGGGAGGAGCAATATGGCGGCCTCGCGGCTTCAAAAGCAGGTAGCCCTCCCTCTCCCTCTCTCGCCCCCCGTTGGTTGTGTTGTATGACTTTGTGCATAGCACCTGCACGAGTACCCCGGTGAGGACCCCGTCGCGCACACCATTGTGCACAGGAACGCCCACTCATCATCCGACCTTCAATGGCAAATAATAAATTTTTTATATTTATTATAATATTTACACAATCACTCTTAATTATGCCTTTACTTTTTGTGATTCGAAGTTAGTAACGTAACCCACCGTGATCTGACTAAGTGGGACAATCTGAGTGGGAACATTCCGACTTTCCGCCTTCCTCGAATGCAGCATTAAACTCGCTTGAAAGGAATCTCGATTTGCACGCTCATTGAAAATTGGTCTTTGGATCGTTGTCATTTGATTTGTAAGGACTATTTGGACTTCACATTGTGATGAAATTGCGTTTTAAAACTATAACAATCTGCCTGCTTTGTATGATAGTCACAGGCAAAAGCAATGCAAATATGATCAAAACTTCTAAATTGTAATATTCAAATTAGTAAACACTTTTATATTTCTACCCCCATATTAAATCTTTCCGATTAAAAATGATTCCAATATTTGAAAATTTTTACAACACACATATAATATCGTCTTCCAAAACTGTCAAAACATGCAATGACGTTATTGAATAATTACCACAAATACCCCTTTTTGGTTTACCCCCAAAACCCGAAATTGGCATTATTTTGTCCTGTGTAACTCCCGTATTTGTGGGCGGTCGATGCTGGACGCATCCGCTGGCTGGTCTCGACCAATCGGAGACCGCGACGTCACGCTGTGTATGAATATTCATTACAATTCGCGGGCTTTCAGTACCACGTGATTAGGCTTGGCGGGAAAGTGAAGGTCTTACGGGTAGAAGAAGTAGAAGAGGACGCGAAGAGCACACGGACAATGGCGGTGAGTCGCTTTCCGTCTTCTCACTTTATTGTTTGTTTGTGGACGAGGGCGGCGTTTGATGTTGACGACTGTCGTATGCACATTGAGCGTATTTTGGCCGAGTTGTCAAGAAAATGGCGGTCCAAATGGTTGTCCAAGGAGATGCCACTTAGTTGAAATGGAATTCGTTGATGCCGGAATGTTTGCAAATTATTTTCGGTGATGTTTCGTTTACTTGTTAGCGCCTTAGTTCGTCCGTCCGATGTGGGGATCGCCTCGTAGAAGCAAGCACGCTCCATCGCTCAGCATCGTCCTCCACAATAAAACGGTTTCACTTTACTAACTTGGAATGTTACAAAAAAACAACCAAATGCAGTCGTCCGAAAATGGAGTACAACTTTTTGTCCCATGATAGGGAAATTTGCTCTTGTTACAGGAAAAAACGACACAATTAATAAAACAAAACTTTTCAAAGTTGGAATATATGATGAGGGTTGGCTTAAATGACAGGACAAAAGTTGTGACTTCAACATCTCCAGTACAGCCTGTCAATATCGAATCTTCAAAAGAGTGGGTACCGGGCAAGGGCAGGATTGTCATCTGTAGGAGCTTGCATGAGTGGCCCCAACAAAATGTTGACTCCATATGAAGGTGAAAGTCTTCACTTTGCTGGCGTTCAACTGCTCTTTTGGAAATCCGCACAAGTTGATTCACATTTATCCCTCTGACGTTTTGGCTTCGGGAAACGAATAAAGAATCCATCCTTAATATGTGGACGGTCGTCGTGTCTGCAAGTACCGTAACAGCTGTGTTTACTCGCCATGCTTTTTTTTTCTTCCGGAGAACAAAACAAGCACTGCTAGCATGGCTCGTTAACGAGCCGACTTCATTTTGACATTCTTCCGGTTTAAGCTACCGAAGTCACGTGACCTTGCTGTCGAAAAATAGCATTCGTGCAGTAACCCGTTGATTATCCTATCAATTATTAAATGGAATAATCGAGTAATTGGCTCCCCCATAACATGCTAATATTTAAAAATATATATTTGTTAGCTCTTTGAATGGCATCCATTTTCACCAAGGGTCACATAATATTTTATGACTGTATTGTGAATACATAAACTACCAAATGAAAGCTTAAACTCCCTTCTATCACAAAAAAGTTTCTACCTTATTCCATTTTTTTAGTAATCAACAGTACATGGTTTTCTTCCAAATGACATATTTAGAACCATAAAACGCAAAAAAAAAGCTGCTTTTTTTATGGTGAAAGGGTATATTTTATGGCAACAGTCAGCTTTATGCCAATAATTTTTGCTTTCTTGATGCCTCAAACATCTTTACAGTCCTTTTTTGTTCTATAAAGTACCAACAACGAAAATGTGCTTTTGAACAAAGTAACGACAAAAAGAACCCACTTTCCCAAACAAAAGCAAAATTCTCCCGTGTGCCGTGGCCAGGATTCATCCGAGTCGCAACACGTGGCCGCCGGCAGCCCCGAGCCGCTTTCCAGGAGGGGGGACCCGACCTCCAGCCCCGGCAGAGACCTGCCCCCATTTGAGGACGAGTCCGAGGGCCTGCTGGGGGACGTCAGCCTGCCCGGTGACGAGGAGGAAGACGGCGACGGCGATGGAGAGGAGCTGATCGGGGACGGCATGGAACGGTGAGGAGCGCTTGCCAAGTTTGGCGGACGTTAATTGCTGCAAATTAAGAAAATCACACTTGACATCTCGCGCGAAGGTTTGCAGTTGCTTGTACCACAAGACTGCGGCAAAGCACAGCTATTGTCTAAAATGACGATCAGCTCACATTGTCATAATTGTTTTTGGCACCAAAATGGTGGCAGAGCACTACTTTTATTTTAAAAAAAATGTTTAGATTTTTTTAAATGAAGCAACCAAAAGCCCTTTTGCAGTTTTGTTTGAGATGTCACAAAAGCATGACCAGAAAAGTCATCTTTCTTTATTTAGCGCTTTCAAACCGCTGTAGCTGCAGGAAAGCGTCGGCGTAAAAGTGTGCTTCGCAATGGGCTGCCTGCCAGTCAAGACGTTGGGAGCCAGCTTGGCGTTTTGACTGGCGGGGGTTCCAAGGGGAAGTTTTTGTTGTTGTTGATTTTTGCAAGCGTACGTTTGTGATGACCCGGCGGCGGTTTGTGCGTCGGGCCAACAGGGACTACCGGGCCATCCCGGCGCTGGATCGCTACGAGGCGGAGGGTCTGGACCTGGACGAGGAGGACCTGGCCGAATTGTCCCCGGGAGCCCGGGCGGCCGCCGAGGAGGCCATGAGGAAGCGCGATCGCGAGCGGGGCCTCAGCGGGCGCCTGAGGAGAGGCCTGCTCTACGGTCAGGCCGCCTTCACACTTTCTCACCTTCTCGCTCCCGACTTGACTTTGAGTTGTTGTTGTTGTTGTTTGTGCGGAGGTGTGGACTGGACACGTTGGACTGGACCGTGTCCTTCAAACGGACCGCAAAGTTGTTTAGAAGGACCGAGTGGTTCACACGTATCGATAGCATTGCGCCAGCGTCGGCTAAATGCTAAAAAGGTCGCATTTTGCTCCATAATGTGTTGACTTGTGCACACGCGACCTGGACCAAACTCGCCAACGCATTTGGCTCCACTTGATCAATACATTCGAACCATTTTATCACTACATTTGAACAACTTAATCAATATGTTTGAATCACTTTATCAGTACATTTGAACAACTTAATAAGTTTCAACAACTTTATTGATATGTTTGGTGTACGTTCGAACCGCTTTATCCATACATATGAATGACTTTATCAATAAGTTATCAATGTTTGCACAACTTACGACATTTAAATGACTATCAATAAATTTAAATGCCTAACAGTAAGTTTGAACGAATGAATGTGTTCAAACGACTGTCGGTACATTTAAACCATGTTATCAATAGGTTTGAATAACTATATCACTACATTCAAACCCCTTTGGGGGTATGTTTAATCAACTTAATCAATACATTCAATCGACTTAAAACCTTCAAAGCACTTTGCAAAATGTTTGAACCACTTTATCAATAAATTCAAATGACTATCAATACATTCAAACCACTTTATCACGATGTTCGAAGGACTTGATCAATACATTCAAACAAACTACAAAGTTGTTCAAACCTATTGATAATCATTCAAACGGATGTTTTTTCAGATAGCGAAGACGAGGATGACGAACGTCCGGCAGCGCGCCGGCGCCGGCTGGCCGAGCGGGCGGCGGAGGGCGCGGCCGACGAGGACGAGATGATCGAGAGCATCGAGAACCTGGAGGACATGAAGGTCGGTTTTGCCGCTGATCCCGCCCCCCCCCCCCCCCCCCCGAACCCGCTCACCCCCCGACCTCGTCCTCAGGGTCACACGGTGAGGGAGTGGGTGTCCATGGCAGCCCCCCGCCTGGAGATCTACAACCGCTTCAAGAACTTTCTGCGTACGCACGTGGACGAGAGCGGCCGCAACGTCTTCAAGGAGAAGATCAGCGACATGTGCAAAGGTGGGCGCGCACGCGCGTCTCTGGCCGTCGTCCGGCTGGCGTGTTACAGTTGTCAAGTCTTGGATTTGTCACTCACGTTTTTTTTTGTTTTTTTTTGGAATGACATTTTACATTTGAAAATGCTTTGTTTTAATTTGGGTTGGTATTGTCATAAATAAGATTGTTTTCCATAAAAAAATATTCCCCCCGTACTATACATGGATGGGATTAAAAAACAAAATGGCAACCCCGCCTATCTCCTCCATGAAATGTTTTTGTTTCGTTTTTGTTTTTTGTTAAACCGCTAAGCCCGTGTCAGCTTGTGTTGCGTGTGCGTGCAGAGAACAAAGAGAGTTTGGGTGTGAACTACGAAGAGCTGGCGGCGAGGGAGCACGTGCTCGCCTACTTCCTGCCTGAAGCCCCCACCGAGATGCTGAAGGTAAACGTCCTCTGACCGCTTCCTTGCTCTCTTCCTACCGACATTAATTCCTTCCCTCCCTTTTTTCTTGCTTCCCTCCTTCCTCGCTCCCTTTTCTGTCTTCTTTGCCGGCAGGTGTTTGACGAGGCGGCCAAGGAGGTGGTGCTGTCCATGTACCCCAAATACGAGCGAATCGCCCACGAGATCCACGTGCGCATCTGCAACCTGCCGCTGGTGGAGGAGATTCGCTCGCTCAGGTGACGGCTACGCCCCCTGGGGGGGGTTTGGGGTCTTGGAGGGATGAGGGGCAAGTGGACAGTTTGTTAAAAAAACCTCTGGTGGCTGTTTTTTAGTGCGCTAAATTTTCACAAGGCATGTTTTGGCCCTTCAAATGATTAAAATCCACACTAATGGTCAGATGAAGGGGAAGCTAATATGCTTGTGAAGCGAGTCAATATGTGGAGAAACTCAATATGTGCGTGCATTAGCAAGTAAGTGCCTCAATATTAAGTATTATTAGACATTAGACATGGTTTATATGCATTGCACAATATTGTGCTTTTTTTAGTTTGAGCTCTTTTTTTCCCCTCTTTTTTTTTTTAAAATAATGAGACCTTTTTTTTTGAAGAACATTTTAATTTGAAAGTAATTGGCCATTTGGCCCAATTGGTCGACGTTTGAAGGACCATAATCGATGAATCGGTCGGGTATCGTGATGTTTGGATATCGTCACATCCCTGGCCGGGCCGGCTCTGAAAGAGCGGTCCTCGTGATTGCCTGGGCCCCGTCCGCATTTGGTCAGGCAGTTCCGGCGTTTGACTTTTGGTGTCCGTTGTGCGACGCAGGCAGCTCCACCTGAACCAGCTGATCCGGACCAGCGGCGTGGTGAGCAGCTGCACCGGCGTGCTGCCGCAGCTGGGCATGGTCAAGTACAACTGCAACAAGTGCAACTTTGTACTGGGGCCCTTTTTCCAGTCCCAGAACCAGGAGGTGAAACCGGGCTCGTGTCCCGAGTGTCAGTCGCAGGGACCCTTTGAGATCAACATGGAGCAGGTGAGCGCCGTCCATCTGAGCATGCAGCCGCTCCCGTGTCTGTCCGCCGCTTGGTCCCAGCCTACCGGTTCCTCTTGGACTCCCTTCAGACCGTGTACCAGAACTACCAGAGGATCACCATCCAGGAAAGTCCCGGCAAGGTGGCCGCCGGACGTCTGCCGCGCTCCAAAGACGCCATCCTGCTGGCCGACCTGGTGGACAGCTGCAAGCCGGGAGACGAGATCGTGAGTGTGCCGGCTCGACCGTCCGGGGCGGGGCGGACCCCGCGCGGGCCAACCGGCGCCTCAAAAAGCCTTTTGCGCTTCCTTCCAGGAGCTGACGGGCATCTACCACAACAACTACGACGGCTCCCTCAACATGGCCAACGGCTTCCCCGTCTTCGCCACCGTCATCCTGGCCAACCACGTGGCGCGGCGAGACGAGGGCGTGGCCGTGGCCGAGCTGACGGACGAGGACGTCAAGGCCATCGTTGCTCTCTCCAAGGACGAGTGCATCGGCGAAAGGGTGAGGGGTGGCTTTTGCTGGCGAAGAGGACAACACAAAGCTTTTGACCAGCCCTATGCTAAACGCTTAGCAATCATGATTAGCATTAGTGTGCTAGCGAATACCACTCAAGGTAAACAAACACGAACCACCGTTTAGTTTACACGTACATCATTATATCTAGTTTCTTCAATAGAGATAGACTGATGGTTTTTTTGTTTTTCAGGGCTGATACCGATTATTAGCATTTATTTTTCACTGATAGGGAAAATATTGGCATAAAACCCCCAAACTCTAGCTCTTATTTATTTGTTTTTAAACATGTTCATGAAGCAATGTTTAGGGTTAGGGGAGCAAAAAAAAAAAAAAATCTTAGTCAGTGGACATCTTTGTTTTAAAAATCGAAAAAAAAGTTCAGGGGTCTTCCAGAGACAGAAGCATATCTTGAAAAGTTAAATAAAAACTCAAGTAAATAGTTCCCTATTGTTTGCTACAGTAAATAAAAGTTAACATTTTTTTAAATTAATTTCTTAGTTTTAATTTCAAACAAAAACAAGGTGCAGAGAGTTTAGAAGCAATCCATGAAAATTGAAATGATTATTTCCCTGATTTTATTTTTTCCTCCTGAACACTTTTTTAAATGGATCTATTATCGGCCGCATGATTCTTCAAAATGGCCGATGCTGATATTCGTCAAAATGCTGAATATCGGTCCAGCCCAAATCACTAAACGGACAGTTGGCTCAATAACTTCCCGTCTGCTACGTGCGCCTGCAAAAAAGGTCCGTGTAGAAACATGGACATGCTTCAAGGCAGACGTTTGCTGTCGTTCGATTTTTAAAGTCCGACCGATTTTTGCTATAATTATAGTCAGTTTTGTAAGCATAAAATGTAGTTTGAGTTTTCGTTTTTGAAACGCATTTTCTTTTTTTAATTTAATTTTGATAACGAAATAGTTTTTGTAATTTTCTTTTTCGTTTTTTCGTTAACTAAAATAACCTTGGTCCTAACCGATATCGATGTTTGGCCGATAATCGTTCTGTTCTTTTTGCCCGTTCAGATCTTCGCCAGCATCGCGCCGTCCATCTACGGCCACCAGGACATCAAACGAGCGCTCGCCCTGGCCATGTTTGGAGGAGAGCCCAAGAATCCCGGTGAGCATCTCTGCACCCGACCGCCATTTCCGGGCCGGTCGGCCATCTTGTGATGGTTGTCGCTGCCGTTTGTTCAGGCGGTAAACACAAGGTGCGAGGCGACATCAACGTGCTTCTGTGCGGAGACCCCGGGACGGCCAAGTCGCAGTTCCTCAAGTAGGACATTGCGGCGTGCGTGCGTGCGCGGCAAATCGGACTTTTGCTGATGTCGCTGCTTTCACACGCGCAGGTATGTGGAGAAGGTGGCGAGCAGGGCCGTGTTCACTACGGGCCAGGGCGCGTCGGCCGTGGGCCTGACGGCGTACGTGCAGAGGCACCCCGTCAGTCGCGAGTGGACGCTGGAGGCCGGCGCGCTGGTCCTGGCCGACCGCGGCGTCTGCCTCATTGACGAGTTTGACAAGGTACGCGCACGCACGCACGCACGCAGGTTCCGTGCTGAGTCGAGGTGTCAGTCCATTTGTAGTTTAACTAGTTTAATTAACTGGCAATTAATTGCACATTTTATATCTAAATTTATAATAGTGTACAATATTTTTTTCTTATTTTTTTACACGCTTGTTAACATAAAAGTGGGAAGAAATTTTAATCTAATAGAAATATGGTTGCATTTTTTTCAATTCATAAACATTTTTTTTTAAATTAAAACCCGGTACTGTAAAAAAAAAAAAAAAAACCTGAGTGTGACATTGATTTGTGTTGGTCATTTTTCTGACACTACATGACATAATTGCGTTTGTAAGATAATCGTGACAGCTCAGGGCATTTTTCTCTTTTATTATTATTATATTAAGAGCTGACTAATTTTTAACATGAAGTAACTTGTGAAATAAAAACTGTCAAATGCAACTTGTCCCCACAAATATATGCATTATTTATTACTGCTAAATTGTGTTACAGTGACTCCTTTGCACAACGTTGAGTGCTTTTATTTTGTTAAGTTCAATGCGGATGCGCATTGTAAGATGACGTAACTTTACTGGAAACGAACCAAAATCGTTGTTCTTTTCATATTAAGAGCTATCTCATTTCTATCATGAAGTAACTTGTGAAAATTGTTACTCCTTCGAACGACGTTGAATGCTTTTATTTGATTAAATTCTCGGATGTGCATTGTACTGCGACGCTCACGTTTTACTGCAACGAACCAGAAGACGATATCGATGTTACACTTAACGAGCTATTTTTTTGAGTTTCTGAATAAAATCTAAAGATCAAGTGGCTCGGGGTCACACCAACTGACAAGATGGCGTCTCGGCTCTCTCTGGGGTTGTCCATGGACACCTCTTGGAGAGCTAGCTTGTTGCTAACGGCTAACCAAGTGCGTTCTTTCAAAGCAGGGAAACGGCGGTAATGCTACACAGTCCAAATGGCTCCTCCACGCTAACATTCTGCGCCTTAAACATTGTGTGTTTTAGCTCCAGTGTAGTAGAGTGCATTTCTTTTGGCTAGTTTTGACGTGGACGTTTCTGCTGCGTCGTGACTGGAATTCCCTTCGGTAGAGGCTTTCCCAATGAGGGGTGCTCGTTAATCGAGCGGGAAAAAAAGAAAAAGAATTAAGAGTGCCGTTAAAGGCACTTTAAGTTAACGCACGCATCCACATGGCTAACACGCGCGCGCGCGCGGCTATCTGCATTCCTGCAGATGAACGACGCGGACCGCACGAGCATCCACGAGGCTATGGAGCAGCAAAGCATCTCCATCTCCAAGGCGGGCATCGTCACCTCGCTGCAGGCCCGCTGCACCGTCATCGCCGCTTCCAACCCCATCGGTAGAGTCACGCACACGCACACGCACACGCACACGCTCGCTCGCTCGCACGCCGCTAACAACCGGCCGACGTAACCTTCCAGGCGGCAGGTACGACCCCTCGCTGACCTTTGCCGAGAACGTGGACCTGACGGAACCCATCGTGTCGCGCTTTGATGTCCTGTGCGTGGTCCGAGACACCGTCGACCCCGTGCAGGTACGCAAGTGGCGCTTCACGTGCATGCGCGCCGTCAAACGCTGGCTCACAGAAGCCACATTTTTCAGCACACCAGATTAAACGCCCCCCTCAATAAACGAGCTGCTGCTAAATCCAGGGGGAATAAAAAAAAAATTTGAGCCATTTTCAGCAGTAAAAAGTTACAAAAACTTTTTCATGTACAATGAATTCCTTTAAAAATAAATTTTTCTACTTGACATCACCTGTTCTGAGGAAGTAGGTAACGACCAATCACGGCCCACCTGTTTTCTGGCCATGGTCAGCAAACTGAGCCATGATTGGTCGTTACCTGCTTCCTTAACCCTTTCATTAGTATTAATATGAGCTTTTTAAAGATATCGATTATTTGTCAACACACAAGACTAAAAAAATGACAAAAGCCCACCGAGTGTTGTAAAAATCTGACGGGATGGTTTGACCGTCCTTCTTCTGCAATGCACAAATAAATACAAATGAATCAATTGAAATAAACTCCAAATGACAAAAAAAAATTTGATTTTATTTCATGGTAAGCTGCAGTTTGAATGAGTTTTGTTTTGGAAGCAAAAAGCTTTCCCGCATTTTTAGAGCTGTCAAACTATTTTAATAATCAAGTAATCGTTTTGAGCCTTTTTTTTTTTTACTAGAAAATTGTCCAAATCCTCAGCTTTTCAGCATCTCCACAGTAATTGTTGACAGATTTCTGTAGTCCTTCATGAAAGAAGACAAAATCAAAATAAGACATTTGCAAATTCCTGTTTTTCCCCTTTTCCTTTTTATTTAATCACTATACGAATATGAGGTAAGAAAGAAACACCAACCGGTTAATAAACAGTAATCGGGTGGAAAATGCTTTTGTAATGTATTTTAATGCAAAATGAAAAAAATGAATCTGATTCGTCGATTGTAAAAATCTTCGGTTTTACATTTGGTGACGTGTAATAAAAAAAAGTTGCCGGTTGCGTGCAGGACGAGATGTTGGCTCGCTTCGTGGTGGGCTCCCACGTCAAGCACCACCCCGGCAACAAGGAAGCGGGCGTGGCCTTGGAGGAGGTGCTCCTGCCCAATTCGTCGGACGTGGCGCCCATCCCACAGGATCTCCTCAAAAAATACATCATCTACTCCAAGGACAGGGTGGGCGGAGCCTCGGCCTGACTGTCAGAGAGCGAAAGCCCGTTTGATTGACGGCCGTCTCCTTTTGCAGGTTCATCCCAAACTCAACCAGATGGACCAGGACAAGGTGGCTCGCATCTACAGCGACCTACGCAAAGAGTCCATGGTGAGGGACGCACGCACGCACGCACGCACGCACGCACGCACGCACGCACGCGACGCACGCGACGCACGCACGCCAGGGTTTTTATACTTTGACTTGTCATTTTCAGAGGTAACAAATTCAAGACCAGAAAGTAAAACCCCTGCCACAGTTAGCAGCTCCCTAGCTAGCTCCCATGGTGCTTGTTTACCTGCTAGGGAGCTAGCTAGCTAGCTAACATCAGGGCTAAAACCAAACTGTGGCAGGGTTTTTACTTTCTGGACCTGGATTTGCCACCTCTGGTCATTTTTATTATAGTTGAATTTGATTTGAAGTTTTGTTAGTTTTCAGGGTGGCCTTTTTTTTCACGCACACACACACACACACACACGCGCGTTCACATGCTACAGGGCTAACGCACATGCGCACGCCGTCCCGCAGGCGACGGGCAGCATCCCGATTACGGTGCGCCACATCGAGTCGATGATTCGCATGGCGGAGGCGAATGCCAAGATGCACCTGCGCGACTACGTGATGGAGGACGACGTCAACATGGCCGTCCGCATCATGCTCGAGAGCTTCATCGACACGCAGAAGTTCAGCGTCATGCGCGGCATGCGCAAGGTACGCTGCGGCGCTGCTAGCGAGTGACCGGGCTGCCGGCTTTAACGCCTTGCTCTCGTCCTTCCCCGCAGACGTTTTCTCGCTACCTGGCGTACCGCAAGGACAACAACGAGTTGCTGCTCTTCATCCTCAAGCAGCTGGCGGCCGAGCGCGTTTCCTACCAGAGGAGCCGCTACGGCGCGCGCGACGACACCGTCGAGATACCCGAGAAGGAGCTGCACGACAAGGTAACCGTGCCAGCTACAAGCTAACAGTTGCTAATGCTAGCGTCCGCATGTAATTGCTACTGTCAGCTTCTGGATGATTCGTTAAATGTTAGCACCAACTTATAGCTATGTGGCTAAATGCTAGCATCAACAATTGATCATGAGACTCGAAGTGTGTAGCACGGATGCGGATGCTACGTCAACAAAAGAAGCTTTATGCTAATGGCTAACGAAAGCATTTGTTAAATTTGTTTCTGTTTTTTCCTCTTTTTTTCACCTCATGTCGAAAGAGAAAGTGGTGAAAAAAAACCCTCCCCAATGTTTTTTTTTCCTTAGTTTTCTTCGGGTAGCAAATCGTTGTTTTTTTTGCTAGTCTTGATGAGGAAAAAACAAAAACCATTCCACATTTTTTTCATTGAGAAAAAAATCTCTTCCACATTTTTTCCTTTCGTTATCGCTGCCAAAGAGGAAAACGCTGACAAACGTGTTTTTAAATTGTATTTTTAGGCTCGTCAGATCAACATCCACAACCTGTCGTCATTCTACAGCAGCGAGTCGTTCCGCGCCAACCGCTACACTTACGACGGCAAGAAGAAACTCATCGTGCAGCAGTTCTGAGGTGGAGAGAGGAATTCAACTTGCAACTTGTAAATAAGTGTACATGTTTTTGTCCCTTCGCCTTGTTCTCGATTAAACGTGACTTTGTTGTGCACGCGTCTGGACTCCATGGTTGGATTTAAATGGGTGCATGCTGCCGTATTTCTGCATATTGTCAATTCCCAACATCCTGACATTTTTTTTATATTTCTGCACCTTAAACATTCCTGTGAAGCAAAATCTAGAACGAGAAAGAGAGACAGTTGTGCTGTATCAAAATGCAAATCATTTTAAGAATGGAATTTTCATTTTGGGATGTTTTTGTTTCCATAAACATCCATAGGTCAGATTGACCCTAGCAAACATAACAGGAAGCTTAATTTAATTAACTTGTATAACCATTCCAAAGTTTTGGCAAAAGTTCAAAATAGGCATTTTTTTTCTCACCATCGAGCAGAGGGGAGGAAAAGAGAGGGAGCAAATACGGATGTCCTAAAAAAAAAAAAAAGTGCTAGTGTTTACTAGTTAGCCCCAAAGACAACATGAGTTGCCCTCAGCTCTGTTCTAAAAACAGCTCGCCAGTGATGGGACACTGTGACTTACTAAGAAGCATTGAAATACAATGTTAACGTTAACATTTATTTATTTAAACTTAACATGGTACGTTTCTTGGCTACCAGCTATTCGATATTTCTTTCAAAACAAAACAGATTGTGTTCAAAGTGGAATAAATGTTTTATGTACACAAATATTTTGAAGAGAAAAAGTCATTTCAGAGCTGTCATTTTTGCCGACGGTTGTCAGAATGTAAAAGTTGAAAATCCGAGTCTGCAGCAGATTTGGCCTCTTCGCGCTTTTGCTTCCGATGACGTCATCACGTCCTTTGCCTTGGCAAACAAACATCTTTTTTTTTCACAATGGAATGGATGGTAAGTGATCAATAAAACCTGTGATGTCATCATGCAATCAATTATTCAGTCAGTGCATTCTTCATTTGTGGCTAACTAAAGAAAATAGAAAAAAAATCACACTAAATCAAATGGAAAGCAACAAAATGACTTCCGACACTTTTACTTTCCTAGCCATGGACTTCCCTTTTGTTTGGACTTCCGCATATTTAGCTTGCATGTCCTTCCTGCGTGCTTCCTTTCCTTCATGCCATCGTCTTCTTCTACCTTTCAGCAATGAAGAGCCTTCATCTACAATTTCTCTCCTGATTTCACATCTTTGTGCACAACTACTACTTTGATTGATGTGCACACGCACAAAAAATATATATAATACACTGCATAATACTATGTGTGTGTGTAAAATAAACCGTGCATTGGCAATTGCATTCCACTAGATGACGCCATGTGACCAACGGATGTAATAATGACCGTTTGCTGAATAAGTCCAGCGTGTTTTCATTTTTTTTTGGGGGGGGGGGGGGGTTATTTTACCTGTATTTATTTTTCGTGTTCCACCATTTTTTGTCCCTTAACCACTTCAATATTTCTCGTCCAATTTAAACCATTCCGACTTCCACATGTACAAAAAAAAAAAAAAAAACAGTTGAGCTCATTCACCTTTGGATCAATCGTCAGCACTCCCCCAACACGTATTTTGTCACCTTGCTGGTTAGGAAATAGGGTTTGTATCACCAAATTCCATCACACGAAATGTCATTCCACAATGCATGCATTTTGACCACGAGCATCCGACCGAGCTCATTCTATATTGCTCAATATCGTTTAATATCATCCTAAATGATTCAATTGCATTCGACAGACAGTAATTCCACATCTTTCAATATCAGTCCATGTTGCGATATCTTTTTATTCTGTACTCACGCGCAGTTTCTCCAAACATTGCTTCATCTCGTTAGAATTACACGTAATACGCTTCAATTAAATAATCAGAACAAATGTTTTTCATTCATTTTTTGAAAGTTAATAACTCCAAATAAATGTTTGCTTTGTATGTGTGGTTGAGAATGATTTCATTCATAACTCTTCCTTTTTTCTTTGCTATCTTTTGCAGGCAGTCACACATTCTCAGGCACGCGCACGCGCGCGTGCTCACTCCACTCTGTGTGTGCGCGGATTAGATTTAGTGGAGAGGATTATCCAGTGTGAGGATTTCCCGCCTCTTCCTCACCTGTCAATCATCCTCAGGAGGCTCCACGATGAAGATGGCGCCACCCTCGTCATCATCATCATCATCATCATGCATCTGTGAATCATTACCTCCGCCAAGCCCCTTCCAAATGCTTTTCGGTCTAAATTTCAGAGACAACTGTCGGCATGACGCAATCCGCCGCTGATTGACAGCACTAATTAAAATTGAGCTTTCGCATTTGGGGGGGTTGTGGGGGGGGGGGCTGTCTGATGAAGGGGGTGTTCCTAATCAAGTGGATCCATTCCAAGTGTATGACGCCGGGAATCCTGGCAGTCGGTCCCGCGTTAGCTGCCATAATCCCATCTCAGCGCTAACGGGATCGCGGGGCCACGCCGGGACGCGGGTGCGCGTTTAATGGGGCGGGCCAGACATGGACGTGAACCCTCACCTCAACTGTAACAAAGTTCAGTAGCCGACAGGTGACCCACTAACGAGTTTTTCATGACAAGTCATGCTTTGATTTGCAAGCAAAAATCGACGCAGATGATTACAAGCAACAGCTGGCTGCAAAGTACTCCTTTTGTCCAAAAGACAACCCTCAATTGAAGTTCACTCTTGAACTAAACACAAAACAAAGAAAATTACACCTTTGGTATTTAAAACACCCACATGACTTACTTTAAGTTAGCTGTTTAGCTTAATGCTAACAAGCAATGCAAAACGCCATTGACTGGCTAACGTAGCCTATTGCATCTGTTTTTTTTGGGCATGGCTCCAGTTGAAGTCACAGGGCGGCCATCTTGCTCCTCCCATCTCGCAAGCAGACGACTGTCGCAATAAACTATACGGTAGACGTACAGATGAGACGTATACAGCTCGTAGGCAGGCAGTATAAGTGGCAGGGGCGGGGGTGGGGGGCGGGGGTGAAGTGGTCACTATTTTTTCACAAGTAAAAAAAAAAAGAACAAGTGGATGGTATGTGCTGCTTTGAAGACCCCCTTTTTCTTTTATCGCTCATTTCCTTAAACCCCAATATTAGATTTGGCAGAGGCAACTTTGGTTGAATTACAGTTAGAATTCTTTCATACAAAATATACAAGTTTATTCTGGCAAGTTGTAAATTGTCTGAAGTTCTCTTGTTTGTGTTGAACAAATTGAAAACATCATAATTCATGCTGTTTCTACTAAGTACAGTCTCAAATGTTCTCCAATTTGGATACTGTAAATGTTTAGGATCGTTTGCCGAGAAACGTTTCTTGAGAGGAGCAAAATGGCCGCTTCATAAAGTCTTGGCCTGTCGGCTATCCAGTCTTATATTCCGATCAGTGGCATGACTTTTGGAGACTTATTTGAAAATGACTTAGCTAACAAATTTTGTGTTGCTTTGAATTATTTTTTCAAATCCAATTTGAGCCAAAATGGCCGACATCCTGTTTCTTTTCCGGCATGCCTTAATTCATGAGATTTTCTTTTCTATTCATAACAGAAGTTGATACCAATTTCATGTTGCAAAGTCAAACTTGCTTTGGGGGCGGGATTGGGAATAATATTATTCCAATAACAGTTATTTGTCAACAACTATGAGAAAAGAAAATAATGTCAAAATGAGCCTAATTGGCCATTTCAAAGCAAAATGGCTGCCTTCATGTGTAATTTGGGGCGTGGCTTCATGTTTTTTTTTTCATGTGTAGCCTATACTCATGTTAGACACCCTCTCTGTCCACTTGGTGGCGCCAATTCACTTGGAAGGCAGCTAAAGAAGAAGAAGAAGAAGAAGCAGGAAGTAGATGAAGGTGACAAAATGGAAGATTTGAATTGGACAAAGATATTTTGGGATTTGTTTGCTGGAATTGTTGCAGTTCCTCCCGATTTTGCTTGGAAGTGTTTCCCTGCCCAGGTAGTTATGTAACTCATCCACTTTGAATTGTCACGGTAGCTATTAAGCTACAAGGCTAACCAATCACTTTGTGTTTCAAGTTTTCAAGCGAGCAGAAGGCAAACATTTGAAAAAGTTGGGGGCGGGGGGGGGGGGGGATGTTGAGAAAAGGTTGTATGAATCATTTAACACAAATGGAATAAAAAACTAAAAAACAAAACATCAGTCAAATGGGAACATTGCCAACATTTAGCTGCCTTTAAAAATGCCAACAAACAATCAATATAAAATAATAATAATAATAATGGTAACGACATTGTGCAAATTCATTCACAACTTTTTTTTTTCCTTTGGACGTTTACAGTCCTAAGCTTTGTAAGTGAAATGCCAACCGCACCGTTTCACTCTTTTTATTGTCTTTGCTACATTGTGGGGCCCAGACACGCATGTTTTTCCAGGTTTAACTACCATTGTGGGGACCGACTTGAAATTGTGGGGACATTTTGGTGGTCCCCACAAGTTCGGACCTCTTTTTGAGGGTCAAGATTTGGTTTTAGAGTTTGGTTATGGTTGAGGTTAGGAAATGCATCATGTCAATGAGATGTCCCCACGATGATACAAAGACAAGTGTGTGTGTGTGTTTTAATGGGTAAGACAATTGAGAAAAGTTTTTTTCATTTTTAACGGCAACCAGACTGTTGAGAAGCTTCATCTTGACATAAGTAGTGCTTTGTCGCCACCTTGAGGCATCTTGGTGCCAAGAAACTGTGTTGCCGCAAGCTGAGAGCGCCATTTGGACAAAAGACGTGCTTTGCCGCCATCATGTGGTCACTTGCTCCCCAAGGATCTCTACGGAAGTGAGTTGAGGAGCTTCATTTGGATAAAAGTAGTGCTTTGCCACCATTTCTATGCAATCAAAAGCCTTTTTGAGTGCGCCTTCATCACTGGGAGATTTCCCTTCGTTGCGCCGTCTCCACAAATTGACCGTCCGGCCGAGGGTTCCAAAACCTTTGGGACGATTTTCCGATCCAGCGGATGGCGCCGAGGAGCACGCGTTGGGGTCGAAGAAGAGCGTCAGGTGTGAAAGGTGTCCCGTGGCGACCGGGGGCCGTCGGGGTTAAGCCGCTTACGGGATTGACATCTTGGGCCGGGTTAACGACACGCCGCCGCCAGCTGGCTGGACGCGCCGCAACGACGGGCCTCCTTGCGATGGGTCGCCGGCAGCTTGCCTGTCATGTTCGCGGACGGCGACTTAGCCAGATTGACCTGTGTGGCCGCGGTCAGCGGTGTGAGTGGCCTTAATCGGCGCCGGCCGACGCCTCTGAGGTGCTTGTGGCTCGTTTGTATTTGGTATTTTGCAAAACAAGACGGAAAGGACACACGGTCACGGAGGTTTGTCACTCGCCGTGCCGATGACGTCACTGTGTTGTGATGGACCAGCCAGTGACGCGGAACCCGAGGAACTCGAGTACCTCGGCTGCAAAAATTTTTTTTTCAACTTCGCCGCTTATTTACGTGTACGGAAGACGTTAAGCAACAAGTGTCGTGCATAAAACCTCACCTTACCAAAATAATGGACATCAGTGCCTCGGGACGCTTTTATTTTCAAAATTGCTTTTCAAAGTAACTTAGTTACTTAACTAATTACTTGATTATGAAAGTAATTCAGTTACTTTACTGATTGCTTGCTTTCCCCCAAAACATATTTACTTAATTACTTACTTACTTTCAAAAGTAACTTAGTTATTTTACTCATTACTTGCTTTTCAAAGTAACTTAGTTACTTAGAGGTGTTCAATGCAGAAAATTGAATTTTGAATCGCCACTGTAACAATTCGCAGTGTGGCACCGCACCACGAGGTGGCGCCTCTTTGTTTTCGTGGGCATGTTCGTTTTTGCCTGTGAATGTTTTTGACGGCGAGGAAGCACGATTATTTTAACGCGCGGTGGCGCCGAGCCCACTCCTCGTCCACTGTTTTTGGGGGGGTTCTTTTTGATGAAAGTAAACCTGCATGCGGACTTCCAGTTGCTGTCCCGTTTTTGCTGTCCCGCTGCGCCGTCCGCGGCCGATCAGCCATCGCGCATTACACCACGTGTGGCCGAAAAAGGGAACTGCACGCTCCCTTCTTCAGAGGACAGAGGAGAGGAAATTCGAACCCGAATCCATTCTGAGAGTCTTGCAAGACTGAGTATCCATTGTGAATAAAATATAAATGAAAATATGTTTTGGGGCAAATTCCTCCATCGGCTTTCGCAGCTTTAACAAACGACTTGATTTTGAAAGTAACTAAATTAGATTACAATCAGGGTTGAGGATTCAAACCAGCAGGTCCAGAATGTCAAAACCCGGAAAGAGTTTGACTTGAGCCACGGGCGCTGGCAAGTTAAGGAGTTTGTCTCCACCTGTTCAGTAGAAGCAGCTGAAGACGCCAAAGTCCTTTTTGCCGGGTTTTGACGTTCTGGACAGGTTGGACTCCCCAAGCCTGATTACAAGTTACTTTCATGGTGAATGGCAGCCCACACTCAATTGCCCACACTCAATTGCAAGATGGATGGATGGATGATGTCATGGAACCTTTGTGGGTTCTATTCGAAAAGGGACAAGATGTTTCCTCATTTGAGCGGCGTGGGTGGCGGATTTTACAAAGTAAGAGCGCCTCCTGTGGTGAGCTTTCATTTTGAAAATTGTGGGATACGCGTAGTGACGGTCCCATATAGTGAGGACCCACATGGCGAGAGCAGTGGACTGCTCATTAGTGTGCGCGTGCGTGTCTGCGTGTTATGGGCATGTTGTGTACGTTATGTGCGCGTTTGTGTGACTTGTCAGTTTTCATTGTGCGCTTGTGAAAATAAATACATGATATCAATAATAGTAATGATGATGTATGCCGTTGCTCGTCGTTTGAGCGCATCGTCAACACGCTCCCATGACGTCAGCCATCTTGTTAACCTGTTGGCTGTCTGTTCACGCGCGTGCGCGCTTGAAAGGTGTCGACATCGCCACAGGACGTTCGTGTCATTAAGTTTGTCCTCACTAATGGAACCGACTTTGAGGCAAGCGCGTTTGTGTGTGTGTGTGTGTGTGTGTGTGTGTGTGTGCGTGTGTGTTGATATTTGTGTGTGACTGAAATAAATCCAACATGTATGAAGGATTCCGATTTGCCCTTGGGCTCCCCCATGCGCGCGCGCGCACGCACGCAGACATTGAAAGTGCGTCCTCCTTTTCCTCCTCGTGCGAGTTTCGGCTTGTTTGCGGCGTGAAGTGACGTCATCGTGTTTTTGACCTCTTGCCTGGTGACGAAAGCGCTCGCGGGTGTTATTGTTCGCCGTCACGTGACGTGGGCGCGTCCAGGTCATGTGACGACGGCACGTGAGCGCCGTCTGTGTCGGCGGCGGCCAAGTCGTCTGCGCGCGCCAGCCGAGTACTGATGCCGACCTTGAGTGGACCGACGGGACCGGACAGGACGGACGAGCGACGCCGCCCGCGTCAAGGACGCTCGTTGACGTTGCTGCCGGGACAAAACGGGTTGCCATGGAGACTCCAAAACTATCAAAACGACGTCACAAGTTCGGGGCTCACTGCGAGTCGTTCCACAGCACGAGTCGGGTTTCGAGTCGGGGTCAGGCTTGGAAAATGGGGAAATGCTTTCATTTGGCTTGAAATTGGCCGCTCGGGGTTCGAACAGAGTTTTCATTTGGCTTTTCAAATGACGGTTTCAGGCTTTAGCAATCAGAATTTCGAAGTCAGGTTTTCACTCGGGTTCGGCTTTCAAACGAGGCAAAATTGTGTTCGGGGCTGAAGTGACAGGTCTCCGATTAGGGTTTTAAATCGGGCGAGAGGTTGTAATTAAATAAGGTTTCAAGCAGGCAATCCTACTTATTCAGATTACATCCTTCCTTTTTCCTTCGTTATCTGCTTTCACTCCTTCCTCCCCCTCTCTTACGTTTTTCCTTTCCTTCCTTCCTTGCTTCCTTCTTATTCCTTTTCTTGTCTTCCTTTCTTTCTGTCCTTTCTTCCTTTTTTTCTTCTTCCCTTGCTTCACTCTTTTCCTTCCTTCCTCCCTTCCTCCCTTCTTCCCTCTCCTCCTAACAGCCTTCCTCAATTTCTGCCTTCGTTGTCTCCTTTCCTTCTTTCATGTGCATAATTGATGACTAATCAATCAGTGACGATGTTGCAAAAAATCCAAAGTGACGCTTTGGCGGCGATGCAAACTAGCCATCGATTGGTCGCCGCTTAAACGAGCAAAATATTCATCAGCTGTCAGGGGAGCGGAGGACGACCAACCGGGAGGAAAGGTCGCACGTGGAAAAGTTTGTCGCAGCGCTTGTCGACCTTTCAGCCTTTCCAATGATAGGTTAGGGTTTGAAATGAGGCTTTCCAGCAACAATGGAATTATTATTATTTTTTCTCCCAAAATGAAGGTTTGAAGTCAGGGCAGGGCTAGACTGGCACAGAAAAATCGGCCTTGGCATTTTGACTTATGCCTACCGGCTCGACTCCTGACCATACCCGTCTAACACATTGTTCTGCCACTAATATTTAACTAGAAAGCACGGCATCGGCCCCAAAAGTCGCCGGCCCACCGGGCATCTGCCCTCCATGCCAGTTGGCCAGTCCAGCCCTGAGTCGGGTGTCAACATTCAAACATTGGTTGGTTTCAAATTCGGGTTTCAAGCCAGCTTTAGGTTCCGAAATGAGGGTTTCGAGCAATAGTTAAAGTAAGTCAGAGTTAAGGTTTAAAATTGGCTCGAGTTTCAAATTTTGCGTACGGTTGAAATTTTAGATTTCGGCTTTTGTCTGTTGTCCTTTATCTTGATGACAAATCAACAAGATGGCGTGAATATTCTCATCCAAACCAAACCAACTGCAATTGAAAATCAAAGTTCTTTTCGCCGGTTGAATTTAATTGCAAATGAATGAATGAACACGAGTTGACGTCAGTGAGGCTGCCTGCGGAGTGGTCAGGCGCTAGGACCTGGGGGACAGCTCGTAAGGCTGGCGGTATGCAGCGCGCGCGTGAACGGAAACCGGACATTACAAAATAAAAGCTCACGACGAGCGTCGTTGGCAAAAGCGGAAAAGAAATACGAAAAAAAAGTGTTGGTTCTTTTCAAAAGGGAAGAGAAAACATTTATAAGACATGAAATATTTTTATGCCTATCACGGAGTTTCCATGAGAGTCAGCTGGAAAATACAATTTGCACAAACTTGCACAAATCAAAATTGATATTGAAGTTATGGGTTCAATTAAGTAAAAGACAAATAGAAATAAATGATTGTAATGTGACTTCTTCCCTCCCTCTGTCCTTCCTTCTTTGCTTTCTTATTTCTCTTCTTCTTCGTTCCCGTCCTTCCTGAATGTGTCCTCTTTTCAAGCCTTGCCTCTTTTCTTCTGTCCTCGTTTCCTTTCATTCTTAATTTCGAACCCTCCATCACCACCTTCGTTGTATCCTTCCTGCCCAAACAGTTTTAAAGGGTGCCTTTATTTTGAAACCGTCCGAGCCGGAACCTCCCTGCGGATCACCATGCGCGCGACCCGCTGTTGAGGGCGGGAGCGCGCTTGGCAGTGGAGGTACGTGAGCCTCCTCCAGCAGTCAGTCAGTCAGTCTGACGGACGGACGGACGGACGGACGGACTGACGGTCACTTCTCGCAACTTTGACGCCTTTGGCGCAAATGTGACTCCAAAATACATCACTTGGATTTAACCCCAGACTTTTTTTCATTTATTTTTTTGCGGGGGGAGTACACGAGCGAGGAGGCGCGAGCATGTGATACAAGTTCGGCAAACGGAGGAATAACAAAAAGAAGAAAAGAAGAAGCGATGGACGCGGGGAATCACGTGCTGATTTGCCGCGTACTTTTCTTCTACCTGGCGCATGTGGGACTTGCTGGCGCGCAATTGTTCTCAGGTAAAGTAATGACAGCAATACATCGTCGTCATCATTATGATAAGATTGATTTTGGTTAGAATTGGAATTGCTGCTTATTTGTCCGTCAAAAAAAAAGGTGTCTGTCTGTCTGTCTGTCTGTGCAAACTTTCTGGTTCTTTTTCTCACACCTTCTGTTTGCTATTCAGCCCACGATTGCACGAAGCACATGCAGAACCCCCCCCCCCCCCCCTTCCTTGTGTTTCCGTCCACGAAGGGTGCATGTGAGACTTGTTTACAATTTTCACATTTCATCTTTCTATTGTTCTGAAATGACATATGCAGCAATGTGACGCTCCTTGAATTGTCACGGATTGCACGAAACGATTTGGGCGCGCGCGCGTGTTTTGGGAGCTTTTGGCCGAGTTGTATCTGCAGTGCCCTTTTGTGTCGTCAGGGGGCGATAGTGGCCCATCAAATCTCGCACACACAAACATACATCAAGTCGATGGGGTTTTTCGACATTTTATTTAATCTTGCAAATATCCAAAAGTCATTTTATGAGAAATAGATGATTTTATTCAATTTTTCATTTGTGTTGTTTAAGCACAGCCTGAAATATTTGAACTACTGATGTTTGGTCAATGCTATTTTTCGTCTAAACTAAATTGTGGGTCAGCTTTGTTACAAAATGTAAATAATTAGTCTTTTTTGTTGTTGCTGTAGTCGTTTTTTTATTTTTGCCAGCCTATTTTTTTTTTATATGAATTTGAACTTTATCATTTAAATATGAAGTTGTATATATTTTTTAAAGCAGTATTTTTCATGTTTTTAAGACAAAGCTGGCTGTAATGTTTTTTGGGGCTATTAAATAAATAAATAAATAAATAAATACATTCCAAAAACTGTTGGGTCAAAAGTAACCTAATTATGGATCAAAAATGGGCCGATCCACTTTCTGTGTTGTTTTATACAAAATGACCCAATTTTTTTTGACCCAAGTAAAGGATCTGACCAATATTTATGAGGTTTTTTTTACACCAAAATACAAATTTCTCGACTCAAAGTTGGGTCAAATTGACTCAAGTAGAGGATTGGTCCATTTTTGACCCATAGTTGGGTTATTTTTTTGACCCCACTGTTTTTAGAGTGTAGACAATTTCTAATGGCATAAAAAGGTAATAAAAAAAGAAAAAGCTGAAATGTGACAGTATAGGAATACTAACTGGACCAAAAACATCATCATCGATCAATATATGTGCTTAAGAATGTTTTCTTGCAAATCCGAGTTCAAAGTTGTACCACTGATTGCCACAGCCACCTAATTAGGGTAAAATTCATTCTCCGAATTTGAGCTATCCCCTGAGGGAGTGGTGAGCAGCAGCAGCAGGAGCCGCGCTCGGGAATCATTTGGTGATCGAACCCCCAATTCCAACCCGTAATGCTGAGTGTCAAGCAGGGAGACAAAATGGCTTCCATTTTTCTCGTCTTTGGTATGGCCCGGCCGGGGATTGAACCCGCGACGTCTCAGGGCGGACACGCTGCCACTTGCTCACTGATTTGCTCTGCTTTGAAATGTAGAACAGTTTTTGCCTTTGTTGGGGGATCTTTTTGCGTTCAGATTTGAAATGAAGGCTTTGAAGCAAGCAAGTTGCAGCTTCCAATAGCGAGCGCATCGCTGGCCCACCAGATCGTCAGATTGAACGTTTTGTGTCGTGTTGCTTTCAATTTTGCAAACGAGGTCGCACCACATGCCCAAGGCTCGCTTTCAGAGGGGCCTTTGATCGTGGGCGGTCTTAAGGCACACCTGTGCGGTCATCACGCCGTCTAATCGGCAACTTGATGACATGCTGAATCCGGGCTGCGCAGTTCGTGGACGGTGGATTCGTAACGCCAAATCGGACAACCACCAGGGGGCGTGGTATGCACAAGCCTTCGTTGAGTTGCCCCCTTGATTAGTTATAAATATTTCAAGCCTAACATAAGATTTATTTCATTTTTTTACATGACAAATTACCATTTACTTTTTTACTTTTATTTTTTACTTATATGTTACATATTTATTAGTCTAATAAAGCCTATTTATTTGAAATGCACAATCCTCAGGTTGATGTATTTCCAATGAATAAAGTGTAATTACTCTAATTTAATAATAATGAGAGTATTTATTTAAAATACATAGAGTATATTGTTTGAATTGCACAATAATCAGGTTACCTTTACACGATAAATATGCTGTATATATAAATAATATATATATATATATATAAATATACTTTTGTCTTGCGGAGGCGCTCGCTCGGCGGTCACCTTGGAAGAGGTCTCGTCTTTGAAGTCCAAATTGCACTTAAGGAGATTTGTTTGACACCGCGTGTCGGCTTCTTGACGGCCGGCAAAGGAGCGGGAGGACGAATGAAGGAGCTAGCTCCCTAGCTAGCTCCCTAGCTAGCTCCCTAGCTAGCTCCCACGGTGCTCGTTGACCTGCTAGGGAGCTAGCTAGCGAGCTAGCATCAGGGGTGAAAGCCAAACTATGGCAGGGATTTTACTTTCTGGACCTGGATTTGACACCTCTGGTAGATGTCTTGTGATTGAACCAATGCTTAAGTATACGTTTATAATATTTCCACCCGTATGTTGTGGCCTCCCTAGAAGAAGGACCTCAATTTAAGAACCACTCGTCGTGATAGCTAACTTAGCTAGCATTGCTAAAAACAAAGACGTAGCCAGCTAGCATGGACATGCAAACTGTAGAACAAACTCCACATAGTAATATCACGGTTAGCTACGTTTTCAGTCGTATCACATCGGCCCGTTGAGAGTTTTATTCCGCTACGTAAGTCGTTTCGTTACTGTCGCCTTCGCGGCTTTCCTTTCAGCAAGCGATCACTGCATATGCAACCGTTGTCCGACTTTGAACGTTTTTAATCCGGGTCTGCCGTCTTCTTTCGGTAATTAATCCCCCCCTCGTCCTTATTGGTTGCTACTTTCGGAACGCTAAAGTAGCTTTTATTTTGTTCTCGATTAGACCGGTTGTTGCAGCCATAAACAGCACAAACCTTTTTTCTCAGCTTTTTTCCTGCGCTAACTTTTTCTCTAATTAAGGAAGTGAAATGAATGCAATTTGAATTTATACTTCAAACGGTTTTCCACATTTGCCTCGTTGACGTCACTGTTTAAAATTATTATTATTATTTTTTTACCCATTCGAAGGCCATTGTTGGCAATTCCCCGCGAGCGAGCGTCGAAGTACGTACATTCATCTGCATTAAAGCCGCGGTACGGCGGCAAATTGCGGGGCACACTTAGCGCGCTCTCGGCTGTGGCTTCGGCGGAGATAATGGAGACTTAAAACACTCGCACGCGTCGCTCGGGAACCCCGAGTGCCCGACCCATTTGCCGTCAGCGAGTGCGCTCGCTCGCAAAGCGGCGAGTCAAGTCTCAATTATTGAGGGAGCGGCGTCGAGTGCACGCGCCGGCCAGGTTCAAAACTTAGACGGCAAAATCTGGACGCGTTAGCATTAGCATTAGCATGGCTTTTATATTGGTTTGATTTATTAAAATAAGAAAAAAAATCAAGTATTTTTTTTTAATTCAAAATTCAAATGCAAACATGTAAAATGATTCATTATCTTTTAAATGAGAAAAATCCAAAATTGTAAATAGCATTTTTTCCCCAAAATTTTAAATATTCCAAATTTAATTGCAGCTCTAGAATGACAATTTGTTAATTTAGAATTTTAATGCAAATTTCATGCAAATTATAAACAAATTAAGCATTTGCAAGGTTTTCCAGTGATGTTTTGCAATTTTTTTGACTTTAAATTATGAATCATATCAAACGTAACTGATCGCGAAAGAAAGGAAAGAAAAAGGAAACGAGGGAGGGACGGAAGGATGGGAGAGAAAAAGGGTGACGGCAGCGATCGTGTTTGGCAGCGTTTGCGCCGGCGTTAGCCTTGGATGCTAATCAAGTGGCCCGCTGCGCCCGCCGCCCATCGCGTATGCGTGCGCGTGCGCGTGCGCGTGCGCGTGCGCGTGCGCGTGTGCGCGTCTCAGACTGGAGACACTCGTGGGAAGGTAACAAGGCCCTCGTCTTATTGTCTAACCCTCTTGAGGTCCTATTAACCTTTGCTGAACGCACGCACGCACGCACACACGCACACACACGCACACACTCTCTCGCGCTCATAAGCACGAGTTAATTGGCTGAGAAAAATATTGTTCAGTAAGTTAATGCCACCATTGCAAATGGCTCCCATTGGAGTCATTGTGTGTGCGTGCGTGCGTGCGCGCGCGCGCATGTGCTTGTTCCTCCAATCAACATGAAATTTAACAGGACGCACAAAAACGTCTCAAGCAGCCATGCTCAAAATTGAAGAGCAAGTCGGCCATTTTGGTTCACAGACGTCATTACGCAATCAGACCAATTCCCAACAAAGTTGCAGCAAAATTGCCCCAAACACTCGTTAATCCAATTGACACGGAATTTGGTCGATTTTAACAGAATGTAGGAAAAAGTCTCATGCATGAAAGGGAACAGGAAGTCCACCATTTTGGTTCAAAGCTGCCATTTGTCACCTTGTTGGAAGAAAGTTGGAATCTTTTATTTTTTTCTCTCTCAGGGTTTTTCCTGGCTCAAATTGAAGCGGAGGTGGTATCATCCTGACTGTGATGGGTGACTACCAATACCAGGTATCGGTGCCAATAGCAGTCTTATTTTAAGGTATCGGTACTCACGGCGGTCACCGATACGACCAGGGACAAAAATTATATAAATACAAAGCTGCCATTAAGAAGCAATTTTAAGGGAAAGTCATGTATTGGGATATATGGGTCTTTCTTTAAAAACATTTTTGGGTGGGGAATTTTATTTACTCGTGGTATCGGTATTTGGTATCAGTAGCAGTGACTACTCAAGAGTTGCGTATCGGTCGAGAAGAACGTGGTATCGAACGTCCCTCATCTTGACCATGTGCCATGACACGCATTTTTCCTATAAATTCATCGGACTCGCTTTCATTTTTTACAGGCAACATAAAATAATTCCATGTTTCAATAATAAGAATAATAATTAAGAATATGACTATCATCACGTTAAAGCATTCATTCATTATCAGTCACTTCGGCTGGAGGTGGCCGCCTCTGAATTTCATATACAGGAAAAACCCTGCTTGATGAGCAGGATCGAATGCTAACACCGCTAGCATGCGCTCATGTGGATGTTTTCCCTGAAACTCCGAAGTCGTTTTGATCCAAAATGAAGTGCAGACAGATGGCCGTCGAAGGCAAATCAGGCCCACGCTCGTTAGCTTGTTAGCATGTGCTAACGTGGATTTGATTTTCCCTCCGACTCCAAAGTTGTTTTGATATGAAACGAAGCGCAAACAGACGGCGATAGCGCGGGCAGCACGCTCGTTAGCGTGTTAGCACGCTTGGCTGCTAAGTAGCTAATGAGGGTGAAAACAGCTGCAAGAAGACGCAAGCTCGCTTTTCCATGAAAGCCAAACGGAGCGCACGAGCGGAACGTTTAGTCCCGAGTCATTGAGCTCACAATCTGGACGAGGAGGCGGAGAAGGGCTTAAAAAAAAACAAAAAAAAAAACAACCTCTGCAGGGTTAGGGTTTCAAATATAATCGATTGTCGTGTTTAAAATGGGTTTGAAGGTTTCAAAGTTGGGCTTTCAAATTTCATATTCGAGAGTCGAGCCTGGACCGAGTTTCCGAAGTGAGCTTTGGAGTTTGCGTTTTAAAAAAGGCAAGGGTTTGAAAGTAGGGTTCATTTTTTCCAGACTGGAATTTTGTTTCAGTCACGATTGAGCTGATTCAAATGAGGGTCATTTTGGAATGATATTTTTGATATTTGTTTTGATTTTCAATTGCAATCATTTCTTTATTTGGAATTTTCCATTCCATACAAAACAGCCAAAGAAAACGGCCCTATAATTCGCGTGTGTGCGTGCGCGCGAGCGTGCGTGCGTGCGTGCGTGCAAGGCCGTTAAGACAAACTGAAGCGAGTGAACGTGTCCTCGAGCTTTTACAAGTGGAGGTTCTGACCCGAGCCCGAGGCGAGCTGTCCGAGTGTGTCAAGGAGATGACAGGCAGGCCCGTGTGTGCGTGCGCGTGCGCGTGCGTGCGTGTGCGTGTTGCTGAAGGCTGTCATAGCCGAAGTGGAGGTGAAGAGAAGTCCCCGAGGTGTTGTGCGTGTGCGTGCGTGCGTGCGCGTGCACGTGGGGGTGCGCGCGTGTTGCGCTCGAGCACCTCGGTCTAGACCGTCTGTCAATCAATTAGCCTCCCTGGCGCCCCCCCCCCCCCCCCCCCCCCCCCCCCCCCGCCCGGCTCGTCTTCGGCCCACCACGCGGACGTTGTTGTGTGAAGAGCGGACGGAAGACGAACAATGGAAATAATCCACACTGTCAAAAGAAGCCAAAATCCAGCTGGTGTTTGCCCGCCAGGACTTTTGCCAAACTCTTGCAGCTTGAGGCTTCCTCATTAACATTCCATATGTAAATGAGCTTCGCTCTGATTGCTGGTTGCTGATCCGATATGTCGCCGCCGATGTGACTTGAGGTGGCAACGCGACGCTCGCACGTTTTTATGCACCGACGGCAAGAAAACTGAAAACCAAAAAAACGCTGGCAGACGCTTGCGCCGTACGAATGTGACGAGAGTCGGGAAGAACCTTTGAGACGCCTCTTCGCGTCAAAAGATGTTTTGGGGAGTATTCAAAAACATATTTACACGTTTTTGGGTTTGAATGAGTTCACGATGGCGGAGGTGGAGGTGGTGACCTCACATGACATCATCAACAAGCCTTCTTGCGATTCGTTGCGCCGGTCCGAATCCGTGCCATCCACCAAATGTTGATTGTCCGCTGTATGTAGTACGTACGGCGTATGTGTAACCAGTTCAGTTTAAGCGCACTAGCGCCCCCTAGCGTTTCACCTGCCATGCAGACCCATCTTGCTAAAAACCAAAAAACATAACCAGTGGAAATTTTCCACAATAAAAATGGATGTGAGAGGGCGCCGCCGGGTGGCTGCGGGGGCTCAAGGTCACTGAGGGGTTAGCCAGTGTCAACAAACAGGAAGTAGGACAAACACACGCACGCAAAATGTGTCCAACTATGAAAGGTGCGCGCACCTGTCTAAAAGTATCAACGTAAAACACACACATGCTCTTGGCCATGACTGTCCTTGCTCTCTCTTACGCACGCACACGCGCGCACACACACACACTCGCGCGCGCAGTCTTTGACCTCAGGTGCTGAAAACACATGCACACGCATGTACACGCGCACCCTCTGACCCGCTTTGCACAGCGTGTAACTTCAGGTAGTGAAAACGCACGCACGCACGCACGCACACGCACACGCACGCACACGCACGCACGCACACGCACGCACCTTTAGATTTTCAAAATGGAAAAGCGGGACATTAAAATTGAGCTGAAAATCAAATAAACAATCAATTGTCACCAGGTGCAATCTGGTTGTTCCTTAGGCTAATGCTAAATGCTAACTTGGTTGACAGTTGTAAACAATTGAACGCAGTGAGCATTCTGCTTTTTTTTTTTTTTTGCAGCTGTCGGAAGACGACCCGGCGCCGCTGACCCGCCGCCGGGTCGCCGGGCCGCCGCCGCCGCCGTTGTTGCCAACGTCGGATCCGACGGCAGCGTTAAGCTAGCGCGACGACGTTTCCCACGATTCTTAGACACGGAAGCGGGACGCGGTCGGACGAGGACGAGAACGCAAATATGAAAGCAAATTCAAATCTCTTTGATGTTTGTTGCTCTTCGCTTGACGTGTTTCGAACATCAACAAAAGTCTTCCATCGTCGTTTGCTTCTTTTAGCTCAAAGAAATTGTCAACACAAAACAAAGCGTTTTTGTTGACTGCATGAAAAAGTCAACGTTTACGCGTCGTGAAAAGCCGAGCGGCATGAAAATACTTTCCGTTTCTTTTCAAACAAGCGCCTTCAGCGTTCGTGATGAAATGATATGAAAATGCTTCGCAGACGTTCCATATTTCAAATATGATGTCGATGTGCTCGTCCCGTCACGTCCAAACGTGTCCATTGGATTCAAATGCAGATCAGCGGCGCTTTTTATGTCCTTTTCGTGCTCTTTTCTCCTCCTGATGAGCTCAGTAAAAAAAAAAAAGGAAAAAAAAGAAAAACAGCCTATGCAGTAAAATGAGGCTTTTCATATTCAAGGCTGCTTGAAAATGATGAATCGATCCATAAAATAAAGGCCCAAACTCATAAAAGGTGTCAGCTTGGGATGATTAGCAAGCGAAGCGCGCACGCACGTTATTCGTATGCGTGCGATGAAATGTGCGTAACGTGAAGGCAGCGTTGATGCGTGAGGAAAACATTGGCGTGGAGGCCACACAGGTGGGGGGGGGGGGGGTGGGGGTCTTGTTTTGGTTGTCGGTGGGGGGTGGTCATGTGTGTCCAAACATTTTCATCCCAAATCACATACACAGAAATCAAGGGATGCAAGAGGCACATTGATTATTATTATTATTTTTACTTTAATGAAACATCTTTTTCATACATTCGAGTTATTTAAAAAAAAGAAAAGAAAAAAAGGTGCCACCTTAACAGGCCAATAATGTCATGTTCACAATTTGGACCTCGTCCCGAGCAGAAATTGAAGGGAACCATTTTTTGATTGTCAAAAAAGAGTTTTATTTGCCATGAAGAGAAATGAGTTTGGATTGAAATTGTTAATTAGCAGGCCTGTTTTAAAAGAATCAAGTCGTGGATTTTTGAATCGATTTTCCTTTTTTCGATCTCAATATCGACTCATGAAACCACGACTCGATTATTTAAATTTCTCATTTTTTTGTATCTTACTGTTTTCTTGAAATGTACTGTTAGCATGAATTTAAAAGTATTTTCCAACATTTATGAAAGACTTGACTTCTTGCACTTTAAGACCATTTATTATATTTGAAGTTTATGTTTTCAATTATTAGGTGAGAATTAAGAAAACCTTTTCATCGCACCCTTGCTGATGTTTGTGCGACACGCAACTGATGATAACGTGTGTTACTTTCATGAATAAATTAAATCGCTTGACTCATTACTGCCTCTGCAAAATTCACTTTGAAACTTCACATTGGTGGTATTTTTATCATCTTCTTGACATTTAAGAAGAATTGATGTTCCAGAATTCATCGATATCGAACTGAAATCAAGTGAATCGAATCGGGAAAATTCAATCGAGGAAATTAGAATCGATAGCCGAGCCCCATTGATGAGCATCTTTGCATACTTAAAAAAGCGACTTATGAATATTCCCGTCAGTGTATTTCTGGACCTTTGGGCCCGGTTTGGAAGCCACGCCGGCAAACAACAACAAGATGCCGGCGCCGGCGCGCCCCGCGGCGATGAAGATGAGCGGCGCTCACGCTAACCGCGGCGGCTATCAGCGGCCTTCACGTCAACCGGCGCTAACGCGCGGCGACGCGAGGCAGCGAGTCGCAAAAGCGGAGCCGACCGGACCAGACGGGGCGAGACGAGAAGACGCCCGCAGCCGGCCGCTCTAAACGCTCGTTTTGTCGCTCGCCGGGGTCGCGTCGCTCGCCGCGTATGCTTTCGGGCGGCTTCATGGCAACGTTTGAAAGGACGCTGACAGCTGATTTAATGGCTGCTAACAAGGAGACGCAGCGAGTGGCCATAAACGCGCAAAAGCCTAAACATCGATTTCCATTCAAAAGAGTTCAATTCCACATGGATTCATTATGGAACATCAATTCTTCCTAAATATTGAAGACGTGATAAAAAAAATATAAACTCCACAAATGACATTTTGCAGAATCAGTAATCGGTTAAATGATGAAAAGAACACTTTGTGTTACACAAACAACTTGAAAATGTTTTCGTCATTCTAATTCAATAATTGTAAATATAAATGAAAAAGATTCTCAATGGTCATAAAGTGCAATAAATTGGGTTTTTCATAAATGTAAGAAAATATTTTTGAATTCACGCGAACGAAAATCGATTCAACAACAAAATATTAGCCTTTAAAATTCGATTTTCTTGTAATTTTTTTGGGGAAAAAAGAGACATTAAAATAATTGACTGTTGAATTGACAACATGCTCGAGAAGGAAAATCAATTTGATATCGATTATTCGATTTTTTAAACCTGGCTGGACTGGCCAACTGGCATTCGGGACACACGCCCGGTGGGCCGGCCTCTTTTGTGGGCCAATAGGCTGCTGATTAGTATTTGACCCACATGTGTTGAGTGTGCATTTATATTTACATATATATATATATATATATATATATAATGCGTGTGTGTGCGTATGTATGTGAACGTTGTTTAAGAACTTGATGTGCAACACCAATTGGGTCAGGCAGGCTACCTTGAAACCTTTAATTCCACACGAGAGCGCACACAGCGGATGCCAATGACACGCATGAACACACACGGCGCACGTGCGCGCGCGCGCACACGCACAAAATGCACACGTAGATGTGTGCACGTGCGCGTGCGCGGATGAGGGCCCGTCACTGTTGCCGCCTCATCTGCTTTGGGATTACGTCGTCGTGACGACTTTTGAAGTCTTCTAACAGCTCATTATCTGGCCGCACTTGCCGGGCGCTTTGGAGTCAAGGGGGGCTTTATTTGGCAGCACGCAGCTAATCCCTGACACGCACGCACGCGCGCGCACACGCACGCGCGCACACTGGGATTGATGCTGATGCAGCGTTTGTTGTTGTATACGAAAGATCATCCCGACTTTTGATTTGAGCCAATGACGAATCGATGATGTCATCGCAAGAAGACGGTTGATGTGTTTTTATCGATTTGTTTTGAAGAAGCTGAAACGCCCCCGTTGTGATTTTTGGCGTGCGCGAGCGCGGCATGCGCGAGCTTGCGCGCGTTGCCCGAAAGTGAAAGTATGCCCCCCCGGCTGTGGCCCCTCCCCCTATGGAATATTGATGTTGCTGCTGTTTACATCCGCCGCCTTTGATTTCTTTGCTTCTTAACGAGATGAGTGAGTGGGCGCCAAATGCTAATGACGCTAAATGCTAATGACGCGGCGGCGGGCACGTTGATGAATTCATTGCGAGCGCTTTGAGGAAGGCTTGTTTTGTTCAAACATTTTTTTACCTTTGGACATGTTGACGAGGGACTCGTTTCAAATGCACGCGCACGTGCACACATGCGCGCGCACTTCACGTGCGCACTAACACTTGCGTACACAAGCACTAAAAATGAATTCATCTCCTGGACTCGATTTTCCTCTTAATTGCCAGATATGGATTCCTAAAACCATAAAGCAACAATTTGACAGTCTCTTTTCCCAAAATGTGCAATACGGGCCAAACGTTTGGACACGCCTCCTCATTCAATGCCAGGCTTTATTTTCATGACGATGTTCGTTGCAGGTTGTCACCGAAGGCATCAAAACGAGACGACGACAACGAACAAACGCGTTTGGAACGAGGACTTCTCCAGGTTTCAAACGTAGAAAAGACCCTCCTGGTTTGGAACCCTCGACCGCCTTTGCAAAGCTGATGAAAGACCCGAATTTGAAACCCTCTTTTAGATTAGAAACCCGAATCTGAAGCCTGTTTTAAAACTCTATTCGGGACCCTAAGCACATTTTGGAACCTGAAGTTAAAGTCTTGGAATTGTAATTTGAAACTAGTGCTCCAATTTGAAACCTTAACCTTTAAAGTACACGAGGCATAAAAAGCGGACCCCCGCCAAGTGACAAAAGAAGCGAGCGAGCGAGCGCTAATTGATTCCACAAAAACGTCAAATTAAACGCCGCGCGTCACAACATACGGCTAATTAGCAAAGCGCGCGTGGGAATGGGGGAGGGAGCGAGAGGGGCAATGTGTTTAGCGCCCCGGGCTAGCGGCAAAGGCTAATGTGGCAGAAAATGTAGCGTAACGGAGCCGCGTAATCGCGTTGACACTTTGGCGGCAGCGCGACACCGCGCGGAGCAGACGTGAAGCCTAATCTTGTTTTCAAAGCGTCATCGCAATCCCGAACCTTGGATTCAAATCATTTAAAAGCCTCGGCCATGTTTGAAACTCCAATCTCCGTTCCTTACAACCTCCATTTGAAATGCTAACTTTGACCTTTGTCCTTCTTTCAAGCCCTAATCTTGATTTGGAAACCCAAACCCTTGTTTGGAACCTCAATCTTGTCTTGAACGTTTAAATTCAAAAGGTGACTCGTGTTGATAAGAGCCATAAATTGTAGGCGTGGGAATCTTTGACTGTCTCACGATTCGATTCCAATTTTATGGTCTGCGATTCGATTCCGAATCGATTTTTGATTCGGAACAATTTTGTATTCAAAACGATGATTTCTGCTTCAATTGATAGATGAGCAAAGAATCGTCATGATCGACGCTAATCTTACTCGCTAATGCTAATTAGCACGCTACTCGCGGCACTTTGAGCACTCAAAAGAACGGCTATTCATACAAAACGCTTGAGGAATGTTTACAGAGAAGCTTCTTAACACGACTCACCGGCATTTGCTCTTCCTACGCTGCAAAAAAACGAATTTAATTGGCATCATTTGATCATAACTTTTTCCTTCGACTCTCTAATGAGGCTCCAACTTCACATTGTATCAGAACCACACTGCCCCTAAGTGGCGTAATTAGGTACAACATAAACAGCGCTCCCAATAAAGGCACACGCAAACAAGGCAAGACAGTAAAAAGTAATTTCAATAAAATCGATTCTGAATCGTAATAAATGAGAATCGCGATTCTTATGAGAATCGATTTTTTTGCAACCCTCATTTGAAACGGACATTTGTCACTTTTATTTTGAAAATCCCTGCTTCCTTCCTCCTCACTTACATTGAAACTTTGGAACTTTCTCGGTGGCTTCCTGGCGCGTTCGTGACTGCGTGCACTTCCTGTCGTCTTTTTGCTTTTTCTGAGCGTCTGTACTTCCTGTCGTGTTGTTGCTTTTTCTGAGCATTTTTTTTCCCTCCGATGCAGGCGGCTGCACCTTCGAGGACCCGTACAGCAGCTGCGGCTACAGCGTGTCGCTGGGAACCAGCGGCTTCACGTGGGAGCAGGACCGCAGCACGCACGCAGGTATGTTCGCTCCAGCTTGCTGGGTGAAGCAGCACGTGGCTCCAAACCCATCCAGGCCTCGAAACCAAGGTTCTTTTAGTTAACGAAAACGAACCAAAAAAATTCAAAAATTCAAAAAACTATTTTGTCAACGAAATAACATAAAAATGAATTGAAACGACATTTTGTGTCTACAAAACTAAAATGACAGTATAGCGAAAATGTCCTTCGTTTTAGTCCTCGGTCATTAATTGAATACATGAGCCTTTGGGGATGATTTAGAATCATTGGAATAAGGAAAGTGTCACACAGAAGTGACGTCATTTAGCAGCAGCCAATAAAAAAGCAGCTCCAGATGAGGCGACGATCAAATGCAACACTCGCTAAGAAATGAGTGACTTTGTGTTTATTCATTTATTCATTCATTCAAAACGCTGTCACAGTTTGGATTTAACCCCAGGTGCTAGCTAGCTAGCTAGCTAGCTAGCTAGCTCCCTGGCTAACTCCCATGGTGCTTGTTTACCTGCTCGGGAGCTAAAGCCAAACTGTGGCAGGGTTTTGACCCTCTGGACCGGGATTTGCCACCTCACATTGCGCAATACACATAAAAACAAAACAAAAAAAACAAAACAAAAAAAAACAAAACAAAAAACCACCACCAAAACTAATACCGAAACTAACTAAAAACGAACAGAACCACCCTGAAAACGAATTAAAACGAACTCAATTTAAAAACCAAACTCAAAACCAAATAAAATGAAAATTCCCAAACGATAAGAACCCTAATTGTGAAGTCTGTCTTCAAACTCTCATTTTATGCTCTTTTAATAAAAACCCCAATCAGGTTTGAAATCCTAATTCGAAACCCCGATTTAGTCTTGAAAGCCTGAAAGGATAAAACAAGCGTAGAAAATCTCAATTTGAAAGCCTAATTCTGTGTTCAATTCCGAATCAAGTTCTCAAACCTTAATGCTGAAAGCCTTCTGACCCTTGTTTGAACCCAAATGCAGGCTTGCCGCACCAATTTCAAAACTCAGCTCGTTGTATGTTTTTTCCCCTCAAGAATTGAAAAGTCAGGCACGCACGCACGCACGCACGCACGCACGCACGCACGCACGCACGCGTGCTGGTGTTTTTGTGGGCGTGTCGCCGGCAGGGGTCCAAGGCCTGCCGGGCTCTCGCCGGCTGATTGAAGAGCCCTCGCGAGGCTGCCGGCTTGATTGCGTGGCTGATTGGCGGGCGCGAACGTTTGGCCACAAAAGAACGACGCCACAAAGCCAGCATTCGTTTGGTTTTGTTGTTTTGTTGTTTTCAAGCCGCACACGATCGATTGCTTGATTTGCTTGTCACGCGTTTCCTCCTCACTCGTAGGGACGCACCGATATCCAAACAACGATACGATAATGATCGCGATATTGCCGGGAAGTTGGCAATACAAAAAAAATTCACGATATTGTCAAAAAAGAAAAAGAAATAGAAAAAAAGCTCATACTAAAAACACACACACACAATATTGTGCTTTCGCACATGACAGCAATGAAACATATTATAAATATATATACAAATATGTAAATAATAAATATATTGAGTCACTTACTTGTTAATGCAAGCCCACATTTGAGTTCCTCCACATATTGATTGGCCTCACAAATATATGACTTCCCCTTCATCTGACCATTTGTGTGGATTTGAAACATAGAAGGGCCAAAACATGCCTTGTGAAAATTAAACTGCACAAAAAAACTAGCCACCAGAGGGTGCTAGAATTTAGGATATTGATGGATCGTTGCAGAGCGCTAAATCGTTTTCGTACCCCAAGCCGTCGCCATCTCCTGGCCAATATGAGAAATGATCGCGGTGACAACTTCTGGTTCTCCAAAACAAAAATACGGGTCGTTTTTGGATTTGTTTCTCCTGCCAAACCCTTTTTTGAATTGAATCTCAAACTGTTATTTAGACTTTTGCTACTCCTTCCAGACACCCGACGGAGACAATCAAGTTGCACTTCAATCTATTTTAAAACAAAGATCAAATAACAAGTGGATTTCCTATTTGTAATATGCGTTCCCAAGCATCAAAACCGATGACCAAAAGAGACCCGGAACCGCATGGAGTCCGAATTCTCATGAACGGTCTTAATTTAACGCAAGCTTTCAGGACCGGTCGTTTTGATGTCTTGAACACAAATCTGTTTTTTCGTTTTGCCTTGAAATGTCCGCAAAAAACGGAATTGCGACCAGCAGCACGTCGCACTTCCGATGAAGGAACGGATTCCGGCGCGGTCTCTTGATTCCTCGTTATTTTGTCACGTCAGCGACAAGCGTCTTTTTCTTTCTTTTGTCTGCAAAATGTCAACGTTTGCCTTAAATGCGGTGCGAGGTAATGCGCATTTGAACCCAGGCGACACGTCAGGCGTCTGTTTGTCAAGACACCGGCGCCGTCTTTGTCAGCTTTCAGCAAGCGCTTAACGCCGCCCGCCAACCACGACGCCACCTCGCCTTTGACGGCGAGAGACTCGCTCGCTCGCTCGCTCGCTCGCTGTCTGGCAGGCGTCTTCTTTCTTCGGGGAGGAGCGGCGGCGGATTTTGCAAAAGGCAGTTTTGGCGCGGGCGGCTGTCAGGCGAACGCTTTGCGCTCGGGGCTGGGCGGCGCTCGGGGCTGGGCGGCGCCGAGCTGTCGGCGCGAGTCACGTGCGCGGCCGCCGAGTTCAAAGTGAAAGGCATCGGGCGCTTAACGTTTTCAATCCTAATTAATCGCATGACTCGTTAACTCACGATTCATCGCAGATGTTGCATCGTGTTCTAAATGCGCAATATTTTTTTCCCAGGTTTTCATAATCCAAAAGTGGACCAAAATGTTCAACTAATAGAATCGCCGTCGATGGCAGCGAACGACTTTTAATGACCTTCGCAAATTTGCTCCAATCGGGTTCTCAAAATTTGTGGCCGTCTCGGCTCCGTTGACATTTAGCGGCCGGCGGCGGACTTGCGGCTGGCAGGGCGACCGTTCCCCCTGGAGGAAAAGTTTGGGGGAAAAAATGCCATCCCCAAAATGTTCCATTTCCATTTGGAGTCCGAACAGTCGCTGGATTTTCATTTTGCCGGCAAAATGAAAATCCCGCAACCGCTCGTGGAAATGCAGACATTTGGAAAAAGCGCTCAAATATTGCTGCAAACCAGTTTCTCCTGAGGTTGTTTTTGAGACGTGTCAATATGGGAACGCATTTGTCATCATGTGACTCACCCAGTCACGTGCATGGGAAGTCACATGACTCGCATTCCCCTCATCTTCGGATTCATGGCGGCTTGCTTTGGAACCATCGTCGTGCTTATTTCAATATTCAATGAATCTGTCGATGAATCCGTGAACTCATTCACTGGCTGCCATTTTGACTGAAGCAATGCCCTTCGCTCTACTGGGTTTCGACTGATTTTGCAAGGACCCCGCAATATTGGGTTCTATTGCTATCAAAACATGCGAGCTACCAAAAGTAAGATTGGAGAAAAAAAAGTATTTCTCTTTATCTAGCAATTCGCATTCGAATATAATTAAGTTTCATCATTATTCACAAACCTGTTGAAAATTGCGGGCAAAAGATCTTGTTGCAACATCATGGCCCTGGTTGATCTCTTATACTCTGCTGCCACCCGATGGCCGTTTTTGGTAATAACTACCATTGCTTTAAGCGGCCTGTTCGTGTCAGAAGCTGCATCAGCGCCTTCTGTATGCGCTTGCTTAAAACACCCCCATCAGAAATACGTATTTATACGTTTTTGGGTTTGATTGTGTTCATTGTTGCACCTCGATCCGCTTCCTTCCTTCCTTTGCACAAAACTGTGTTTGAAACCCACCCCAAAAAATAAATAAAAATCCCCAAAAAGACAGCATAGTGTCTTTACACCATATTCACCTTGGCTATATATTTTTGTGTGCGTGTGAGAAATGCTCTGAGACAGAAAGAATAATAAAAAATAAAAAAAAGTACAGAAAACCCGAAGAAGCGAAGCAGACAGTGGCAGAGCATCCATCAGGGGGAGCAATAAACGAGCGTTTTTAAGAGGCAGGCAGCGTATAAAAGCCGGCGCGCTGGAGTAATGGCTCCCCGCGGGCCGCGGATAACTCTCGCTGTTTATTTGCCGTCTCGGAGCCGCGCCAATAATGGTGCAAAATGACACGCCAGCCGCCGCCGCCGCCGCCGCCGCCGCCGCCGCCGCCGCCGCCGCCGCCGCTGCCGCTGCCGCCGCCTCGGCTCTCCTTTCCCCCCCCCTCCTTCATTTGCAGTTAGCGGGCCAGATGATGATGCGGCAAGGGGTCCTCATCACGCCATCCGATTGGACGCGAATGGCCCCCCCGAGCGCACCCGCTCACGTTGAGCCGTTGCGTCCTCTTCGAAGGCGCCGGGATTTTCCCAAAAGTCGTTGCCACCAAACCCGGAGAGACACTTAAGGCTGCCAAAGACCAACATGAGAGGCAATCGAGCCAACGTGCCATCGGCTCTTGGACAAACATTTTAGGCATTTTGGCAACGTTTGCGTTCAATGAAGCGAACATGCTTGTTTTTGGCGAGTCATGATTTTGTAAACATCAGAGACAATTTTGAATTGTCAACAAAAACGTCACCAATGGACCTGGAAAAAATCGTTTGTAAACATCAGAAAGAATCAAGCCCGCAAGTAACAGTTTTTTTAAACATCAAAGACTATTTTGGGTGACGTACTCGTTTTTGAACAACACAATCAATTCTATCCAATTGTTTGGAATTTTTTAAGCAAATTTACTGAAAATGCGCAAAACGGACATGCGACTTCCATCTGTAGGTGGCGCTATACACCATAGAGACGTGATCCACCAGTACTTTTAAAGAAGAAGAAGAAGAAGACCAGGAAGCGACTGCACAATGACGTCACTGATCTGTATATGACTGGAGAGCCGATAGGCCAAGACTTTTGAAGGCGCCAGGCCGCCATCTTGCTCCTCCCAAGAAACGTTTCTCGCCATACCATCCTAGACATTTACAGTATCCAAATTGGAGACGGTACTGAATAGAACCAGCATCATTTAGGATGTTTTAAATGTGTCCAACAAGAGGACATTCCGACCTTTGGCTTTAAATGCATGCATAAAAGATATGGCCGCCCTGTGACTTCAACGTACGTGTATGAGCTATCGGCTAGCCGGTCAGAACAGGTCAGCGGATGACGCATGAGTTTTAATTTGTCGCTTTTCTTTGCTGTTTTTATTCGCTCCTTCAATTCATTCCCAAAAGATTTCTGTTTCCTCGTACCCCAAACATACCTGACTTTACTTTATGGTCCGACATTGCTTTGGGCTACAAACGTACGTGCGACGTGTATCCCGGTCTTGCCAGCGGTTATTTGCAAAACCCGTTTCCATCGGCAAAATGTGCATTTTCCATTTTTCCATACGCTTCAAAATCCACGCCCTCTCAGCGTGAAACCTTTTTGTCGAATTTTGGGCCCTTTTTCGAATTTCTAGCGTTTCCATTCCGTTTTATTTTCGCATTTCTTGACAACTCGAATACAAATGCGTGGATGGAAACCCGACAAATGAACGAATGAATGTCAAGGTTACATTTTTTTTTTTGCCCGTTTTTTTGCAAACGTCAACAATGGCCAACGAGCTAGCAACTAGCATTAGCATCCTTTCCTCGTCTTTGAGGGACGTCTTTTCTTTTCTTTTCTTTTTCCTGACGTATTTTTCCCCTTCATGGTTTTGCTCTTTTCTTTTTTGTGAACTCGGACACAAACTGTTGGATTTTGTTGCATCAGGCCGCTGAAGACGATGTTCTTTCCCCCCCTTTGTCTTTTTTTCTCTCGTCTGCTGACAGCCGGCACCGAAGCGCATAAATTATCCAAGCGCCGTGTTGCCATCACAAGCGCCAGCACAAAGTCAAAATCTTGTCACCGCCGCCGCCGAGTCCTGCGGGTGCTAAAGAGGCGCCTTTTACATCTCTCAACAAGTACCACAAGAAGATGAAAAACAAGAAGAAGAAAAACAAGAAGAAGAAAAACAAGAAGAAGGTGCTGCTCACTTTTGACACTAAAGTGGAGAGAGAAAAAAAAAGTTGCTCAACTTTGCCAAGTTTGACTCGCTTCCTTCAAAGAGTCGACTGAAAATGATCTTTTGTTTTTCTTTTGATGTCTTTGGACCGGTGAAGCAGCAGGTGGCTCGTGGCTGTGTTTTGTCGTCAGCGGGTGTTGGCTCTTTTCAAAATGGCCGACTTCTTGTTGTTCGCCCAATTCCGTATTGATTGATTGAAACGATGTCCATTTTTTGATCATGTTTGTCACCCCAAAAATCCAAATCTTTTACATCTGACTACAAAATGTGAGACTTCGCTCAAAGATAGACTGATATGGCGTTTTTCAAAGTCGATACCGATACCGATTATTAGTCGTCAAGGAGGCCGTTAACCGATATTTCAAGACGATATTCATTTGCAGTAAAAAAGAAAATATTTGCATCAAAATGGACTTTTCCTTTTTTGATTTCAAACATAAAGAATTGACAGCTTTGTTTCAAAACACAAATTGCGTGTCGCTTTCAGGGTCATCAGCGTGCGTTCAGCGAAATCAGAAACCAAGCAAGTCAATCGTTCCCTAAAATTTGCTACGGTAAAGACATTTTTCAAAAATAAAATGTCTTATTTGTTTGTTTTTAATTTGCATAAATCAAATGTTTGGCCCATATTTACTTGTCATTGTTCGTGGCTCTTTCATTCCAATGGATGAATTCTTTCCTCGTGATCTGAGGTGACGCGCGCGCGCGTGCGCGCAGTGATTGAGGATGTGCTGCGTGTGGAGCAGCGTGTAAATCTGCCGCCGGCCCGTGGCGGCGTTCCAGAGAGCAGACCCGGGTCGTAAAACACCTTCCGAACACACTCGACGGGCAGAAGGTTTTTTTATGCGGCGGCTGCCGGCCCTCGGGGAGGGCCAGGCACGCGCGCGCGCGCACGCACGCACATGACGGAATGACAAACCTTGAATGCGTTCTGATGCGAAACAAAGGAAACATTCCGCCTCATGACTTCTGTTGCGCCGCTTCATGTTCACTTTGTAATGCAAGGAGAGAAAAATAATCCCATTTGTAACATTTATATGTAGGATGACGTCATCATAAAGTATGGCCGACGTCAGCTTTCAATCAGGAACGCGCAAAGAACAATAAAAGGCAGGAGAATGTTCGAGGGAGCAGCGCAATCCAGAAATGATTTTTTTTTGTAAATGCGAAGAAGAAAACAAGTGAAAAAGAATGAAGAGATAAAGTCAAGCAAAGACAAAGAGTCGTCTTTTCAAACAAATCAACAAATCATCATCGCTCTTTTTTTTCTTTTGTGTGTGCGCGCGCGCATGCGAGTGTGTGCTCTTGAATTCACCTGAAAACTGTTATAAATCCAAGACCGTTCACTTTAACTACCCGATACTTCAGAGTCCCGCCAGAATTGTGAAGTTGCTAGGAGACCAGCGGAAGGACCAAAGGAAGGAAAGATGAAGCAAAGTGAGATCCGACACCAACAGAGTCACAAATCCGGAATCTTGAAGAAGCATCTGAATCGGACCCGAACAGTCGTCGAACTCAGGAAAGAAGTCAATTATTTGAAAAATAAATAAAAAAATGAGATTGTCTTTCGTGCAGCTCATTTGGTGGTGAGAGTTGGAGGAGGTTTTTCTTCATTTCGCTTTCAGCATTCGCACACAATTTCTGCAGAAATTGCACTTAGTCCAGTTCTGCAAGAATTCATGACCCCGAAATTGAGTTCACTGGCAGTGCTCTGCGCTCCCAAACCGCAGACTTGCAAGTTTGAGTGCGTCCATGTTTTTGTGCGTCCCACCAGGCGGCGTGATGGCGGTGAACGCGTCGGGCCGGGCGTCGGGTCAGCGCGCGCACCTCTACATGCCCAAGCTGAAGGAAAACGACACCCACTGCATCGACTTCCTCTACTCCATATCGGGCCGCGACGGCGCCGGCCCCGGCGCCAGCCTCGGCGCCAACCTCGGCGCCAGCCCCGGCGCCCTCAACGTCTACATCAAGGTCAGGACGTGCGCTTGCGCCGTTAGCGACGGCAGCTAAGCTAGCCGTTCGTGACGGTTGCGTCAAACGTTGTGTTCAGGTGAACGGCGGGGTTCAGAGCAACCCCGTGTGGAACGTCAGCGACAGCGTGACCGACGGATGGCTGAAGGCCGAGCTCGCCGTCTCCACCTTCTGGCCCAACTCCTATCAGGTGACTCGCAAACACGCACACACACAAACGTGACTTTCCAAGCTTGGGTTGCGAAACCTCCCGCAAGTTGTTGCTATTCAAGCCGAGTGCTCACATTGCTGACAAGTACACGCCAGTGTGCGCACGCCAGTGTGTGCGCGCGCGTGCGCGTGCGCACACGCGAGCGAGGGTCAGCAGTGCACGGCAGCCTGTCAGTCTGCTGAATGTTAAAATGGACGTCAAGCATGAAAGAAGCTTGGACTTGTTGCCATTGGACGTTGGGTTGGAAGAGGCAAATGTTCCTCTGCTGCCTCAAGTGGCCAAATGAGAAATGACAAGAGTTGCTGATTTATGCAAAGTTGCTGATGACTGCAATGTTATCATTTGTGATGCCATTGATTCATTTTTGTCTGAAAACATTTTTGGTGACAGAAAATGTTCAGTGGCGAAATGATCACTGATTGAAAAAACTAAAACGATGCATTTTTTAAATAACTGCAACTAATAAAATGTTCAGCCAATCACAGACGAGAAAGGATGAGATGGCGACGCAACCCGACCTTCTGGTCTCCGTCATTTCAGACATCGTGACCACTTGCTTGCGCTCATCTGTTTCTGTTCTCTCGCTCGCTCGGCCCCTTCCTCTTCCTCCTCCTCCTCTTCCTCCTCCTCCTCTTCCTCCTCTTCCTCTTCCAGGTCATATTTGAAGCCGTTTCCGTCCAGGGCCACGCGGGAGTCATCGCCGTGGACGACATTCGCGTTCTGGCTCATCCCTGCCGTAAGTGACATATTCAATGTGTGCACAACTGATGGAGATTATTGACATCGCATTTCACGTCTCTTTCCACCATCTGTGATGTTCTGTCCGCTCGAACCTTGCGTCCTGCTGGATGGCGTTGAGCGCGTTTTTTTGCCCTTTCAGGGAAAGCGCCTCACTTCCTGCGTCTTCAGAACGTGGAAGTCAACGTGGGTCAAAACGCGTCCTTCCAGTGCACGGCGGGGGGGAAGTGGTCTCAGCAGGACAAACTCTGGCTGCAGGTCCGTACGTCCGTCTTGCTTCCAAATTGTATGTTATAAAGTCGTCCAATCAAATGTGAACAGCAAAGCGTCACGTTTGGAAGCAGGAAGTCAATAAAATCGGAAAGGAAATCGGCAAACAAACAAATAGCGAAATCGGTAAAGCGACTAAGTCAAGTGAAGCAGTAAATAAAATTGTAAAGAAGTCACAAATTGCGTTAATAAAGAATTGAACAGAAAAATCCATCAAGTTTCATCCATCGCCATCTTGTGAAATAGCGCCCTCTTCTGCCTTTGCGTCAAATTTCCAAAACGGTTTGACGGATTCCCCGCGCGAGCTTCGATGACTGGACGCCATGACGGTGCCGACCACAACGTGCTCAAATTCTCTTCCGACATTTGGTTGGTCGCGCGACGTTCGCAACGCAGAGCAGTTGCGGCGATCATTTCATTTGACAGCAGGCGGCCATATTGAATACATTTGCTGAATTCTTATTCTGCGAATGCGATCATATTAACCAATCAGAACATCGTGTTCACACTCGCACTGGCACGAAATGTTCTTGCTGCAACAACAACAAACAAAAAAAAGGGTTTGCTTAATGCAGTGAAGACTTTAGTTTCATGTTGCGTTGACATTTGATCTTTTCAACGATCGTTCCGATGAATAAGATGGCACTGTTAGCATCTTTTGAGCTGTCGTTCAAATTGAAGCGTAAAACGGCAAACCTCAGCTCCACTCATTTATGCTAATTGCTAATTGCTAAGAGATGATTTCAGGCCTCCTCGAAGGTCGCAGCTGAAACGCACAGCGGATTAAAAGCTTCGTGCCGACGCCGCCGCCGCCGCTAACCACATCTGCAACGGAGGCAGGAGGGAGGGCGCCACCTAGCGTTAGAAAAACACAATAACAGAAAAAAGAATAAGAACAATCGTTCACCATGTTTGGAATCCATCGGGGACATTTGGCTTCATTGCGCAACATTTTCGTGTGGAAATTGCCGTTTTTTTCTTACAAAAAAGTGCAGAGGAAATACACAAAAGTGCGATAGAGAAAAAAGTGTGGTGTGGCAGAAGAAGAAAAATCGCGAGAAAGCGAGAAGAAGAAGCCCAGATTGTTTCACTGCTTGTAGCGTACGCTAAATTAGCTCGCCTTGCTAACGCCTGCGCATTTGTGCGGGACGCAGCAGTGGAACGGGAAGGACACGGCGCTGATGGTGACGCGGGTTGTCAACCACCGCCGCTTCTCGTCTACCGTCAGCGTGGGCGACACGTCGCAGCGCGGCACCGGCCGATACCGATGCGTCATTCGCACCGACGGCGGCTCCGGAGTGTCCAACTACGCCGACCTCATCGTCAAAGGTAAGCGTGCTTCGTTTGCCTCCGGCCCTTTTCAGCATTTGCTCACAACTCGGGATCAAATTTGGCAAAAGTAAGCGCGCGAGACCCTCAATCTCGTCCACAGTCTCCACATGGCTGCGGGAATCCATTTTTCCTTTTTCTTGCCTCCTCCTGGGATCAAATGGCTGACGTGAGTGCGTTGTTTTCTCGCTGCCCTTAATGTCATGTCATTTGTCTGACGGCGTATTAGGGCCATGTATACATTTAGAGGGGGGGGTGATACGCCCAAGAAAGTGGCACATTTGCCGGGGGGGGGCGGGTCCTAAATTTGTAAGTTTATAAAGTGGCAAATGTACAAGAAAAAAACTCATCAGTTGCGAGTTTATAAAGTGAACAAAAGCGTCGTCCGTTTATGTCATTGATTAATTGTTGCACTTTTGAGAAATGTTCGAACCCTTTGCAACCCTGGCTTGAAGTTGACAGACAACCAAACAGACAACAAAAGATCCGCTCGCTTGTTCAATTTTACACCTGCTGCGTGTGCACGCACGCACGAACGCACGCACGCACGCATACAAGCTTTTGTATACAAGCCATCAAATTGTCCATTTGAGTTGATCTCTTCCCTCGAACGCACGCAGAGAGGCTGTCGTCAAATGAAAAGGCCTCAAATGTCATCTCCCGGCCGCTCGATAAAGCGGGAAAGGAGCGTTCCCGACAGGAAGCGTCCCGCCGAGCGACTTATTGACGCGGCCGGCCCATAATGTGCTTGCGCGGCCGCTGATGGAATTACGGCGATGCGCCCATCGCTCGCTGTCAGCCGTAATGACATCCCGTGTCCCGCCCACTCCCGCCCGCTCTGCTGCCGGCCGCCGTCTTCGAGGAGGACCATTTGGAGTTTTCGTCACGGTTCCTAAAAGGCTGCGAACTTGTTGTCCCCAAAAAAAATTTTCTTGGCGTTCTCGAAATGTGGGCCGTCACGGCTGACCCGTTTTCTGGGTTTGGTCACGCTGAGCCCACCCGGCACCGTGATGTCATTTTCAGCTGCCGTTCCCTCGTCACTTGCCAGTTGGGTTATTGAGCATTCACTCTTTTGCTGATTTGTGACTTTTGTTTTCTGGTCAAAGTATGAACGGGCGCATTTTTCTGGACGAACGCAATATGAACCCTAAAAACTGCAAGTGGGGCACAAAGAACACGTTTTCGTAGAGAACATGTTTGACTTGACTTCCCCTTTAAAGCCGGTAGCGTCTTTAGCCCCTCGTGCTAGCGAGCTCGCTTCTTATCAGGTAAACAAGCACCCGGGGAGCTAGCTAGGGAGCTAGCTAGCTAGCACCTGGAGCTAAAGCCAAACTGTGTCAGCTTTTTTACTTTCTGGACCTGGATTTGCCACCTCCGTCCACATGTCGCCAGATTTGAAGAGTCCCAAGCACTTTTTGGGGACTAAATCTTGAGGAAAAAGTCATTTGATGTCAAGCAAGTCGTCTGCAAATCTTTGTTGTTTTTCGAAGCCAGTTTGACTTGGCAGCGTACAATTTGGTCGACGCGTCTGTCATGAGAAGACCCACAAAAAAAACCGTCTCAGATCTCGGCTCGGTTCCTCAAACAAATCTCGTCCACACAAAAGCGCTTCAAGACGTGCGTGTGTCCAAAAGAAGACGCTGAGGACGTTTAACGGCCGCAATGTAGATGCCAAGCCATGGAGGGGCGCTGTAGCGGAAAGCGTAGAAGAAGAATCAGCCATGAAGACCAACACTTTTTTTCCTTCTAACTTTATTGCAATCTACAGAACAAACATGTATCGAAAGAACATGAAAAAGACGAAGACAATGGCGGCTGATTCAAGTACAACGCCGCTTGTTGAACGCGGGAATAAAGAAGCCAAATATGTTGCTGCGAAAGCAGAAGCAAGCGAAGGAGGCCAAGCAAAACCACGACCACACGGCGAGCCGCCATTGTTGTCGACAGAATGACGGGCACGCGAGAATTGGCGCATACGTCATCAAACTGCGACACTGCGTCGTCACGGCGCTGCGACCGTTACGTCATCGCCGGAGGCGTCTCCTGCATATGGCGTGCGGACGGACGCGTTTCGGAATCTGTCCGCTCTGGAGCTCGCTTTCAAAAGTCATCGCTTTCAAAAGTCATCGCTTTCAAAAGTCATCGCTTTCAAAAGTCATCGCTTTCAAAAGTCATCAATTTCAAAAGTCATCGATTTCAAAAGTCATCGCTTTCAAAAGTCATCGCTTTCAAAAGTCATCGCTTTCAAAAGTCATCGCTTTCAAAAGTCATCGCTTTCAAAAGTCATCGCTTTCAAAAGTCATCGCTTTCAAAAGTCATCGCTTTCAAAAGTCATCGATTTCAAAAGTCATCGCTTTCAAAAGTCATCGCTTTCAAAAGTCATCGCTTTCAAAAGTCATCGCTTTCAAAAGTCATCGCTTTCACGCTCCGAAACGGCGCCGTCGCGTGTTGACGAACGGCCTCAACTTGTGAGGATTCATTGAAAGCGGCTTTGGTGCGAACGAGGCCTCAGTCGCCATTTTTGGGTCCTTTTGTGCATTTCTAGCCGCTTTTCAAAGATGAACACCTCCGAGACAGATGCTCCATTGTGAAGCGTTTGAGGTGCGCGTGGGCGGGGCTTGTCGGCGCTGATGTCATGAAAAGGAAACGTATTAGCATTGAACCGTGTTCTGTTCGATTTGTTCGCAATGATGACTTGAACCTTTCATCGGTCACAAAAGATGTTGGAATTTTGTGTGCGTGCGTGCGCGCGCGCACGTGCAACCACAAGCGTGTCACGTTCCGATGAGTTCAGGGACGCAAAGTGTCATTACCATCTGTTAGCGCCACACACACGCGCATGCAGCGCGCGTTCGTGTGCCTTTTAGTGTGCATGCAGCTCAGGTGTTGTTCGCCGTGCGTCCCGCCAGGGGAAATAGTCCATGATGCCGTCACTGAACAATATCGCACACGCACGCACACACACGGAAAACCTTGTGTGTGTTTTCATGTGTGTGTGTTGCTAAATCTGGCTCCTCTCTTCTCATCCCTCTGGCAACATTTGGAGTTTTGTATTTTTATTTTTTCTCTTTGTGATGTTCAACATTTTTTGGGGGAGGGGCATGCACCTGTGTGCGTGTGTCCTGGAGCGCTCAAATGGCCGTGTGCCCTTTTACCTTTCATCCGTGAGCATTTGTGCGTGCGTGCGTGCGTGCGTGCATTCATCCTCCTGTGTGGATAAGTGAAATCGGGGTTAATTAGTGTTTAGTGCACTCAGGTGTGACCAAAGACGCTAGCTGTGTGTGTGCGTGTGCGTGTGTGTGTGCGTGTGTGAAACAAACTTGCGTGTGTATTTTTGTGTGTATTCGCATTTGTGTGTGTGTGTACACGTGAGTTCCACATTCCAAACTTGCAAATATGGAGCAAGATCACTTGCTGTTGATTTAAACTCTGCAAAAGGCTGAAAGGATCGGAACCAAAACTGACTTCAACTCCGCAGCAGATGACTTCCTGTGAAACATCCAATTAGGTTCTTAGGTCGTGCCTTTGGGCGTGGCCTCTGTGCCTTTTTTTTGTGGCCTTCCCCACGATAAACATGTCTGCCAAATGATGTCATATTGCAAAGTGAAATTTTTTTGCGATTCGCATCAAAACGTGGGACTTTTTAGTCTGCGGTGTGTTCGGCGCTTCTCCGTTTGCTGTTGCTCTCAAAATGGCTGCGGGGGCTCAAATATTTGGCAGCGTCGTGTCCATGCATCACCGTGTGTAGTTTGTGTCGTCGTGCTGCTGCCGTGCGCGCGTGCGCGCGCGTGCGCGTGCGTGTCGTCTGTCCGTCAGAGATAAGACTCAGTGGGGTGGAGTTTAGATACACAACTGCCAATCAAAGCCAGTGGAGGTGTGTGCGCGTGTGCGTGTGCGTGTGTGTGTGTGTGTGTGCGTGTGTGTCCCACTCCAGACTCTTTGGCTGGTCCTGAAGCTGATGGTGGTCCCAAAATAAAACCCGCGTGTGTGTGTGTGTGTGTGTGTGCGCGTGTGTGTGAGTTGCCCACATCCATCTTATATTTATTTGTCCACGCCATCCAAATCAATAGACGTGTGCGTGGACAGCAGCGCTGGCGCGGAGGCCCGCCGGGTTGTGCCCCCGCACGTTGTTGTCCTCCACGAGAAGCCGACGTGTCCGCATTTGGCAACAACAAAAACAACGCAGGTTGTGTGCCGGCCCGGAATTGTGTGCGCGTCGCTGCGGAATCAACACAATTGTTGACATCGCCTTCGAGTCTCCTCGGCGACATTCCAAATCCGAGGAGGGGAAAAGTGCTGCCTTGAGATATGACCTGAATTTGCTCTGTCAGCGCACTCATCTCAAATCATCTTTTCCTGTTGAAATGAATGAAAATGCAAGGAATCCATTCCAGCCCCGTCCAAAGCAAACACGCACAAATTGGTTGCAACGTGTATTTGAATGGGGGGGGGAGGGGGGGGGGGCGGTTATGATATAAAAAAAATCATGCATCATCGAACAGAATTAAAAAGAAACTCGTTTTTGCTGGTATATGCAGAGGATAAAGAATATATATGACTGCGGGTACTGTGATATTTTCTGTTCCTTTTTATTCAGTCTGTTGCTAAAAGGGTTGAAGAATAGAGAAGCTAATCAGCGTTAGCGTTAAGCTAATCGACTGGGTGTAATCATTTGTTGGCATTCAGTTTGACAGGAAACCTCAAATTGGAGTGATCTGTTTCGCTAATACAAATAATGCGAGTCCTTAAGTTACGATGGCGTTGCGTTCCTACACTGGCGATGTAACCCGAATTTCGAATGAAGTCGGATTTCACCGTTAAAGTTGATATTTACATCAAAATACTTTGTACAGTAATAAAAAAAACAGCACATATTTGCCCGACCTGGAAGAGCCGTAACCAATATTTGGTGTTTCCGCATGGATTGCTGATGACAGCAGAGCGCAGCGAATTGAAATTGAAACACGGAAACGTGACACGGCGAGCCGAGCGGCCGAAGCGCGTCCGTTGCTGGAGGTCACAACAACGCAACTTGAAAAAACGCGTACGACTCCATGCACGACAAACAGCATAACAACAGCAAGTGTCAATGAAATCGCAGATACAGGTTCAAAAAAAAAATGCTGCTGTTTGTAACTGTTTTGTTTTGCTTCCCGTTTATTTCGTGTCATTTCACTGACGTGAAAACAGGAAGTATTTTAGCGCGGCCTCGTTTTTGCCAAATTCTCATTTTCGAACCTTCAGGCACGATTATTGACGTATATTGAAAGTGAGGACGAAAGGGAGTCCGTCGACTGTGAAAACACGGGTTCCGTTTGACACTTTGCAATATTTTCATGATGTTACATTTTTGTAATGTGTTTTTTTTTCAAATGTGTTGAAAGACCTTGAAAAGAACGGAAGTGCCATAAATATTAAAATTAAATATTATTAAAATATTAAAAGAGGGCATTTCTATATCTGGCTTTGGACTCCTTGTGGGCGTGGTCTGGAATCGATTTGCCGCCATTTGGATCTGCATTTCAATCAGAATCGCGCAACACTTGTTGGAATGTGAGGAATGTGCCAAACTTTGCTTTTGAGCGTTTCACACCAAAAATGTGGAGGAAAACAAAAAAGTCGTCTTATCAGGAAGTTGTGAAGTCGTCGTTGATATTCCGTCACCATCCTTCCTTTCCTTTCATGTGCGTCATGTGCGTCACGTGTGCGCGCGTGACGACGCAATCGGACGCTTCTGAGAGAATTTGGGAGGAGGAAGATAAGTAATGCATGAGCAGGTATGAGGAAGAGGAGGACGAAGAGGAGGACGAAGAGGAGGACGAAGAGGAGGACGAAGAGGAGGACGAAGAGGAGTGGAGGGTGAAAAGTTGAACCTGGAAACATCAGCAGCCGCCATTTCCGCACCTGCTCCAGGAGGCTTTCAAGTCGCACGCACAAATTCAAGCACGCTTTCAAATCAAACGTTCACATCTGCTTTGGAACTTTCCAGACTGGATGAGAGTCACAGCACGCGCACGCGCACACGCACGCTGGTCACACCGAAGCGACAGCGTGAGTTTGACGTGAGCACTCGAGAATAAACCGCGGCCAACGAGTCCCCCGCACACTTGCCAGCAGCTGTCAATCAAACGCACGCACGCACGCACGCACGCACGCGCGCGCACCCGAAAGAGCCAAAGCAAGCTCCGGCACACGCGGAGTCGCCATTTGAAGGATTTGTGTTTTTGATTCAATATTTAGAATTGAAGACTTCGTTGATCAACGCTTCGGCCTTAACCCTTCCACTGCGCGTGTGTGCGTGCGCGTGCGCGTGTGATTGACAGCCGGCCGGCCTGGCGGGCCCGCAGCCTCCATCCATAAATTGTCTTCATAAATATTCCGAAGCGGCCTTGAGGGAAGCCAAATATTCGGGTCAGCGCACCTTCTCCCACATGTTAATAAAGCCAGTCAGTGTATAAATCTAAATCCAAATATGAATATAAATAAATAAATGTTTGTGCGCTCGAAATGGAAGTCATAAAGCAGCCAAAAGCTTTTAGATGTGACGGCTCGCTTTTCAACTCGCTGTCAACAAACGTGACAAATGAGCCCAACACTTTTTCACTTCTTACTTTTCATCCAAGCCTTTTTTTCTTTCTCTCCTTTCACTTGACTTTAGCGTCACTTAGCAGCGGGAAATACTCTCACCCTGGTTTTTATCAGGAAACCCACGACGTCACAAAACTTCAAGTCTAAACTTCTGCTGGCTTTTAAGACGCGGGTTCGTAAGACGTGTGTGTGGCTCTTCTCATATCTCGCATGTTTACCAAATTTGAACTTGATCAGCAAATTTGGCTTTGGGGGCTGCATTAAAAAAAATAATAAAAAAAATCTTTTTTATTATCCACGTTGAGAGGAATTAGTTGAGGCGGCTGGGGCATCTGGTTCGGATGCCTCCTGGGCGCCTCCCTGGGGAGGTGTTCCGGGCATGTCCTACCGGCAGGAGGCCCCGGGGACGACCCAGGACACGCTGGAGAGACGACGTCTCACGGCTGGCCTGGGAACGCCTCGGGATCCCGTCGGAGGAGCTGGCTGAAGTGGCTGGGGAGAGGGAAGTCTGGGCTTCCCTGCTAAAGCTGCTGCCCCCGCGACCCGACCCCGGATAAGCGGAATTGAAGACGGAACGGAACGGAATAAAAAAAAAAGTGCAGTGTGCTGCTGCTGAACCTCGACGCTGATTTATGAGCAAATGTCAATCGATATGAGGACTCCCAATAAAACGTCTTTTTTCCTTGCGCAGCGCCACCCACGCCCATCGCCCCGCCTGAGCTGCTGGCCGTGGGCGCCACCTACCTGTGGATCAAACCCAACGCCAACAGCATCATCGGAGACGGGCCCATCATCCTGAAGGAGGTGGAGTACCGCACGACCTCGGGAAACTGGGCCGAGAGCCACGTGGTGGACGCGCCCACCTACAAACTCTGGCACTTGGACCCCGACGTGGAGTACGAGATCAAGGTGCTGCTGTCCAGACCCGGCGAGGGTGGGACGGGACCCCCGGGACCGCCTCTGGTCACCAGGACCAAATGCGCAGGTATCGTACACAAGAGGAGCTTTAAAAAAAAATGTTTTATCAATAGTTAGGTTTCCATCCTCCCACTTTTATTCCAATTTTCAAGAAATGCGAAAAAAACAAAAAAGAATGGAAACTCGAAAATTCGAAAAAGGGACCAAAATCTCTTTGTAATTAATTAAAGAAGCGAATATTAATACAATTTTAGATGGAAAAACAGCAAAGTAACGCTTCGGTTGATCAAGAATTACAAAAGCAAACTTGTCGCTTCCTGGTCTTCTTCTTCTTCTGCTGCATCACATCTCTTAATGGTGTATAGCGCCACCTACAGCGGCGGAGTCCCCTCTCAATATTGGCAAAAGAAGAGCAGATGGAAACGGCACAAGTTGCATGTCCGCATTTTCAATATATTGGCTTAAAAAATGCCAACAATTGGATGAAAACCTTTTTCCAGAAAAAATACTTATTGATGCTCTTATGATTTGGAATGTCTTGTAAAAAATAAAACAAATAAAATAGGTTGGCATTGTCAAATTTGGACTTTTTGGCCCCAAAAAATCATTAAACTAAACGTATTCAAGCAATATTAATTCTTATGGAGTACGTTTTATTAGAAAATTTACCCCAAAATAAAAATATTACTTTATACTTTATAAGATGATAATTTTCTTCTATGATATCATAGGACTATTCTTGTAAAATTGTGACATTTTAACCTTGAAAAACATGCAAATTTATTCTCGCATGATTACAACTTTTTTTGTGTAGGAAAAAACAACACCTTTTTGGTAAATGTAGTGCTATGGCGCTGAGAGCCCTTTACAAAGGCTCACAAGCAGCCGTTCGCATGCGCACAACATTCGGACGCCAGCGGAAGGCCAGATCCACTGAGAGCAAATTGGGCTTCGGTCTCTTGCTCAAGGGCACTTCAACATTGTCAAGGTTGAGGGTTGAACCCGCAACCTTCGGCTTGGGAGATGACCACTCTACCGCTGAGCCATGCCGCAAAAAATTTGAATCATTAAGTGATTCATTTGTTCATTTTTTGTCAATTTTATATCATCCAAATGCATTCTAGCAACATTAGGAACAAATACAACAAAAGTAATGGCTTTTTTAAAACGATAATGTTGAGACGTGGCGTCAGGTCGGAAGCGACGGGAAGCTGTAAAAAGGGGAAGACCAGAAAGGTTGGGTTCGGGTTCGGAGGCGATGGCTGCGCAAGCCGGCGAGGTTAAGCACCTGAAGGCACCGTCTAATTGGCTGACAAAGGAAGAGTGACGGGCCCGCCGGCCGACCTCTGACCCGAAGGGAGGTGACGACAAATGTCAGGGAAAACCTCAGAATGGACCTCGTTAGGCTAATGTCCTTTGGCCAATTAGAGACGGCCGGAGAAAGAAAGAAAATGTCTTCTTTTATTTTTCCGTCCCGCTGGCTCGTCTGAAACGTTTCATCAAAAAAAAAAAAAAAAAAAAAGCAGCCGTAAAAAGCAAACGGATTGATGAAAGGCGGCGGGAGGATTGATGTGTGCTGAAGTCCCATCAAAATGTCTTTTTACAAGCGAGCGCTCGTCAATCTTTAGCGCCGGCCGCAGCGCGACCGCTCTCAAGACTTCGCATCTTTCAGGGCGATTGTTGTTGTACATTAGTGAAGGAAACGGCCGACTGGTCGCCGCCAATCAAGCGCAGGGCACGTACACACCAAGTTTGAATTTATGATTTGTGTTATTGAAATCAAATAAAAGCCAAAATGCTTTCAAATACAGGAAGTCCTCAAGTTACGGCCGAGTTCCGTTCCCGCGCTGGCGATGTCGTCCCCAAAAAGTCGGATTTCTCCACGTTTAAGTCCATCTTTACATTCAAATAATCTGTACAGTCATTTTAAAAAACATATTTGCGTGAGCCAAAAGACGGCGGAACCAATATTTTGTGTTTCCGAACGGGCATTCTTGCTGACGGACGGCGGGGCGGAGCTAATTCACTTGAAAATGGCCTGCTTACTGTGGGAAATTAACCAAAAAAGAAGTTGCTCCGGACGAGGCACGGGCGCCGTCAAGTCGAAACCACCTCGCTGGCGTGCGACCTCGCGTGCGACCTCGCGTGCGACCTCGCGTGCGACCCCGCGTGCGACCTCGCGTGCGACCTCGCGTGCGACCTCGCGTGCGACCTCGCGTGCTTGAGGACTCGCTCTAACTTACACAAGAAGGTCAAACAGTTGTTTGAGAATTGCACTTGACTTTATTAAAAAACACTCAATGACTTTTTTTTTTATTATCCTGCACTTGACAATACTCGATATCGCCACAAAACCTAAAACCAATACTAAAGTCAATAAGAGGTCAACTGAAATGAAAAAAAGAAAAACTAACCAATGCTCGTGAAAAATTCAAAAGTGTTCCTTTGCTGGTTTTGACAAACAACACGTTATGTAAAACAACAAACGCTCACCAATAGTCTGGTAACCCTGATGCTGTAGGTTCGATCCCAGGCCCCTGTGAGCATGTGGAGGTGCCCTTGAGCAAGATGGTCACGCTTCAGTTGAGTCCAAACGGAAAGCGTGTTAAGGCGGAAAAGCCACAAATCAATCAAGTGGCATTTCGCGCTGCTAACGGGAACGTACGTTGGTACGAGGTGGAGGAGTTGAGAAGCCATCTTGCGCAACATTCCTCATCATCTCAACAATAATCCCGGCAGCAGCTTTCGGAAAGCCGACCTCACAAATCCGGCGGCGGGCTCCAAAAAAAAAAAGAAGAAGCGCTGCGGAGGGTTGACGTCTGTTGACGTCTGTTGACGCAAAGCCACTCAAGCTCGCACCGACACGGCAGCACTTTTACAAAGACTTCCCCCCCAAAAAAGGGTTAAGAACCTCTGGTTTAACGAGTCAAAGTCTGCACAAATAAATACATTTTGCACAGCAGAAAAAAATGCGGGTCTGAAATAAAGAAATAAGCGGACTCATCAAACATGTTTGTATTTCCAAAAGTCAGAAAGAACATTTGCCAATATTCATAATTCATTCATAACTTTCTTTCTCAATTGGGGCGATCTTGCAAGGTGGCTAGAAAAGACATCAGCTTGGGCGATAGCGCCCTCTAAGGGATTATCCGTGCAATGCAGGTGTCAGATCGTATACAACGGGGTTTTAATGGGAAAAAAAACTTTCTATTCATTCATAATGTCGTGTATTTAATATGATATGTTTGCCGTGAGACGGTTTTAATTTGCAAAAAGTTGATTTTAATTCAATGGAGATTGCTTTCATGAACGTCAACAATTGGAAATTGTTATCTGAAAGTTGTCTGTCCTTCCCATGCAATCTTTGTGTCGTCAACATTTTCCTTTTCCTCGTCTTGAATCGTGCGCTCTCGTGTAGTGTGCGCGCATCGTTTTCCCATGCGTCGCTTTTCCCTGCAGCTCTCAGTGCTCGTTAGACGTTGGACAAAGAACAGAGGGGTCGCTCAAGTCTCGTAATGAGCTTGCCGCGCACGCACGCACGCACGCACGCGCGCACGCACGCACGCACGCACGCACTTGATGCGGCCATCGGTCAACACTTTTCATCTTGGTTTCATCCCCAAGTGTGTCTGCGTGTGTTTAAAACTGACAAACACACGCACACGCTACAAGATTTGCCAACAGTCTCCACAATCTTCTCGACCGTTCAACAATGTTGAAAAAACAAACATTCGGCAACATTTCGCAGCGTTCACAATTGACATTTACCAACCTTCTTTATTATTTCAACTTTCCGCAACGTTGTCCGACATTTTTCACTCGGCCTCCTTTTGTGATAAAAATCCCGTTGAGTTCAATTTTGATGCTGATTGCTCGTCAAATCGACACGCAAATGACAAAAATGTCATTTTGATCTTCACAGCTTCGCCTCCAGAAAAGCAAAAATCTACTGATGAGCATCAAACGCCATCAAGTTGAACATTCCAGGAAAGAGCAAAACATTTTGCAAATCACTTTTCTGACCAAAGATCCAATATTTTCCGATGTTGTCCAACTTTCTCCAACATGTTTTAACGTTCCACAACGATCTAAATATTGTTTGTCAGTGTTCGCTAACGTCCTCCAAATTCTTCCGCGGCTTTTGCAGCTTTCACAATTTCGTCGTCATTCGACAATCGCAAATATTTGGCAAACGTTCCGAGCATTCTTTAATGTTCTGCATTTGAAAACCGATGAGCTGTCGATGAATCGTTGCTGTTATGCAAAATGTTCATTTCCATTTCCAATATCATGCAAATGTCAAATCTTTTCCAATTGTTGTTCCTCTTTTCCCCCAAATGGACCCAAATCTCCCAACGTTCTCCAACATTTGCCAAACTAGTCTCCAACTTATCGTCGATGGATGTTTTGCTGCCAAATGTCCTCGAGACAAACGGACGTTCGAGACAAACAAAGTAACAAAGACGCGAAAGAAGACGGCGGATCCGTTTGGGCTCCTTTAAATGTTTTCAGTTGGCGAGCAGCGCCTGCTGACGTTCCCTTCACGCTTCATTGGCCCTTTCTTGACTCCTCTCTTCCATGCGGGCATCATTGCCCCCCCCTCCCCCCCCTGCCCGCCCTCCCCATCTACTCATCCTCCCCTTTTGCTCCCCCGTGGATGCTAACTTTAGCGAAACTAGCTCGTTGCCCGGGAAACAAATCTGCCCCAGCAGGCCAATTATGAAAGCGGACCAATTAAAGCCCAACCTGTGTGCTCTTTAATGCCTTTCATGCTGTCAGCCCATTGGCTACGACACGTACACACACACACACACACACATAAGCCCCCCCCCCCCCCACACACACAAACTGTATATGAGGCATCTCGACTGAAGAGGATTTTTCACATTTTGTCCTCAAGTAAGTTGCTCACGCACACACGAATGCACACGCATGCCTTTGGGCACACACAAACACACACACACGTATGCATCTGCACAATCGCACACACACACACACACTGCCAGTTTGCCCCCCCCCCCCACACACACACACACTTTGTCCTCAAATAAATTGCTCAGGCACACACGCACACACACGCACGCACGGGGATCCAAATGGCGCTGCAGACGGCAGACATCAATGGCGTGTAACTACAAAAGAAATGAAAAGAAAGACGCACTCCAACAAGACGGCAATAAAAGCAAAGTGAGAGAAATAACAAGACCTTCCTCAACTCTGAGTGTGTGTGTGTGTGTGTGTGTGTGTGGGGGTGTGTGTGTGTGCATGTGTGTGTGTGTGTTTGATATAATGCTGTTGGCGCCGACTTGCAAGACGTCGTCAGCGAGACCAAAAGGCAAACGCAAAAAAGAATTTGAGGCTGTGATTGTATTTGGCCACGAAAGGTCGTTTTTCAAAGGGGCCCTGAACGCAGCTCAACGGATGATGTCACTCAGCTTTCATTTCGGAAGACAACATTTGTCCGTCCAATCGGGTGTTCGAAAAGCGCCTGATACGGACCCGACGGAGCCGACGGAACCGCCGGCGCTCGTTATCTTGATAGCAAGAGAAGTGTGTGTCAATCTCCCGCTGGGCTGCGACCAGTCAGATTATCCGTCCAGATTAGCTGCTCTCCGTCCATTGCTGGATTAAAAAGATGGCGGCAGTCAAGCCACTTTTTAGGGGGCTAATCTGGCCCAATGGGATTATTTGGCTGCGTCTGTTTGCCGGATTGAGCGATGGCGGCTTTTCAGGATTGCTGAAGATGTTTCGTCAGAAGACGCAGAAGAACAGTTTGGGATTTTCCTTCACGGAGGTTTTGACCTTCTCTTGACTTTTGTTTGTTTGATGTCGTTTTTAAAGCACTTTTGGCAAACGGTCCGCCGTGTTCGTCACAAGAGCTTTCGTGCGACAGATTTTCACAAGAGCTTCTAAACGTCCATCTTTGGCCAAGAGCAGATTATCCGGATCCAGTCAGCCCATCACTTGTCGAGATTCTTTCCTTTAAGTCGGCACGCAGACTCCTTAAAGCCCGCCGATCCTCGCGGGGGTCCGCAAACACGCCACGCGATCGCTCCAAATTCGCAGACCACCAGAGCCTCTTCCTCTTTTAATCCGGTCGCTCGATACTCCAAAATATCAAACGCAATCCCGATCAGATGGCTTTAATCCCGTCTATCATCGGGCTAATCTGGCCCGGGTTCTTAAATCCATGTGCAAACAAACGCAACATTGGCGAAGGAGTTTATGAGATGGAGTTTTTGGGGGTCTTTTTTTGTGGTGCTTTACAGATTGGGAAGATTTGAACAAAAATCCAGAAGACCAAAAAATGAACCCAATTTGTTTTCAAGTGAAATAAATAAGTTTGTGGTTTTGTCCCTCCTTTTTGCATCCTGCTGCTTCCAAGCACAGAAACACGCCAGGAAGGCGTAGTTAGCATATTAGCACTTTGAACATTTGTTTGGGCGGGAAAAGTCCTAATGGTTGAAAAGTGCTTGTCAGCGACTTCCTTTGGCTTTCTGCGACTAAAATGTGCTCAATGGAACGCACGCTGCAAAAAATCCAATCAAACTTCAAACACACGATGGCATCTTTCCAAAATAAAAAGTCAATTATGAGGATTTGTTTTTAATCGAGAGACCATATTAAGAAAATGAAGTCATCATTCTAAGCCATATAATGACGTGACGAACGAGACGAAATGCAATTTCTGCAGAAACTGTTTGGGAATGCTGAAAGCTCAACGGATTGTTTATGAAGTCAATTGAAAGATACATTATGTGAAAATGACAAAGTAATCATTGTAGTTAAACGATAAATGAATAAAAAAAAAAAAAACTTGAATCCGGGAGGCAAGTTGAAATTTAGATGGGAAAGTGGAAAAATGCAACAACAACATTTTTTTTGGAGTGAGTTTCGTTTTGTGCAAATCAAGCCAGAAAGTTGTGAGTGCAATTGCGCTGCTTTTGAAGCAAGTGTTTTGCGTCTGGTCCAGATCCGGTCCACGGGCCGCAGAACGTCAACGTGGTGGACGTGCGCGCACGACTCTTGACCATCCAGTGGGAAACGTTCGGTTACGCCGTCACGCGGTGCCACAGCTACAACCTGACGGTAGCGCAACAGCCCATCGCCATTTTGTCGTCCCGGAAATGTCCCAACGCCTTTGACGCGCGCTCCCCTGGCCCCCTGCAGGTGCAGTACCAGTACGTCTTCAACCAGCAGGAGTTTGCGTCGGAGGAGCTGATCCAGACGTCTTCTCGCTACACCCTGAGGGACCTGCGGCCGTCCGTCACCGTCAGGCTGCGGCTGGTCCTGGCCAACGCCGAGGGCAGCAAGGAGAGCGAGGAGATCGTCAAGCAGACCGAGGAAGACGGTGAGAGACAGAGCGGGAGAGCGGGAGAGCGGGAGAGAGCGGGAGAGAGCGGGAGAGAGCGGGAGACAGCGGGAAACGCCAAACACCGTCTCGCTTCATTTAGTCTCGATTCACTTGGAAATTCAACCCGCACTTCCTGTCCCAGTTGTTTTGTCCAATTTCTCTTACTGGTGGTGTCCCAATACTTTTGTCCACAGACAAGCAGCTTGATCAAAACAATCAAAAATAAACAACAGAATCAATCATGTAACGAATGGCGGACGCATGTTTTTCATAATCCGCAGCGGACGTAATCCGGGAATCCGCTAGCGGAGTTTAGCATCGGAAATCGTCAACGACACGAACAAAAGATTGCGCTCGTCCGCGCGGATTACTGACACGCGTCGTCGCCGATGAGCGACGCACAACGTATGGAACCAGAAAAATTTGATTTTTTTGTGTGTGTTTTTGGGGGGTGACAACAAAAAAAATCATTCAATCAAGACAGGAGCAGTAAATATGACAAAATGTCCATTTTAAGTAAAAAAACAACAACAACCCCAAAACAAAACAAAAATCATTATAATGCAAATGAAGGAATGTAAATAAACCAACAATAGTTCATTAACAATAACAAATGTGAGTGTTTTTTGAACAAGGAAAAATATACATTTTTTATAATATATATATATTAAATACTATACTAATACTATTAAAATACAATCCTTTTTTCCCATTTCATGATAAAGAATAAATGAAATGATAAAAACATAGAAAATAATTGAAAAATATTGAATACAGGATAAGACAGGGAGAGGAGAAGTGGCAATCAAACAGGCCAAAACACAGATCAATACATTGTAATTACACAAATATTGTAAAATGCCCCAAATTAATAAAGAAAACATCAAATCAAAATCAACACAATGCAATCAAACAAATGCATTCATGTTGTACAATTCTTAACTAAACTAAAGATCCACTTTTCCTCCTTGAGAAATGTTTTTTTTTTGGGAACATTATTAAGATTCCAACTGAACGCCAAAGAGGCTCGAAAAAGTGGGTTGAGCCGACGATCAAACGCAAAATGTTGGAAGGAGACGAGAGGAAAATCCTGCAAAAGTCCAAATCGGTCTCTTTTCTTCTCCAAGTGGTCTCGGCGTGAAAGCGCCGCTCGCCGGCGCTCGCCTCCTCTTTTGCCGCCATCACGCAAACACAACAAATTGATTTCAAAGACGTTTTCAAGCAAACAAAAAGGACCACCTGATAAGAAGTAAAAGAAAAAAAGAAAAGCGGCGGGTTCTCGATGGCCGAGCTGGAAGTTCATCACGTTCAGGTCGGCGTGTTCAAAACGCACACGCACGTTCTTTCGTCGACTCGCGAGCGCGAAGCCTTAACATACTTTAACGTGCACGCAAACGTCTTTTACACGGCAGCCCAAAAAGCGGGACACGCACGCATGCACCCGCGCGCGCGCGCGCGCACGTTGAATGATAAGGCGGCCGACGTAAAGGACGGCGGCATCTAATTGCGTTTCTTTGTGCGGCTGATTTGATTTGCGGGGCCTCATCATCAACGCCTTTTAATTAGCGAACGAAAATGCTCTTTGTCGCGCTTTGCAGGCGATTTGCTAACGCGCGCGTCGGCGGAAAACATTCTTCATTACATGGCGGAGGTGTCGCCGCAGCGCCGCGTGATGGATGGCGCTCGTTACGCCCTTGAAAACGCTTTCGCTCGCTTACAAATGTCATTTCGCTTTGCTCTTTTTTTCACCCCAAAAACAAACGCAAACGCGCTACAAACAGCAAACGTGGACCGGACTTTAGTGTTGAACTCGCCAACCTTTTTCCCTGTCGGTCGCTGGGCAGGAAATCGGAAAGTAGTATAACGTGTGTGCTTGTCGCTAGGCAGATTTCACTAGTGTGTCACAATCAGGCTTATTATAGCTTTGGAATTTTCATTTTAGTTCATTTTTATTTCATTTGGAGTCTTTGACTTTTTTTTAAATGTTGTTACTTTTAAGTGAGTTACTTTTCAGGGTGGTTCGTTTTAGTTATTTAAAAAATGATAGTTAGTTTCATTTATTTTCATTTTTTGTTGAATGTGTATTACTTAAATCCAGGTCCAGAAAGTCAAATCCTTGCCACAGTTTGGCCATTGATGCTAGCTAGCTAGCTAGCTAGCTAGCTCCCGAGCAGTTAAATGAGCACCATGGGAGCTAGCCAGGGAGCTAGCTAGCTAGCTAGCTAGCATCAATGGCCAAACTGTGGCAAGGATTTGACTTTCTGGACCTGGATTTAGGTTTTATTTTATTTCGTTAACGACATTGTTTTTTGAATTTTCGTTTTTTCTTTCTTCGTGAACTAAAACAACTTTGGTCACGATGGTGTCGTGCGTGTGCGCAGTGCCCGGCTCTGTGCCCAAGGAGTCCCTCCAGGACACGCCGTACGAGGACAAGATCTTCCTGCAGTGGAAAGCGCCCAACGAGACCAACGGCGTCATCACCCAGTACGAGGTGAGGTCAAGGTTCAAACGCGCCGTCACGTGGCGCAAACGCCGCAATCAAAGTTCGTTTTGTAAACTGTCAAAGCACGGTTATCAATCAATCAATTGGCAAGATTATGAACTCATTCACTGGCAGCCGTTTTCACTGAAGCAACCCCCGTCGCTCCCGACTGGTTTATTGGATTTTGACTGATTTTGCAAGGCTCTCAGAAATGTTGTGTTCTATTGCTAAAAAAAAATCAGTTTCAGAATATAGCTAAGTTTCATCACTATGCACATTCCTGGTGAAAACGCTGACAAAATGAGCTTTTTTGCAACATGGCCCGGGTTGATCTCTTATACTCTGCTGCCACCTGCTGGCCGTTTTTGTAATTATGACCATTGCTTCACCCGTTCTCTTCAGGTCATAGGCTGCATCAAAGCCTTCTGTATGCTCTAGCATTAAATACATAAAAACGTACAAATACGTCTTTGGGACATTTAAAAGAAAGGAGCAAATGAGTTTATCGAATAAAATAGAGCCAGTTCAAAGAAACAGATGTCAATTCGGACTTAGCTGCACTTGGGAAAAAAATGTGTTTGTTGCTCTTGTATTGTGACCTGATGAGTTTGTTAGTGTGGGAAAAAAAAAACGATTCTGTCAAGTGATTCGATTTGGAAAGTTCCGATTCTCCGATTGGCTTTTCTCATTTGACTCGGCACCGGTTGTTGCGCAGCCCTCCTCGGCGCGGAATGTTGCTCGCTTGGCATCCAATCGTTAGGCGGTCCCAAAATAACAAACCACATGCTGCTTCACCAAGACATTGGTTTCCATTTCCATCACATCCTTGTCGCATCGTTGCGTAATTTGCTCATCTTTCGCAACTTTTCTCCATTTTTTCGTCCTGCCACCGTTTTACCTCCGCTCGCTTGAAAAACAGCCTCTTTTTTTTTACCTGTCTTTCATTAATGCCGAGTCTATTAAGCGCGCCGTGTTCTACTAAACACATCCGAGGCCCGGCACAATGCTCGCCATTAGCGATAATGACCATAATTGCGCCTATTGTGGGATTAAAGGCATCATCTGCTACATCTGAAGGTTTCTGTTGTCTCTTGTGTTTTTGAACCCGCCTTTGCTTTGCGTCTTTGGACAATGGGCCGGGCCGGTCGGAAGAGGGGGGGGGGGGGGGGCAGACGAGTGCAGGTGGAGAGCGAACAGCGGGGAGAGATAAGCCGGCGTTAGAAGAAGAAGAAGAAGAAGAAGAAGCGCGAGCCGTGATACGTTGAATGCAAATCCGTCGCCTCTCTTGAATGTCTTGAGATAATTGCGGCTAATTACGGGATTAAAAGGAGGGTGTCGAGTGGAGGTTGGCGAGGGGGGGGGGGCTGTGTGGCTGTGTGTGGGTGTGTGTGGGTGGGGGGGGGTGCTTTTAAGTATAGTTTGTCACAAACGTGTAATATATTTTTGAAGTTTTATTTTGCCACAAAAAAAAACACACACTCAAAAAAATGGCTTGGATCTTAAAGTCAGTCAGTGCAAAAAGGACAGTAGAAAATGTAAGAAAACATGAAAATGATTACTCCAAATAAGCAAAATAATCTGCCAACACAACAAGAAAATGTTACTCACATTTACCTGTTGGATTTTGAAAAATAAGAAAATAAGATTTTGATTGGATTTGCTTTGACTGGGATTGAACCCACAACCTCCCAGTCTGAGGGGAGCCACTCGACCATGAGACCGCATTTACTGACCTTTCGGTCCTTCCGGCGTCGGTGGCGCGTTGGGCAGCGAGTTGACTCCGTTCCATGCAAAAGCAACAGATTGCATGTCAGCCATTTGGCTTCTTTCAGATCTTCTTTGGAAAGTTGCACGCCAGGTGACCGATCTTCGGCCGCCAGGTGACCGATCTTCGGCCGCCAGGTGACCGATCTTCGGCACGCCAGGTGACCGATCTTCGGCCGCCAGGTGACCGATCTTCGGCCGCCAGGTGACCGATCTTCGGCCGCCAGGTGACCGATCTTCGGCCGCCAGGTGACCGATCTTCGGCCGCCAGGTGACCGATCTTCGGCCGCCAGGTGACCGATCTTCGGCACGCCAGGTGACCGATCTTCGGCCGCCAGGTGACCGATCTTCGGCACGCCAGGTGACCGATCTTCGGCACGCCAGGTGACCGATCTTCGGCCGCCAGGTGACCGATCTTCGGCCGCCAGGTGACCGATCTTCGGCCGTCCCGTTTCTCTTGCCTTCTGGGCGATAACTGGCCCGACGATCTCATTCTTCTTTCAGTTACTATTTATGAGCGTTTTCGTTGTTCGTCGTGGTTCTTTGAGGCCACGCCCACCCTCGGCTCGTGACGGCAGCAACTATCTTATGAAAAGTCCAGAAAAATGTACTTTTGCCAACAAAATGCTGTGTTTTGAAATCCAGACGATTGACTTTGCCCCCCAAACGCGCTTCTGTTACAAAAACCCGTCGCCGTGAAAATGCTCACAAAAGTGATGTCGTCGGTCAGGAAAGGCAAAGACGCCATTTGCTGACAAAAGGCTGCAGTCGAGATGGAAATGAAAATTGCCATCGGGCGGATGGCAAGAAGCGCGAGAGAGGAACGAAAGCTACCTGAGTGCAAATCCGTCTTGAGATCATTACGGCTAATTACGGGATTAAAGCGAGGGCGTCGCGGGGGTCGGGCGGGCGAGCGAGCGAGCGAGCGAGCGAGCGGGCGAGCGAAAGCCACATGAAAGGCAGCAGAGATGAAAACCAGAGAAGACGAGAGTTTGAAGGACGCGCGGTCTCGTCTCGTCAACCGCAAAAGGGACATTTTCGTCGACGCAAACGTCGCACTTGACCACAAAAACGCGCATTTCGTCTCAACGCGGCTGTTTTGCAAGACTTGTTTGCGGTTTTGACTCGAGCGTTACATTTTGCCGTCCTTCCTTCGACAAGCTCGTTGTGCGCAAAATCGATCCCACTGAAAGAAAAAGACAAAAGTTGCCATTTGTGGCGAAAGTCGGCAATCAGTCGCATTTCTCACAAAAATCCACCTTCGACGTTGTTTCTCAATGAGGCTCATTTGCATCGAGGTAAAAAAATATGCAGATGACCTCATTTAAATATGCGAAAAATAATACTTGCAGCAGTGAAGTTCGTGAAGCTTCGAACCTTCTGCATATGGAAATTGATGATCAAATTCATCGACAACTATTTTAATAATCCAGAGCCATTTTTTCATTTCAAATTATCAACAGTAATTATTGACTGCTTTCTGTAGTCCTTCATGACAGCGTTCATTTTGACAAGACGTTTCAATTTTGTTTTGGACTAAAATTCATCAAAATTTGAAGTCACAATTGAGTCATTTGCTAGAATTTTTCTTTTATTCCAATTTTAGTCGACGAAATTGACAGTTGAGTGGATATTTTCCTTCAACTTTTATACAGAAAATAATGACGCACCTTTTTGTAGTTGAACACGCAAGACACTTTTAATACAACGGTGTCTTTATTAATCGTTTCAATGAAACGTGTTGAGCTGACAATAATAATAGAACTTAGTTTTCACCTAAATAAGAAAAGTGCATAATTGAAGGGGCTTAACTAAAAAACCAAATAGTGACCTCAACGAGGCCTGTTTCCTTTGAAGGGATCCGATCTGCGATGGAAACGCTTCCTTCCTTCCTTCCTTCCTTCCTTCCTTCCTTCCTTCCTTCCTTCCTTCCTTCCTTCCTTCCTTCCTTCCTTCCTTCCTTCCTTCCTTCCTTCCTTCCTTCCTTCCTTCCTTCCTTCCTTCCTTCCTTCCTTCCTTCCTTCCTTCCTTCCTTCCTTCCTTCCTTCCTTCCTTCCTTCCTTCCTTCCTTCCTTCCTTCCTTCCTTCCTTCCTTCCTTCCTTCCTTCCTTCCTTCCTTCCGTCCTTCCTTCCTTCCTTCCGTCCTTCCTTCCTTCCTTCCTTCCTTCCTTCCTTCCTTCCTTGTTGTGTGCGCTTGTTCGCATCGTCAGCGATGGACTCGATTTCTTTCGAGTCCTTGAGCGTCTGACCTCATTTAGTCGTTCGCGCCAAAACAGCTTTTGGCCCTAGAGGTTGGATCGCTTACACCTGCGCGGACTGCTGGCGGCGCCCGCGTCCGGGCCCGTCTCACATATTCATCACAGAAGCCGGGGGGCTGACTCGGCCGCGGTCCCAGCGGAACGTGTCGGCCTCTAAAAGGGTTCAAGTTTCTGCGCTGATGCAATTGTGAGCGTGCAAGACGAGAGAAAATCAAAACGGTGAGCGGCCACTAAAGCCCCCCCTCAACCCCCCCCATGGTTTATGGCTTCATAGGCTTCCGCTTTTTGGGTCTACTTAAAATGGACACATCTACCAAATTTGCTGCTCCCAAGTCAAACTGGCCTTGGGGGGAATTTGTCTTTTCCAGCTGGTGCTACCAGGACACGTTCAAGTTTGCTGACATGTTGTCTCGAACTAAAAAGTTCAACTTTCCATGTCTTCTCAAAGCAGACTTTTTTGTGGGTCTACTTGCTTGACTTTTGTCTACCAGATGTCGTGTTGCTCAATCACACAAGCTTGAAAGGTTGATTTTTAAAAAAAATGACTTACTATCTGCTTTCAAACCAAAATGGCCGAATTTGCGTGAGCCGTTTTTGTAGGTCTCCCAAATTTCATGTTGTTAAGTCAAACTGGCTCCAGAGTTTTCCAAAGATTCCCAACGGATCCCAATTCCCCTACAAGCAAGTCTAAAAACCACGGCGCGTAATCCCTGATGGCGTCCGCTCACTTTTCATTGCAAGAACGGTATTCGCTGAATTCCAGCCGGCACTCGTTTCAACGGGCAAACAAAGCATACTGATCGTGTTCTTTTGGACTGGTCGCCTTGACTGGGAGGGACGTGAGTAGACTGGTCGCCAGGGCAGTACATGACTGGACTGGTCGCCATGAATGGACAGACAAACAAAGCATACTGACCGTGTTATTTTGGACTGGTCGCCTTGACTGGAAGGGACGTGAGTAGACTGGTCGCCAGGGCAGTACGTGACTGGCCTGGTCGCCATGAATGGACAGACAAACAAAGCATACTGATCGTGTTCTTTTGGACTGGTCGCCTTGACTGGAAGGGACGTGAGTAGACTGGTCGCCAGGGCAGTACGTGACTGGACTGGTCGCCATGAATGGACAGACAAACAAAGCATACTGATCGTGTTCTTTTGGACTGGTCGCCTTGACTGGAAGGGACGTGAGTAGACTGGTCGCCAGGGCAGTACATGACTGGACTGGTCGCCATGAATGGACAGACAAACAAAGCATACTGATCGTGTTCTTTTGGACTGGTCGCCTTGACTGGAAGGGACGTGAGTAGACTGGTCGCCAGGGCAGTACATGACTGGACTGGTCGCCATGAATGGACAGACAAACAAAGCATACTGATCGTGTTCTTTTGGACTGGTCGCCTTGACTGGGAGGGACGTGAGTAGACTGGTCGCTAGGGCAGTACGTGACTGGACTGGTCGCCATGAATGGACAGACAAACAAAGCATACTGATCGTGTTCTTTTGGACTGGTCGCCTTGACTGGAAGGGACGTGAGTAGACTGGTCGCCAGGGCAGTACATGACTGGACTGGTCGCCATGAATGGACAGACAAACAAAGCATACTGATCGTGTTCTTTTGGACTGGTCGCCTTGACTGGGAGGGACGTGAGTAGACTGGTCGCTAGGGCAGTACGTGACTGGACTGGTCGCCATGAATGGACAGACAAACAAAGCATACTGATCGTGTTCTTTTGGACTGGTCGCCTTGACTGGGAGGGACGTGAGTAGACTGGTCGCCAGGGCAGTACGTGACTGGACTGGTCGCCATGAATGGACAGACAAACAAAGCATACTGACCGTGTTGTTTTGCATGTCAATGTCACAAATAAGTCAACAAATAAAAGAATTCCGGCTGGAGAGAAGAACGGCGTGCACCGAAGCGCTTCATGAACGCGCTTGAAGGAGGATCTTCAATGGCCCTCTGACGCCTTCAGTCCCTTGGAGACCGCGTCCAAGTGTCCTTGAGCAAGACACTTTTATGGCCCCAATGAAGTCTTTCACGCCGGCGTGGGAGAGCGAGAGCGCGTGTGTGCGTGAACGAGGCCGAGGCGTCTGCTCTTTAAGTACCATTAAGGGAGCGCCGGTGCCGTACGAACGCATCCGTCTCCATTTGGCCGCACGCAATTATCCACTACGCGCTCACTCGTCACCGGCACCACCGCGACTCGCTCGCCCGCCCGCTCGCTCGCTCGCTCGCCCGGACGGACGGACGGACGCTCCCAAATCATCCCAGCCAATCGCACCTCACAAAAACACTGCGGCGAAATTGCTCCAGGTCGATCACACGTCGGCGACACGTTGGGCAAAATGTCCGTTACGTGGAGAGCTGTTTATTAATAAAGTAAATTAATCAAATCATCCAGAGTTTATCAAATCAATCAACAACTATTTTAATAATCGAGTCATCGTTTGGAGCCATTTTTGCATTTAAAATGGTCCAAATCCTCTGATTTGATCATATCAACAGTAATTGTGGATTTCTGTAGTCCTTGATGAAAGAAAAAATCTAAAATAATTTGCAAACATCTGTTTTTACTTTGGAAAGCGATGACTGAACCGTAGTACAACATCAATCTTTAAAAAAAAAATTAAATAAATAAATCACTCTCCAGTACGAATATGAAGTACGAAATAAGAAACCTGGCTAACAAACAGTAATCGGGGAAAAAATGCTTTTGTAATACACTTTAATGCAAAATTAAAATGAATCCGATGAGTCGATTGATTGAATAATCGATAGATTAAACGATTCTAAAATTATTTGAAAGTGACAGCACATGCAACATGACGGTTGAATTGCAAATGTCGGCTCCGTGTTGGATTAAGTCTGGACGATCAATGGAAATGTTATCGCGATTTCCATTTTGGCTTCTCTTGATTCGTAAAAACAATTCATGTGCAAAACTCCGCCATTTTATTTCATGTTTATCTCCATGCGTTCAGCACTCTCCAATTTTCCAGGGAGCAAAAGTATTGGAACGGACATTATGAATAACATTTCATACTTGGTGACATCATTGTTCCCAATTCACTTTGTGTCAAGTGCGCTTCTTGTTGGACCCCCAAAAAAATAGATCAAGTTGCCCAGAAATGCTGGCAGGCCGCCTCGACTGATCCGACCGGCGGATGAAGCGATTAGCGAGATTAGCATCCCAGCTGTTGCCGGCGTTTGATGAGCTTGACATCAGCGTTTGCCGTCTTTGCGCCGATCTCTCGTGTTGTCGTCTTTGCGCTTCAGGCGACGTTCTTCGGCCTGCCAACGTGCTTTATTTCATGACAGGTTATATGGCAAGTTGATGATAGATCGGTTTTCAAATTAGCGTGAATGCTAGCGCACGTAACACAGAAGTGTGTGCGTGTTGAGCACAAAATGTCATTTGTCTGTTTTGCGTCAGCTTTCGTGAGGCGTGTAAACAAACTGTTTCGTGGTGTTTTTTCTTTTCCCGCGGCGTTACACAACCGCAGGACGGAGGAGGAGGCGTTTCACCAGCAATTCGCCGGCGAAGCGTGGGCGTCGAACGGCCAACGCCGAAGGGCCGCCGCCCAGTCGGCCCGCCGAGGCTTCTTTCCTGCCAGCTCGGCTGCACGTCTTCAATTTGCTAACGAGGCCTTTCTGTCATTTTCTCTCTGTATGTTTGGAATGCGTCATCGCGCCTGACGTGGGGCTGCTAGCTTTCAACGGAACCCGAGAACGCCTGAAGCCGTAAATCATTGACAGAAAGTCCAAATGGTTTCAACCTCAAGCTTTTGTTGTTCCATCCATCCATTTTCTTTTCCGCTTATTCCTCACTAGGGTCACAGGGGTGCTGGAGCCTATCCCAGCTGGCTTCGGCAGTAGGCGGGGCACACCCCGAACTGGTTGGCAGCCAATCCAGCTTTTGTTGGTCCTTCTAAACAAAAACCTTAAAATCCAGAATCAGTTTTCATGTATGATGTATGCGTTGTATTTGAGCACATTTTTTCCAAAACGCGTGTCTCATTCCTTCACTGTAGACTGGTCGCCATGACGGGACAGGACGTGAGCGGACTGGTCGCCATGACGGGACAGGACGTGAGCGGACTGGTCGCCATGACGGGGCAGGGCGTGAGCGGACTGGTCGCCATGACTGGACAGGACGTGAGCGGACTGGTCGCCATGACGGGACATTAGTGATCGGACTGGTCACCATGACTGGACAGGACGTGAGCGGACTGGTCGCCATGACGGGACAGGACGTGAGCGGACTGGTCGCCATTACGGGACAGGGCGTGAGCGGACTGGTCGCCATGACTGGACAGGACGTGAGCGGACTGGTCGCCATGACTGGACAGGACGTGAGCGGACTGGTCACCATGACGGGACAGGACGTGAGCGGACTGGTCGCCATGACGGGACAGGACGTGAGCGGACTGGTCGCCATGACGGGACAGGACGTGAGCGGACTGGTCGCCATTACGGGACAGGGCGTGAGCGGACTGGTCGCCATGACTGGACAGGACGTGAGCGGACTGGTCACCATGACGGGACAGGACGTGAGCGGACTGGTCGCCATGACGGGACAGGACGTGAGCGGACTGGTCGCCATGACGGGACAGGACGTGAGCGGACTGGTCACCATTACGGGACAGGGCGTGAGCGGACTGGTCGCCATGACTGGACAGGACGTGAGCGGACTGGTCGCCATGACGGGACAGGACGTGAGCGGACTGGTCGCCATTACGGGACAGGGCGTGAGCGGACTGGTCGCCATGACTGGACAGGACGTGAGCGGACTGGTCGCCATGACTGGACAGGACGTGAGCAGACTGGTCGCCATGACTGGAATGTGACGTGACAGGACCTGATTTTCCTTGTCTTGACTCGCTTTGGCGTGACTTGGCCGTGACGAGGACTTGACGCACGAACTTCCACACACAACAAACAATTGCGCCGAACCCGACCGGACGAACACAAGCGACGAAATACGCGAAGACGAACGAGACGCACGCGAGTGGTGCGTGCGTCTGGCGGTAGGAACGTCACGCCGGATGACGACGTGTCGCGAGTCTTCACGGACAAACTGGCCAAGTAAGAACACGCGTCACGTACGCTGCGTTTGGCAGCAGGCGTGAAAAGGCGGATTTTTTTTTCTCGCCAACTTGTCCCGCTTTGCGTTCTCGTTTGCGATCAATAGATAATAATCATCGAGGGAGGAGCAGGCCGGCCTGATTTAGTAACGCATACATCTGCGGCCTTAGTCAATAATGAGGCTTTTATTGCTCACAGCGCAGATGTATATATATTAAAAAGAGCTAATATATATATATATATATATATATATAGGCGTAAAAAAGATCAATTGCACTCGAGGAAACAACAAGAAGAGCAAAGCACACAGTGGGAGTTTTTCTAATAAAAACAAACACGAGCAATCATAAAAGATGGAAAATGAAAAAAAAAAGTCAAGTGAAATAAGGTTGCCGCCGCCGCCGCCGCCGCCGCCGCCGCCGCCGCCGTCCCACGGCACCACCTCGTAAACATTGTTTATGACGCGCGCACAAGCCCGAGCAACCGCTGGTGGTATTTGCGGCGGTCCGAGCACAGTCGGCCGCCGCCTTTGTCGTCATTAGGCTCAATAATGGCGGCCGCTAGATCACAAGAAACGCCGCCGCCTCTGACAGCTTATTAAAAAGACGTCCGGCGCTTTTTAATAAATGTCAATACTTAATTATTTGCCCTGGACGAACTCAGCAGACGCCGGCCGGGACGTTCGCCAGGGAAGGTTCCGACATGCGACTCGGCGCGCTCGTCGACGCAGCGTCAGCAAAAATAGCAGCGCGCGACTCGCGTCCTGATCTTCTTTCAAACACAAACTCGTGGACAGAAACGCATTTGAAACATAATTTTGAGCATCAAGATCACATCAATTGCATCGCAACTGTTTGAACATTGAAGACTTGAAACTTCAATTTCTATTTCAAGTCAAAGTCGTCCTTCGCAGCCCGTCAGCCAATTCGCTTTATTACCCGAGATTACAATTGGATGCAATCAGGATGCAAAACATATAAAAGTGTAAATGCTTTTCAATATACATTCAAAATGATGCCCATGCAAATGTTGAAGGTCTTTCCAAGTATTTTTGAAAATGATATTTTCAAAAATCTTTTTTTTCTTCAACATGGATCCCACGAGTTCACCCAAAAACATATTCAGAAACAATTGAGATAAAAAACAAACTAACTTAACATTTTAACATTCACACAAACATTGTCATTATTGTGGTAATCATCATTATTTGAAACAAAATCAGTAAACGCTCTTAAAAATTCAAAGAAAATAACACATTAAAGCGTAATATTGAAAATGATATTTCTATCTCTGTTAAGCAAACACTGCCCTTCTTATTATGCTCAGAAAGTTTGTTATTGTTTACAGCTATTATCTTTCCTAAACTATATCGATAATGAACCTTTTTTTTTAAATGTATTTTTTAATCATTTAAACAGAAATTTGGTTTGTTTGTTTGTTTAATTTCAACCTTTTGGTGCTGCTAAACGTCTGCTTGTCATCATAAGTAGAAAACAAAAACAAAAACAAAAGCCAAAGGAAAAGCAATGGAGAGCGAGCGAGCAACTGATGCTTGATTACGGCAACCTTTGGACGGCGAGAATGCGCATCGACCGTTCGTGGCTCGGCTCGCGTATCGCCGCTTCCTGGCTTTGTGTCCGCCAAAGGTTTTGTCCCGAGAGGCGCTGATTTGTTTAGCGGCGCGGGAGTTAAATGCCAAGAAAAAGAAGACAAAAGCATTTCGTTTTTACCTGAAAAGATAGAAAGTGGTGCGGTGCGGGTGCGGGTGTGACCTCCGCCAAGGCCCGACCAAATGACTTTTGAAAATGTCATCCTGAGTGACGACTGTTTTGCACAACAATGAACGACGGCGACGTCGCAGCCGAAACGTTCGCTAGCGTTTGGACTTGGGCTTTGCATTTGTGAGGCCACTTTGGAGCGCCTCGTTATCCGCCGTGAGTGTGCGCATGTCATGGAGAGAAGGTGGAAGAGCGAGTGGGAAAAAAAAATCATGTCAAACAGGACGGCCACGGTTTGGACGGCTGATGTAGCCACTTTAGAGCGCCTCGTTATCCGCCATGAGTACATGCGCCGCACAAAGAGAATGCATCCTTTATTTATTTATTTTTTTGTCAGACCTGATAGCCAGTATGTGGATTGCGCCTCGTTGTACGCACCGATGTCTCCTTCCTTGATGATGATGATGAAACACGTGCGTCACGTGTTGACTTGTAGCCACATGCTGCTTCACCAGGACATGATTGATGTGATGGCAGCCGGCCGTGCTGGTGTTCCCGAATGTTTCACATGTCTTTTGTTGCGCTTGTTGTTCCCACCTTGCCTCCGCACTGGCCTTTTACCCGAGCTGACATATTGAACCGCTGGTGGAGACCGCTGCACCCCGCCACTTCTTTTTGGCAAGAGCTTTATTTGGAAGCACGTCGGTCGCTTACGGTCAGGTTGTAATTCCATATTCGAGGTAAGCAGGCGAGAAATTAGGAATAGAGGTCAATGTTTATGAAGAAAAAAAATGAAAACAAATACATGGATAAATAAATAAAAGTGTAAATAAAAATGTATGGAAAAATATCATTAAAAAAAAGAAATAAAAAAATATACATGGAAATAAAAACAACTATATATATTTATATATATATACCATAAATAAATAAATGACCACATACACAATGAATAGGCTTGCGTCTTGCCGAGTGCAGTGTGAAAAGGGCTATGTGTTTGACTGCCTCTGATCCTACCCTCAAATTCAACTTGTCATGCCACAAAACAACAACCTGAAAAAGCGACACGGCTTTTGCGGCAGCATCAACGGCTTCTCGCATCGTCCGACATTGTGATCGGCATCTCGCGCTCTCTCAATTTTGCGACCGTTTTGCTCAATTCGTAGTCTTCAAAACCTTGTGAGTGTCCCCGATGTTTGACTTGTCGTCCACCTTCCAGATCACCTACAAAGGCCTGAGCTCGCTGGACCCGAGCGCCGACCTGACCACCCAGTGGGGGAAGGTGACCAAGCCCCCCAATGAGACGCACCACCTGTTTGTGGCCCTCCACCCGGGCACCGCCTACTTCTTCACCCTCAAAGCCTCCACCAGCAAAGGGGCCGGCCCGGCCGTCAACGCCCACATTAGCACCAAGATAGCAGGTGAGCGCGTTTGGGATCATCGTTATGGAAAATGTGCTCCGCCTCCAAAAGGCACAGCACGTCGGCCATTTTGGTCTGCAGCAGCCATTTTACGGGTCGCTTCGGATGCATTTGTAGGCAGTTTTTTTTTTTCTTCTTCTTCAAATTCAGCACCTGAAGCCGGTTCGGCTCAGCAACTTGAACGCGGGTAGACATGTCCGCCGGCACAACTGGAAAATCAAACATCAGGATACAAATGGGACATTTTAGGCTCCGTTTAAAAAAAAATTCAGTCTCCGAAGCAAGTTTGACTTTAAGAAATTTGGTCAACATGTCCACCATTTTGTGAGATAGCCATGCCTGAAAAACAAAAACAAAAAACACACGATGTCAGCCATTTTGTTTGAAAGGTGTGAGGACAGGAGTTCTTGCAAATGCTGCCATTTTGTCTCTAAATGAGAGCAAAGGATGACATTTTGTCATCAGATGAATCACATCTTAGAATTTGGATTCATCGCGATTAATCGCTGACTCAAAAAGACTTTTTCATCAACATTTTTTTTTGCCCGCCAAATTTGAAGAGCAGCTGTTATATGTTCATTTTGGGGACATTTATTATGATGAGGACGTCCTCGACATGTTTGGTCCCCCGCACGCGCTCATCCTCTTTTTCGAATCCATTCATTACTTCAGAAATCAACATTTGGAAATGAACAAATATTCCGAATGTCATATTGTCAATTGACTTGAATGCACGTCGTTATGTTTAGAATGTTTTGTGACCAATCAACGAACTTTGACGAATCCAAAAGTGTCCCTTTGGCCATTTCCGGCTCTCTTTCCAAAAACTTGTTGTAATTATTTTGTCTGATTTCTACCGAATTTGAAGCCGGCAATTCGGGATGCTTCATTGCCAAGAAGTGGACTTTTTGTCACTGCGCGTGGGCGGAGCCAAGCTTGACGACTCGCCGTAAAACAGGAAACTGTGATGACTCAACCGATGATGCAACGAACTCCCGACTTTCCAAACAAAAAACATTGGATTCAAATAGAATTGGATTTTTTCTTTTCGTCCAAACCGACCTCGTTTTGTGATCTTGTCGTTTGTGCTTTTGTTCCTTTCTTTTTTCGCTCTTTCTCTAACCTGTTCCATTTTTTATCTTGACTTTTACCTTTTGATTGTCAGCCGCTTCACAAATGTCACCGCAATAAAAGCAACGCGGTAAACTTTCCGGGCCGGAGAAGCCGAGGAAAAAAAAGAAGAAAAGCCAGAGTGGCTCTCAAAGTGGAGAAAAAAAAAAGAAGAAAAAAAAGAAAAAAAAAGTGCAAAAGGTCGTCTTGGCACGAAGCAGTCGTGCGCGTCGTCAAGCTTGCAAAAGTGGAGGAATTTTCAGGGTTGAGGGTTTCAAATTTGGAAAGCTTTTGTCCTCAAATAGAAAAACGAAACAATATCTGCCATCCCAAAAACGAAACACAGAAATTCTGAGAGTTTCTTCGACATGCGTCCAAGTTCCGATTTGAACACGCGATGACTTTAAAAGGCAAACACTTCATTTTGCGACAAATTGTATTTTGATGGCTGTAAGTAAAAAGAAAAAGAAAAAGAAAAAATGAAGTCAAGCATATCAGGCCTAAATTCCAACCGCATTTCGGGTTGTGGCTGTCAAGACGAATTCCTCGCGTCTTTTTACATACTTGGCCGATAAATCAGATTCAAATTCTACGACGACGTATTAGGGCCACGTAAATATATTTGTTTAGAGGGCGGGGCAATATTGCCAGAAAAAAAATGGCCATAATGCATTCAATTTATACGGCACTTTTTTGGACCCTCAAAGACGATTAGATTATTGGCGCGCTCACACATTCACGCCGCGGTGGCGCTCATCGACTTCATTGGCCACAGCTGTCCCGGGGAAAGCAGGCTGCCGCAAGCGAGGCTGCCAGTGCGCGCCTACGGCCCCTCCCACCACTTTACAATGTTGCAAATGTGCGAGAAGAAAACTCGTAAATTTGCCTCTTTATAAACTCACAAATTTGCCCGTTTTTTCTCTCGGATTATTGCACCCGCCCCCTAAAAAGCGATTTCTACGTGGCCCTAATGCGCTGCCGTCGGATTCCGATTTCAAGTAAAGAAACGATTTTGTTGACCTTCCAGTAAGACGGAAATGTTTCAACAAGCAAACATTTCAGTCGTCTCTTTGCAGGCTGTGAAAATGAGCTTTTATATTTGTAACATTAGATATGAAATACGGTATGGAAATAAAAGTACACCTTTTCCATAAGCCCCAAATTCTGGTAAATAATGTGAAACGTTCAGAATTCATTATTGAATGTTTTTGGCATGCGTGCTTTTCTGGAGAAACGAGGCTAAGCTAAGCGGCTAAAAAAATGTCCCCTCTGACCGAACTCTACTGTTGGTCGGACGCCATCTTGGCGCACATTTTTGACTCTGACGTCGCTTCAGCAAGACCTTCCCTTCGGACCTGCGCTCGTCCATCATCCTCTGCCAGCGACATGTTGCCGAGAGACAGCAAGTGACAAAAAAAACAAAAAAAGGAAAAAGTGCTGCTTTTTTAGCTTCCACTGGAAATGTCACGCTGTCAGCCATCTTGTTGATCTCTGCCCGCAATGTGAAGATTCAATTAAAAGTCTTGTACGGAGCCGTCCGGGTGTTAATGACGGCAAATGTTGATGCTTTTGGGGCACGTTGACACGGCCGAAGGTGTTCCTCGCCATCCGTCGGTGTTCCTCGCCATCCGTCGGTGTTCCTCGCCATCCGTCGGTGTTCCTCGCCATCCGTCGGTGTTCCTCGCCATCCGTCGGTATTCCTCGCCATCCGTCGGTATTCCTCGCCATCCGTCGGCGTTCCTCGCCATCCGTCGGTGTTCCTCGCCATCCGTCGGTATTCCTCGCCATCCGTCGGCGTTCCTCGCCATCCGTCGGCGTTCCTCGCCATCCGTCGGTATTCCTCGCCATCCGTCGGTGTTCCTCGCCATCCGTCGGCGTTCCTCGCCATCCGTCGGTGTTCCTCGCCATCCGTCGGCATTCCTCGCCATCCGTCGGCGTTCCTCGCCATCCGTCGGTATTCCTCGCCATCCGTCGGTGTTCCTCGCCATCCGTCGGTGTTCCTCGCCATCCGTCGGTGTTCCTCGCCATCGTCGGTATTCCTCGCCATCCGTCGGTGTTCCTCGCCATCCGTCGGTGTTCCTCGCCATCCGTCGGCGTTCCTCGCCATCCGTCGGTATTCCTCGCCATCCGTCGGTGTTCCTCGCCATCCGTCGGTGTTCCTCGCCATCCGTCGGTGTTCCTCGCCATCCGTCGGTATTCCTCGCCATCCGTCGGTGTTCCTCGCCATCCGTCGGTGTTCCTCGCCATCCGTCGGTGTTCCTCGCCATCCGTCGGTATTCCTCGCCATCCGTCGGCGTTCCTCGCCATCCGTCGGCGTTCCTCGCCATCCGTCGGTGTTCCTCACCATCCGTCGGTGTTCCTCGCCATCCGTCGGTGTCAAGTGACATTATCGGCCTTCAGCTTTGACATCACTGTTGTCGTCGCCTTCTCCCTCAGCCCCCATGATGCCCGAGTACGAGTCCGAGGCGCCTCTCAACGAGACGGACTCCACCATCACCGTCCTCCTGAAGCCCGCCAAGTCGCGGGGAGCGCCAATCAGGTCATTCACGAAACGTTTTTTTCTACAAGGGTTCCATTGCAGATGTTGGGTTCGGTTTAAGCTTTGGTTGGTATTGTGGGGGTTCGTGTGGCTTTGAGGTCAATTGCTAAGGTCGGCTATCCATTCAAATGTCCTCAATCGATTCGATTTCGATTCACAAGAGTTCAGTTCGATCGGATTCTTTCCGATTGGATTCAATTGATATTGATGAATTATGGAACATGAATTCTTTTTAACTATCAAGGACATGATAAAAAAAAACTCCATGAACATTACATAAAAAAACTAAAACAATTGCGGAGGCAGTAACTGATTGATTTAGTTTATGAATGAATATTTTCATAATTGAATGATTGTGAATATAAATTCAAAAGAATTGTCTTAAAGTCAACAGTTGATTTCAAGAAAACCCTAAAATAAAAATAAAAAACATGTCTTTTTTTCAAAACAAATTCTTGAATTGAACCTTAACGTGATCGAATCCCGTCAGTCGCCCTCCCGATCGTGATCAGGCGTCATGACGGAGTTCCATCTTGAGCCAACGTTCGTCATGTCGCTTTTTTTTGCCGATTTGCGTAAATCCCCGGAGCGAAGCCTCCCGAAATACAATTTCAAGTAAGTGTGCGCGGCGCGGAGGAGGCTCGCTCTCTAATGACTCCGATGAACGCAATCAAAGACAGAAGGTGAGCGGGCTCATTTCATGTGATTTGATTTTGCCGGCTTTTATTTAGTCGGGGAGACAAACGCGCTCCCCGGCGGGGGGAGCCGAGGGGCTTTGAAAACGGATCTTTCATCAACAAAAGAGCAAACGCCGAGACGGCCGATCCGACTCATCTTGCGGTCGTCAGCAATTTACGTCTTAATGAAAGCCGGCCGGACGGGACTGCGCCCTGATTGGTCTGCGCAAACGCACATTTTCCTAATTGCGTGTAATTGCGTGTAATTGCGCGATGGCTCGGTGAGGGAGCTAATTGCGGAGGGACGCCGCCAAAGAGCCCTCAGCCAATCCGTAAACGGCAAAGTTGAGGAACGGGGGAGGGGGGGGCATCAAACAACAATACCAGACGTTTACTACTTGCCAACATACGTCCACGGATACCTTTCGATTCAATCGACTCCAGTTGTCGGCTTGCTTTCAAAGACATTGAAATGACGATTGACTCGTTTATGGATTGAATTGATATCATTCAGTCCGGTTGCAATTTGAACATGATTGGATTCAGATTCAGATGCTAACGATTCACTTGTGTTACGATTCCATTTGTTGGGATGAAGATTTCATACCATCGACTTGCAATTAGTGCCTGATGCGATAGGAGGCACTCCAATTATTGTATCCATAATAATGTGAACATGTACACACGAGTCACTCCGATTATGACTCGCCGCAAAAGCGAAATGAAAACGTTGGTTCTCTTTACAATACAATTTGATTCACGATGCAATGAGCCGCTTCACTTGCAATTAAAGATTTAAGTTTCTTTCATTATGACGTGACACGTCCATCCGTCCATTTTCTTAACCGCTTCGTCCTCACAAGGGTCGCGGGGGGTGCTGGAGCCTATCCCAGCTGGCTTCGGCCAGTGGGCGGCGTCGCACCCTCAACTGGTCGCCAGCCGATCGCAGTGACGGGACACGATTCATTCCAATTCCAATTCCAATGCAATATCGTTTACGCGACTTCTGTTTTCAGTTGTCCCCTTTTTTGTGGTTGTTGTTGTTGTTGTTTAAAACGCTACGTAACGAATCCCCTTTGGTTGCGATGTCATCAGTTCCTACCAGCTGGTGGTGAAGGAGGAGCGCAAGTCCAAGTCGCGTCGAGCCGCCTCCGAGAAGCCCGAGTGCTTCGCCGCGGCCTTCAGCTTCCGCAACGCCTCCGCCTCCAAATCGCCGTACTACATGGCGGCCGAGCTGCCGCCTTCCAACCTGCCGGCGGCGCAAGTCTTCACGGTGGGCGACAACAAGAGCTACGGCGGCTTCTCCAACCCGCCGCTGTCCCCCGCCAAAAGCTACAGCATCTACTTCCAGGCGCTCAGCAGAGCCAACGGGGTGAGTGGGAGGGGCTCGCGACACTTCGAAGCACAATGGCTGACCTTCGCCATCTTTGTGGGCGTGGCTTCCTCAGACGCCTTCTTATGATAAACCCAATGTCAAACAGGCTGCATTTGAGCTCATTTTCCCCTAAAAACAATGCATACAAATCTTCTATTTTAAATATTGCCGTGATTCCCAAAACATATTTATATAATTTATTATTATTTTTTGTACGTTTTTTTATGCTAGAGCATACAGAAGACTTTGATGCAGCCGCTGAACTGATGAGAATGCTTCAAGCAATGGTCGTTATTACAAAAACGGCCAGCAGGCGGCAGCAGAGCATAAGAGATCAACCAGGGCCACGTTGCCAGAAAGCTCCCCCCCCCCACTGTTTTCAACAGATTTGTGCATAATGATGAAACTTAGCTCTATTCTAATGCTAATTGCTATAAAACGGAAACAGATAAAAGACTCCAATCTTTCTTTTGGTCGGTTCCATGTTTTTATAACAATAGAAATTCTGTGGGCCTTGCAAAATCAGTCCAAATCCAGTAAAACAGCCAGGAGCGACGGGGGTTGCTTCAGTGAAAATGTCTGCCAGTGAATGAGTTAGTAATAATAATAATAAATCTGATGATAAGAATTTTTTTTTTGTATGTGATTTGAGCACAACTGAGCCAATTTAGCGCCAATCAGACCCTCCTAACCTAAAATAGCATATTTTGCGTATCTTTTTGGAATTTTTTGTGGGGCTACTCAAGATAAACTTGACTTAAACGTGATAAACTAGCTTTGGGCGTGTCATTTCTCGTGAAATCTACTTTGACGCAAATTAGGAATAAAATGTCTGTTTCAAACCAAAATGACTGACTTGCTGGGATTCGGGTCCTGTGGCCGTTCGGGTCTGCCCGCTTTCATGTTGAGAAGTCCAACAAATCCAGTAGAGAATCAAATGGCCACTTGAAACCAAGATGGCAGACTGATGAAGATGAAGGCGGTGTCTTTTCGGGCACGGCGTCGTCAGACTTTTTTGTGGGTCAAAATTTCAAGGTGCTCAAATAAAATGGCTTTGGGGCGGGGCGACACATTTTTCAAATCTGGTTGCGTGAAACGGAGCAAAAATAATCATGAAATGTCTTCTTCAAAGCAAAATGACCAAAATGACCAAAATGACCAAAATGATCAAAATGACCAAAATGACCAAAATGACCAAAATGACCAAAATGACCAAAATGATCAAAATGACCAAAATGACCAAAATGACCAAAATGACCAAAATGACCAAAATGACCAAATTCCCGGCGCGTCTTCATCGAGATGTTTTTGTCGCTCTCCTCATGATCAACGTCTACCAAATTTCATGTTGCTCGGTCAATCTGGCGACATTTCAAAACGCAAACCAAGACGAGTCACTTGGGAAGAAAAGCAGGCAACTGAATCTCTGCTCTGCATTAAATATAAAACAGACCTGACAGGATCGAGTGAAAGTCGAATCTGGTGCCCCAAGTTCGGCGCCGCTTTTCCTTCGCCCTCAGGTGCTCCTCCGTCGCCGTTACGCAATGTTAATGTCCTTTCTTTCTTTACTTTTGTCAAATTTGAGCAGCTGTTGGGAATAGAAGACGATTGTCTCGTCCACGTTTTCCTTTTCAACACCTCCGCTATGTAAATGCGGCGGCGGCGGCGGCGGCGGCGGCGGCGGCGGCGGCGGCGACGGCGGCTTAATTCTTTGGCTACTTCTGCAGCTTTTGACTCAAAGAAGCAATTGAGTTGTTTTTGAATCAAAAATGACGCACATATGTTGCATTATAATTAGTTGATGATATAGAACATGTTATAATGTAGATTTATATTATTTTGTAGTCATGCTGGAAATGTGGACATTATATATATGATGCAAAAATATGTTTCACGAGAATGAATAGACATGAATTATTTGCTGCTGTCAGGTGGAATCCTCACATCTCCAAAATGACCACTTTTCAGGAAATTCAACGCGCGCGCACACACGCACGCGCGCGCGCGCACACACGCACGCGCACGCACGCACGCACGCGCACGCACGCACGCACCATCTGGCATGAGTTTTACCTGCCAGTGATTAAAATGCGTTGCCGGTGCACGTGTAGTGCATTTGGCAATCGTGCAAAGTTGAAAAACATTGCACTAAACATTCCAAGCCAGGGTTTGATCATGTCAAAAATGGCGTCTCCATTTGAATGTGCGACTGAAACGTTGTGTCTGGTCTCTTTTGGTTGCAGGAAACCAAAATCAACTGCGTGCGTCTGGCGAACAAAGGTACGAGCGTCCGTCCGCCTCGCCGCTGTTGTTGTCTTTGTTTGCACGAAGGCTGCGGCGCTAATGCTAGCAATGCTAGGCTAGCATGTGCACTTCTATCCAAAAGTATTTGGACACTCAACAATCATCAATCATTGTTTGTTTTAAGTTTCCAAGCAAAGATTCAGCTTTGAAAGTAAGATTTCCAACAATCTTGGTGTTTCAAAGGAATATTTGAAAGTCACCTTCCAAGCCAGCGTCCAAATGAGGCTTGGATTGTTTGAAATTGATTGTGAGCAATGAAAGCAAAAAAAATCTCGTCAAGTCTCGTCACTGTCCAAATACTTTTGGCCACTAATTGACATTGTGCTGCTCAAGGGTTACATCGGACGCACGCACGCACACGCAGAACAGCAACCCAGCCCGCCCACCTCAACCAACATGGACGTGTTATCCTGCACCATTTCATGACTCAGCGTTATTTTACCCTCCTCGCACCCGCTCACTGGGGCCTGTCAATCAAACATGCTCTTGTTTCCTCTGTCTGCGTGTGTGCGTGCGCGCGCGCGCGTGCGTGTGTGTGCGTGTAACTTTGTGGCCGGCTGTGCAAAACATCTCACGATGCAACTCTTGGAATGGGGGAAAAAAAAGATGGCGGTCGCTGATGATGAAGATTGCTTGGCGACGATGAAGATGACGATGACGATGAGTCGACAGATGTTTTGGGCCGTCCCCATTGATGTCGTTCGGAGCTAAAAATACATCCGACAAGCAACACGTCAGGAAGCAGACACAGCATTAAGGAGGCGACCCGCCAAAATAAAAGCCGTTTTCGAGCAGAGGTTCTCCAAACTTTGAAGTCCGGTGAGCCCAGACAAGGCCAGACTTTTGCCAAAGACGGCAGATAAAAATAACTAGCATGTCAGAAATGTCCGTTTCAAACCAAAACCACCAACTTCTTAAAAAGCCTTTAAGAAAAAAAACATGCGCCATGTTTTTTAAGACTCCTTTTTTTGTGGGTCCGCTCATGATGGACGACTTGCCTACCAAATTCTATGTCGCTACTGTTAGTCAAACTGGCTTGAATTCATTTTTAAAAACGATTCCAGGAAGCTTGGATCTCTCAAATGTTTGCTTCGAACCAAAATGGCAGACTGCTTGCGTTTTTTGGGGCGTGGCATTTTTGTGGAGGAACACATGAAGATCAAAAATATGGAGCACATTTCATGTTGTGGAGTCAATCTGGTTTGAGAGCTGAATTTTCGAAAACATTAATCCGCAGGTGGAAATGGTCAAGCAGACCCTAAAATGGCCGCCGGCACTTGAAACCTCAATGGTTGCCTTTCTGTGTCTTTCGGCTTCTTAAATAAGTAAATACATATTTCTACTAAATTCCATGCTGCTAAATCATTTCCCCCCCCAAAATAAGAGCACTCCTGGAAATGGTCAAATGGAGCCTTAAATGGCCGCCTCAAACTAAAATGGCTGCCTTCCTGTGATTTTGGGGGGATGGCTTCAACAGATTCTTTTTGTGTGTTTTTCGTGGTGAGCTGATCATTGAAATTTTGACCAAAATTCACGTTTCAGAGTCGATCTGGCTTTGGAGGCAGAATTTTCAAAAAGCAACCCCAAGAAATGATTAAATGGCCCCCAAAATGTCTGCCAAAGTGCTCGCCCGCCTTTGCGACGCGTCGTTGATGTTTTTTTCGCGCTTCATTTGAGCAACGAGCCACAAAGTTTTGTCCTCCATCTTGTCCTTGTGGCTGCTTTTCCCGCCCCTTAATTTGCTTCCCAGTGTTCCGCGGAGGTCCGAGCATGCCGGCGGCCCTCGCACCGCTTCTCTTGCGTGTTTGTTGATGTCACTCTTGTCCAATTTTCTTAGACGATTTTTCTTCTTTCTTCTTCTTTCCTTTTGTGCGTGTGCGTGTGCGTGCTTGTGTGTTTGCCTTTTTTGTTTTCTTTCTCCCCTTCTCATGCTGGCCGGCGTCGGGACGTCACGTGCGGCCCTGCTGCTCTTTAGTGGTGATAGGTAGGGGACAAATAACCACGCCGTACATTCTAGTCATCCCAAGCGAAGGTGATTATTGCTTTACAGGCAGACTATTTGCTTCTCGTGTCATCACAATCACCGTCGTCAACACGCTCACAAAAAAAAACAAAAAAAAACAAAAAACCTCTCATGTTTGACAGACCCACCAACCACCAGAAATGGCAAATCCAGGTCCAGAATGTAAAAAAGCCTGCCACAGTTTGGCTTTAGCCACTCATGCTAGCTAGCTAGCTAGCTCTTGTTAGAGTAGATAATATTTGTATTCTACTCTTTGCGTGTTCAATTAACTGAATGGTGAGATTCTGGTGAAGAAGTCCCTTTGCAAAGGTATCATTAAAACAGAAGCTTCTGATGACAAAAACTGACGACACTCAAATCGTGTTCTGGTCAGATTGTGTCTCTTTCTCCTCCGGCACATCATTATTTATTGAAAAGTGGGTGAATACGAAAAGTCTCCTCCCATCAGCCCACAGTACATTTATTTGCAACTCAGTGAATACAAGAAAATCCCCCCCTTCTGTTCCCATCAGCAAGTTCAGCAAGTTCCCATAGGTATAAATCAGATTAGAGAAAAACAATAATACATCAGCCTGTCCCTCCCCTCTTCCGACTGAGACCGGTACCAGGCTATACTCCCTTCTTTTCTCAGGAGTGAGACAGATACGAATACAATAGACCATACTATTCATTGAGCTACACAGCTATAACTAAATGACTCCAAAAACGGCTAAAATATAAATTGAAACTGAAAAACAATGTTAATAATTTAACACTCTCTAGCAGGTAAACGAGCATCATGGGAGCTAGCTAGCTAGCTAGCATGAGTGGCTAAAGCCAAAATGTGGCAGGCTTTTTACTTTCTGGACCTGGATTTGCCACCTCTGCCCCCCCCCCCCCTCCCCCTCCTCCTCCTCCCCCTCCTCCTTCATCATCTTTATGACTTGATCATTGATTATTATGATTTGATTGCGTGCATGTGTGCTGTTTCCTCCATCGTGCTGCATTTTGTCTGTGGGAAACCTTTTTATTCCATTTCCAGCCTTAAAGTGCACTTAAGAAGGAGATTCTGCAAGTAAACATCATTTGAGATAAAATGCACTCCGGTCAAATCAATAAAAATTGCCAATTTTTCACTCGTGGTGCAACGGATCACAAAAGTGACGGTTTGGATCGGATCATGGATTGGAGTCACGGATCGGATTGTTTTTCGGATTAGCAAAAAAAAAAGAAGAAGAAGATAAATAGTGCTTTGTCTTCATTTATTTGGTAAAGTGCTTTTTCCAATAATTAAAAAAAATCATTTCAAAATGTCTAATATAGTTGTTTAGGGACACAACTTTTAAGTGCAATATGAGGCAGAAACATTCATATTTTTCATGGTTCAGGTGTAAAATAAAGTATTAATGGCTTCATGTTGTGTTCCGATAATCTTTTTTTAATGGGCAAAATGCAAAGTTCTATTGATCTTCTTTTTTTTTTTTTATAATGAAAAGACCTCAACGTGCAATTTAAGGCACTTCCCTTCCTTGAAACATGGAGAGTGAATTGCAAAGTAGCCTTGGTCCAAAAAAAAGAATTCAAGCCAGGTAGCGGCAGCCGGACTCCCGTTGGTCATGCTAACAGCTAGCCGCTAGCCGCTAGCCACTTACGTCGGCGACTTCTGCCGTATCATACATTGGCAGCGTGATTATTTAGCACTTTCTGAGCGCCCTAAATTAGCCATTGAATACGTGTTCGGGAAAGCCTCAATAAAGAAACGTCTAAAAGGGAAGTCAAGCTCGCCATCACGCTCGTGCATCGTGAAGCCGGGTGCGAAGGATTTGAAGTCAACTGCTCCAAAGGGTTTTCCGTCCTCGTGGGCTTTGGCTGTCGGTCGGTCGTTTTCATGCGGAATTTCGCACGCGTCACGCCAACCGCGACGTCGCATGATGGGCTTCATTCCGATTCCAGCGCGCCGGGCACAGTCGATCCTTGTGCTCCCATTTGCGACCATTCGCTGTGATCCTGATATGAGCAAAAGCAAAAGCATTCATCCCACGTCCACATTGACGACCAGGAAACAAAAACACGATTCAATCGTAATCCAATATGACACGATATGGAACCATGCAATCGACTCCTCAAGTTAATACGATTCATTGCACTCGCAGCGTGATACGTTATGATTATGATTACCAGACGATATCATTGGTGCCGAGTGTTAATTTTATCCGCCATTTTTAAATTGAGTCTCAGTTTTAGTCCAGTTTCAAACACGCTTGTTAGTTTTTATCATAGTAAGTCAATCTCATCCCATTTAGCATTTTAGTCTTTATTTTAGTCCAAGAAAACATCATTTTATTCGAGTCGAGTTTTAGTCAACAAAAACAATCAACGTTTTAATCTATTTTTCGTCATTTAAACATTTTCTCATTTCAGATGTAAAACTATTTCACATCAAAATATCTCTCACTTTTTTGGGGGGATGAAAAACAACTTGACACAAGTGGCTACTATGGCTCCATGCTACCAGCAAGTTAGCTAGCATAAGTTAGCGGTCGCATTATTATTATTATGATTGTTAGAATGTTCCAGCCGTTGGTTTAATGTTACGTTACTAAAACTATCGTTTCTTTATTTTTGACCTTTCACCGTGAAACCACTTCCTGTCTATCCCACGTTGCATGTTGCACTCGCTAACTAGCTAGCTAGCTTTGAAAGGGGGTGTGTCACGTGACAGATGAGCAGAGACAAGATTTGACAAAATCATATCATTTTCGTCCCGTCTTTATTAGTCGACGAAAATACAGACTGATTTAGTCCTAGTTATTGTTTATAAAGAAAGGTTTTAGTTTTAGAAAAATGTGTGTTGACGTAATTATTTTTGTTTCGTTTTGATTGGAATGGATTCCCGCCCACGATATGATGGAATTCCAATTTCCATGCGATACATTTCACTCCACTTTGTACGAAAAGCTGAAATTTGTTTCGATTGGCAAGAAATACGATAGACGGAAATGACAATGCAATACAATTGACGTCAATAGGACTCGATCCCCTCCCGCAAGGATACGATTCCATTTCCTTGTGACATGAGGATGAAAAACCACACCATCCAATCGGATTCCAACGATTGACTACAGTTGTGATGCTGACAAAATGCAGTTCGCTCAGATTTCGAATCGATATTCTTTGTCGCGATCAAATATGAGTCGCGCCAGTCATGGCGATGGCGACCGAATTCGATTCGCTTCCATAACCGCACCATGACATTCCGATGCGATTTGTTCAAATGTCAAGGACAGATTTGCTAAAATTGCGATGCAACACGATATGATTTGCGATACGATTCGCTCCATTTACGATACTTGCCGCTTGAAAACAATTTGCGTCGAGTCACTCGACTGCTTACGATGGATCAGGCAGTTGCGATGCAACCCCAACGCGACCCGATTCCTTGTGATCTGATTGGCCGCAGTTACTATGAAATGGATTCGCTGCCATTCCAATGCACAACGCGACGTCCCGGCGGCCTGAAAGGAGGCGGCGACGTGGCAATTTGACGTTTGTCTGTTGTACGTCAAGAAATCAATACGGTTCCCGCTGCGGCTAATGACGCTAGCGCTCCTCACTTGTAATTGGAAATGACTTTGTTGCAGATTGTTCAGGTGTGTGCGTGAGATGTCACTTCCAATGCGTGTTTCCATTAGAGGCCAGCTTGCCCGGAATAAAAACAAAAAATGCGCTGATGCAATAAGGCGCTGGCGGTGGCGGTGGCGGTGGCGGTGGCGGTGAGGTGAGCTGGCGTGACGGAAATACAAGATGAGTCAAAAGAAGCGCCGTGTGTGTCAAACGCACGCGCGCGAACACGACCTGGCCATGGAAAGCAAAAATCGAATTTGAAAAATAATGATGCAAGACGATGATGACTATGTCTCGATTGCCATCCCCTGTTCTGTTAAAGATACGATTGTCAATACGTGCTGTAATTGCGATCGATTATGATGCTTGACAATTGTCGTGTGAAATGGTTCACTCCAATTATGCGAGCGATTCCATTCAATTACAATCGGATTCACTCCGCTTACTTACCGCACGATGTCAAATCATTCGCTGCAATCACGATGATTCGCTCCAAATAGCTTGCAAAACGATTCACGCATCATTCGGATTTGACCATCGACTGTAATTAACTTCCGATACATTACTCCAATTCTCATGCGATGCAATTTAAAATGAATGCCACATGCAGTAGCCGATGCTTCAAGCCAATTGCGATGGGATGTGATTCACGCCGATTACAAGGCAGCACGATTAGTCCCGTGAGGTGAGACGATACGATTCCATAGAATCGCAATGCGACGCAATTCGCTCAGTTGCGATGCTATACGATTCGCTCGGATTCAATTCTGATACGATTCACGCAAATTGAACAACAGTTCATCAATGAATGGCCTCCGACTTGAAATTGTCCAAATCCTCAAACTAACTTGCAAACATCTGCTTTGAAATAATATTCAGTTTTTCTGATTAAAAAAAAAAAGAAACGTTTTTTAAAGGGACAGAAAAAAAAAGAAAATAAGTTTTTATCCGATCTCTTGATGGATTGAAAATTTACTGACAGATGAAGCGATTATTACTTGTTGCAGCCTCAACAATTACGATGCATGGGATTCCATCCAAATAGCTACGAGTCACATGATCACACTCAACAACAAATATTCAGTACTTACAAATATGCGCACACACGATGCATGTTGAAATCGTTGAAGTGCACGCACGCGCGCACGCGCGCACGCACGCACACACACAAGACGCATCGTTCACATCAGTAATCCTGTTAAACACACTCAGTCGTGCGAAAGCTAATCCATACAGGAGGCTAACCCCCTCCCCCGCGTAAAACACACACGCGCGCACGCACACGCGCACACACACGGTTTCGCTAAGATGGCAGCAATTTATGTGCGCACTCTCAACATATGTTTGAGTAAATACTCAATAATATATGAGTTGCTTGCATTTCTCTATGCGGGAATATTCCAAACAGGTTGCGCATCGTCAACAAACGCGCTGGCGTCAAATAAAGATGCACCTAATATCTCATTCGGGGCCGCTGCGAGAAGAATCAATCTTGTGTGTTTGGATGAGATTAACTTTTTAATATCTGCGGTCTTGGGCCTAATTCCCCTCGGATGGCTTCATCATGCAATCCGAGCGAGAGAGAGAGAGCGGGCGGGCGAGCGAGCGGGCGGGCGGGCGGGATCAACTAAAAAATAGCTCCATGTCCACAAATGTATCAAAATAAACGTATGCAGGAACAACACCTACACGCCGGATGATGAACAATACCATCGTCGGGCTCGTTGTCGTGGTTACGGATGCAAAAACACCTTCAAGGGATGAAATCATGCAATAATAACGCTGACGGGCTGCAATGCGTTCATAAATGTTGACAAATCTCAACGTTTTTTGACGCTGCATGAATTTGAAGAAACGATCTGCAGCCAGGTCGGCATCGCTAATGACAATCTCTTTTCAAATACAAAATAAAGAATACATCAAATGAAAAATAGAATTGATAAATGCTAAGATGCTAACAGCTGCTGCGCTAATATGTCGCAAGGACCTGAATGCAAAAGTCGCAACGGTGACAATTAGGTTGCCCCGTAATGCCGTGTCATTTCTATTGCTAGCATGCTAACATGCTAAGAAATGGGATAGAAACCAATGCGATCCTGCTAGCATGTAGCCAGACGGCCGCGGGCACGACAAAGTGGTTAGCTGACGCTCCCCGTCCGCCGCCTGACGCCTTGAACCGCCAAAGCCGGTCAAGTGCGGACAAATGGGGGTCGGCCGCTAATGTGTCAGCTAGCGCTGGCGCGGCGGACGCCTGCGGGGAGGATGATGAAAGCGCAGCGCGTGATGAAAGTGGCGGGGCGTGATGGGGGCGCCGTGATGGGGCGCCATGATGGCGTTTTGATGAAGCTCTGGCCGCGCGCGGCGAGGAGCGCGGGGACCGCGCGGAGGTGCGGGAACTCGCCGCGGGAATGACAGACGCGCGGCCGGTCTCTCGTCGCGTGATGTCGTTAGCAGGAAAAAAAAAAGAGAAAGGATGCACGAGAGAAAATGTGCACATGGTAGAAAAAAAGAAAAAAGGAAAACAACAACAGGATACAGCAGCAAACGCAAACAAACAATCCAACCCAGCCTGGTGTCAAGTTATTGATACTTGCGAGGGCGCCGCTTTTACAACCAAGAATGAATCAAAAAAAAGAAATAGAAAATAATTGATTATTTTCTTGTTTGGGTTGAATTTGTAACGTTCCCGAGTTGAGGGTTGGAACGGCGCGTGCGCCCCCCGACTTGCTTTTCACGGCGCCGCCGCCAATGTCATGACAAGCTTGAAGGCATGCCATTGATTTTGCCAGCAGTTAAAAGCTTTTCCGCTCTTTCCGTTCCCGCCGACGTCAATTTCGCATAACGCTTATCCCGCTCGGGCCGCTCGCAAGCGGAAGTCAATTCCCGGCCGCTCTGGCCCGTTAATCACAAGCGGCTCAAATCCAAAGTGCCGCTGCAAACATCAACGGGCCAAAGCCGAAACCGATTTCTCATTCAATAAAATGGCCGAGCGTCGCCAAACTTTTGACACGGTGCCCAAAACGGCCGCTTTGGATTTTTGTTCAATACCATCTTTGCGTGTAATTCCTTCATTCGTTTCCATCCAACCCTTTTTATTCCAATTTTCAAGAAATGTGAAAATGAAACTGAATGCAAATGCTAGAAATTTGAAAAAGGCTCAAAAAACGGTGGATTTTGAAGCGAAAAAAGGAAAATGCACATTTTGCCCATAAAAAGGCATTTTGCCAATAAAAACGCATTTTGGCAAGACCGGACACACGTGGCACGGTTTGAGCGGATATGACGTCACACGTGCGTTTGTAGTCACAAAGCAATGGCGGAAAAATAAATAAAGTAAGGTATGTTGGGGGGGGCGATTAAACAGAAATCTTTTTGTAATTAATTAAAGAAGCAAATATTGATGCCATTTTCGATGGAAAGCAGCAAAGAAACGCTTCGGTTGATCAAGAATGACAAAAGCAAACTTGTCGCTTCCTGGCCTTCTTCTTTTGAAATGACTGGTGGCTCACATCTCTACGGCGTATAGCGCCACCTGCAGCCACGGAGTCTCCTCTCAATATTCGCAAAAGAACAACAGATGGAAACAAAAAGTCGCACGTCCGCATTTTCAGTAAATTGGCTTCAAAAATGTGAACCGATCGCGTGTCGACCCGACTCGTGTTGACGTCCCAAAAACAAAAGGTGACTTTTGGCGTCAACGCAAGTCAAGTGACACGCGTGTGCACGAAACAGCACGTGACGAGGCGCCATGTTTAAACGAGCGAGGTCAAACGCCTTTTGGGAAAATCGCTTCCCGCATTCGCTCTTTTCAAGGCGACGCCGAGCAAAGGCGACAAAGCAACCCAAAGTCGACACGGCTGAATAATTGCCATCCGCTGCAAGTCGGATGGAATGAAAGCATCATCTCAAACGCTGCACTTTCACAACGTGTCATATTTATTTCCGCATGTGAACGCGACCTGCTTGGGATTTGAAAGAAATCCAGATTGTTCACAAACATGTCACAAATGGGAACAACATTGCAATTTCAAAATGGCTCCTTTCAGGCAAGACTGTTTTTGCGGGTCGACGCGTTCCACATTTGCACCCAATTTCCATCTCGCAAAGTCCAATTGGCGGAATTTTCAAAACTATTTGAAGGAACCAAAATGAATAGCTTCAAACAAAAATGGTGTTTTTGCTTCTTGAGACTTTTTGGTGGATCGATTTGGTATTTTCTGTTTCTTTTAAACGATTGGAAAGGCCTTAAAAATGTCCCAAAATGACCTGAAATGTCAACTTTTGCTGCGGTTCTACGCCACGTTGAGCAAATTTCATGCGGCTGCTTTTCAAGACAAGCATGAAAATGTGCCACTTTCAAGCCCAAAACTCTTTTTTTTAGCTTCAGTCGCGATCGCAGCAAATGTCAAACGAGTGCCGCATGAACGTTGACCTCCTCGCATGACCTCATACCAACCTTCACCTGGCGTGTGTGTGTTTTTTTTCCTGTGCGTCTTTCCTGTGAGCGGCTGACTTTTGATCACGTGACTGACTTTGTGCGCGCCTGCGCCTGCGCGTGCGTGTGCGCGTGCCTCCCGCGCAGGCGCCTCCACGCAGGACTCTGACGCCTACGAGCCGGAAAAACCCGTCGACGGCACTGTGAAGTTGGCGGGCGTCATTACGGGCATCCTCATGTTCATCATCATCCTCCTCGGCCTCGTTCTCACCTTCAAGCGCAGGTGGGTCGCACTTCATCAAAAAGTCCTGTTTTTAATAACAATATATGTCACATATATCATTTGATGTCCTGTTCTTTAATATTACAACGATTTTAATGTTATGTGAAAAAACAAACAAACAACTGGAAAATGTTGATGTTTTGCGCATCGTTGTGTTTTGATGTTTCCGTTGGTGATTTTTGTCCACTCGCTTTGAATGAATCCATTTGAAAAGTGGACACCAAAATCAAAGCGCCTCAAACTGGAATTTATGAATCATTAAAACAGCTTGAATGAATCCATTTCAAAATTTGACACGCTTCACCCGCAATAAAGAAAAGTGAAAATAAAATTAAAAATGATGAATAAATAAAAACGGGAGGTCATTAAAAAGTTAAAAAATCCTCCACTCCGTCTTGCCGCCACCGCCAACTTCTTCTTTTTCTTCTTCTCTTTCTCTTCTCTGCCACAAACTCAATCAACACATTTTAGTTGTAAAAAAAAAGAAAAGAAAAAGATTCTTTAACAATGTTTCTTACTTGTTGGGATGTAATATTCATTTGAAACATTTCTTTTTGTGATGTAAGATGAAAACCTCGTAAGTTCTCAAAATGGCCGTCCTCCAATATTCAAAAATTGCAAACATTATGACCATGGAAAAGTGTTCCATTTTAATAAGGTCTTATAAGTTGAAGTGTGTTTTGGATTTTGGTGAATATTTGCAAGTGCACTCGACTCGATAGCCTTTTTTTTTTTTTTTTTTTCAAGGTACTCAAAATGAATCAAATGAAAAAGTTCCAATGAAAACACGTCTCTTTGCTTCCTGACAACCAAATGGCGGCGGGCGTCGCGTCGTTCCAAAAGACTTTAATCTCTATTTTCAAACATTCTGCCTCTTATTACCGACAAACAAGCACTCGTGATTGCTTTGGCGTCTTGTTTTTTGCCCCGCCTCCTTTCAGACGCCGTACGGCGCTATTTTCCCACGTGACTTTTTTTCTTCTTTTTTTTCCCGAGTGGCCCCTCGCCGCGGAACGTTCCGGACCGGTGATTGTCGAGCATCCGACAAATATGCTAATGCAATCAGAGTGCTTGCTTGTTGTGATTGCGCAACAGCAAGACGTGTCAATTTGGTGTCAAAACTCTTAACGAGCTTTGTGTCAATTTGGGAAATTCTCAACGACCGCAAGATTCGTTGAAGCCAATTCGAGCCTTGTGATTGGTTGGCGCGCTGTCATGGTTACACTTTTGTGAAGTCAAACGCACACAATGAGCCAAATGCACATTTTGTGCATTTGTGTGTCGTCCATCCTTCGAAAATACAAGATTCCAATATGGAAGCAATCAGACTGAACATCTGGGCGGAGTTTGTTGTTGAAGGACCAATAATAGCCAAGAATAGCTAAGCTCGCTTCAAAACAAAATGGCGGACTTCCTTGTTTGCGGGTCTGTCTCCCAAATGTCATGTTGTTCGGGAAAATGGGTTTAATGAAGCTTAAAATGTCTGCTTGCAACCACAATGACAACTTTGCTGTGTATTTTCTACTTTTGAATGGATTTGTAGATTCCATTTCTTATTTCTAAAGGAAAGCAGCTTTTTGATTTCTTTCAAAATGGACGCTTCAAACTCAAATGACGTACTTTGCGTCCTTCTTGAGACGGCCGCCTTCACGTACAAGCGGAACGTCGGAGTTTGAACGTCTCACAAATCGTACACGTCCGACTTCAAGCAAAACATCGGTGTAAAAAAATGCCTCGGAGGCAGAACTCATTTTCGGGGGTTCGAACACCCAAGCAAAGCGAGCGAAGCCGAGTCATGCCGACTGCTCACGTCGCGGTCGTTGAGACGAAGCGCTGCTCATTTCCAGTCAGATGGTGAAAACTCCCGGAGGTGCTCCAATACTCGCGAGTGCATTTACATTTTTCCACGAGCATTTTCTTCGCCGCGGGTCCAAAGAAAGACAAACGGTGCCGGCGGTAGCCAAGAAAAACATACGGCGCGACGAACCACAGCGGAATTTGGAAGGAGATGATGGCGCCGTTTACTGTGTCTACTTCCGTGCATGCTGGCACGAGGACCCCCCTTAGCTGTTCGACAACGTGCCTGACGTTAAACGACGCACGCGAGGACCGCCGAGCCGTCCAACAATATGCCCGATGTCAAATACACAAGCTCAGCACTCAACTAAAGCGAGCGTTAACATAGCGTTTATCATCCACAACAAAAATGTAAGGTATTTATTATTGTTTAAAAAATGTACTCTTATTGTATTTGTAAAACACATACATGGAAATTAAAATTGTAATTTTCAGTTTTTGAAGTTTGGAACGGATGAATTGCATTTACATTATTTCCTATGGGAATTGTTTTTTTCGGAGGTTGAACAATTTGCACACTTGGCAGGAACGAATTATGTTCAAACTTCGAGGTATCACTCTATTTATTTATTTATTTTCTCTGTTTTTGTGCTACCGAGAAATTCGCTGTTGAGACATTTTTTATTATTTTTTTGCTCCTGTTAACACGTTAGCCAAATTTGACGTTGCTAAATCAAACTGGCTTTGGTGGCGGAATTTTCAAAAGCAATTCCAGATGCCGAGAAATGTCTGCTTCAAACCAAACTGTCTTTTTTGGTGGCAGTCAAACTTGTGAAAGTCAAATCAAGCATAACCCACTCGCTAATATTGTTAAAAAAAAACCCAAAGTATTTATGTCTTATTGCGACGTCCCGCCCGTCAACAGCGAGCCGTCGTTGAGCCTCTTATTGGCTTCATCCATATTTGATCCGTCACGCTTAATCCTGATGTCTCCAAAAGCGTTTTGGCCTCAGTCAAACCATGTTTCGCAAACCTTTCACAGCCCATCAATTATTTCCGGCTTTAAAAAAAACAAAAAACAAAAAAAAGCTCCCGGTACGTGCACGGCCAACTGTCCGATTAATCTTGCAGGCAGTTGGTTATTTTCCCGGAGAAGGCGGCGGTCGCCGCTAATAAAGACGGCAGTCGAGTCTTAATGGGAATGTGATGTTCCCGCAACCAGGTGGGCCCTCAGGGGGTCCGGGAAGCAGCGCCTGAGGGCCCCAAGACCGCCGTCCATAAATAATAAAGGCAGCCTAAAAAACACGATTGATATGACACGCGCTCTCTGATGGAAAATTCTTGTTATTTAAACCGTTCCAACCCTGAGCGGAATCTCTTCAAAAAGAAAAAAAAGACACAGGAAGTCAAACATGCTGTAAAAAAATGGACATTTACAAAAAAAATGACGCTTCAAACACATTTTAAATCGTTTAAAGTATTCCTTGCTATAAAATATCAAATGAGTAGGTTACTACTTGTAAAACTGACATAAAACAAAAACACAAAAATGTTCATACGATCCATAAATTAGTCCCTGGCATAATACGAGCAACAACAGATGTTAGCATAGATGCTATGCTAATTCCAGATTTGAAATAAGCAGTTTTGCGTGTCAAATGTGCCACTGACCCGCAAAACTGCGAGGGAGGGGGCGTGTGCGGGGCGACCGGGACGGAAAGGGAGATTTGATGTATGCAGATGTGGAAAGCAAAAGCATTTAAAATAATAATAATAATAACAAAACCATCCTTCATATCCAGAAGTGAATGTGAGCAAAAAAATCCTTTTTCTCCGTTTTTTTTCTTGCCTGAATGAAAAAAAGCGCCGGTCCGATGTGATGAGTTCTCTGACTGTGGTCTCTCGCCCTTTTGTGTCTCTCTCCATCCTGCTTCCTGGTTTTGGCTCCGCCCCTTCCCGCCTTGCCCGCCTTCTTGCCCTTCTTGCTCCGATAGAGAGATTCACACGTGGAGAACTCTGAGCGTGGGGTATCGTATGTTTGCTTCTCCTCCGCATCCTCTTCCTCCTCTTTTCTTGGCTTCTCTTGCTTTTTTTCCTCCCTAATTCATCTTCTGAGAAAAAACGCCTGGCCTGTCAATTTATGCTCAAATGTTGAATTTTTTTCCCCACAATTGAGAGTCAACATTCAGTTGATGTTTTTCTTTCCCCGTGGAAAATGTCCAACGTTGCTGTCATTTTGTAACCAGATGACATTTTCAGGCCGCTGACAACAAAATTCTGACGAGGACAAAGCGATTGACAGATCATCAATAATTGCAAAATCAAAACCTTTGGTAGGAAAAGGATTATATTTGTTTTTTGGTACCAAAGTCATTTGGGGTCTTGCTTTCCCTGACTTGAACTCCCCCAAAACGGCTCATGAGTCCGCCATTTTGGTTGGAAATGAGAATGCCGCCAATGCCGGCAGTTTGATTTAGCAGTATGAAATTTGCTCTAGGGTGAGTGGACCCACCAAAAAGTCTTCGTGGAAGATACTCAGGAAGTCTGCCCAATTGCTTTCAAGCATTTAGGTGGGAAGTCGCTTTTTTCTTCTTTTTTTTTTGAAAACTCAAATTCAATTAGATTTCGCAACATGACATTGGGTAGACTTTTCTCTAACGAGAAAAGCCACAAAGACAAGGCATGCTCGAAAATGCACAGGAAGGCTGCCATTTTGATTGAAAGCTGACATTTCAGGCATCATTTGTAGAAATGGAATTGTTGTTGGAAACTCCAACTTCAATTTCACCACTTCCATCAACTTTATATTAACGATATATGGCAAACAATAAGCGCGGTCGTCACCGATACCAATTTGATACTTTCTGCTTGTTTGGCAACCCCCACCCCCCCCCCCCCCCCCCTCCCAGACCAGACTTTTAACCCTGTCTGATTGGCTTTTGGCTAAGTGGCTACAAAATGGCCGTTTCACTCTCGCCAGGGAAATCGTGCGCGAGCCGTTAACCGACTTGAACGCTCGGTTGTTTTTGTGCCGCCATTGTTGGATGACATTTTCCCACTAATGGCTAAACAGCATGAAGCAACGTCTTCACAAAACCAGGCTTATAAAAATGAGTTCTATAATGTCTGATCTTTTTTTGCCCCCCCCCGACTCTCAAACCGCTCTATTTCTGATCTCTTTTTTTTCTTCATCTAAAACAACGCCTTTATAGAATAGAAAAAGATTCAATAGAAAAGCATTGAGCAGAATGGAAGACATTTGGACAGCAGCAAAGTGGCGGCACAAAAAGATGAAAGAAAAAAGTCCCACAAGTTGAGAATGAAGAATGCTGAATGTCGCTCATTTTGGAGATTTTTTTCTCTTCCGTCTCTGGATTTGCCCAAACTTGCAGATTTGATCTTTTTCCATGGCAAAAGTCCCAAACGGATCAAGAAATTCTACAGATTAATCTCACCTTTCAAGACATCATTTTGACATTTTTCCCAATTTCCCCAGAATTCCACATTTTCAATGTCAAAAAGTGTCAAAAAGTGTCAATGAAATGACGAAGTTTGGTCTCTCCAGATTCCTCAACCAAACGATTCACAATTCATCACAAATGTGAATTCCGATTTCCTGGGCAATTTCAAAGTTACGATTTCAAACATTCCCAAATGAACGAGGACGTTTCGTAGTCTGACTGCGTTTCACATTTCTCAGCCATCTTAATGCAATTCAAAAAAAGAAAAACTCATTTAATTTAGGACATCCATGCTACTGTTTTGCTCAAAGTATCAACGTTTCCAAACTCCCCAAATTGATGAGAACATTTGACAAACTTTTTCCAACTCCCAAACTTGGCCAGTATTTGTCACATTTCAAAAGATTTCCCATTTTCACAGAATTCCATTTTTTTCCTCTCAATTCAAAGCATTCCAACTTGAAAACGTTGCGTTGACTTAACGCATGTTGGGAATTTACATTTGTCAGGATTTCACCTTTTGACAACCATTTTCAAAGGTATGAACGGAATCAGGCCACATTTCAAAGCCTTCCGATCCCCAGTCCAGATTGACTGGCATTATTGTTGCCATTTTCCATTTTCCATTTTCCATGCATGCTCAAACAAGATCTGCTTTTCCTGCTTGACTCGAACCTTTCGGTCCCTCCTCAATTGATTTCCAGTCGCTTCAGCGTTGCCGTTGTTCTCGTATTCTTGTGGAAATGGCCTTGCGCAGTTATTAATTATGATCTTGTCAAATGTGACGTGCGATGCGGATGAGCTCGGCAAGTGTTTGCCGGCGTGCCGTCATTTGTCTCTTTGTCTTGGTTTCACGCACGCACGCACTCGCGAGCCGGCCCAGTGTTTTTTCTGCGCGTATGAATATTTATGGCCACTTTTAACATGCGCAGCTTTTACGGCGGCGCTGGAGGCGCTCCGCACTTTATTACCGGCACGAGGAGGACGTTGGCAGAACGGCTTCCCGCGACGCCAACGTCAGTGAGGAGGAGCCGGCAAAATAACCTGCTCAGTTGATCATTCCGCCGCCGATCAATGTCGCGAGTCTCGTCAGAATGCAAATGGCGGCAAGTGACGAGCGCCGCGTTGCGTTCCCGGTGCAGTTCTGTTGTTCGGCTTTGGGCAGGTCAAACTGTAAACCTCCAGGTCAAAGGTCAAGATCACATCAGGGTTAAAAATGTCAAATATGAAGAAAAAAATGACTTTTTTTCTGGCCATTCAACTCTCAACGACGTCAAAAAGGATTTGATGATGAAGCACATCGAGCGAGACATTTGATTCAAGGCACGCGCTTTCCAGAGCTGTCATCATTCTGTCAATTGTCACCCAAAACATTTTTGCCGTGATATGACGAGTCATGCCTCGAAATCAAAGCCTCGAAATCAAAGCGCTTGATCAGCACTTTGCACAACGGTCGTGATTTTGCTCGTACGGCTTTCCGCGTTCGCCCCAAAAACGCTTTTGTACGCCTTCCGAAACGTGCAAATCAGCTCGATGCCGCTCGCACCTCAAATGAAACGTCCGGACGTTCCACAGCTTTCGTGAATTTCTCAATCCAAACTCATCCCACAGCGTTGTCACTAAATCAATCAATCGATGAAAATGTTCATCATTTCTTCCAAAGTCATTTGAGACAAGTCGTCCGTCAAATGAGAGATTTGCATTCCCATTCCCGTCATTCTTTTTTTATCAATGCTGAAAACGGCTTTTTTTTCCGATGGAAAATCTCAGCAAACTCGAATCAGCTGACAAAAACGTGACGCCGCAACCCGCATTGCGTTAACTGCTCTTGACAAACGCTTTCCAGAGCTGCGATTCTTTTTTCACTGCAAACTCGTCTCCTGACGTCGTCACCCAAAAAAACCCCACATTGTCTGTTTTTTGCTGGTCTCCCATTTCTGCCATTTATTAAAGTTAGCAATCGTTTGACGCAAGTCATAACGAGCACTTTTACTCGGTAAAACCTCCGATGCTGATGTCGGGACCAAAAACGTTCTTTTTTGTTGCTCAACCAATAACTAAGTAAAAGAGGAAAAAAAATCCATTTTGCTGTTAATAGAGTGGTCGAGTGAGTGGCACGGCGGCGGTTGGTGTGTGCGTGTGTGTGCGCGCGTGCGTGCGCGCGCGCCGCTCCGGGGATTGCGGGTATCGATCGTGGAACCCGACATGTCATCGCGCCATGCGTTCAATTCACCTTTCATCTTCTTTCTTTGTTCTTCTATCTGCTCTTTTCTTCTTTTTGGCTCCTTTTGCTCTCGGCGGGTGACGGAAAACAACGTCAACATCGTTCTTCTTCTTTTTACGGCCGCGCGCTCGTCTTCTTGACGGGGAAACAAATCTGTCGCGGAGAAAAAGCACAAGAACGACACAAAAACAAACGGCCAAGATGGATTCAATTGCATTTTTAGGCACATTTCCAATAAAAAGTGTTCTTATCACCATACTTTTTTTTTTTATTACTCTCGAAAAAAAAAAGAAATCACACCACACGCATTTGAATGCGAAACATAAAAACAAATCAAACGAATAGTAAACGTTATGAAATTCCAACTCATGTGGCAATTAAAACACACATTTTAGCAAATGAAGTTGATTCAAATGAAGACTTAATAACAATTTGATGTTATTTACAAATGACATGACCACGTGTCATCATTTTTATTTCTCTATCAATAACAATTGAGCTCATCCGATAAATAGTTCAGTAAAATAATAAAACAGCAACGACTGAAAAGTTTCTAGCGATCCTCCGGCAACGATGACGAATCCCGACCTCGCCGCGTTTCCCAGCATGCACTAATCAATTGACTGGTTGTGTTTGTCCTTCTTCTGGGTTGTCGCTTGTCTTCCTTCTTCTTTGCTCATCATCGGCCTCCGCCACGCTTCAGACGACATGCTTATTCCTACTCGTATTACCTGTAAGTAAACGCATCACGACCAAACACCGAAATTCACATATGTGTCCCAATACTTTTGCCCGTGCTGTCCCAACAGATCGCACTTGTGACCCCCCCCAAAAAATGTATTTGTGCAGCATAAACGTGGATCAATAGCAACTGTGAGTCTCGTTACGTCTGTGAATGGAAGAAAACGGTCAAAGAAATCACTTGAATCGGAAGAAGAAGTGAAAATGAACTTGAGAAAATCGCACATTTTCAAAAAACAAACTCATCAAACAAAAAGAAAAGAAAAGAAAGAAAAGAAAAAAGTCCGCTTGCTTATTTGCTGCTTTTGTGGCAATGAAAGGATTTTTGTAACGTTATTGAAGTGCTTCTCTTTCATTCACGGATTGGTCGCCACGATTTTGTCCTCTTGCACGTCTCTCTCAATACATGAAAATGATCTTCTTCAACAACCGTGTGTGGAAATACAATTTTTCCCATGAAAACGCTACATTCTCTCCAAAATCACAGGAATCGTTTACATTAAAATGTGATGAAAAAAAAATGATATTTGATGTTTGTGTACAAAAATTGTGCAACTGGCCACAAAATGGCTCCGAAATGAATGAATTTTCAGTATTTGCTTCGGAACGTGATTGTTTTCCATTGAAAGGCAATTTCCAAATGTGTCCACATTGTTCACTTTGACTTCCTGAACGCGTCTCAATCCGACCCAAATATCTTCTGAGTTGTATTTTTGTTACTGTCGGCGTTCTGCGCCCACCGCCGCGTTTGCTGCCGGCCGTCTTTCCCGGCTGCGTCCGCCTGCCATCCTGCCACGGCAACATGAAAGTTTGTTTGGCTTTGGCCTGCGGCCGCCTCCGAAGTCGCTTCTTTGCCTTCGGGATATTTGCGGGCGCCTCCTGCCTTGATGCGCCGCCTTCGGAGGTCCCCGCTCACACGAGCCGTCGCGAGCCGTCACGACCCGTCGCGACCCGTCACCGCCCCAGACAACAAAAGCAAACAACGCGGCAGAACGGCGCGAGCGCGTAATCCGATCTAACGTTCATTTTCATAACGCCAGCCGCATCCGACAGAGATTATGATCAACCGGAGCGAGACGTCAAAGTGACGGGATTAAGGACGATTTAATCCCGCCCCCGCCCCCGCCCCTGCCCCCGCCCCTCCTGGAACATTTTCAGCTCTTTGTTTCTCTCGCGCAACAAGTGTCTTGATTTTGACTGACGAGATTTTTGAGGGACGCCGCTTGCTCGTCGTCGTCATTTTTCGGCCTTTGAATATTTAAAAAATTCAGCCCCTCGAGCCCGTTTGACTTTGTGACATCAAATTTGGTCCAGATGTCAATCATGAGTCGAGCCACAAAAAAGTCTCGGCAAGCACTGTCTGAAAAGACACAGGGAGTCGGCCATTTTCTTTAGAAGCTGTCATTTGAAGTTAACGTTGAAGGGCTGATGAGCTTTATTTGGACAAAAGTAGTGCTTTATCTTATGACCTCTTGGCACCTAGGAACTAAGTAGAAGTGAGTTAAGGAGCTTGATTTAGACCCCCCAGAATTTATAATGCCTTGCCGCCATTTTGTGCCGTTTTAGTGACAGGGAACCTCGTTGAGGTCAATTGAGGAGGTTTGTCCAGAAAAAAAGTTGTGCTTTTCTGACATCGACAGCTAATTATTTTGTGGGCCGTCCAATACAGCGCCTTTGGAGTTTTGCTATTCTATTCCTTTCTTTAACCGCCGTTTGTCCGCCATGTCTTTTTTCCCATTTGCAGCTCTGCTCAGATCGAATCTCACTTGATGCATGAAATGTGTAAAATTGCATGTTTATGTATTTTTTATAAAGCCCTTCTTGTAAAAGCCTTTTTTTCAACAACTGTTCAAAGTGAGTTGACGCGCGCTCTCAGTCTTGAGCTTTCAGAACATAAAATGGCTTCATCATCAATCCCTCCGACAAAAAAGAAAGAAAAAGTTGGGATGATTTGAACTCGAAGCTCGTTAGCTAAACGAAGCCTTCAGGACAGCTCATGTAGCAAAGCAACGCCAATTAAGAGGCAGCGTTTTGGAGCGGCCGTTCCCCCAAAGTGGCCTCGCTTCGTCTCATCTGGCTCCCAGACAACGGCGCCTAACAGGGAGTAAGGGGGCGGGGCGCGGCGCTCGGCGCGGCGCTCGGCTCATCGCCTTCTAAAAAACATCCACGCGTCGCTCATTATCGACGCATCAAACGGCGGCAATTAACGCTCTGGGGGCACAAAGTAGTCCGCGATTCCCGGAGCGGTCGGCGCCCACTCGGCTCACCTCGCCGCTTAATGAAGTGCCGCGTGCGTGACATTCATTGGAGAGGGATTAGGCCGCGCTCATTGCCTCTTACATTATGCGCGGAATTTGTCATTTAAACGAGTCCATTAACGGGATGAACGTTAGCCGCGTTAGCCGCGATTAGCAGAGGCCGTTCGTTGCTCCTGACGACTTGCCGGTACCGCGTGAACGCACGCGCGCCACGCCGGCCTGCGCGAACCCTCCGGCCACGACGCCGCGCCCACTTCGCTTGCTTGCCGACAACCGTTCCAGCGGCTTTAAAGCGTTAGCAATTATGTGCGCCTTTTCAAAAAGTGCCATTTCTGCGGAAATTGCGAAGGAATGCCGAAAGCTGAATGCTTAGCAAACAAATTGAAAGATAGATGCTGTGAAAATGACTTACAAAAGGAAGTATTCATTGTTTTTTTGTTTTTTTAAACACTTGAACCCGGGAGACGTGAAGAAGTTGACATTTCTATCGAAAGTAGCCTCCATTCATTTAGATGGAAAAGTGGAACGAATGATATCCGCTGTAAAAAAAAATATCACTCAATAGCGCCACCTAGGCATGCAGTACCCTCCATTCCTTTGATGGAAAAGTGGAACTAATGATACCCAATTGAAAAAAAAGCAGCATAGCGCCACCTAGGCATGTGTGGAAAGTGCGACTTGATGAAATGAATGGGAAAAGTTGAACGTTAAATTGTGCAAATACTGTAAGCAATGTGGAATTAGACGATAAATAACCTGCATGGTGTGAATTTTTGAAGCAAGTTGAAATTTGAACGATGGGAATGGGAAGTATTAGGTGAGCGTTGTTTCTCGGCAAGAAATTGTGGAGACTAAAAAAATCCCGATTTCTTGGAGTCGGTGCCTTTACCTCGTTCCAACAATTTTCTCGATGAATCTCTCCATGGACCGCCAAATTTGAGGACATTAGGACTTACTTGCATGCAGAAATGTGAAAAACCTGCAACCACCCAATATGAAACGTCTGATTGTTATTTTTGTTATTTTACATCTCATGGAGTCTGTCGCTACGTTCCCATGACAGTTTTTGGCAAAAATAAAAGCGATATTGTACTATTTTTCGATAAAGTCCAATTTCGACTTGTCGGTGTTTCCGTTGAAGAGCGTTTTGCTTCTGAGGCGCAATTCTTGTCATGTCCCGTCTCGCGAGATCTCGGGAGTTCTGTAGGAGGTGCTCGTGACGTTGACAGAAGACAGACGGACGTCCGTTCAGATTACTTTGAAAATATCTCCCTCCCCTCATCGGGCGAGTTCGGGCATTTGGTGTTATGGTGTGGACGGATGGATTTCAATAAGGATGTGCAAAACTGGAGGTCATGGAAACTGGAGGTCATGGAAACTGGAGGTCATGGAAACTGGAGGTCACGGAAACTGGAGGTCATGGAAACCGGAGGTCATGGAAACCGGAGGTCATGGAAACCGGAGGTCACGGAAACCGGAGGTCATGGAAACCGGAGGTCATGGAAACGCAACTATTGTCTTCGTCTTCATCCACCAAATTTCGAAACAACTTTTACTCATGAACCTCCAAATTTCATAATACTTCTACTTGTGACCTGCTTTATGGAGAAATGTGAAACCCGGGCACAACATGCATCCGCCCTTTATGGAATGTGCTATTACTTTTCTAAGCAATCCGCCGTTGTTAAGTGTCGTTGCAAAAGTTCTATATCCCTACCTACAAATTGCCCAGTCTCGGTACCCTTGTTGTGATAAGCTGCGTGCAGAAAGCGGGTTCAAACGTGCCTCCGCCCTGTTTGAACGGTGCTTTTTCTTTTCAGAGTGATCCGCAGTCCTTAGGCCTGCTTCTCAGCAATTCACTATTCTTTAGAGTCTCCTCTGTTAGTCAGTCTTCATGTTCATCTGGCAAATATGCGGACGACGGGCCTGCCGGCAAACGTTTGAACAAGCAAACAAAGCCAATCTCTTTGACTGGGTTGCCATGGTGACGTGATCACAACAATAGGTTCCCTAGTACACCTGACAGCAACATGACAGCTAAGCTGGCCCACATGAGACCGTGTCCAGGGTTGGGGGAATCCGGGTCCATGAGAGAACAAAGCCGGAAACCGTTTGCCACATAAAAGTGCTTCTACTCAGCAGGCGCGTCTGTGAGCTTGTTTGCTTGCCGGTTCAGTAGAAGCACTTTTATGTGGCAGGCTTTTTACTTCACCGACCTCGATTGTCCAACCCTAAGCATGCCTTCGTCCAAACCTGGACCGCGGTCCGCCATTTTTTGTAGATACCCACTGCAGTAACTCGTAAAGCGCCAAATGTGGCCACCTTTTTTTTTTGGTGAACTGCCGCACGCAGAAATGGGAGACGTGGCGAAAACGAGCCTCCTGCGATTCCATTGAAGTCCCGTTTGTCAGGGTCAGCCGGCAAACGGTTGTCCACTCCTGAAGATTTGACCGGCACCAGCTCTTTCTCTTTCCTCTCTCTCCATCTTTCCCCTTTTTCCCCATCGTGCCCCTTTTCATTCTTTCAAAGACGTAGCCTGGATGATTTGCAGTCAGGACGATGCATTGATCTCGTTGTCAACGGCGAGGTCTCACGCACACTTCCTGTTTTGTGCGGTTTACGCCAACAGGAAGTTGGCCAAGAAGCACAAGGAGACGGCGAGCGGCTCCACTCAGCAGCGGGAGATGGGGCCGGTCAGCACGGCCGACAAGAGCGCCACCAAAGTCAGCACGCTGCGCAAGGACGACCCCTTCTCCACCTCCAGCCAGGACCTCAACGGCTTCGGTAAGTTCACACGCTGACGGATGGCGAGGAACTCTCCAAATTCCTGGTCTCCGCTTCCGTCCTTCAACCTGGTGTTTCGTGTCCAATCGCCGTCGTTTAGGATTGGATGAATGTGGAGTCCCCCAAGGTTCTATCCTTAGTCCCTACTTGTGTTCTTTAACTTTTTCATTTGGGTCGTGTCCCAATACATTTGTCTCAAAGTGTCTTGGAGGTGGCCCAATACTTTTGTAGCATTATTTTCCAAGTACGTTTCACTTCCTGGTTTCGCAATACTTTTGTCACATTTTCACTTGCCTTGTCCTAAATAGTTTTGTGCAAAGTCCACATTTTTTCCGTTTTTCTACCCTCATACTTTTGTCCAAATTCATTCACTTTCCATTTAATTCATTTGCTCCCAAAAACATATAAATATGTTCTATTTTAAACATTACCATGGTCCCAAAACATTTGTTTTATTTTGTTCATTATGTTGTTGTTTTTATGCTAGAGCATACAGAAGGCTTTGATGCTGCCTCCGAATTGAAGAGGAAGCTTAAAACAATGGTAGTTATTACACAAACAGCCAGCAGGTGGCAGCAGAGTATAAGAGATCAACCAGGGCCATGTTGCAAAAAGGTCTTTTCCACACTGTTTTAAACAGATTTGTAACTCGTGATGCTATATTCTAATGCTAATTGCTGCAAAACGGAAACAGACAAGATGAAAGAAGAGACTCAAATTTGTCTTTTGGTAGCTTCCGTGTTTTGATAGCAATAGAACGCAATATTCTGCGGGCCTTGCAAAATCAGTCCAAATCCAGTTAAACAGCAGGGAGCGAAGGGGGCTGCTTCAGTGAAAACGGCTGAGAGTCAATGAGTTAAAGAAGTGTCCCAATACTTTTGTCCAAACTGCAAATTTTCTTCACTTTTCACTTGGTGGAAGCGTTCCAATACTTTTTTCGTACCTTCACCAGGACAAAAAGTCTGAATCATCCATCTCTGCTTTTAGACTTGTCTCCGCTTTGATGATTGCACACGCACACACGCACACACGCGCGCACGCGCACACGCACGCCTGTTTTTCTCTTGAAAATGTCACACTGGCCTTTTGGGAGTGCTTAGCCATTGAAAGCCAAGGTTAGCAGAGAAGAGAAAAAGAAAGCAAGAAAGAGAAAAGGTACTTTGTCAGCACTGCACTCGCACCTGTGTCACTTTCCTTCATGTTTAGACTTGCGTGACAAAAGGAAACTTGGGTGGGATTGAATGGTCTTAAAATGTATTTTCTCAAGTATTTTTGTGACCATTGGAAGTTTTGAATGTGATTGAATGGCCGTGACTTGTGGGGTCCCTCAAGGCTCAGTCCATGGACCCGTTTTGTTCAGTCTGTATGAGTGAAGAACGGCAATTTTGGATTCATCATGTTCGTGCTCCTAAATGACAGCATTCCACCCAACGTGTTGTCACTTTGCACAAAAGCAAACCAACAACCGGATGAGCCCAAATTTCCTTCCGATAAACCGAAACAAAACAAAACGCAGGCATTTGTTTTTGGCAATACAGAAAAGGGATTTCCGTTTGAGTCTCTCGCCAACAAAGAGTCTGAAAATCTTGAGCTGTTGATGGAGTCGGACCTGACTTCGACTGCTGCGCTCTCTGCACCTTTTCCTTTTGGAAATTCAATATTTGCCGCCACTAGCGTTCGCACCTTGTTGCCGCGTGTCCGCAATATGGACGCTTGATCTCGTTTTCTTTTCCTCCTTTTCGAGGCGCGATGTGATCTTTTTCTCCTCAGAGCTGACTGACGCCTTTTCTCTCTTTTTTTTTCTTCCTGCTGTTTTCCGCGTCCTCCTGCTTCCTCATCTCGCCTCCTGCTGCTGCTGTTTTCTTCACCTCCCTTTCCTCATCCTCCTCTTTTGCCCCCCCCCCCCACCCCCCCCCCGCAGCCTCCCCCTCTTCCTGCTCCTTCTCCATGCAGGGAAGTAAGACGCTGCAGAGCAAATCCCTGCTCAATTCCTACTACTCAGGTACACGCACACGCGCGCACGCACACGCACGCATAAAAAGTGCTTTTTTTCTGGCATGTTGAGAAATTCTCGGTGGACGATTTGGACGACGGGATCCCACCAGGATTGCCCATCGTGCCGTTAAAACGTTTTTCTTAATTCTTGTGTTTTTCCGAGAATGAAAAACACATCAGCCCAAATAATTCATTTGATGTACATTTAAGTGTAAAATATACAAAATGGTTTCTAATATCGGCTCCAGCGCACCAGATTGAGAATAAGTGGGAAAGAAAATAGAGAGAGAGATTTGACTGCAAATCGCCCCAAATGAAAAGAATCCCTCCTGACTTCTCACGAAACGTCGGTCCGGGTCAATTCCGACGTGATCAATGACATCACGTCCCCTCGGTCGTCACGGCGACGACAAGGAGAGTTGCGCACGAGTGCGCGTCGGTCCTTGTCGTCGGGGTTATCGATGGTGCCGATTCCAAATTTGACTCGAATTCATGTCAGGATTTTCATCTCATGTCTGCTAAAGGCCCCCAAATGAAGAATTTGAATTCCAGGACAAAACGAAATTGTAGAACACACCGAGAAGAGAAGATTTGCAATCGACGTCAAGTGCGTCATAAATGAAATTCCAAAGAAAAAAGTTTCAGCACGTCAACAATTAGGCCAGGCATTATTTTTACAAGATCATCTAAACTTCAATTTGGTTCAAACCAAATTGAATGTAAACTTCCACGAGCTGAGGTTCGATGTTTGGATGGCATGAGATAATCACGATTGTCACAAACGGTTGTAATCCATCATCAGTATTGGACAATATAAAAATATATATAAATCTGTTCGACATGTCGTTTAGCAAAAAGCTATAATGTGCTAAAGTTGTGCAAAATAAGCAATAGCAGCATTCGACTCATTGAATCCATAAGAACAAAGCATGCTAAGAAATGCCTTTACATTCAAATGTCAAAAACAACAGCTTCTTTGAGCAAAGACGATAAAAACCCTCGTCGAGCATCAAACGTTTGCCCCTCGCGTGCCTCGCCTGCGTCCGCACGCCGGCCCGAAGGCGGCTCGCTCTTATTGGTCCGTGCGGTCACACGACCGCACGACCCGACGGCGGCAATATGCCAAAGATCATCAAGACAAGAGCGCACACTCTCGCAGCAGGTTGGGTTTGGTACCTACGCTACACGATCAATGACGGTATTTTTTTGAACGCGCGCATTTAATTCATCGAGATGAACGCGGCGTTCAACTGGCAGCCTTCGTCATTGATTATGTTGTTGTCGTCTTCCGCAGTGTCCAAAGAGCCTGCAGCCGCCACCGCGTCTCTGGGTAAGGCAAAAGTCACCTTAGCATTAGCATTAGCATTAGCATTAGCATTGACTTCACTCTCTGTGTGTGTGCGTGTATAAGTGTGTGTACATCTCTATGTGTGTTGTTATTTGCATGTGTTTTGTTATGGAATTGTTTTGTATATGTGTTGTATTAGTGTGTTGTTTTTTGGGTGTTTTGTTGTCATTTGCGTGCGCGAGTGTGCGCGTGCAAGCGCCTTGCGCTGCAGCTGCCCGGCTTTGTGCTCAGGTGTCTGCCTGAGCCCGATCGGCCGCACAACAATGGCGCCAATCCTCGGCGGGAAAGCGCAAGGACGTTTCTTCAGGCGACAAACAGGGTTTTGCGCACGCACGTACGCACGCGCGCACGCACGCACGCGCGCGCGAGGAGTTAACGCTGATGTCATGCAAATCCCGAGGATCAGAAGGAAGGCCGGCGCCATGTCACCTCTTTTATGTGCAAACACGTCTCGCTCTCACAATCAATTTCCTTCCACGCGTCTTCCTCGTCGGGCGTCCTCGTCAGCCTTTTGTGTCGCCGCAAGGACGGGCGGGCCCATCGCAGATTTTCTTTGGCGAGGCGTCGCAAAGTCACGCGAGCAGAAGAAAACAGTCCAAATGTTTCAAGAAACATTTGGACTGTGAAATGGACTCGCGCACGGGATACGCTGCCAGTTCGCAGTTAGCACTGAGCAATGTAGCAATCCGTAAGTAAGTCATGAATAAGAAATGAGTTGTTGTTTTTTGCAGGGGATAAAGAATCTATGTCTACTGGGACGCATGTTGATGTCCTGTTTGCATTCAAATATTTGTTGCTTCATAGGTTGGAAAAACTGCAGCTATCTATCTGCTATTTGCTAGCCTGCCTTTGGCGTTTTGCATTGTGCGTTAGCATCAAGTTAGCAGGAGGCAAATTTGTGTGGCAGTTTTAAATAAACAACATGTACTGTCATTCTCTTTGAATTGTTTACTGTCAGAAACGTGTCCAAGTTTGGGGAAGAAAAAAAAAGTACTGAAGAAGAACCTGAAAATTTGACAAAGTATTTGAACTTCTCACTGCTAAAGCCCAGTGGGAGTTTTTTTTTATTTTTTTTATTATTATTTTTATTTACACCAGGGACATCTTCGCCTTTGTAAGATGTTCTGGTTGAAAGTTTTTTTTTCTTCTTTTCGCGCTTTCCCCCCCGAATGGGCAATTATTCTGCCGGCGTTTCATTCAGCATAGCATTAGCTGAATGCAGGGTGATTATAGCTAATGGCAGCCATTTTGTGTGGCTGTAATGTGTCAGTGCTGGTAATTGAAGGTGAGAGCGGGAGTTGAGAGCGACTCATTTTTAACCTTTATGTGCGAGCGCTCGGTGCAGACGCGTCTCGACTCTCTGCTTACGCGGCTTATATTTCATATTGTATTCAACGGATTACTTTTACGCCGTCGTCGTCGTCTTTGCTTTGTCTTTTTTTTGCTCTTTATCCAGTACGCACGTGGCTTCTATCCCTTGGAGGATTCACACCATTAGTATAAAGAGTTAAGAAGTATCTGTCAAATAGTGCGCTATTAAGGTAAATAGCGAGACACAAAAAGTGCACCATTAAAATAACAGTGAGGAGCTTCTGGAAAATAGTGTGCCATTAAGATAAACCGCAAAATAGCCTCTGTCAAAAAGTGCACCATTATGATAAACATCGTGAAGCTTCAGCCGAATAGTGCCCCATTACGATATACAGTAAGAAGCTTCAGCCAAATAGTGCCCCATTACGATATACAGTAAGAAGCTTCTGTCAAATAGCGCACCATTCAGATAAACAGTGAAAACGTTCTGAAACCGTGAGAAACCTCAGCCAGATAATGCACCATTCATTTAAACAGGGAAAAGATCCAGCCAAATAGTGCACCATTTAAGGACAAGAATCCGAACGGTCCCGGCAGGCATAACTTGCTCACGCACACACAAATCTACGTGGGCACACACACACCGGCAGAGAGACGTCTTTATCATCGTGAACGTTGTGGAGCTGCTGTTGCTGTTGCTGCTGCTGTTGCTGCTGCTGTTGCTGTTGCTGCTGCTATGACTCCATTTCATGGCTGGCTTGATGCACATGTGACCTTGACTAGCACACACACGCACACCGGCGGGTCAAAACCGTGTGTGTGCGTTTGCGTAGTTTGTGCTCTCGCTTGAACAACAATTGTCGTGCGGATTGTGCACTTGGGCCGCAACCTGCAACCTGCAACCAATGACGACCCCTTCGTCTCTCTGGCCTGCACGCAATCAAGCTTCGATGTAATCATCTGGCCTCTAAATAAAAATAACAGCCTTCAAACTCTAATGACATCACACCGCCTCATAACAAGCAGCCACGCTCGGCTGGTTGCCGTGGAGACCCTCGATTAACAGCCGCTAATCTTTGTCGGACCCGCCCATCAGGTTCCTTTGTTGCGCTTGAGATAGCAACAGTGCTAACGTGAGAAGCTTCTGTCAAATGTCGAAGTGCACCATTCAATTTAACAGCTAAATGCTTCTGCCAAATAGTGCACCATTACGTTAAACAGTGAGACGCTAGTGCCAAATAGTGAACTATTACTTAAACAGTGTGAAGCTTCTGCCAAATAGTGCACCATTACGTTAAGCAGTGTGAGGCTGTTGCCCGCGAAAAGCATCCGCCAAATAGTGAACCATTAGGTTAAACAGTGAGACGCTAGTGCCAAATAGTGAACTATTAATTAAACAGTGTGAAGCTTCTGCCAAATAGTGCACCATTAAGTTAAACAGTGTGAAGCTGCTGCCAAATAGTGCCAGCGTCCAGTTAAACTTTGAGTTTGGAACATTTGCTGTTTTGGGAGTGTTTTGTGGTTCGTCTTCAAACTTTGGCATCATTCTCCACCGACATGGGAAATTTGTCTTCACTGTAATTTAGCCATCTGTCAAGTTTGATGTGCTTGAAATTTGGTAGCAATTGGACAAAATCTCTAGATTGAAGAGAATGGAAGACTTGCGGTGACTTTTCATGCTTGGCTTCTGGAGACTCTTTTTGTTCTTCCCGTTATAGACGGACTTGTTTACCCAATTTCACGTTGTTAAGTCAAATTGGCTTTGGATGCTGAATTTCAAAAATACAAATTTGTGTGAGCGCCATTGAAGCCAGTTTGAGCCCAAAAAGCCGATTTGCGGTGACTTTTCAGGCTCGGTTTTCTTCCGACTTTTTTGCCGGTCAACTCATGACAAACAAATTTCCCGTCGCAAAGTCAAACTGCCTCGCGGGTCCGATTTTTGGGGCGCCGCCCCCGTACCTTCCATATCGCGTCGACATGCGGCGAATGCGCTGCTGCGCTCGCATTCTCGGTAACCCCGACGCCATTTTGTCTTTTCAGACAGCGGCCAGCCGGCGCTCGCCCAGCCCTCGCTGACGCTGCAGAGCTTCCCGTACGGCGGCCGCGAGTCGGTGGAACTCGCCTACCAAAGCGGTACGTCGGCACCCGCGCGTGGAATGTGGGCGTGCGCGGGACGGACGACCCGCATAAAACCCGCGGCGATGCCGAGGGGGTCTGACGGGTTTGTCGATTGAGCGATTGTCTGAGCGAGCCAATCCGTCTGGTCAGGTCAGTTCCAGGCGGGTCAGTTCCAGCCCGCCATCCGCGTGGCCGACCTCCTCCAGCACATCACGCAGATGAAATGTGGACAAGGTTACGGCTTCAAGGAGGAATACGAGGTGAGCGCTGGCGTTTTCAGCGTTTGTCGTCGCTAACGTTACGAGGGTGACGCTGGGACCGCCAGAGAATAACAACTTCAAAGTCCAGAATAAATCCTATTTTTTAAATGATGAAAACATGGATTTTTTTAATTGTCGTCTAATTACAATAAAATCCAAAATTTGCGACCTTGGTTTTTATTTCTTTTTAATATAGGTTTATATTTTTTCTCTCAAGGTAATTGTTTTAATTTAGCATCGTATTAAACTTGTAATTTCACAGGAAACAAATGTTTTTCTTTTTAAAATATTATTATTATTATAAGAAAATGAGTCATCTTCAAGTCAATTTAGTCTTATGACTTTTTCAAATGTGTTTTTTGATTAACAAGACGTCATCTTTTTAATTTTTTAATCTTTTTATTTTTATAACAAACAAAATAACAAAAAAAAATAGAACAAAAATGATTTTGACAGCAAATAGTTAAATAGCAAACAGCAAACAATTTTTTTTTAAATCCATCTTTATACAAAAATAATTTTTTTTATGTAATTTAAGAACAAAAGTAATTGTATGAGAATCAATTTGTGTGTGTTTAAAAAAAAAGAAGAATAAATGATCATGGACCCCCCCCCTCCCCCCCGCTAACAAAGAAGTTAAAACTTTTGAAAATAATGTAAATTTACAAGCATAAAGTCATAACGTTGTTTAGATGAGACAAAAAAAAGTATACAGTATTAAAAAGAATAAAGTTCTATTTTTTTCATAATATTACAAGAACAAGTAAAAACAAAAGTCATATATATATATATATATATATATATATATATACAAATAAATAAATACATCTAAAATAAGGCGTAGAGGAAAGAAAACCCTGATGGACAAAAGTTCCAAATCGACTGTACTGTAATCAAACGTCATCATTTTTGTTTTGGACTTTTCCACTTTGAAAACGTGCTTGAGCTTTTTCCGACATTCGCGACTTGTGCTGGTTTTGGTCCTGCTGCTAAATATTCATGTGAGCTTTTCCCGCACGCTGGCCGGCCCCCGGCATCGCGCTGCCATCGCGCGCCGCTTTCGTACCTTCCTCTGACTTGCGCGTTTTCAGGCTCTGGCGGAGGGACAGACGGCGCCGTGGGAAACGGCCAAGAAAGACGAGAACCGCAACAAGAATCGCTATGGCAACATCATCGCTTGTGAGTACCGCCGCGTTCTTTTCTTCTCGTTAGCATCTTGCGCTGTTAGCTTCCGTGTCGTCTTCTCGCTTATTGCAACGAAGGCGTTTGCTTAGTCAAGCATTTCAGGCGCAGTTTGTTCTGTGGATTTTTTTACCACGCCGTATTAGGGCCCTAAATGAATACATTTTTTCTTTTTTCTCTTCACTCCACGCGGTCCTGACTTCTTTTTTTTCCTCAATAATGAAAGTGTCGCGGAATGAAGTCATTTGACGCGACGGGTCGTCAGATTATGAATAGATTAAGCGCTTGGCGCCTTAAGAGCGTGAAAATGCATTAAAGGGCATCGCTTGTCATGCAGTTGCATTGTGGGTGCTGACAGGTTAGAGCCCGCCCCCCCCGCCCCCCCCGCGCGTGTGTCAATGTGTGCGTTTGAGTCAGGCGTACATAATGAAAGGTCTCCGCGTGGACCCGCCGGCTGAGAAATGAAACGAGCTGTCAAACGTGCGCTCGGCCTGCAGGAACGATGATGAATTTGCTCTTAAGCGCAAATGTTTTAATTAGCGGCCGCCCGCTAATGGAAAGCGTCCATCTCGCACAAAAGCTCATTTTCTTACAACAATGTCGTCCAAAAGCCCCCGGGAGGCCACGTGGCGTCCTGGCGACCACGACGGAGGAAAACATTTAGCTTGAACTCCACTTCACCTTTTTTTTTTTTCCATCTTCTTCTTCTTCTTCCTGGAAGCCGAGCAAACCTTGTGTAATTTGCACGTATTGATCCGCTCGTGTTTGCCACACGCGGGAAAAAAAGAGAAACGCATCATTTGCTGCGTCTCCTCGTCAACATCGCAAGCGTCGTCTTAAATCCTTTTCGACTCTCTTGCTTCTCTCTGAATGCTTATTTATTTATTTGACATTCGAGTTGGCTGTGTTGTGATTTGGTCTGATTTTGGAATTTCCAATTTCTGCTTTTTAAATATATCGGTCATTTCCATGTAAATTGATCAATTGGGCGATGTGAACCCCTCGCCCCCCAACCCTCCCCCCCAAAAAATCGCGTTTTTGCACTCATTTAGGAAAATTACAATTTTAATCTAATAAACCCACCCCCAAAAAAACCCATTTATTTAAAGGTTTCAATGATTCAAAAATCATTCCTGTGCAAAATGCTCAGACAGTTTAAACATAAACTTAACAATCAAAGTTTGTTCTTATAAAGCCACAATGAAGTAGTTGGCAGTTATTGAAAACGCTTTCGCTAACGAATGCTACAGACATGTTGGCAAGACACCTGGGAAATGTTGGAAAAAAATGAAATATGTTGAATAAGAATGAATTCATAGTCAATTCTCCATTGTCAACAAGCCCCTCCCCCCCGCAAACGCATAGGAATAAATTGAAATTCACAATCGTTTTAGCCGTCAGTGTAAAAACAATTTGCGTCTCATCTGCGGCGTGCGGCTAATAGCGCTAACCAAGCGCGGCGCTGCGCTTCGTTAGCGCTGATTGCGACGCAGCCAGCGTTCGTTTGAAACAACCGCGGCGATGGAAAGACGGCGGCGAGCAAGTCAACAATTAGTGCCTCTCAATTACCTTTCCAGATGATGACGATGATGACGATGACGACGATGACGATGGCTTGATATTTTCAAGCTGTCTGATGAGCTTTAAAGTCATCAAAGAGGAACATTCGAACCCTCCACTCAGTCTGGCTTAGCAGCAGGAAAATGTGGTCAACACCCAAAAATTCTACGCTCGCTCTAAAAAAAAGGGCAAGTTTGACATTTTGGTTCAAATTGGAGGTTTTTTAGGCTTTCCGTGGCTGCTTTGAATGTTTTTCAACATCGAGTCACTTTAAGTTCGCAGCGAGAAATGAGCTGCACGTGACAATCATCAACAGAGCCCCCCCCCCCCCCCCCCCACAAAAAAAGGTCTAAATAATTCATTCCCGAAAAGACACGGAAAGTCCGCCATTGTGCTTGGAAGAGGATTCTTGTCCATTACACTGTACTGCTGCGTGTGCGCGCGCGTGTGTGCGTGCACGTGCGCGTGCGCGCGTGTGTCAACATTCCAAGTTGTTTGACACATCAGCTGGAGGGAGCTGTGCACTTAATAGGCTATTACACACTTTAATACCCTCCACCACACGCGCACACGCACACACACGGAAGCCTGTTGTAGGCGGATGGATGTGTGGTGCATACACCACATAAACACGTTTGCGCACACGCACACACAAACACACACAAACACACACAGCAGTCAGTCCATTAAAGTGGCGAACGCCTCCAGCTTGGACGACTCGGCGGCGAGTTAACTGATTAGCGAGATCCGTGACGGATGCAAGCGGAGAGGATGAGGAGTGTGTGCGTGCGCGCGTGTGTGTGCGTGTGTGCGCGTTTGTTTGTGTGACTGTTGAAGATTTGGGCAGAGGAGGCAAAAAATGAAGCGCGTCGTTCAGCACTTGCGAGCTTTTCGCGACAAACGGCATCACTTAAAACGTTAGCTCGTCGTTACGCTAACAAGACCGCGGCGCTCGCTCATCTGATTTCGATTTCATTTCCTTTCATTCATATTTAAATTAGCATCTCCAGTTAGCTTTAGCCAGTCAGCTAACATAACACGAGCACGTCTCCCATTGAAACTAATGATTCAATAGAATTCTTTCTGCCGGCGAACGTCCAAACGGGGTCGGCTCCAGTTTGCGTTTTCTTCCGCTAAACTTGTCCAGTAACGACGATGAGACCTTTTTGGTTTATTTTCATTCAAAAAGTGAACGTTTCAGCAGAAGAAAAAAGGAGGTCTGGAGGAGAGCGACGCCCGGCAGACGATTTGCGCTTGTTAACGACGCCATCCATTTGTGACTTTTCACCCTCCAACTAAAACAACAGCAAAGACTTTTTTGCATTTACTTCTCGTGCACTCGAGACTTTACTGGAATGGAAGACAAAATTGTGTCTCGGTAAATGCCAAACATGTACAAGGTTTACAAATATTTGGTTTCGCATCGTAGTTTGTGAGTCAAAATTCAAATTTCGCATCACATCAAAATGTAATAAATCTCAGATTTGTGTTTTTTTCTCATCATTGAATGCAATGAAGCAAAAAGTAAAAAGTTTGCCACCGTTTGGCTTTAGCGCCAGATGCTAGCTAGCTAGCTCCCATGGTGCTTGTTTGCCTGCTAGATGAACGAGCGCCATGGAAGCTAGCTAGCTAGCTAGCTAGCTTTTTACTTTCTGGACGTGGCTATCCATAGCTAGCCATAACAACAGGTATTTTCTAGCGCAAGTCTTTTTGGCCACACGACCATTTCGCGTTGCCGTGGCCGCTCGGTAAACATGGCCGCACATTCGGGACATTCTTGCGGTTTTTCGGTTTTGTGACATCACAAATTCGGGACGCGTTATGATACGCGATGACAGAAAAAAACAACGCTTTTGAAAGGCAATTTTCAGGCTGCCGATGCCGTAAAATAGCGTGATTGACACGAGAGGCTGGAAATGGAATGTTTTCATATTGTTTGGACGTTTACTCGTACCTTGGCAGTAACTCGGGTTTCTTTAAGAAAAAAAAAAAAGGAATCAATACGTCTTTCCAATCCACAATTTGATTCCAGGCTTCTCAGACTTTTACCCAAATCGAGAGGACGAACATCCATCTTGCCTCACAAAGTCAACTATTTAAAAGTCTTGAATGCGGTCGAACGAGTTCACACGCGCACGCACGCGTTTGTTCGAACCTGTGGACCGTGTCCAGCTTTTGTGTTGTTTTGGAGCCAGCAGCTCCTGCCAAGTGGGCCCAATTAGAGGCTCGCCTCCCTGGGCTGGAGACGAGTACGGCCGCCCCCTCCGCCCCCCTCCGCCCCCCCGGCGCTCCCCGCGGGCCCCCGCATGCCGTTCTGGCGGCTTCTGACACGGCCCCGTGCAATTAGCAGCCGTCGATCGGCCCTCGAGTTCCTTCCAATAGAAGTGAACTCGTCCTCCGATCTCATCTGATGAAAAGTCGTCTTGTGCTGTGAGACGACTTTTCATTTTCTTTTGAGGGAACCACTTCAAACAAACAACAATTTTGAAGGTGATTGCTGTTGGTTTAAAAACAAACAACAACATTGTAATCGGCAGGTCAGACTTTTTAAAAGATCGGCGATGGGCCGGAAAATTGTGATGGCCGCACCTCGGGCTGTGCAATTAATCGAAATTCAATTACAATGTCAATTATTACGCTCCACAATTACAAAATCAGCGTCATTTTGAGTTGTTCAAATTGATGCATTTTGCAACCTTTCCATTTTTTTTTTCCATCATTTATAGTGTTTCAAAAAAATTCATTTGTCTTCTCTTGTTCATTTTCTTGTTTTGTGCCAAAAAATAAATGATCGTCCTAATCATGATTTCAATTATTACCGATTAGGGGTGGGAATCTTTGACTGTCTCACGATTCCATCCGATTCGATTCTTGGGTCTGCGATTCGATTCAGAATGGATTTTTAATTCAAAATGATTTGCTTGACAATGAATTCTGCTTCAATTGATAATAGATGAGCAAAGAATCGTCTTGATCTATTCCAGTGTGACTCGCTAATGCTAATTAGCGCGCTACTCGCGGCACTTTTACCACTCATAAGAACGGCCGTTCATACAAAACAGAGAAGCTTCTTAACATGACGTGACTTTTTCCTTCGACTCTCTAATGAGGCTACAACTTAACAGTGTATCAGAACCACACTGCCCCTAAGTGGCCAAATGAGGTACAACATGAGCAGCGCTCCCAATAAAGGCACACACAAACAACCGTATCAATTAGATTTTGGGTCATTTCAAATCGATTCTGAATCGTAATAAGTGAGAATCGCGATTCTTATGAGAATCGATTTATACCAATATAATTGTTATGAATATTTTCCTCCCTGGTTGAAAATGTTTGCTCCCAAGCGGTTTGTGTGTGCGTGGCGGACGTGGCCACGCAGTCGGTCGGCTGCCGCGCTTTGTGTGTCGGCGTAACTTTAGGCATGTCGTGTTTTGTGATCTGACCCCACAGACGACCACACCCGGGTGCGACTGCAGCTGCTGGACGGGGAGCCTCACTCCGACTACATCAACGGCAACTTCATTGACGTGAGTTCGCAGCGCACGTCGCGGGCAGAAATTTGACATTCTTTGGAAAGTAGACCCACAAAAAAAGCCATGCCGGGAAAAATCGGCCATTTTGCTTTCACGCGGACATCAAATTCAATTAATAAATAAATGACTAAAAGTGAAAATAAAAAACTGATATAAAAAATTGTATGACAATTTTTTTTCCAAAAGATAAATATCAATGGAAATAAAAACAGCAATATATATATATATATATATAGTTACTCAGTTTACTATTTTTTTTTTGAATTTCTACTTGAGGGATGAACAATGCTGACCATGTCAAACATTAGGGGTGGGAATCTTTGACTCGCGATTCGATTCTGATCTTTGTTTCTGCAATTTGATTCAGAATTGATATTCGATTCAGAACCGATTTTTCATTCAACTGATTTGATTGACAACGATTCGATTTATAGATGTGCAAATAATCGTCACGATCTACTGAAGTCTGACTCGCGAATGCTAATTAGCGCGCTCGTCACAGCATTTTGATCACAGCTGTTCATACAAAACGCTTCAGGAATGTTTACAGAGAAGCTTCTTAACACGACTCACCGGCATTTGCTCTTCCTACGCTGCAAAAAACGGCACAAAAAAAACTTTGAACGCCACAACTTGATGGTGACTTTTTCCTTCGACTCTCTAATGAGGCTCCAACTTCACATTGTATCAGAACCACACTGCCCCCAAGTGGCCAAATGGGGTACAACATGAACAGCACTCCCAGTAAAGGCAAACACAAACAAGGGCAAGACAGTATAAAATAATCTCAATCAAATTGATTTGGGGACATTTAAAATCGATTCTCAATCGTACTAAATGAGAATGAGAATTTGCTTTTTTGGCACAAACTCTATTAAATATATTCATGTTTTGATAACATCATATGCATAACAACATGTTTAATGATGAGAAGAGGAAGGTGACCGTCAGGAAAAAAGGATATTATGAGGACGTCCGAGATAACAAGCAAATTGTGCTCTTGTTGGAAATGAGAAAATGAAAACCCGAACAATAGAGACCCCCCCCCCCCCACGAGACCCCCCCCCCCCCCGAGCACCCGGTGATAATAAAAGCCGTTTTTTTTAATGAAAATGTGAAAGTGATCAATGTTTTCATCTGATGACGTGAGGCGACGGTTAGCAACCGTGCGTGCGTGCGTGCGCGCGCTGGCCACTCCCACGTGTCCCGCCGAGGGAAGACGAAGCCCCCCCAAGACCCCCGCTATTATTTAATAGGATATTTATGCATGAATACAACCTTGACTTGCGCGGCGGGAAGGCGGAAGATGACTTGAAGATAATTGCGAGAGGAAATGAAGATGCAGGAAGGACGCGAGCTTTAAATGTGACAACAATTCATTTCAATCTGCAAATTGGTCAACAAAAGATGCGAGAAGAAATGAACAAATCAATTGTTAGCGCGAAGGCCGCCATCGTTAAAGCCGCTTATGATTCTTTTTTCCCTTCATGGCATATTTATTCATATCAACGTGGAAGTCAAACGTAGATATTTGAAAGTGGAAAAGAATTTCAATTCATATTGAAATGACTTCACGTATGAAAATGACATTTTTTATTATTATTATCTTTGTATTTGTGATGATGAATTATTTTTAAAAGTGTTGCATTTCAAAATTTTGCTCATAATAAGAAAAATAAAATGAAAAACGTTGAGATTTACTTAACAACCTTTCCGTTCGAGGTCGCTTCACAAAAAAAAACGATTGGATACGAATTTCCATATGCGGGCTGTGAAACGATTCAATCGGCTTTCGTTACGATTTGGTTCGATATGCGACATTTGCGTTTGAGGAGAAAAAAGTCATTCGTTGCAATGAACGTGTCAGGAAGTTTCCTTTTGGATTTGATACGTATCTCCACAAAGGTCAAAGTGCAACGATTGCGTTGGGTTCCATTCCCCGCGCTGGCGTCTTTTCAATCCCAAAATGATTTCTCGGTTCAAACATTTTCCACGGATTTGATTGTATATGTCAAAGATGCAACTTTTTTTGGAATGTCTTTCAAGCGAATGTGTCGTGTTTGTGTCTCAGGGTTACCACCGGCCCAGACATTACATCGCCACGCAAGGTAATTCAACGTGCGTGCGTGTGCGTGCGTGCGTGCGTGCGCGTGTGCGTGCGTGCTCATCGGGGTCCTTTTGGCCACGATGCTATTACCTCAACCTCCTAAATTTAAACCACCTGATTAAAAAAAAGCCCCCAACCTGCACTCGGCCATTGATAGTGTGTGTGTGTGCGTGCGTGCGTGCGTGCGTGCGTGCGTGCGTGCGTGTCAGGGCCCATGCAGGAGACGGTGAGGGATTTCTGGAGGATGGTGTGGCAGGAGAACTCGGCCTCCATCGTCATGGTAACCAACCTGGTCGAGGTGGGCAGGGTGAGTTGCAAAATGCCCCAACAGTAACAAATGTCAGAGAAGCAAAAGCAGAGCCGATCTTTTCGAACCCAAATGGGACCCGCTGCCCCATCCCCGTCCTGCCATCCGTATTCGAAACCCGACCCAAATCTTGAAGTCTTGAAACATGACCTCGATAACCCAAACCTGGTTTGAAAATCGAATCGGACTCCCTGACTCGGTCCTGAAAGCCTAAACGGGTCCGGAAAGCTTCGTTTGAAAGTCGGGCCCGGTATCGAGTCCCGTTTCCGAAATCCATTCGATTCCGAAGGCCCCGGTTCGATTCACGTTGATCTTCCATTCAGTGAAGGATTTCAAGCAGTACCAATTTATACGGAAGACGTTCTGTTCTCTTCGGTATCAATGCTGCAAATCGAAACGTCTTTCTCGTCATTGGCGCATTCGTATGAAAAAATGTGAATATTCACGTTTAGAATTGAAAGCAATGCAGTGACATGAATCGTGTCATTCATTGAAATGGATCACAAGCGCAGCACTGTCAATAAAGTGGCAACAACACGGAGCTCCTGTCGGGAAACTCACAATTCGGGCTGGGATTAAAATAATCGATTTCCAACCGATGTTGCTTTTCATAACCCATGAATCGAAACTTTGAATACGCCCCTCAACATCAACCGCGTCACAGAGATTCTTCCATTTTTTGGACCCAAAAAGCTCCGTGTTGTTGTTGATTCATGTCACTGCATTGCTTTCCATTCTAAACGTGAATATTCATATTTTTTTCATACGAATGCGAGAGCAAGACGAGGCACGTCTTTCGTATAAAAGTCAAATTGGTACTGCATGAAATCCTTCCCTGAATGGAAAATCAACGTGAATCGAGAATCCAATTGATTTTGGAAAACTGAATCGATAACCAGCCTCGCTCTTAATAACATAAAAAGTATCAATTCATGGTTTTACGAATCGATATCGGGCCATGAAAAGGAATATCGATGATTGTTTTTTAAACCCGGCCTATTTCAAACCCAAATCGGACACCCCAAACTTTGGCCCGGCTTGCTCATTTGAAGCCAGGCCCGATGTGTAAAGGTCAAGGGTGACTGGAACGCCTCATTTGCGAGGCTCCTCCCACTTGTCACGTCAAAAACGCCAAGCGGGCGGGCGGGCTGACTGTTTGGCGCGTGCGTGTTCAGGTCAAGTGCGTGCGCTACTGGCCCGACGAGACGGAAGTCTACGGCGACGTGAAAGTGGCGCTGGTGGAGACGGAGCCGCTGGCCGAGTACGTCATCCGGACGTTCACCGTGCAGAAGGTAAGCCGCGCACGCGCGTTATTTCATTTGTTTTGCATTCCAGTTGATTGCAAAACGCTTCAACGTTGTTGAATTGATGAAATGAGGAAGGAGTGACCACGTTGTGACCACGACGTGGCCACGTTGTGACCACGTTGTGACCACGACGTGACCACGTTGTGACCACGTTGTGACCACGTCGTGGCCACGTTGTGACGACATTGTGACGACGTTGTCACAACGTTGTGACCACGTCGTGACCACGACGTGACCACGTTGTGACCACGTTGTGACCACGTCGTGGCCACGTTGTGACGACATTGTGACGACGTTGTCACAACGTTGTGACAACGTCGTGACCACGTCGTGACCACGTCGTGACCACGACGTGACCACGTTGTGACCACGTTTGCTCGCTCGACTGCACTTTTGAGGCTTCGGACGAAAGAAGAGAGAAAAAAAAAACAACCTTTGGCGGGATTTCTGAGTTGAAAGTGAAAGAAGGGAAAGCAAACGATGAGTTTCAGAACGTGGGAAGGGAACGACGTGGCACGCGTTCCTCTGCGTTGGATCAACGCCGTCGACAACCAAATTCATGCTAGTTTGCTTTCCATTGCTTAGCTAGCTGCTACTTTTCTTCATTCGCGGTTGCTCGTTATTGGTCATTATTTGGTGAGGTGAGTTAGTTGCATCTTTTCACTTGGAAGAGGACTAGTAATCGTTTCTTAGCTTGTCACAAAATGTGTTCATTGTTTGGTTACTACTTATTATTTTAAGATTGATTACTATTTATATTATTCATTACTATTTATTATTATATATACTTATTCTATATTATATATACTGTGTGTGTGTGTGTGTGTGTGCGCATCTCTATAAAATGACCTGAGGCGACGATCCATAGATTTTCCACATTTTTTGACGTCTTCTTGGAGAGGAAGAGCGAGCGGCCATCATTTCTTTTTCTATTTTTTTCTTCCTCTCCCAGTGGATCCATACCACTGCGCACCTCCCTCCTCAATAATTCACCAGGATCGATTCCACTCGCAGCGCCGGAGACTGAGCGGGTCCTCAAAGGACAGGGTCTTGTCCTTCTCACTTCAGGGTCTCTCAGGTCATTGGAGACAAACTTTGGCTAGCTCGCTCGATGGCTAGCAGGTCAGCGAGCACTAATGCTAGCTAGCTAGCTCGCTAGCACCTGGAGCTGAAGCCAAACTGTGGCAGGGTTTTTAGCTAGCTAGCGAGCTAGCGCTCAAGCGGGTAAACATGCTTCAATGGAGCTAGCGAGCTAGCATGAGGGGCTAAAGCCAAACTGTGGCCGGGTTTCTACTTTCTGGACCTGGATTTGCAACCAACGAAGGAACGCCCGCTTGCGTCATCTGGAAAGTCCAATGACTTTTCTCGTGATTTTTCCATTTTTGTCGCGGTCATTGCAGAAAGGTCACCACGAGCTGCGAGAGCTGCGGCAGTTCCACTTCACCAGCTGGCCCGACCACGGCGTTCCTTGCTACGCCACCGGCCTGTTGGGCTTCATACGGCAGGTCAAGTTCCTCAACCCGCCCGACGCCGGGCCCATCGTGGCCCACTGCAGGTACGCGCACGCCGAGCGGACGCGGAATGCGCCGAAGGTCTTCGGACGAGTGCGTCGCGCGTTTGAGAACGCGCGACGCACTCGTCGTCTTTGGAGTTGATTCCTTGCAAGGGAGGAAGGGAGAAATTGTGCAGAGGAAATCCCAGAATGCAGCACAAAGGATTTGCTGCGCAATTCATTGAATTCAATTACAATTACAAAATCGGCATCATCGGAAACAAAAGTGAAAGATTATTCATACTCATTTTGATTTATTTGCACCTTTTTTATTTTTTTTAAATGACTCATTTATTCCATTTTGTCTGTAGCGCTTTCACTATTGAGTCTTTTTAGCGATTGAATCTGATTAGTCGATTATTTAAATTTTGCATTTAAATGTATAAAAATAAATTTTTTCCCATGATTACTTTTATTAACCAGTGATTGGTGTTTATTTCATACTTCATATTTGTATAGTGATTAAAAAATAAAAAGGGGGGGGGGATTGCACTAAAATTCGATCATTGTTTTCCAAAGTCAAAACAGATGTTTGCAAATGTCTTATTTTGATTAAAGTTAGAAAATAATCGGTCTTCTTTCATGAAGAACTTCAGTTAACAATTACTGTCAATATGCTGAAATCAGATTTGGACAATTTTCAATTAAATATCGGCTCCAAACAATTACTCGATTATTAAAATAGCTGTCGGTTAATTTGTGTCATCGATTACTTTTTGATTAAATGATTAATTTTGACAGCTTCACTTCAAAAGGAACTTGCATAATTGTAGGGTGTGAAAGAAATTCAATTGTCTTAACATTTTTGTACATGTTTTATACCAAAAAACAAACCAAACTCAAAATTCTTACCAAATGAATGGTGATGAATATTTGCCTCTCCCCGCGTGGATGCAACTTGTAAACAAATGCACGCACGTTTGTCATGTCAACGTTGAGACCTCGCATGCGAGCCCGAATTTTGTGTCTGCTCTTTACAATTTCTTCACATTTTGGTTCCCAGGAAACATTTAGTATTGCTAATTAGAATACCTTGTATTTGTTATTTTGTGTCACTCACTCCTTTTTCCTGCAAGGAATGTCACAATATTTGTCCGGTCGGCTGCACTTTTTCATCCCTTCACAACGTAAAAATGGCTCCTTTTTTCAACTTTTTGAACTCACGCACGCACGCACGCACCAAGTGCTGCCGAGTCGACATTAATCACTCAGGTGACAGGTAATCTGCAGAGCCCCCCCCCCCACGCCCCCGTTGCCGTCTTGCTCTCCCGCGTCTCATTCATTACTTCTCCTCACACCTCCCTCCTCATCCGTCCGTCCGTCCGTCCGTCCGCAAATCAATCCATCCATCCGTCTCTCTCACGTCAACACTTGACGTGGTCGTGTTATTAAAAAGTCTGCCGCCAATTTGTGGGATTTTGCTGGTGACAATCTGCGGCAGCTTCCGACAAAAAGTACAAGCAGGCGAGTCGTTAGGGAACGTCGTCCCAAAATGTTGCCTTAGATTCGTTGCGCAATTGTGTTGCAGGCGTCGCAAAACATTTCAATTTGCAAGATTGATTTGAAAAAAACAAAAAAACACCAAAACGTTTTATGCGAATGTCAACAATTTTGCAAGATTTTCTTTGGACTTGATTTTTTTCTTTTCCCTTTTCACCACACCGGTTCATATTTTGCTGTCATTTCACACTTGTATTGTTTTTGTTGTCTTTTGCATCAAAATCGGAAAAATACAATTGACACGTGACCTTTCACTGCGAGGTCAAAGAAACAAGAAGCGATGGTGGCCGCATGTTGTTGAAGGATTTTTTGCATCTCGCTAAAAGCAAAGCAGCAAATCCTTGAAAAAGTCGTGCGTTATGATATCAATTCAAGAAACTCGGTCATGTGATGGAGGAATCCTGTTTTTGTTTATTTTTAAAAAAAAGTGAAGTCAGCGTTGTTTTTGCCGACAGCGCGGGTGCGGGCCGGACCGGCTGCTTCATTGCCGTGGACATCATGCTGGACATGGCAGAAAACGAGGGCGTGGTGGACGTCTTCAACTGCATCCGCGAGCTCAGGTCGCAAAGGGTCAACATGGTGCAGACCGAGGTGAGGAGCGCAAGCGGACAAAATGGCCGACTTGCTGTGGTCACTCAAACTTCACGTTGCTCCATCAACGTGGCTTCAGGGGCAGAAAAGGACAAGTGGCCTCAAGTGGCCGACTTTTCATCTTGACACTTTTTGGTTGGTCTGCGCATGATGGAAATGTCTTCCAAATGTCATTTTGCTGGCTTTGGGAGAAATGCCTTCTTCTTTTTTTTTGCTTTGGAATCATCATGGCCAACGTCTTGTGTATTTTCAACAATGGCTTCTTGAGACTTTTTTGTCTCAAGATGTCCACCAAATTTCACATTGCCGAGTGGAAATGGCTTCTGGTAGAGATAGAACGATATGTTTTTTCCAGGGTTGATACCGATACCAGATATTAGCAATCAAGGACGCCGATAACCGATATTTGGTGCCGAAATTCTTTTTCACGAAAAAGGGAATATATTGGCATCAAAATTTGAAAGAATGCACACTCCAGCTCTTAAATTTGTTGAATTTTTACGAAAACTTTTAGGATTCGTAAAATATTAGAGTTTAAAAAAGGTAATACATCTTAGTTCAGTAGACATCGTTGTTTTAAAAATCGAACAAAAAGTTAGCAGTAGCGTGTCTTCAACAGCTCACTACAGTTTTCTACAGTAAATAAAGTAATTATAAAAAATATCTGAAGTATTAAATGTTGACTTACCTTCGTTTTAATTTCAAACGTTTTCAGGGTAAGCAACATCTCTTATAATAGTTCCCTGAAGTTAACACTTTTTTATATTGATCAATAGTCTTTGATTCTTCAAAATGGCCGACACCGATATTTGTTTAATGCTGAATATCGGCGCCAATAATCAGGGCTGGTTAATTTTCGAGACGTTACATTTTCGACCAAATGTCAATTTGTATGTTTAGAGTTTGAGAATGGCGCTCAAAAGGTCTGTGGTTGAAATCTGAAAAGTGCAAATGAACGTTTGAAGGCCGCGTGGAAATGGCACAAAAGACCCTCAAAAGTCTTCTTGGAAGCAAAACGTCTTTTCTTTTCTTGTCTTTTTTTATTTAACCCCTCCCCTCCCCCCCTCCCTTTGGGGTGCAAAGAGAAGCTGAGCTAATCCGTCGCTTTGGCACTTTATTACAATCGATACTTACTCGAAGCCTTTGACGTCACCTGCGCAACACAACACAAGCGAACGCGCTCGCCGCTCGCTGCTGACTGACAGCCCTGAACAAATCGCTGCTGAACGGTGCGTGCGTGCGTGCGCGCGTGCGTGCGCGCGCGCGCGTTAACTGAGTGGGAGTCATTTGTGTCAGTGTCGCGGCTGCTGGATGCTTCTCTAATCCTCGTCTAAACTGCACACAGCAATTAATCTTTTAAAAGGCAGAGGTGGAGGAGTGTGTGCGTGTGCGCGTGCATGTGTGTGCGTGCGCGCGCGCGTTTCATGTCACGAGCGCAGACAACGAAGGGCCTGGGGGTGAACTGATTTTTAAAAGTCTCCCCTCCGCGGGGGCCACAATCAGCATTCAGCGCGGCAAAGTTGCAACAACAGATGCGGCGCTGCAAAGCGGGCCGAGAGGGCGCCGACATTAGCATGCGGCGCGCGCTTCCAGCACAAAGGGCGCGCTTGATCCCGAGCGCTCAAACATTGCAGCGCGCACGCGCGGGCGCGCCTTCATTTTCATTCATTTATTTTTCTCTTTTTTTTTTTTTTACTGCTGCAAGTGTCTCAAATGAGACAAAAATGAAAGCAAAATGGCTGACTTGCTGTCTTTTCGGGCTTCGTGAGACTTTTCTGCGCGTGTCAGACACGTCCCCCGAATTTCCCGTTGCTCGGCCCAAGTGGCTTCGGGGGCGGCATTTTCCAAAGCATCCGGAGGGCGCCGGCGAGCGAGCCGGTCTCGTGCCGGGCTGAGGTGCGCGAGCGCAACAAAGGCGACTCGCCTGCCGCGTGAAAGCTGCTTGTTGGTGTGCTTGTGCAGGAGCAGTACGTGTTCGTCCACGACGCCATCCTGGAAGCGTGCCTGTGCGGCAACAGCGCCATCCCCGTGTGCGACTTCCGAGCCATCTACTACAACATCAGCAGGCTCGACCCTCAGACCAACTCCAGTCAGATTAAAGACGAGTTCCAGGTCAGAACCGCTGGGACCCCGTCGCTTTTCCCCCCCGCTGTGCAATCCCCCCTCTTACGTAGCGGTCGCTCTATAGAAAGCTGCTTCTTCTTCTTCTTTCGCCAGACCCTCAACATTGTGACCCCTAGAGTGCGGGCGGAGGACTGCAGCGTGGGTCTGCTGCCCCGCAACCATGACAAGAACCGGAACATGGACGTCCTGTCGGCCGACCGCTGCCTGCCGTTTCTCATCTCCGTGGATGGCGAGAGCTCCAACTACATCAACGCGGCACTCATGGACGTGAGTCGGGACTCGGGTCCGCCAAGTCATCAGTCACGTCAAACCCTCTTGCCGAGTCGCGCGCTGTTTGTTCAAATCTCAAGTCTTCACCTTCGAGTTCCAAGCAGATGCCAAGTTACAAAAGGTTTCACGCGTATGAGAAGTTGAATGGCAGAGAAAAGTTAGTTTGACTCCCAACAGGTCGAGTCTCAAGCAGAGGCGGCAAATCCCGAGTCCAGAAAGTGACAACTCTGCCCCGGGTTGCCGTTAGCTGCGGGTGCGAGTACTCAACCGGCAGGTAAACCAGAAGCACGCTGGCGGGTTTTCTACTTTATTGACCTGGTTTTGGCATCTCCGTTTTGTTTGTTAGCAAAGCTTCGAGTATCCAGAGAAGTACTGCAGAGACGTCCTAAAGTCCAAAGACAAGGTTCGATTCCCAAGGGAGGGTTTCAGCTCTGAAAGTCGTTTGTAATCCTGAGAGACTGTCTAGTCACAAGAGAAGGTTTTAGTCCTGAGGGAAGGTTCTTGTTTAGAAAGCCAAAGGATGCGTCGAGTCTCAACTGAAGGTTCGAGTCCCGCCAGAAGGTTCCAATTGGTAGCAAAGCTTGCATTATAGTGCAGTATAGAGTGGAGGTTCCCGTCCCAAGCAAGTTCAAATCGGACGAGGTTTTAGACCGGAGAGAAGGTTCAAGTCCTGAGAGAAGGTTCAGGCAAAAGGTTTTCGGTCCCAAGTCAAGCGTCATGTTGAAAACGTGCACTTTCAGCTGTAAACGATAAATGGCGTCGAAAACGCGAAGGTCACCCTGACGCTCGCTCGCTGGCTTCCTCCCGCAGAGCCACAAGCAGCCGGCGGCGTTCATCGTTACCCAGCATCCTTTGCCCAACACCACGGCCGACTTCTGGAGGCTGGTCTTCGACTACAACTGCTCGTCCATCGTCATGCTCAACGAGATGGACGCCGCTCAGGTACCGAGCGCAACCCCCGAAACGTTCAATCGGTCCTTCGCCGCTCAACTCTTGAGTGCGCCTGAAAATAGGCCACACCCACTCAATGTACGAAAGATTTGGAACATTAACTGTATTTCGCGTGGACCAATATTGACACTTTTGAAGAGTTCAATTGAAATCTGTCGGTCACGATCAATTTTGCCGTTGGTTCGGTTTTTTCGCGCTAGAAAATCGTTTGTGCCGTCAAAGTGGACCCGACGAATGCTGGAAACGAGACAAAGAGCAATTTGTGAACAAATTGCGTGGGAAAGCTGAAGGCTCACATTTGAATGCTTGGGAAGTCAATTGAAAGATAAATTGTGTGAAAATGACACATTTTTAATGATAAATGAATACAAAGAAAACTTGAATTGCAATCTGTCTAAGGTGGGATTCGAACCATCGCCTCCTGTTAACTGGTCAAAATTTCATTGTGCCAAAACGTGGAATCAGACAATATATTCCCAGGAAGGCGAGAATTTTTCAAGCAAATTGAAAAGGTGTCAATCGGACAAAAAAATGTGGAGAAGAAAAAGTACCTGAAATGACTCGACAAAGTACAATTTCTGCAGAAATGAAGTAGGAATGCTGAAAGATGAAAGCTTATGAAGTCAATTGGAAGATAAATTGTGTGAAAATGACAAAGTATTCATTGCAGTTGAAAGATAAAGAATAAAAAGAACACGTGAATCCGGGAGGCGTGAAAAGAGAAAAGCGGAACGACGATCGGCGTCACTTGCTATGCATGTTTGCAAAGTGCAGTCGGAGGTGGGATTGGAACCCGCGACCTCCCGGTTACTGGACAAGACAATGAACATTTCATTTCGTTGAAATATTAACGCTGTCAATCGGAACGATTCTGTGGCAGTTGTTTTTCTGCCAGAAAACTGTTGCGAATAAAACTCCCGATAAGATCCGCGGCACGGACACGTTATAAAAGGCGTCGTCATGTGACGAATGCCACGGCTCGTCTCGCCAATTCGTCTCCGTAACGGCCGCCTGCAAACCCAACAAGTGCAAATAATACGCAACTCCTTCTTTCCTTCCGCCCCCCCCCCCATTCCCCCCCCCCCCCCCCCCCGGGCAGTTGTGCATGCAGTACTGGCCCGAAAAGAGCTCGTGCTGCTACGGTCCCGTCCAGGTGGAGTTCATCTCGGCGGACATCGACGATGACATCATCAACCGCATCTTCCGGATCTGCAACATGGCCCGGGTACGAGTCTCCGCCTTCCTCCACTTCCCAGGCTGATTGTCTGACTCATCGATACGGCCGCCCGGCCGTCGTCCTGCCCCGGCGCCGCCGAGCTCTCCGCCTTTCGCGCTCTCGCAGCCGCTCAAGCGTGAAATAGCGGCAATTGCGCGCGCACGTTGCCGCCGTCGGGGACGGGTGCGGAATGGGTGCGGGACGGGGGCGTTAAGCAGGAAGCGGACAACAGACCCTCTCGGCGGTTAGCGACAATCGAGAAAATGGATTTGGGAAAAAATCACCTTCCATTGCTTGTGGTGGAAAACACCAATCGAGGCTTACGGTCGAGTCTCTTATCGATTCTTCCATTGATTAACCGATTAATCATTAAGCGCATTGTGGCCAACGGTTACGGCACTTAAAACCGTCGTGATGGTCCTTGTGGCAAATGCCGTCTGGCTGAGCTCGCACGCCACTCGGACGAAAACAAAACAAAACGGTCCGACGCGCCATTTTGGGAGGAGTCCTGCTCTATTGATAATACTCGATACCGCCTTCCCGTTGCTGACGCGCGTAGGGCCGCCATCTTACGCGTGTCTGGCGCCAATAAATTCGTTAGGACTCTTTTATTTCTTGAGCGATTTTGACGCAGATTGTTTTGTTACAAACATCAGACATGTAGCGACGCTAATTTTCTTTTCTCTTCCTAAAGAGACCACAAACAAACCCTAAGAAGCATCTTGGTCAGTTCGTCGTGACGAATGCCGGTCGGGGTCGGTTAGCAATAAGTGTCAATACATTAATATTGCTTCCGGCAACTTCCAGGTGCCGCAAGTATGCTTTTTTTTTTTTAAATGATTACAATACTTTTGATTTTAGCGTCAACAAATGTTTGTGGTCGACCTCACGTCGACCTTGGCATCCGGCGTCGGATGCCAAGGCGGCCCCACGTGGGCCGAAAACGTCTGCGTGCTTTTTCTCAGTCAGCGCGCCGCGGCCGCTTTCTCCCATCTTGATGATGAGCATGAAATTGTAACGGAGCGCAACCCGACGTCGCACGCCGTCAACCATTTTGTTTCTCAGCCTCAGGACGGCTACCGGCTGGTGCAGCACTTCCAGTTCATCGGCTGGCCGGCCTACAGGGACACGCCCCTTTCCAAGCGCTCCGTCCTGCAGCTGGTACGGCGCCTCGCCAAGTGGCAGGAACAGTACGACGGCGGCGACGGACGCACGGTGGTGCACTGCCTGTAAGTTACAAACGTTCTTCTCCTCATCGCTCGTATCTGCGAGCGCTTTCTCGTCCAAAGGCTTTTGGAAATGCAGTTTTGCAAAACGGGATTCAGAAGTCAGTCCTTCAACTGGAGGTGGCGCATTTGACAAACATCGTTATGATATTTGTCATCCGAGTTGAAGGCTTATAAAAGACGAGGATGACCCCTGGCCGGCGCACGCTTCTAGACGCCTTTGAGATGATGCAGAAAAGCGAGCGGCATGGAGCTGAGCGAGCGCTAACGCCTGCGCCGCTTCCACCTCCGATGAAAGGACGAGCGGCAGCAGAGTCTGTTGATTAACCTCCACTCACCCACACAGGCGACCATTCACGAAGGAATCAAAGACATCGCAAAGTTTTCTTTTTTCTTTAAAAGGGAAAAAAATGAATATGTGCTTGTTGGAGAGAAGAAAAAAAAACATGTTTGAACGCATTCCAATACTGTTAAATGCTGTGCAAAATGGTGGACGCATGTTCACAAGCTGTTTTCTCCTGTATACGCGTGTCTTTGATGTTGCATATACATCACACATTGAGCAGATATTTAAAAGCTCTTCTACAGGTGTGTCTTTGATGTCAAAGTGACACGCAGTTAACAGACGTGCTCAAGCTCTTCTGCGTCCGTGTCTCGGACAGCTACACAAATGATCTCCCATACACACGCGCGTGTCTTTGATGCCGAAGTTGCACATCAGTCACGAGTTAACAAATATTCAATTGAAAAGCGCTTCTATATTTACGTGTCGTTGATGTCTTTGAGAACGTGTGCATTTGTCGCTACAGTGGACGGCGTCCATTCCACAGTCGTCGTGAACAACCGTGTCATTGATGTGCTGTGTGTCTTTGATGTCCTGCGGATAATCATTTGCCGCGTTCCCGCGCAGCACCGGCGGCGGCCGTTCCGGAACCTTCTGCGCCATGTGCAGCATCAACGAGATGATCCAGCAGCAGAATATCGTGGACGTTTTTCACACCGTCAAGACGCTGCGCAACAACAAGACCAACATGGTGGAGACCATGGTCAGCGACCGATCCTTCCCTCGCTCACGTTTGTCCCGAGCAAGCCAGATGCGTGACACGCTTTGTGTGTTTGTACAGGAACAGTACAAGTTCTGCTACGAGGTGGCGTTGGAGGCGCTCAGCTCCTTCTGAATGGTCGCCGTTGGCAACTCATGGATGCGCAAAACAAGCGGTCGCCGGCCGGTCCGTGTTGAGGGAAGTCGAACGTCATCCTTGTACAGTCGCTTCCACTTTTGAATGTTGTCTCCCCCTGCAGGCCACATGCACACTTGTTGCCTTTTAGCCCCTTACACGCTGGCCATCCTTTTCCCCCCCAATTTGCGTGTGTAAGGCAGCCGTGCGGGACGGAGGTTTTACATTTACACCCGCCAATTTGTGTCCAAAGCGATCAACGTGAAATGATCTCAATATGTGAAGCCGCAACGGCGACTTCCTGAAAGGTTCGGACGGAAAAACGCCGGCTATACCACGCTACACCGTATCACAGCATTTTTTTTCTTGGCTCTTTCATGTGTGCGTGAAAGGTATCGATGCAGGACGGAGGAGAGGTTTGAAGTCGACCCGAAAATTTCCTTAACTGACATAAAATGATCTTAATGCGTGAAGCCGCAAGGTGAGTTCCTGAAAGGCACGTGCAAAAAAAAACAAAAAACGCCGGCTCTACCGTGATTACTGACTGTCAGCCAATTTTTTATTCTTGAATGCGTGGTTTGAAGTCAACCTGCCAATTTGCTTTATGTTGAAAGCAATGGACGTACAATGATCTGAATAGGAAAAGCCGCAACGGCTTTTCGAGGTCCGTCTGAACGGGTGAACGAGCGAATAAACCGTTAAAGCTCTTAAGGCAGCGTGGAAGGGGCCGGTCTGGTGTTTGACGCATTGACGCGCTGCATCCAATAAAATACGATCCGGCAGCCGCCATGTTTTCATGCCGTTTGCATCCGTGTTGTCGCAATATTTTCCCGCGTCCTTTTCAACCACAAACGTTCTCAATCGCTCAAACGATTCCGCGCCTTTTAACGCTGATGTCAAGCTGACTTCGATTGGAGTCTGACAATCCTTTGTTGTCTTGACTTTTTTTTATTTTTTATTCTGCCTCTTGAAGCCCGTTTCACCGGAGCAACATGAAATCTGGTCCACACGTCTAACGGGAGTCGACCCACCAAAAAGTCTCATCAAGTCTTGTCCCCAAAAAATAACAAGTCGGCCATTTTGGCTTGAATCTGTCATTTTAGGACAATTTCACACGGCTAAATCTTAGCAAGATGAAATTTGACGTCTATCGCAAGCAGACCCACAAAACGTCAAATTTTAATTGCTAGCAAATTTGCATCCGACGCAGATCAATGAGGCTAATTGGGAAAATGTTGATTTTTAATTTTTTTTTGTCATTGCTTGGCGATGAATTTTGATGAGCAAAACTGAAACTTATAGGCGCCCCCTGCTGGCAGAACTAGTTGAAGCGCGAAAGTGGCTCGTGTGCTGCGCTACCGAAATTGTGCCGGCATTTTTCTCGTCATCTCCGAGGCGCCGCCATTTTGTTTTGTTCAAGATGTCAATTGAGATTTTCGTGTGCAGCATGTGGCCGTGCGTTCAAACGCTTGTTTTTATTTATTGTTTTTTTCACTTCCTTCCTGTCCAACTTTCCTGCTTTTCTTCAATCTTATTCGTATTTGTATTTTTTTTTGTGGACTCTCCCGTGAAGCTTTTTTGAGTGCTGCACTCAAGACACTTGGTTTCATTTCATTTTTTTTTTCCTGGGGGATTTATTTGATTTGATTTGTACTTAATTTGTTTTGCATTATTAAAAAGAGATATTTTGTCCAGAAAAGTGTTTTTGGATTTGCTTGTTTGAAAATGTGCTTAAGGTATCAAATAATAAAGGGACCAAAATGCTGAAACGTTTCATGTTTTCCTCCTCATTTAAGATGATGTCAAGTACACATCAAAGACACCTCGTCTTGCATTGCACGTTTGCTTGCGCATGCATATTTAGAGTAAAAATGTTTACGTACAAGAAAAGCCAAATGTTTACATCACATTTACTGACACGAGTGCAGCTACACATTTCACACAGTATGTTTACTAAGACATCAAAGACGCATCAAAGGCATACATTGATCTATCCTAAAACGTCTTAAAATCAAAAAAAGAGCATATATATATATATAGTAAAGAAGTCAAAATTATTATTATATTTATTAACACTATCAATATTGCAGATGATCTTATTCAGTGAAGGAACGAAGGAAGTGAGGGAGGGCGACGGAGCGAAGAAAAGAAGAATCCAAGCACACGACAGGATTGAAATGAGGGTTCAAAGTTCGGGTGCGTCATGAAGGCTCGGGTTTCAAATGAAGGTTTGAATGCAAAGTTCAAGTTTGGAAATGAGGATTGCAAAGCCAGTTTTCAAAATCGGGTTTCAAGGGACAACATCAGCTGACGTCATCCTCACTTCCCACTCCCCGTGCGCGTGCGCGTGCACGTGCAAATTGACACCTTGATGACCTCATCATTTTCAAGAGGATGATTGCTGGCAATCACCGCTGTGCCTGCTCCCTTTCATTTCAACGCGCGCGCGCGCACACGCACTCGTGCGCACACGCACACACAAGCACCCGCTGTTCTGGCTCAGGAGGTCATCGTCTTGTTTCTCTTCTCACAACTATCACACGCGCATTCAGACACACACACACAAATGCACAAGTACACACGCGCGCGCGCGCACACACACAGAACAGGATGTCAGCAGGCCCAATTTGATCCAAATGATGGCAGCCATTGCCACAAATGACAAATAATGCTGCCAATGCGCTGTGAAATGAGCCCCTACGAGTGCGCGTGCGTGCGTGCAAATGTTTGTCACTGAAAAAGACGAGCCAGATAAAACCAAGCAAGCAAGAGCGTATCTAAGTTGGAGCCTTTTTTGTTTCATTTTTTTGCCTCTTCAAAAATGTCCCAAGTCATATTTTGGTCAACAGTATTTGCTTTGTTTATTTTGCTGTCTTTTTGAAAAAAAGAAGAAAAAAAGAAGAAGCTGTTCGCTGTTGCTACTGTTAGATTATTAACATTGTTTTTCTGTTTCAATTGATATTTTAATCGTTTTTGATATTAGTTAGAGATGTGTAATAATAAGACAACAGTTAATTCATATGTTAGTCAATCTATAGTCTTTGTTCTCTTCCCTGGGAAAGTAAGGTTTCTGATTTATCTAAATGAGGGGATGTTTGAAAGTGCAAGCAGAGGTCTGTCCATAAAAATCCCTGGTGCGAGGAGGCGCCGGGGGCCAATTGTTTACCCACATCTGGAGTGGACTAAGATAGGAACTGAAGTAGGATTATCGAGTTGTGTATTTCACTCTGCTGACAGGAAAAGATGACAGGGGGGAGTAAACTGTTTTTGTATAAGTGAGCGAGAGCGGAAAGAGAGGGCACACTTCTAGACCAGATGCTGTTTGAGCAAGGTTCTAAAGTGACTTCAGAATTCTGCATAAAGCTGGCAAAACTTCTCCACGAGATCTCAACTTTGAGTTTTATTTGAACACGCAGAAATCAAAGAAACGATTTCTAACACTACTAAAGCAAAACAAAACTTTTTTTGTGGGTCTTCTCACAAATTGCATGTTGCCAAGTCAAACTGGCTTCTGGTGCTCCTTTTTCAGATAATGGCCGTACTTTCAAGTTTTACAGCACGTCGTCAGCCAGCGGTCGGGATATTTTCAAGCATGAGTTGTGAGAATTTTTGGGTGGGTGCGTTCATGTTGCTAAGGGGAACCGCATTCAGGTCATGACTTTTCAACACAATCCAGGTGGCACTCGCAAATTGACGAGATTTGGAAGATTTTCACCAGGATAAAAATTCCTGCCAAATTTGGTGTCTTAAGTACTGAAAAATGGAATTGAAAAACGGATGAAGTGAAGCCCTTTTTTCAACATTGAAAATGCATTTGGATGTTATCCTTTGAAACGCACAAATCAAAAAAAGATGTGATCTGTGTGCGTGTGCGTGCGTGTATGCGCACGTGCGTAATGTTTGAATGCGCACTGAACCGAGACGTCGCGATGGACACAAAAGCTGTGAAATGACACCACCGAGTTGAACGCCGCGTGCGGGAAGAACGAAGGAAAAGGACGAGGATGTTCCGTGCAGCTGCGATATCACACAAAAGAAGAGCCCGAATGTTTGTGTGGCGCCGGGGATGCCTTCAACACAGAAGCTCCCGAGGTCGCTGAAATTGAGCTCCTTGCACAAACCGCCGCATGATTCCTCGTCTGAGGATGGAGGACACACAAAAGTAGAAAGGGCTGAAGGAGAGAAAGAACAGATGGGCAGCAGAGGTGGCAAATCCAGGTCCAGAAAGTGAAAAACCTGCCAGTTTGGCTTTAGCCCCAGGTGCTAGCGAGCTAGCGAGCTAGCAAGGATAAGCTACGCTAGCTTGTCTACGGCTAATAAAATTAAGCGCCATTTTCTTTCCACTCGCAAGCTAGCTAGCTAACGAGCTCATCACACTCAAATTCAGATATGCTAGATTGTCGACAGCTAATAAAAGCAACATTTTCCTTCCACTCGCAAGCTAGCTAGCTAACGAGCTCATCACACTCAAGTCCACCAAGCTAGCTTGTTGACGGCTCATAAAATAAAATGCATTTCCCTTCCACTCACAAGCTAGCAGGTAACTGAGCACCCGGTGAGCTTGCTAGCACCTGGGGCTAAAGCCAAACTGTGGTAGGGTTTTTACTTCCTGGACCTGGATTTGCTACCTCTGATGGACAGAAAGGATGGATGAAGAAATGGAGGGAAGGACAGAAAGCAGGAAGGAAAGTAACAAGGGCAGGAAGAAAGGAAATAAGGAAGGAAGGATGTACAGGAGAACGTGAATGAAGGTAGGAGGAAACAAATAAAGGAAAGAAGAAAGCGAGGACAGGAATAAAGGAAGGAAGAAAAAGCAAGGGAGGACAGACGAAAGGAAGGAACACTTAATGAAGGAAGGAAGGTGAGCGGGACGAAGGAGACAATGACGGCGTAGCTTGGCAGAAAAAAACAAGGAGATGATTAAAAGTGAGGAGGCGGGATTGGTGGGGGGGGACGGCGGGGAAGGAAGGAGGCAGGACGAAGGCGAGGAGATAAGAAGCTGCGAGATCATCAAAGGAAAGCAGGGCAGGGATAATAGGACACCAGAAGACGAGAAGGCGGGCAACCAACCGAGGGCGGAGGGCCTGCAGGTGCCAAAACCCGCCAGCACTTGAAAAGGAGCGACGGGCCGAACGGCAAAGCGCCAAGTGGAGAAGGCGCCGGCCTCGTGCCTACCTGCGCTCTTCTTCTTCTTCTTTGGTCTTCAGCGGCACAAATTCCTCGGAGATCTTTGCTGACATTTTCAACGTGCAAATGCTCCATTGTCGTCTTCTCAACATTTCTGCCACGGTGGGAAGAATAAAAAAAACAAAAAAACAATCAGAACCATCAGCGCATGTTGGGCTTTGAAATGAGGGTTTGAAGCCATGGTTAGGGTTCCAAACTGAAACGTCACAGCTTCACTTTAAGATCAATTCAAAGTCCTCACCTTCAAAACAAATATTTACATTCAATCGTTACATTTCCTGCAATTAGCATTAGCTCGTGTGACATGTCCATTTTTTTACATCCTGTCCGCCTTTAAAAATAAAATTAAAAAAGTAATGAAAATGTCCGGTTTTCATTGAGGGGTGCAGCGGAAAAAGAAAAGCACATTTTCTGCGCGCGTGTTATTAATATTCTATATTTACAATGTCATTTCTTTAAATAAAAATAAAAATAGGTCCGCGTTTTAGCTTCAGCTGAATGGTGGCATTCTGCACCCCCCAAACTGCAGGTTTGGTTAACAAAATTTAAACAAAATAGTTGATTGCATATTGGGGAAAAAGGTTGGGCTTACCCTGAAACAAAATGTCTGTCGAATTTACATTTTCCATTTTTCTCCGGTAAAAGAGGACAACGAACTACTGATGCGTTGGGGACTCAAGAAAGTCGAAATGTGTTTTTATTTGCACATTTTTGTCAAGCCAATCTGCTGCTCACGTTTTTATTGTATGTTGGCAAGCGCTGGAAGCACGTGACTTTAGTGACTTCCCATCAAAATTCACAATCTCACATATCCAATATTCAACATATTGAGACGCAAATCTCCCCACGCTGTAAAAAATGAGGCTCACTGTGAAACAAACAAGGAGGCAGATTCGATCTTGGCACGGACTCAACACGAACTGGATGGAAAAATAGCCGTGGAAAAAGCGCCATTTTGTTGACGTTTTCTAACCGTGGGCGGTGTTTTATCTTGAAATGGCCGCTCAGGAGCATCAAAGAGGCCAAAACGGGTCACAGTAGCACCCGCGAGCAGTGTTCCAGGAAATGAAAACATGAGCACAAATGAACGCTATTGCGACAAGTCCAGCCGAGCAATCGGCACGTCACCGACAACATTTTCAGACACCTTCGCAACACCAATCAGCAGAATTGGCCCCTCCTTCCCTGGCTGAGATGTCATCAGCGCCACTTGCGGCTCATTTCAGTGTCAATTAGCCGCTAATTGAATTAAGGCCAGCGAGCCATTTAGCCGCGTGGCTCCTTTGCCCGAGGACGGCAACAAAATCATTTTGCCTCCCTGTGGCAAACAACAATAAAAAGAAAAATCCAAAGTAAAACTCTCCATGTGCAAAACAGCTGCTGTGCGCACGCACGCACGCACGCACGCACGCAACGCGGGTTGTTCTCCCTGCAGAGAGGTCAGAAGGAAGAATGGCAAAACTGCAGAGGGGAAATGAAAGAAAGAAAAACAAGAAAAACAAGAAAAGAACAAAATGAAAGAAAATGGTCAGAAAAAGATAGGTAGGCGCGGGAAAGGGGAAAGAAAGGAGCAAGAGCAAAGAGCGGAGAAAGGGAAAACAGGGAAATAAATGAAAGTGAAAGTGAAAGAGGACAGATGTCAATAAACACAAGCCAAGGTCAAGAAAAAGGAAAAGAACAACAAAGAAAGGAATGTGAAGAAAAGGAACGAAGGAAGAGAAGGAAAGTGAAGTCAAGGAAAAGAAAGAATAATGAGAAAGGAAAAAGGCCATCAACATAACGTGGAAAAGGACATTTTGAGAAAAGGAGAATCAAAAATCAAAAAAGGAACATGAAAGAAATGCGAGAGGGGAAAAAAACAAGTCAACAATAAGAAGAAAAGAAAAAAGAAGGAAATGGAAGGTAAGGAGAGAGAAAGAAAAGGAAGGCAAAGAAGAAGCAGGAAAAAAAGAAAAAGGCAAAAAAAAGGAAAGTGAAAAAAAGTCGACAGTGATTACTAATGACGAGCAACAGCTTGATGCTAATTTTGCTAATGCTACTAATGAGCATGACACAACTGGCACTTGCGTGTGCGTGCACTCGTGCGTGCGCGCGTGCGCACGAGGGGAAAGCTTCGCCCAACGATTTATTTCCTGTTTAATCACGTTTGGCAGCACGCTGTCAAGGTGTATTTATGGCGTGCGCGTGTGTGTGCGCGCGTGCGTGCGAGAGAGAGAGAGAGAGAGAGAGAGAGGGAGAGAAGGTCTTAGAGAAGTATTTATAGCTTGTGGTTCAATCTGGTCTCCTTGCAGCTGCATTGAGGAGATAAAACGCGTGCGTGTGTGTGCGCGCGTGTGCGCGCGCGTAAACAAACGCACACAGGTAGGAACAACCCCTTTTTGCAAGCACAATCAAACTCCTGCTTGAAACCTACTCCTTATTTGAAAGCTAAACAGTGCCATTAAAGGGCAAAGTTGAAACGCAGCAAACAATCAGTTGACATGAAAGCCCTTTTTAAAATGCAAATGTTTGTTTAAAACCATCATTTGATCGCGAACCCTGTCTCGAAACAAGCATCCGAAGCCCCAATTTGAAGTATTATCCCTTCCTCCGAACCTTAATCAAACCCCTGACTCTCATTTGAAAAGCTTCATTTGAAACTCTAGCCCTTCTTCGAAACCCCAATTTAAAACCGTAACACGGATTTCAAATTTTAAATTTCTCATGTGAAACCCAAAGTACTGCTTGGCATCCAATAAAATGCCAAACCTGACATGAAGCCCTCCTTTAAAACCCGATTCCTTGCTTGAAGCCTGGCCCAGGGTTTGAAATTTGCGGCGCTGACACGCAGAAGCCTTCAAGGCGCACGGCCGCCACGCCGAGGTTAAACACAGCTTAGTTTAGCTTAGCGCGTAGCCTCCACACTTTGGGGTCACGGCAGCGTCCCGACGCTTCACTTAGCGGCTACATTAGCGGCAGTGGCGGCTTAAGCGCTAAGTAAGTAAGAACGTCCGTAAATAAGCGCCTTTGTGCCGCTAGTTGGGAACAATGGCCGCCGCCGCAGCCGCACGCTAGACAGATTAGCCGCTCGCGGGCTTTTTGCGGACGCGATGTAAACAAAGCTTAGCGGGCGGATTTTGGACGTTGGCCTCGTATCACTTTCGCTCGCCGTGTTAACGCTTTGTTACTAATGCTAAGCTAACGTCACGCAGGGATCGTTTCCGCAAATGTCAGCGGCCTGCATTGCTGCGCCGCCGCCTTTATTCCCGGCCAAGAAGAAGAAGAAGAAGCGGTGCTATTGTTTTATGCATTTCCAATATGTGCTGACCGCAGCGGGGGGGAAGAAAAAGTCATTACTCAGCAAATTTCTTAAGTCGCTTTTTGTTTGCCAAAGGAGGATAAAGTTTCCTTTTCCTTTTGTCATTTGAAGGTCTCTGCATTTGACTTTAGGCAGTTTGGAATGGCGCAAAAAATAATAATAATAAATAAACTACAAATGCAAACCAAAGACCAATTAAAATGCAAAATACAAAAAAGCCTATAATAAAGAATTTAAAATGTTTTTTTTTTTAAACAACTCAAATGTTAAAAGTAATAAAAACAATAAACACAAAAACAATACAACAAAAAGCTACAAAAACATTTAGATGAAAAGCAACAAAAAATAAAATAAAACAAGGTTAGAAAACACCAAAACAAACCATGAAAAATAAACCAAAAAACAAAAGCTAAAAACACAATGAAAATGTTTTTAAGGTAGCGATAGTAAATATAAACAAAAACAACAATAAAAGAAAAAAAAACTTCAATTCAAAACAATATAAAATACAAATCAAAAATACAAAACGTTCGCTATGCTAACAAAACAGCATAAAACAAAGAGAAAATAATAAAGAGCAAATAATAAAAACAATAACAAAGTAATTTTAAAATCATAAACATTGTCTATTGAGTTTTTTCCTATTGATTTGATCATTTTGTTTTGTTTGTTACCCTAATGCATGTTTCACTTCCATGTTGTTGTTGTTTTAACATTCTAATGTAAAATGTCAAGTGAAACTTGACTTGGAAAAAGATTCCAGATGCTTGAATGTCGCGTGTACACTTAAACACAGCAGGGAATGATGGGATTATCTTGCAACAAAAGGGATTACGCCATTAGTGGCGCTCGCTCACTCGCTCACTCGCTCACTCACTCGCTCGCCCTCCTGGCCTGGCCTGGCCGGGCCTCCACTCAAGAACTCAAATTATCGCACATAAAAGCTCACTAAATACGGATGTCAAACCACTTTCATGTTGTGTTCGGGTAGAAAATAAAAGCAAAAAAAGGTGTGGAAGTCTTACTTGATAAATGAATAAGGACATTATGTCCTAAACGCAAACTTTTTTTGGGGCCTACTTTTCAAGCTCATTTGCGTGATGGATGGAATTCGCACGGCGGCCGCGTTTCCTCATCGCAGCTCAGCAGCTAATTGGAACTCAAACTGATTGCAGTTGCATTGAGCTCAACTCTCAACAACGGCGGTGAAAGACGGGACGGGACGGGACGCCATGTTGCTTGCGGTAGTATTACATGCCATTTTCATATTCCATCCCATTTCAGCGGCAAAACCTTTTCCCTCGCGTACGGTACCAAACCCGAACTCCCACAACTCCTTTACTGGCGTCCGCGTCACACACGTCATATGTCACAAACGTCGCTGACGACACGCTGCACTGCGCCTCGCATTTGTCCCACAATGCGTCAGTCAAACCCAACACATGCTAATTGGCTAATGCTGATGACAAATGGTCGTTAGCAAATTGCATCTTCCAAGGCAAAGAGTTCAAGTACTGGACTGGCCTGCCAGCAGTCCAGACTCGCCTGCCTCCCGTTGAAAACGCATTACAACGGACTGTTTTCCAGTTTGTGAACATGACATTTGTTGCCTTTGCAGTCAAGATGTTGAAAAACATTGTTCAATGTTTTCCACAGTTTTGCGTGACATCATTTTTTCTGTTTTGGTGTTTCTGGTGCTCAACTATAACATTTGAAATAACAACTGCCTGGAATTCAAATGATTTTTCTTGTGAATATGAATATTTGTATCTTAATACATCCACTGTTTGCCTTGTAAATCACGTTGGCTGAGTGAAATGAAGCGCTCACCTGCGCCACGCCGCCGCCCGTCACTCATGTCGGTAAATCAAAAGAATTCCTAATCAAGATGCGCGCGTGCGGCGCGCGTGCGGGACGCTGATTATGCCGCGTCGTTCAAGTTGAAAGTCTTGTCAGCGCTTTGCTCCTCGTTAGCTTCTCCAGCGTTTCCCTCGTTAGGCGCCGGCACGTCAGCGCGCGTGTCAAGGTGCGGTTAAGCGCCTAATTCAGCGTGAAGCCTGCGAGGTCCTCACAAGCTTCGATGCCTTCAGGATTGTAAAGACGCGCCAGGCCCGCCTGCAAGGTAAGGAAGGCAGCAAACGAGGACTTGTGGTTTTGGGTCTGGGGTAGGGTTTCAAGTTTGAAGCAGCCAGGGTACGAACTTCAACTGACGGTTTAGAGTCAAGGTTAGGCTTTCAACGCTTGGTTAAGGTTTGAAGTTTGGCTTTCAAATGACTTTCTGGTTCATTTCCTTATCTTGGGTTAGGTTTTCAAATGAAGGTTTCAATATTGTGCTTTGTTGCAAAAGTTAGGGCTTTGCAAGCTCAACATGAGAAACAAACCCTCATTTCAAATGCCAATTTGAAACTCTAACCCTCATTTCAAACCCTAAACCATGCTTGAATCTTAATGTGAAACCTTGGAACTTGAACTCTCGTTTGAAAGCTGAACTTGAAATCTTAAATTAAAATCAAATGTAATTAAAACCCTCATTTTACTTTCTAACCATTTTGTGAAAAAGTCCATTTTAAATCCAAACCGCAGCTGCTCGAAACGCTCATTAAAAACCCAAACTTGAAACCCTAACCTAAGATTTAATACCTAATCTGATAGTCTGACCCAGACTTCAAATTTAGGGTGAAACCGTAACCCAAGTTTTTTTTTAACCCTCATTTGAAACCCCAACCCAAGGGAGGAATTTGAACTTGAGACCTTGATTCAAATCAGGGTTTTAAATCAGGGTTCTACTCACAGGTGATGGCTTCAAATCTGGATTTTTAGCCTGGTTTCGCGTTTCAAGTTTCAAGCTTGGGTTAAGGTTCCAAGTTTGGTTTCCAAACTTGGATGAGGCTTTCTGGTTAGCATTCCGATCCTGGTAGGGTTTCAAATTAGGGTTCCAAGCCTTGGCCTGCAGTCTGGGTTAGCCCTTGATGAGGTTTTCTTTCCATATGGTGGATTTGCAAAGGCAACGAAGCATCAAAGGCGTGCGAGCAGGCCAAGAAAAAGCGTTTGTGTCGAATTGACGACGAGCCCCAGCCAGGATGTTGCTTTCCAAACCCTCAACGTCATCATGTATGTTACGCGCACGCCTCAGACGACACGCCAAGGAACAAAGCGGACTTACTTACAAAGACGCGTCCTCCTTCCGGCTGGCGAAGTCGGCGAGGCTTTCATCAAGTCTCGCGTTTGCATCTTCCCTCGCCTGCGGCCGTCTGCGCATGTGACATACGTGGTCGCGCTTGCGCGCAAATGTAAGCAACCTTTACAACAACAAAGGACGCAGCAAGTCACTTGGCATGTTCTTATTGTTTGGTGAGCATGTTTGCCATTTTCAGCCAACAAATGTCAATTAGCCGCTTTGAGATGCTCCAGCGTCCCACAATGGGAGATTAACAACGGACTTTTTTTTTTCCTTTTTAGCCCGGATTAACTTTCTCTCTGGCTTTCAATTGGGGGGTTGGGGGGGGCTCTAAAAGGCAGAGAAGCCTCTAGATGGCTAATCACATGAGCCCAGCTCCATTACAATAATCCAACGTCTGACGCTATTGTCTGAAAACAGGACGCCAGAGACACAAAGCGGAGAAAATGAGAATGCACACTTGGTTTGTGCTTCCATTAACTCTCTTTAAATGTCAGAAGGATCTAGGAAGCAAACTCACAACCGGACACTTGGAGGGGGGGGGGGGGGGGGTTGCCTTTATAACACGGACGACTGCTATTATTATTATTATTATTACGACAATGTTCCCTCGCTACTTCGCCGTTCAGTTATTGCAGATTGACTATCTCTGATTTTCATCTGTGACCAATTTGTAAAAATTTGTAACCCGCTTTCTGGTTCAGGTAAAGACAGTTTAAGATTACAAGGAAAAACGTTATCAGCCACTCAGTATTTATTCTATCATTTGCATGCAAAAAGTTACATTTATGAAGTGTAACAAGAGTTTAGAAGGGTGGAAGCAACGAAGATGCAGAAATTAGTATACATAAAACCCAAAAGGAAAGCAAAAAACCAACATTGCAAAATATAATGTAGTATGTGTAAGGGCTACTATCAGCGTCTGTGAAGGCCGTAAGCGGCACGGTTCTATTTTTAGCACCGAAGTTCGGCGACATTAACGAGGCAATTGAGCACGCGGCAACGTCAACGAGCCAATTAAACACGGCAAAGTTACGTGCGTTACAAACATATACAACTCACATTAAACAGCGCATATTGGTGATATTTCTCACAACTATAGTACTCACACTGAAATGGAGGTACCGGAAGTAATGCAATGAACGAGTGTCACATCATAAAGAGACACACATGAAACAAACAAAACGGAACAAAACGTTGGTTCCCCCCAGTCTTTCTGACAGAAATACTCACCAAAATAAAATAAAAAGTCAACTTCGAATTGACGGAAATTCACTTATTGCTGAAAATCATTCAATCACTGAAAATCACTGAAATATCATTTAGTTGTTTTTTTTTAAATTTTGGTAAGATTTGTAAAGAAAGAAAATCCCTTAAAGATCAGAGAAAAGAGTCACCAAAAGCCAAACAAGCTTGACTGGAGCGAGGCCCAAAGTATTTGAGTGGCTTTGCTGTGACAATTCCCGTGAAATTGTGCGTGCGCGCATATTTGCAGGGATCAGGAAGGAGCTTCATTCCGCAGCTCAGCCAAGAAAAGAAAAGAAAGGAAAAAAGAGAGAAGGAATGATGCGCTTGTTTTGGCCGTTCCGCCGATTAGATTCGGACAGATGTGAACAATCACGGTGACGAATTGTGGAAAATCTGCCCGAGAGCTTCCTCCTCCTTTTTCTCACGCGCGCATTTGTTTGCGTGTGCTTGTCGTCTAAATCCTCGGAAAACGCTGAGCAAACATCGTCCTTATCTCCTCGCCTCACGCGCGACTTTCCTGCCATGTCATTGGCTGACAAAAGCAAGACGCGCCAGTGCGTCATCAAGTCAAGCTTGGGAGACACTCGTAGCGCCTCAAGTAGCGCCGTTCACGAGCACGCCATGATGAATGTCAAATGCAGAAAATGGATATGACTTAACTTTTGGTTTTGGCGCTTCCAACTTTGTCAGTCAGAGAGCGTCTTTGATTGGCTGCATTTTGTTCGCAACTCAGTCTGAGGATCGAGTCGACTCAGGAGATCTCGACGTCTCACAAAAAAAAAGCTTTTTTGGCGTAAATAAGGAACACATTGTCGACAATTATCGGGACAAATCCACTCTTAACGCAGCTCGCACATAAGGTAAGATTGTCGTCGGGCAAAATCGTGACAAAAACAGTCCGATTGTCTTGACGTGTGTACTCGTCTTAAGCACTAAAGTGTCGATGAGGCCATCGAAATGTTTTGGGGAATTCAAATGTTGCTAAAAATGTGCTAAAAACGAGACGTTAGCATTCATTAGCATCTTATGCTAGCGGACCTAAATTTTGCTAACTATGTTAGCGTACTTTTGTTGTGTTATCTCATGTTCTAAAAAATGCACTTTATGGTGTGATCATTTGTAGTTTATTTCTTTACATTTTGCGACTGGCGTATGCTAATCAGCTAGAAAATCATTTTAGACATTTTCAACACTATTATTGTTGTAGCCTACTGTATTGTGTTACTCCAGTTTTACCAAAACAAAAAAGAGAGAAAAATCGTGTTCTTGCACTGTACATTCCTTTTGTAATTTTAGGAAGCTACTTTGTATTTCTTGACTTTTAAATGTCTGAATTAATTATGTGCAGCACATCGTGTATGAAATACACGATCGAAATAAACCTACTAAGCCTATTGTGCATTTATTTACACCTCATTGTACATTCCTTCTATATTGCACAATTCTTTTATTTCTTCTCGATGATGTCGTGGATTTTTTTTTTGTGGGCCGCCAGAGCGTTCGAGCGTTCGTCCCCGGGGTGGCCATTTTCTAGGTTAGGGCGCGAGTCATTGGGGGGATTTTGTGTTCCCAGAGTGGAGATTATTAATAAAGTCCTCCCTCTGCTAATGAACTGCTTAATTGGCTCATTTAAATGTGTCTAATTATTTTAATCACTTACATTCAATTTGCGGCGTCTGGGAGGAAGGAAAAAAAGAGCGTGAGGGATAATAAATGTGTTTGAAAGTAATAAGAGCTAACGACTGGAGTAAATGGATGACTTTGTCTTAATTGATTTCAGCTTGTTAGGCGGATGGCGTCCTCTCGCTTAACAGCCCAGCAAATGGATGCCAGGGAATTACACACCAACCCAAAGAAGATTTGGATTTTTCATACACACCAATAACATTCATTGTTTTTGTTGAGTTTTTTGCCACTTTGACAAGTTACAAGCTTGTAAACATTGGTGTTACGTGGGGGGTCATTTTCATGTTATCTGAGCAATAACAGCAAATAAAGTTCTAAAGTGCTGATACTTCCAAAAACTTGATGATTCCAAATTGACATATTTAAAGTAACAAATGTTTATAGTGCACTTTAAGAATAACCATCGCTACATAGCCCAACAAGTGCTCACACATCAGACCTGAGGCAGCTCAATGAGATAAAAAAAAAAGAAAAGAAAAAAGACGGATTTAACAACAGCACCAATTTGCCAGTACAATTTAAAATCACATTCCAATTTAAAAGCAAAGTTTGAGAATCCAAATTTGAGGGAACAAATGTAAATGAGAAGAGTAGCGTACCTGTATTGACATGAAATATGAACTAATTCCTTTCACATTTGGGGGGTCAAGACATTCATTTTAATGTAAATATTAAATATAATGTGTTGCATTAAATATGTATGAACATTAAAAATCATGTGAACAGGGTAATTAGAGGTACATACATTCGTCATTTGGGCCGCTTGTGTCCGGATCTTGTTCTTTGGGTCACGACCCGCTTGCTCGTGACCGTAGCTGAGCGTAGGAACGTCGATCGACCGGTAAATCGAGAGCTCGGCCTTTCGACTCAGCTGCTCCTTCACCGCCACGGACCGATTCAAGGCCTGTCGAACTCCCGCCCCATCCTGCCCTCACTCGTCAACAAGGCCCCAACATACTTGAAGCCCTCCACTTGGGGCAGGATCTCCCCCCCGACCCGGAGAGCGCACGCCACCCTTTTCCGACCGAGGGCCGCGGTCTGGGATTCGGAGGTGCTGATCCTCATCCCGACCGCTTCACACTCGCCCCAGCGAGAGTCGGAGATCACGGCACGACGGAGCCAACGGCGCCGCATCATCTGCAAAAAGCAGAGATGCGATGCTGAGGCCACCGAACCGGACCCCCTCGGCACCGAGAAAATTCTGTCCGTAAAAGTTATGAAGAGAATGGATGACAAAGGGCAGCCTTGGCGGAGTCCAACCCTCGCTGGGAACGAATGAGACGCTCTTGAGACGCCGGACGGTGGAGCAGAATTTCCTCAAAGCCGTCCCGACCTCGTTTTCCATGGCCTCAGCGAACTCCTCCCATTTCCGAGTTTTTGCCGCAGCGACCGCCGAAGCCGCATTCCGCTTGGCCAGCCGGTACCTGCCAGCTGCCTCCGGAGTCCCGCAGGCCCAAAAGGCCCGATGGGACTTCTTTTTCAGCTTGCCGGCATCCCTTACGCCGGCGGGTTCCAGCGTTGCCGCCGCGACGGGCGCCGACCGCCTTGCGGCCACGGCTGCGATGGTCCGCCTCAGCGACGGAGACGCGGAACACGGCCCACTCGGACTCAATGTTGCCCGCCTCCCCCGGGACCAGTTCTGCCAAAGGCGGGCGTTGAAACTCTTCCTGACGGAGGATTCTGCCAGCAGACGCTCGCGATGCGTCTGACCGGCATCTTCGTCCGCCAGCGCCGCCAACGCGCCGCCAGGTGGTGATCAGTTGACGGCTCCGCCCCTCTCTTCACCCGAGTGTCGTCCAACGCGTGCGGCCGCAAATCCCGTGACAATATTAGGAGGAGAGAAACGCGATGTCGATGTGTGACATGTTTTGTATGCAAATGATGCGAGCGCCTTACAGGAAATTTGATGTCAATCTGATACACGATAAATGCGTAAAGACAACATTAAATATCACATTTGAGGAGGAAAGAGAAATGAAAATGGCAACAGAACCCGATTCCCTGCCGTCCTTCCTGTTTAGCTCGGACATTTATTTCCCCAAATGGATCTTGGAGGGGACCAAGAGGATTGTGCGGCTTCCAAGATGATGAGATCGCTCCGTGTGTGCGTGCGCGCGCGCGTGTGCGTGACTTGTTGCCCATCCGTTCATGGAATCTGATACACAAGAAGATTTGGCTCTGCAGGGGATGACTTCTACCCAGCGTGTGTGTGCGCGCGTGTGCGTGTGCGCACGTAACTTCACTATCTATCATTAAATCCTTCTTGAGGCTCCTCACACGCACGCACAGACTTTTAAAGTTTGCCGAAGGGTTCGAACTTGGCTATAAAGTCAACCAACCAGTAAGATGCTCTGTAACATCAGATTTGGTTGCAAAAAATAAAATAAAAATAAATCTCCCAAGAAGACACAAGAAGTCAGCCATTAGTCGGGTTTCCATCCAATTGTTCGGAATTTCTAAAGCGAATTTAGTGAAATTGCGCAAAACGGACGTGCGACTCGCGCCCGTTTCCATCTGTTCTTCTTTTGCAAATATTGCGAGGGGACTCTGTTGCTGTAGGTGGCGCTATACACCATATAGTGATGTGATCCACGAGTCATTTCAAAAAGAAGAAGACCAGGAAGCGACGGCGTCGTGTGAGTTTGCTTTCATATTTCTTGATCAATGAAACGTTTCTTTGCTCTTTTCCATCTAAAATTGCATAAATATTTGCCTCTTTGATTCCAAAAAGATTCCAGTTTGGTCGTCTCCGGCCCCAAACGTTCCTTACTTTAAAGTCCGACATTGCTTTGTGACGTATAATATCCGGTCAAAACGTGCCACGTGTCTTGCTGGCGGTTCTTCGCAAAACCCGTTTTCCGTCGCCAAAATGTTCCTTTTTTTGATACACTTCAAAATCTTGGCCCTCTTTGCATCAAAAACCTTTCTTTGTGGATTTTGGGCCCTTTTTCGAATTGTTATCGTTTTGTTTTTGCATTTCTTGAAAATTGGAATCAAAGTGGGTGGATGGAAAGCCACCGAATGTCGTTTGAAGCAAACCTTCAGGTTGTTTCCTTCCAGAACAAAGTGAAGAATTTGAGTTTTTGTCCGATTGCGTGTGGCCACCAAGACGGAGGGATCTTGGAATTTGGGGGGAAATTCAGCAACATGAAATTCAGTGGACATGTTTGGCATGAGTAGAGCCACAAAAAAGGTCAAGAGGTCAATCCGGAAAGGCACAAAGAAGTAAGTCTCCATTTTGGCTTGACGCTGACATTTGAGGCTCAGTGCCCCCCCCCCAAAAAAAAGGCAGCTTGACTTTGTAACATGAAATTTGGTGGACATGCGTGGACTCACAAAAAAGTCTCAAGAAGCCAAAAGACACAGGAAGTCGGCCATGACACGTTGAATTTGAGACTCAAGTGACACAATGTCTGGAAAACAGAAGGACGTAGCGGCGAGCGTGTTGTGTTGACGAAGATGCTGGCAAATGTGACATTTTGCTCACCATCCGATATGCTTAGAATCGATTCATCGATCCGTTATTCAATTGATTAATCAACTCACCGGTTTCATTTTAATTTTGCATTCAAGTGAATTACAAAACCAGTTTTTCCCTGATTACTGTTTATTAACCCGTGTTTCGTGTTTATTTCGTAATTCGTATTCATGTAGTAATTAAAAGCAGGCGAATTGATGTTCGCGGTTGGTTTGTTGTTTTCCAAAGCCACAACAGATGTTTGCAAATGTCTTACTTGGTTTAAAGGCATTTTGATCATCCGTCTTCTTCTTTCATCAAGGACTACAGAAATCAGTCAACAATGACTGTTGAGATTCGGACCATTTTAAAATCAAAAATGTCACCAAACGATGACTCGATTACTGAAATAATATCCCATTAATTTGATCATCGATGAAGTTTGCCAGCCGAAATGCGCGCCATTCCCGACGTCACGTGACAGCGCGATGACCGCTCGTCGATCGTTCCCGTTTTTCCAGCTTGGCTTTTCCCTGCGTGACTTCGTGGCATTCACGCTCACGTCGTCCGTTATCAAATATTCATTCGACGCCTTCCCCGGGAATCATTTGAATATTGACAACATCGTTATTATTCATCCTTTGAAAAAATCCTTTAAAACCAACATCGGCGGCGCGTGCCGCTCCCCGTCACGCGCACACGCACACCTGAGGACACGCGCGCACATCCGTCCGAGGTCTCCCGGGAACGTCCCGGTGCGGGTCTGGCACTCGAATCATCCGACATGGCGCTGTGCGCGAGACAACAAAGTCCAAATCCCTCCCGGAGGCAGCCCGCGGCGCTACAAGCTCATCTTGATTCCGCCGCTGTTTATTGGAGTCCTCGGAGACGGTCACCTTCATGTTCGCCGAGCGGCCTCCACTACAAAGGAGCGAGCGAGGAGGAGGAGGAGGAGGAGGAGGAGGAGGAGGAGGAGGAGGATGGTGTTGAATAAAGAAGCCTTCCGGAATGTATTCATCCGCAAGCAGAGCTCTCGGGGGAGCGCCGAGAATCGGCCACGCGAGACTCGCTTTGTTTTCTTTTGGGACGCGACGGCGAGTCGTTGAAAACACAAGTTTGACGGCAGCAAACACTTGTTACCTCTGCCAGGGAGAAATCCCGTCGAGCGGGAAGTTGGGGTTGTTGTGGAACATTGCTCAGGGTTTTGAAGTGAGCACATTTTCAAACAAGGGTTCGCATTTCAAATTTCTCGGCCAATAAAGATGATTCCGATTCGGATCCGATTCTTGCGCGTCAGCTTGGGTTTGATCAAAAAGGCGGCGGTGCCAAATGCACAAATCAGCTGAAAGCAAAACAAAATTCAAGTCCGTCCGACTTAAACGCATTGACGTAAACGTGTTTGTGCGTGCGCGCGTGGCCAAAATGATGAACGTCATCGTCACTTTGCTCAGCGCGCATTCTTTCAACCTGCGAGCATTACTTATAACACATTTATGGACATCGGCCATTTTATATGCATACAATTTACAGTCAAGCACAATTTGAAGGCAGGCTGACAAATACGCAGGAACCACACAAACATATTGTAGCCGTGTTATCACTATTAGTCTGCAGAATGACCTGCCAGTCAACCCGAACCATTTGTCCCTTCCATTGTGTGCGCGTGCGTGCGTGCGTGCGTGGGTTAGAGAAAGTGTGCGCTTTGCAGAGGTCGTTAGTGACGTATCCACATACAATTTGCTCCTCAACTTACTTTTACTGCTACAATTATTGTCTAAATTCTTATGATATGATGATGATGATGATGATGATGAAGATGGTTGTTATTATTATGGACGGACAGCGCAAATTTCATTTTTGTGTTCATTTTTGAGCTCGGCAGTGCACTGCTGCCCCCTGTTGGACGTCCACAAAAAAGCAGTCAGGCTGTCGAGTTCATCGAATGCAAAGGATGTGAAAATGATTTCAAATAGCCGATATGAGTGCCTAAAGCATTTTTTGGTGCTATTTTCAGCAAAATAATAATAAATAAACAATATTTAAAAATGTGCTATTGAGATTTTAAAAGTATTTGAATCCATGAATCTCGTCTCGTCTTCCTTCATCTACTATTCCTCCTTTTGCTCATCTTCAGCCGCTCCTCCTCTTCCTCCTTTTCCTTCTCTTCATCCGCTCATCCTCTTTTCCCTCATCTCGCCAAGCCCTCGTTTCCTTTCTTGCCTGCTGGAAGATTTCCTCCCGCAGGAGGCAGCAGGTAAGTAATCCCCGAAAGAGTTTTTTTTTTATTTTTTTATGGCGGCATGCTCAGAGAGAGATAAACACCTTCCTCGTCTTCATCCTCACTCACTCTTGGGCAAATCAACTCACAATTTCATCCCCTTCCTGCCTAAAGTGAGCGCGTGACATTGTCGTATTTTTCGACTGAGGAACCACTTGACCGATAAAAAAAGAATAATAATAAAAGAAAAACTTTCCACTCCGAGTTGCATTTTCGCGCTTTCCCAAAAAGAGGAGAAGAAGAAGAAGAAGAAGAAGAAGAAGATTTCTCTCCGGCCATGAAATTGTTGACGCCGCACTCCCAACGAAGACGGCGAGCAAGCACGCATGAGAAGGATGACGCGGGTGCGAGAGACTCTGGAAGCAGATCAGGAAGAACAACGAAGCCGTTTGAGGACAAAGACGATGGACGGATGATGAAGAGGAGGAGAAGAGTTGTGGAGCGAGAGAAGATTGCAGGGAGGAAGAGAAAGTTCACGAGGGAGCGAAAAGGGGAGGAAAGTGGACGCTTGAAGATGAGGAAGAGAGAACGAGAGGCGGTGGGTTGGGGAAGGGGGAGGAGCTACAGGTACGGGAGGAAGGACGAGGAAGACGAGGGAGGAAGAGGCGAAAGGGCGGCAAACGGAAACTGGCTCAGTCCGGCGCTTCATCGTGCTTAACCCGACAGTCGGAGTCGGGAATCACTTGGCGGGATAGTTCGTCGGTCAATTAAGCAATTGGTCAGCTGGTCCTTCGCCCGTCCGTTGATTTGACGACATCAGATGGCCCCGCGAGGCATTGGGGGCGGGGTTTCGGTCCGTCGGTCGCTCAATTGGATTGACAGTTCGTGTTAAGGCTCGGCGGGGTTGCGGCGTCGCAACCAAAGTATTTCATTCCCAAAAACAAAAAAAGGAAAAGGCGGCGTTTTGGAATCATCCAAAAAGTGGAGCTCGTGAGTCGCTGGCGCCGTCAGTCACTTTCGAACGTAGTCGCTCCGCCTGCTAATTGCTAAATGAGAAGATTGGTCAGTCGGTGAGCCAATCGTCAGGTGGCCAATCACTTCATTTGACAGTCGGTCAGTCGGCTCATCAAACAATCGCTTGATTTGATCGCGTTGGTTCGTCGAACGTCTTTCTGTCCGTCAGTCCACTCGCGTCGTGATCCGTCTTGCGCTTTTGTTTGTGGCTCCTGTTTTCTTTGTCAACGTCTCGTCAACTTCGATCATGTCCCGTTCTTGTCATCCGTCGCTGGTGTCACCCAATCGGCTCCCCAAGCCGCGTGCGTCTTGGCCAGGTGTCGCTCGTTATCTCGTTACGATGTTTGTTTAGGCCTCGTTCGCGCCAAATCGATAAATCCTCACAAGTTGAGGCCGTTGGTCAACACGCGACGGCGCCGTTTCGGAGCGTGGAAGCCATGACTTTTGAAAGCCATGACTTTTGAAAGCCATGACTTTTGAAATCGATGACTTTTGAAATCGATGACTTTTGAAATTGGACTTTTGAAAGCGATGACTTTTGAAATTGATGACTTTTGAAAGCGATGACTTTTGAAAGCGATGACTTTTGAAATCGATGACTTTTGAAATCGATGACTTTTGAAATCGATGACTTTTGAAATCGATGACTTTTGAAAGCGAGCTCCAGAGCGGACAGATTCCGAAACGCGTCCGTCCGCACGCCATATGCAGGAGACGCCTCCGGCGACGACGTAACGGTCGCAGCTCCGTGACGATGCGTTGTCGCAGTTTGATGACGTATGCGCCAATTCTCGCGTGACCGTCATTCTGTCGACAACAATGGCGGCTCGCCGTGTGGTCGGGGTTTTGCTTGGCCTCCTTCGCTTGCTTCTGCTTTCGCAGCAACATATTTGGCTTCTTTATTCCCGCGTTCAACAAGCGGCGTTGTACTTGAATCAGCCGCCATTGTCTTCGTCTTTTTCATGTTCTTTCGATACATGTTTGTTCTGTAGATTGCAATAAAGTTAGAAGGAAAAAAGTGTTGGTCTTCATGGCTGATTCTTCTTCTACGCTTTCCGCTACAGCGCCCCTCCATGGCTTGGCATCTACATTGCGGCCGTTAAACGTCCTCAGCGTCTTCTTTTGGACACACGCACGTCTTGAAGCGCTTCTGTGTGGACGAGATTTGTTTGAGGAATGAGGCCGGCTTTGCTTCCGTCTGGGCGGGGCCTTCGACGTAGGGTTACGTCGGACCAGCAGATGTCTCGGCGCAACCAAATTTGAACCTCGTGTCCTGACACCCGACGGCGACTCATGCCGTCCTTGACGTAACGTTCGCAGCGTCGTGACGACGTATTGTTAGGCCGGCTTTGCTTCCGTCTGGGCGGGGCTTGAGTTCCCCGCTTTCTTTCACTTCTTGTTATTATTGTCAAACCCACGCCGCGTCCTGTCGCCATCATTTCATTTGTTTGGTTTGTTGCTTTGACTTATGTTGTTGGACATTGTTGATTTTGTCATTTTTGCCTCTTTCTTATTGAAATCCGCTTTTGGACCGCATCCTTTCCCGGCTGCTTTTGCGCCTGGCTTTTGCGTCCTCAATCCCACGCCCCAACCGGACCGGTACCGAGTAGTATGACTCGTCGGTCAGTCGATCGGTCAGTTGGCTCGTTCGTCTATTAATTAGTTTACAATCAGCTGATTTGATGAGATATCGGATTCGCCATTCGGGTTATTTTGTCAGTCCGTTCCATCTCGCGTCGTATCGACTTCGTCCATCCGGCATTTGCTTCATTAGCAAACGAGCTGGCATTTACGTTTGTTGGTCAGTCGGCGACCAGTCGCAAACTTACCGTCGTTAGTAAGTGATTCGTCCAGAATGACAAATCGCTCAGTTAAGTATTGCCAGACGGAGTTCCGTGAAATTCCAGCGGAATTCATTAAAAGTGGAAATCTTCGTCAGTGTGAAAATGCGCTTAGCAACGTACATGAGTTGACCACGGCGAGCAGAGCGGTCAGCACCTGCGCACCTGCGACCCGTCATGTCGACGTCGCGTTGTATTATTCAACGGCGGGCAACGCTCAGGTGGAGTCGTGGAACACAAACGAGGCGCTCGACGCGCTCGACGCCATGAATGATGCATGAAGGCGCATCACTTGAAATCCCCAACGAATGCATGATAAGCGACGAGCGGCCATTTGCATTCCGAGCCAAATCCAGGCAATACGTCCGCATGATAAGAACACAATGACGGCCAATCGGCCAAGACGCTGCAAATTGCTATTAAACCTGGGGGGGGATTTCATAGAACGCGGGCGCTCACTCGCGGCCTGGGACACTTCATTAGGGACACACGCTAATGGCAATGGATGGCCCTTTCACTAAGTGCAGATGAATATTAGAAAATGGCTCTCATCAGCTGCTCCTAATGGCCGTAAGGAAAAAATTAAATAAAGTCCCATTATTGATGATGTCGCACAGCTTTTGTCAACTCACCAAAATGTCCCCAAAAATCATTTTATATATTTCCTTTGGCTCTTTTGGATAATTATAGCAAAACTTGGTTCTGTCTCTACAGGAGCTTTTAAGAGAACGCAATCATTTTAGTCAGTGACTCAATCAGTGAGTTGCTCACTTAGTAACTTTTGTCTGTTAATCCGCTATCAAGTCTACAGACAGGATAGCGGACCGTCAATATACAGCATAATATTCAGTATATAAACAGGTACGCTAACAACACCTCCAAAAATACTTTTGCTCTCCAAGTATTACGATAATCCAAAACGAGCTCAAAGGTCAATTTAAGATGATTGCAAGGCACTGTAACATGACGCACACTAAGTTATAATTGCAATGTATTTTATTTGGAGAGAAAAAAAATCATGAATAAGAAGGTGATCAAGGAAAAAAAAAAAAAACATGGAAAAGTGGAAAACTGTGAATTGAGAAAATTCCCAGACAAGTGACATTCACGAAAATCTAATATTTTTCACTAAAAAGTGAGGGATCGAATGAAAATAAACACAAATACGTTCGGGATTGGGAGAAATAAAAACAGGCAAATAAAGGTTTCTATGGAAGATGAGGAATAAAAACAAACAAAATGCAAAAAGGGGACTCGATGAATGCCAAACACTAAATATGGACACAAACGTTTAAAAAAAATGACTAAAACAATGATTCCATTAAATTTTTTACATAAATGTTTGAAAACAAAAGATTGAATGCGAATGTATTGTGATGACAAGTTTAAAAAATCAAATCAAAGTTGCGTCATTTTCAAGTCTGAGTGTTTCTTTTGCGTGCCACTAGAGGGAGCCAGTGTGGCACTCGTCGCAGCCTTTGAGAAGCTGCAGCACATATATTCCCCCCCCCCCCCCCCCACGTCACACCCCCACCAAAAGCCTTTTCGTCAACATCCACTCAATCAACGTTATGCCCTCGAAGCACCTTTTTTTCCTCCCCACACGCTAATTAGTCCGCGTCTCTTCTTTTTCGGCGAGACGATAATGGAAAGCCGCTCGTTAACGAGGGCGTCCATCTGCTCCCCGAGACTCCTCGCGTTTCCTCGGCGGGACGTCCCCGGCCGTCTTCGATCATAGATGGGGGGTGCCAGCGAGGATCGCCCCGCCCGCTCAAAAACAGCCCTGCCTGCGTGCGTGCGTGCCTGCGTGAGTTTTGAGGGAGACAGAAGAGGTGAAGGGCGCCGTCGCCATGGTGACGCATCACCGACAATCTGAGACGGGAAAGCTCACCAGCGACCACTTTCGCACCCATTCAACACAAACATAAACATAAACACGATATGTCAAAGTATTGCGTCACAACTTCCAATGAGAGAACCATCATCTTCATTCCAACTGGATGTCTTTGCGGGAGTTCGTGCGTCGGACAATCGGTCAATAAGTCAATAATCAGCGAGTCAGTCAGTCATTGAGGAGTTCGGGCGAGCGCCTTCAAGACCTCGAGCGCTTCGTAAGCCAGATGAGAGCATTTTTGGTTCCCAGCCACTTGGTCAGTCCTGTCCGTCAATTTGCGTCACCGTCCGTGCCCGCCATTTTGTCGTGGCCAAAAGTTTGGAGAAAAGTTTTGGTTTTCACAAAGTTTGCTGCTTTTCCATCTTTTCGTTGGATCTTACTCGGATATACTCGAGTAGAATTACAATCGTCTGCCAAGCGTCAAAGGCTTTTGTTGACAATCAATCGGAACGTATGCAAATTGCGCGGACGCTTTTTTCTCAAGACGTCCGCAATCCGTCCCGGCATGCTGCCAAGTGACTTCCGGGCCGCGCCCCGACTGACGGCGGCCCATCCTGAAATAACCCGCGCTTGCCGTTTGTCCCAATTTGTCCGTTTCGGTTTGTCCACTCGCGTCTTGGGGATTGACCGCACGTCGTCAACGAGGAGCTTCCTGGCCACGGACCCAAAATGTTGACGTCGTTCTGTCCGACCCATCGCGTTGTTATCACTAAGGCGCTCCGTCGTGCAGGAGAAGCCGTCGTTTGTCACCAAACTGTTGAGGATGTTTTGGTAGCGCTCTTGATTCGCGGCTGTGTTTTCACGCCAAATGGCGAGCGAGCCCGTTCGTCGGGCCGAGAAGCAAGATCACACGCGAGCGGTCTCCGAACGGATTTGCTGTTGGCAAGACGCAGGACGGACGCGAGCTTTTTTCCCAGATCACCCAAACAATGGGAAAGGCGATCGGTCGGCCGGAAAAGGACTTGACGCTGGTCCTCAGCAGTCCAATCCTTGAACCTTTTTGCAGAATGTCCGTCCCTGACGAAGACGCCGGCCTTCTTGACGCCGGGCCGGCCCCCGAACCTCTTGGCCTCCCCGCGCGCGCAGATGCGTTCGTACTTGCTTGCCGCCATTGCTGAGCAAGCTCCTCACTGCCGGTGGTTCGATCCCGCGACCGAATCCTCTTTAGGAAACGGTCCTGGCGTTTGCTGGACTTTCTCCTCCAAGTTCTTGACGAGCCAATCAAAGGCAATTCATCCGACCGCCGTGCATAACATTGTGGAGTACGTTCAGATCATCCGAAATGAGGCGGTCGATTTTGTGAATATTTGCGTCTCTGACCTCAGCAGCCTTTTTGGCAAACTTCAACACTGAAGCCAAACAACTTTGATATCTTACATATTTGACTTTTTTCAACTTAAATGTCTGTTTCCGCCAAAACAATAAGTTGTGTTTGACATGGCCAATCATTCGTTTGGTGCGGCGTACAAATCACTCACCAGATCAGCAAACGGCGGCGAGTGCGCGTCCGCGCATATTGACACACTTGCTCAAAAGCCGACATCAACTGCCTGAACAAGCGTTCTGTTTTTTATTAGTTTTAAAGTAAACAACAAGAAAGGGTAGGAAACGTTATTGAACGTTATTAACTTCTCGTAACACTTAATTGTGCCGCACACAAAAAGAAAAACATAAACATCTCTGCGGGACATCTGTCGGTAATTGCGTAATTATGTTTTTATGCAAGAAGCACAGCACGCCATCCACATGTGGCCGTAAACACCCACACTCGGATCACGCGCGCCCGGCGTGACTCCAGTCCGGCGTCTTTCATCTTGTGTGTGCAAACAATAATAACCGACACACGCGCGCGCGTTTGCCAAAAGCGGGATTCCACAAATACTCACTCCTCAAACGCTACCACTGGAAGTTTGATAGCGTCATTTGGAAAAAAAGAAAAAAGAAATTCACGAAAACACCATCAATGGCGGCCACTGACAAATGGAAAGTGATGAGCTGGAGTTGCAGTAAGCGGTGAGGTCCAGCAGAGGGAAGCAGAGGTCCACCGGCAAGTGGCGCATCTGCTGGCCTGACACAACTTCCTGTTTGTTGGATTTGACTTACTATTTTCCTGTTAGAACTTCCTGTTTTGTCCCATTCAACTTCCTGTTTTGTGCGATTCAACTTCCTGTTTTGTGCGATTCAACTTCCTGTTTGTGTGATTTTGACTTCCTGTTTTCCTGACAGAACTTCTTGTTTCTTGTTGTCCTGTTAGAACTTCCTGTTTCGTCCCATTCAACTTCCTGTTTTGTGCGATTCAACTTCCTGTTTGTGTGATTTTGACTTCCTGTTTTCCTGACAGAACTTCTTGTTTCTTGTTGTCCTGTTAGAACTTCCTGTTTTGTGCGATTCAACTTCCTGTTTGTGTGATTTTGACTTCCTGTTGTCCTGACAGAATTTCTCGCTGTCCTGACTGGACTTCCGGTTTGTAAGCACCTGTTGTCTCGAAAGAGGTTCCCCTCGACCCGCCGGGCGGGTCTTGGCGCCGTCTGGCTTGGCGGTCGCGCTGCTGCTGCGGTTCTTCTTCTTCTTCTTGTCTTGTTGGAAACTATTTGCGGCCTAATAAAGTTTTTCCTGTGGAATGTTCTTGATTGAAAACACACGCAGGAAGCAAACAAGAGGAAGAGCGGACGAGGAGTGACTGTCATGGCGGAGGTGTACCTAATGTTGTGTCCGACTGTGGTTACCTTTTGCGCTTTTGTTCCCCGACCAAAGTGGGAAAATGCTTCTTGCTGGTTTGAAAGGTCGTTTCTGGAATCCAAGCAGGTTTGTGTTTCTTTTTGTGAAAGCGTCTTTCTGCAGTTCTCGCCTGGCCGTGTTCAAAGCGAGGTCATCGTCGCCGCGGCGTTTTGCGGCACTTGTTTTTGTCCTCTTTTGTCTTCCTCAAGTTCTTCAACAAGTGTTGTTGTCTTTTGTGACGGCTTTTTGTCCTTTTTTTCTATTCGTCCATTCCCAGATTTGGATCCACGTCTTTTCTTTTGCGCTGTCTTTTCTCCCGCCGTCCGTCGCAGGATTCCCCAACAAGCGTCGTCGTTGCTCTTCCTGTTTCCTTCCCACGCGAGGTGCTTTTGCCTCTTGTTCATCTCCTTTTTTATGACGCAAACCGGGATGATGTTTATCTCTTTTTCTCCCCTTCTTCGTCTTCATGGACGAACACGACGTATAGCAGCCGCGGCGAGCGGCGTTCGGCGTTCGGCTTCCTGACGCCACAAACTGGATTTACGGCAGCAAAGGGCGCCGAGAACGAGTGCCGCTCAGCTGTAAAAAGTTTCCAGTCGTTTAGTAACTTTGTTTTACGGCTCGTTTTGGATGACGTTATTATTCCTGCTGCCGAGCGCCGTTCTAACTTCTCTTCTGTTCCAGTCCTCGATGAATGGTCCGATAGGAGGAAAACGATTTGCCGCGAGCGCCGCAGACGCGTCACTCGCGTAATCCTCCAGCAGACGACGCAGAAAGAAAAACAGGACGAAATGCGCTTTTCCGGCAACGTGAACGGCGAGCTTTGCTTTTTCTCCGGCATGCGTGCAAAAGAGCGAAGGTGGCGATGACGACAATCGTTTCACCGGAAGCGTCTCAGTTCACGCCGCGTAAACACATTCTATTTATAGCGCATCAGATGGTGATCAAAGTTGCCCCTTTCGGCAACCATTCCATTGGTCGTGTCTCATTCCTTTGTTGGGGTTTTGTCCAGATTGGAGATTTTATGAAGACATTTTGCAGATTCATGTGAATGGAATGTTTTTGAGAATTAGTTGGTGGGGGCGGGGGGGGGGGTCGTTATCGTCATTAGGAATCGTTTTTCTCCCCCACTTATGAACTCGGGAAGACACTCTGTTGACCTTTTGTGGGCGGGAGCTGGTTGACCTGCCGGATGAGTACAAGTCCTTAAAGCGGTGGCAGGACATTATTGGCAAGAGCCAGTAACGTCCCATTTGTTTGCAGGGGAGACCACGGCTCGTTGTATCATTTTTGATACGCTTCTATATTTCTTGGAATCAATCAATGCATCATATATAAACAAAATGTATACCAGAGGCAAGCGCAAAGTTTTAGGTCTATTTTTTGCATTCATGTCATTTTCATAGCTTGCGTCAGTGCAGAGTTATAAGCCATGTGACATCTTGCCCCACCAATGGGTAAGTTGTCACACTATATGGGCTAAGATGTCACACTGCATTTTGTAACTCATAAAACAAGGACAAAATGATCCTTAATCTTCTGTTTTTTTGTTTGATTGTTTTTGTTTACAGCCAGCCAAATCGTTTATTATTATAATATGATTTTTGTGCAAAACATGTTATGAGATTCAACTCCTAAAAAACTCTCAGCTTCAAATGCCTGTTTTGTTGCCCCTAAACTGGAAATGAGAGAGTAACATGATTTTTTTTTTATTTTGTCACGTCACATAACCTTCGGTGTTCCCCAGTGGGAGCGACGGTGGCGCGGCTCAGGTGGTAGAGTGGCCATGTGCCGACGTAAAGGTTGTGGGTTTCCATGTCCTTGAGCAAGGTACTGAACCCTCGTTGGCTCTTGACTTGCTCGTACCACTTCCCGCCATAGTTGGACATCAACGGTGGCGCAAATGATGACCTTTGAATTTTCATCCAGTATTTTTTTTATGATGCTCTCATTGTTTGAAATCAATCTTTGGAGTTGATCCCGCACAGCCGGCCCCCTTCAGTCGGCCCCTCGGCTTTTGCTGAGATTCAGCACGTCTCTTCTTTGGCGCAGAAGTGACCTCTCAAGGTTACAGTTGCCTAAATCAAGTCGACATAACTGCAGATGGGAGCGAGCAAATCTTCTTTGGGACAATGGAATGTGGCATCAGTAGCAGACAATCGGGTCATGTTGAGGAATTTGGCAAAAGTCCAGCAGCAGGGAAGGAGAGAGAGAGAGAGAGAGAGAGAGAGAGAGGGCGAGAGAGTAAGAAGAGGAGGAGGAGGCTGCCAAAGATCACGCTGCAAATATGGAAGCACTTACGACCCCAGAAAGAGTCGAGATGAGCGCAGGATAAAAGCGGCTCGTTTGCAGCCAAAGTGGTCAGCGTTGTGGAGCGCCGCCGTTTTTGGCGTCCAGAAGGAGGACGCTTCCGTCCGGCTCCTCCGAGCTCCTCTCCGCCGTAGAAGATCCCGTCTTTCTCCGTCTCCCGGCGGGACTTCCCCCGCGGATGTGCGCTGCCGGGCCCTGACGGCGAGCGCCTGCCAGCAGCACAAATGCGTTTGCCGCTGGCCGCCATTGCCATGACTTTGCTTTGCGACGCCATCGGGAGCCGCAGCCGGCCGGACGGTGAGTACTTCGCGCCGCCGGCTTTGATGCCGAAAAAAATGCTTCCATTTTCCTCTTCGGCCGCTCGTGTCCTCCCGCGCGTCCCTCGACGTGCGCCTTGCGGGGCCTTCGTGTCAAACGCACGTGAGATGATTTTGTAATTCGAATAAAAAAAAAAGAGGACCGGGAACGTGGGACGGACAAAACAAAGACTCTAAATTTGTCATCAGAGGATTTTGCAACTTTGCCCATGAGCAATATGAGTTTGTCACCCTCGTATTAGAGCGTTTTTCTGGGTCCTCCGAAATGTATTCCGCGTATACAATATTGATGTTATTGATCAATAACAACCATCACTGCATATGAACAATATATATTATTACTGATGCCTTGAAATTCCTCCAGAGATGCAAAATTTCATGTCATCTGTCATTTGGACAATCGATTTGAAAGTGCTGAACGCAGCTCGAGAACAATGACCTTTGACCTCAACTTGAACTGAGACGCGCCGAGAAACGTCGCCTCTTGCCGTCACTGTGAGAGCCACGAGATTGAAAAATCTGGATATTTGGACAATGATGAGGGGAGGAATAAAAAAAAAAATAAATAAAAACTTTTTTATATTATATTTTAGAATACGCCTATTTTGTCACAAAGTGCTTTGTGCTTTAATGCTTCCGTGCAGAAGGAACTGCTCAGACGAAACAAATCAATGTCTCTTGAAAAAGAGATGACGACGACGATGATGATGATGATGATGATGATGATGATGATGATGATGATGATGATGATGATGATGACATCACAGTTGTTTGCAAAGTTCAGACTTTGATCACGTTTCCATTCCGTCAACATTTGGGTGAATAATTACCCAAATGTTTTGTTTTTTTATTTGTGATTTTCAAATCACTACTGCCACCCGTGGACGCAAAATCAAACGACACGCCCCCTTCTTCACGTACACGACGTGCACATGACGTCACATGCGCAGACAGAGGGCAGGAAATTCGAACCTGAAAACTAGTGGCCAGCAGAAGTCCAGGAAGTAAAAATCCTGCCACGTTTCAGCCTCAGGCACGAGCGAGCTAGCTAGCTAGCTCTCTAGCTAGCTAGCTAGCTCTCTAGCTAGCTTCCATGGTGCTCGTTTACCTGCTCGCTCGCTAGCTAGCTAGCCAAGACTTGCATTGTGCGTTCATGTACGAATTAGAAGACGTTTGAGTCATGAAGGGTCAAATAAAAAGATATTTTGCGGCAAATTGTTACAAATGAAGGCCTTCGTTTTGTCTACTTTGTCTAAAATGTGTGAGCGAACATTAGCAACAGTTGCGGAAATGACTTGATGAACACGTTTCAACAACAATTTGTCTTCCGGTCATTTTTGGACAAACGTCTTCATCCTTTTTGCGCGACGACGACAAAATCGATGAACGCAATTTTGTTAGTCCTGCGGATTAAGATTAAAGGCGACGTGCGCTTAATCTGCCCTAAAGACTTCCAGCTTGTCCCCATGGACAGAAATTACACTTCCAAAAAGTTTTCCTTCACTTTGTCTTTGATGCCGTTTGAATACATCGGAGCAATTTTCCTGATTGGAAACATGCAAGAACAACAACGAGAGTTTGCGGCGACCGTTTGGCAGCAGACGAGACGGCAGGCTGCGTCGCGTCGCGTCAACGTCCCTTCAAGACTCGCAGCTTGTGATCCCGCAATAAAACCTTCTCTCTCTCTTTTTATGGCATTCTGATGCTTTCTTAAGTGATTTGTAGCACCAAGTGCGATTTCCGTCTTCCCCAAAGCGGCTTTCACGAAGCGGTTGCTCTGTTCGACATCCTTCGGGTTAAAAAAAAGAAGAGCGCAAGACAGAAGGCGTCCTGTGATGTTTAGCGCGTCTTCTTGAAATCGCGATGAGCCTCGAGGGCGGCCGACACGGCGAAGCAGCCGTGCAGATGAAAATCATCATCATCATCATCATCATCATCATCATTTCATCACTTAAGACGAGTTCAGTTGGAATTTTTCCATCTGGAAGTCGAGTTGCTGCTTTTCCAAACTGGCGAGAACTGTTTTTTTTTTGTGTTTTTTTTGGGGGGGGGGGTCTTTTTTAACCTGATCTTTCCCCCCCAATGCCGATCATCTGATCGGGCCAATTATTAATTCATTCATTAAAATATATATTTTTTACAGTATAGAGGCCACAAAAGACATTTCTGGTTTCCGATTCTTCTTTGCAGCGGAGTTTCCATCCGCACATTTTTATTCCAATTTTCAATAAATGCACAAATAAAACCAAATCATTATTTTTCTGCTACTTGTTTATATGTTCAATCAACAAATCACACAAAAATGGAAACGCTAGAAGTTCAAAAAAAGGCCCAACATGTGCCAAAAAGATTTTGAAGCCTATCGAAAAAAAGGAAAATGCCGATTCCGGCGACAGGTTTTGCAAATCAACACGAACAAGACCAGACAAACGTCGCAGGTACGTTTGCAGTCCGAAAGCAACGTCAGGCGAAAAAGGAAGGTACGTTGGCGGCGGGTCGACGAATCGGAAATCTTTCGGGAATGAATTCAAAAAGCGAATATTGACGCCATTTTCGATGGAAAGCAGCAACGAAACGCTTCGGTTGATCAAGAATGACAAAAGCAAACTCGTACCGTCGCTTCCTGGTCTTCTTCTTCTTTCAAATGACTGCTGCATCACATCTCTTAATGGTGTAGAGCGCCACCTACAGCGGCGGAGTCCCCTCTCAATAGTGACAAAAGAACAACAGACGGAAACGAGCACAAGTCGCACGTGCGTTTTGCACATTTTCTCCAAATTGGCTTCAAAATTTGGAAATTATCGGATGCAAACCGGACGACGATCGGATATTTTCTAGAATCGGTGAATCCATCAACTATTCATCAACTCATCAGATTCATTTGAATTCAGCATTTTTCCCTGATGACTGTTTATTAACCGACGAGTGGCGTTTAATTCATGCGAAGATTTGACGCTGGACTACGTAAGCGCTTCGATTGTTTTCCAAAGTGAAAACAGATGCTTGCAAATGTCTTGTTTGGATTAAAGACAAACACAAATCAGTCAATAATTACTGTTGGTAGGCTGAAATCAGAGATTTGGACCATTTGGAATAAAAAATGACTTCAAAAATGGCTCCAGCCGTCAGCTGAAGAAGTACGGCGTCCTTCGAGGGACAAACGCGTTGCAGCCAGTCCAGTTCGTTGGGCTGCTCTGCGTGCGATATAAAACACGTGCGCTCTTTGGGACGGCAACTCAAGTGCTCCTCAACTATCGACCTTATCGGGCGCCGCCGTAACCATGGAGACGGAGAGGTGTTTGTCGCTCGCCGCCACCTGCTGCTGGTTAGCGACCCATCCAAACGGCCTTCCAGCTTACTGCAGATGGGTCGCACGTGTGACCCGCAACAGCAGTTACAAAACGGACACGCACACAAACCATAAGCGTGCGTGCGTGCGCGCGCGCGCAAAACGTTGACACGTTTTGAACATGAACATTCATGCGACGTGACCGATACTTCTTGGCTAAGTAATGCAAAGGCCTACCAGTTTGATACGCACTTCTGGAAAGACAATTTTGCTCAAATGAGCTTCCTGTTATCTCGCATTGAAATTCAAGAATAAATGTTTGGCTTTTTTTTTTTTTTTTTTTTTTTTTAAGAGCTCAGTATTGTTCATTCGGAAATGTCATCATCATTCATCAAAAAAAAATAAAAAATAAATAAAATAAAAATAAATGTTCGGCTTTTCGTTACAAAGCAGACAATAAAAAATGATTCCACACATTTGCAATGAAAACTGTTCCGATGCTTTCGAAACATTACGTCCATCTTTGTTGGGTCAAATTGACCCAACAGCGATTTTTTGTTACGTTTGACGCGCGCAACGAAGACGCTCGATAATGAACTCGGAACAACGTTTCAACATTAGAAATAAAGTATCCACATTAGCATGAAAGGTCTCGACAATTTTCAACTGAATGTTGATCAGAACGTTTGTGGAACATTAAACGTAGGCCGGGTCAAACTGACCCAATTTAAAGTTAAAGGAGTACAACTCGTAGCATTTCATAATGAAACGTGTTCAAAATGGTTCATTTGAAATATTTACAATAAGAGACAATTACGATTATATTTATTGCGATGCCTTTTTATCGTGAAAGGATTTTTAGCCCGGGAACATTATTGCCGGTCCCGAGAGAGCGACCCGATGGTCGGTGGGTCGGGTTCCTGTCGCCAGTCTGGAAATCCACCCAAACGGCCACGAGACCTCTCGCGCGTTTGGAGACAAAGTCGCTTTCATGGCGAAAACGTTTGCATTTTCAGTCACGGCTGGCGGGAGAAAGTTTGCGTTTCTCCCAACAGGAAATTCCGCGGACGGCTGGCCCGTAAATCACTCGCGTGGGCAAGTCCGTGCCGACTAAAAAAGTCCCGTTGGATTTGCGCTTTTATGACTCGACGGCTGCTTATGCGAATTGACAAACATATGTTTCGAGTTTGTCTTTCTGCTGCGCGGAGGAATGATTGACGCGTGAATTGAGCGAACTTCAAGAAGAAGTTCAGTTGACACGTTTAAAAGGAATTCGTTCAGTTTATCATTCAAACATTTCAACTCAAGTGAGTTTTTTCAGCGACCACGTCGTAAAGGCATGTTTTTGGTTTTAAACGACCTTGGTAAAAAAAAAATGAATGGATGATTTATTGTATTCGGAAAAAAACCAGATCAGATTTAATTTTTCAATAAAGCAGGGTTGGCGGGATGCGCTTCTAGGAAACTCGCGCGGTTTCCGTTTATTGCACTTTTTCTTGTAGGATTGCCGAGCACGACGTTCGGCCCCAAAGTGCCGATTGCGGGGACGCGCATGCGGTGATCCCTCCGTTGATCCGTCCCCCCCCCCCTTTTGTTTGCGGTCCTGGCCAGATTGGTGGGGGTCTTGCGCCAACTGCAAGGAGTGTTCCCGCGACAACGGCTGCGTCCGCTGCGCCGAGCGCTTCTTCCTGCTGCTGCGGCGGCGCGGGACGTCCCAGCACGGAAGCTGCCTGCACGCCTGCCCGCGAGGACACTTCGGCCAGAGGGGGCGCCACCTCAACCGCTGCTTAAGTATGCAAACGCTTTCCAGAGGCCAAACGATGCCAAACTTCGGCAACGTCAAAGCCGTCTCGTCGACCGCAAGATGATCCGATACGATTCAAGGACAGAACAAATTGAAAATGGAACGATTCCATCCGGTTTGGCAAAACAAAAACAAAAATTCCAATTGCAAGCATGTTTTGTTACGTCCTAATTCACTGTCCATCTGAAAATGTAAAAAAAAACAAAAATTGAAACACAAGAAATAAATGTACACGCCCCTTCAAACTCAGCAGATCTTACACGATCTCAACTGCTTATGAACGATTCAGACGCGCAACAATTCTGGCAATATTTTTGCCACTTCATATTCTGTGTATATCAATATTTTTATAATTTGCTCTTGCCTGAATCCAAAATGGCTGCCTCATCCTGCCCGTTCGGCTGGCAGATCCCTCTGGTGCATTGCAGCGACACGAGGCTCGGCTCCCTCTAGTGGCATTAACGGTAACGGCAGCTTAAGTGACAAAGATGGCTCATTTGGATAAAACAAAGCCACAACAAAAAAGACCAAAAGAAAAACATCCGATAGAAAAACGTGGATTTGACATCTTGAGAAAACGTCACTGGTTATCGATAATGCCGACATTGTGCCTTGTTGTTGTTTTTGTCGCGCGCAGAGTGCCGCTCGGCAAACTGCGAGCATTGCTTCGGTCGGGACTTTTGCACGCGGTGCGAGCGGGGCTTCCGGCTCCGCGACGGCCGCTGCCTGAGCGTCCGTCCCGTGGGAACCTTCGCACGCAAGCGGCAAAGTGCGGGTGAGCAACGCCACCTCGATTGCGCTCGGCTGCCTTAGCGGCATTTGCAAGACGCGCGAGAGCAGCGCCGCAAAAAAGTCGTCAGCCGCGACCAAATGAACGCTGCGGAATTCCTGATTGCGTCTTTTTGTCGCCGTCGATATCAGACGAGTGCGTCCCGGCCGCGTTGCCCGAGTGGAGCGCGTGGAGCGTCTGCCTGCGAGACGGCGCCCCCTGCGGCTTCGGGTGGGGACGGCAGAGCCGGACGCGGGCGAGCGACCGGACCGCCTGCCCGCCGCGCAGCGAGACCAGGAGGTGCCGGATGAAGAGGTGTCCCGCAGGTCAGAAGCTTTCACAATCCTCATTGTAAGAAAATACTTCCGTTCAAGGTAAGAGAAGGAAAAAGAGCAGCGACGGCCCGTCGCGACCAATTGCAGCCACCGGCGGACATTTTGGGGCTCATATCAATTCGTTGTTCCGTTGCTTGACGGGAACAATGTCCAAAAACGTTGCCTTTGCTGACCGTCGGTCAAAACGAGTCTCGGGTGAGGCGACGCCGTCTTTTTTCCGACTTCCGTCTGCATTTCCTTTTTGGGCCAAATTGCACGACGGGGGAGTGGCCAGAAAAACGAAAGCCCGTCTGCCGGCGTCCTGAAAGTACCCGACCGGGAAGTCGCGAGGACGATCTGACGACATTACGGCGACCGCTCTTTTGCTCACCTTGAGGGCGCTGCTCGTTGACATCGAGTGGGCGGGGAGGGGAGGGGCGAGCCATCGGACGGATGGCCGCAGCAAGTGAGAACCAGAACCGCTGCTCGTACCACAGAAAAGAGTGAAAAGCGGGGAGGGATGTCGTCTCCGTTTGGATTTCCCCGTCCCACCGACTTATTGATTTGGGTCCACTTGGAGCGAAATTAAATTTCACTCAACACAAGTTTGAAGCGCAAACTGTCATTTTCCGCCGCGCGATGTGAAACGCACTTGAGACGAACGAGACGGCGGTTGGACTTGAGTCAGCGGCACGCGTGTGCCAAGCGGGCGTCGCCAACATCTGGATCCAACGAGCGGAGGCCTCTGGGCTGGAACGTGTCGTCCCCCTCGGGGCCCGCTGGAAAAGCTCAGGCGGAAATCCTACGGAAATCTGCGGGCTCTCCGCCGTGTCGTACGCGCGCCGGCGGCGGCGGCGGCGGCGGCTTCCTGGAATTTGGAAGAAAATGAAGCCAGTTTGACGAAGCAACGTGAAATTGGGACGACGTGTCTGTCGTGGCGGAACCACAAAAACGTCTCAAGAAACCATGTTTGAAGCCATTTTGTCCATTTCCAAGGGTTCCTAAATGAAAAACGTCTTCTTTGTTTGAAATTGAGCTTCTGAAGCCAACTCGACTTTGAAACGGACTCAAATTGTCCGTTTTGCTTTCAAGTTTGATGCTTAGCAAGAAACACAAAGCGAAAGTAATTCGTGTTACAAAATGTAGTTTGACTTCACAAAATGACATTTGGAAGACGTTTGTGTCCCTTGCAGAGCCACAAAAACGTCTCAAGACGTCATGTCTGAAAATACACAAGAATTTGCCGTCGTCCATTCGCTTTCTCGTTTGATGACTTGCTGAGGACGTCCGTCACTTTGGAGACATTTTATGGACATTTTGCTGATTTGCAGCCACTCCTAAAAGACAAACTCGTCACCTGATTTCAATTAGTTTTGTTGTCGAATTCAGCCCCGGTTGTCCAGTTTGACTCGGCAACAGGAAATGTCGGGAAACGGAACTGAATAGTTACGTGACCACGTCGAAGGCCCCGCCCAGACGGAAGCGAAGCCGGCCTCGTTCCTCAAACAAATCTCGTCCACACACAAGACGTGCGTGTGTCCAAAAGAAGACGCTGAGGACGTTTAACGGCCGCAATGTAGATGCCAAGCCATGGAGGGGCGCTGTAGCGGAAAGCGTAGAAGAAGAATCAGCCATGAAGACCAACACTTTTTTCCTTCTAACTTTATTGCAATCTACAGAACAAACATGTATCGAAAGAACATGAAAAAGACGAAGACAATGGCGGCTGATTCAAGTGCAACGCCGCTTGTTGAACGCGGGAATAAAGAAGCCAAATATGTTGCTGCGAAAGCAGAAGCAAGCGAAGGAGGCCAAGCAAAACCACGACCACACGGCGAGCCGCCATTGTTGTTGACCGAATGACGGTTCGCGCGCAGTAACGCGTTAATTGGCGCAGACGTCATCGATCTGTGACAACGCGTCGTCACGGCGCTGCGAACGTTACGTCGAGGACGGCATGAGTCGCCGTCGGGTCTCAGGACGCAAGGTTCAAATTTGGTTGCGCCGAGACATCTGCTGGTCCGAAGACGCTTTGATGAGGCAACGTGAAAGTATTCACGCTCATCAGAAGTAAAGCCACAAAAAAGAAAGAAAAAGTCTGAAAAAGCCGCACCGCAAAAGACACGTTTGTCCAAATCATGTGGTCCGATTGCTTCCAATTTGGAATCCCGCATCCCAGACGGGCGCGTGACACGCGCATGTGACCAAAGAGGAAAGGCGCACTTTTGCAATGGCTGGAAGTCATGCTTGACTTTTGACCCCCGTCTGTTCTCATCGATGGCCCCGCCCTCCAGCCTGAGCAGCCACGACGGGATCAGGTTGTTCAGCGGTTCTGACATTTACGACAATCTGGCGACCGCGAAGGCAACGGGGAGCGACTCACAGACGGACCTCCGAAAGTTGTTGTTGTCGTCATGGTTACAGCTGACAGTATTGCGCCAGTAAAGGTTGTATTACTCTTATTATAACAGGGGGGGGCGGGGGGGGGGGGGGCGAATGGAGGATTTCTCGTAAGCTTGAACGCAACACAGCTGCGCTCTTGTTCTTGTTCTTGTTCCCAATCAAATGTTCAATTCCGGAAAAGTGCAGTTGGCATGTGACCAGCGGGAAGTTTTTGTTTGATGCACTCTCACGCACGCACGCACGCACGCACGCACGCACGCACGCACGCACGCACATATATGGTTTCCCAGGCGGGAAGCGAACTCGCGCCAAGCCGCCCCGAAGGCAAGTGACGGCAACCGCACCCTCCCTGAGGGTTTTTTGCCGCCGGCCCCGCCGCAGTGACGCACTTGTCGGTCGTCCTCGTCATGGCGGCGGTGGGCGGCGGTCGTGGCAACCGTCGCAGGTCACACGCAATGTCCCGCGCCGGCGTCGTGACGAGCGCGTACCAGCGGCGAGCTAATGGCGCGCACGTGGGATGAAAGTCTTTCCCGACGGGTTCTTGTCGATCTTCTGATTGATTTCACGTGCGGCCCGCCGGCGCCGGCCGTCTGGAGAGAATTGCGATGGATTCCGGTCACGTCGCGTGTTTTAGCGCGCTTTGAAAAGTTGCCTTAAAGTTGAGCAACAAGTTGAGCAGGCTGAAAAATGGTGCGGCGGTCGCATCAAAGTTGGGAAATGTTCTTGCTGTCGCCGCATGTGGATTACAAAAAGCGGACATTTCAACGGGGTGTGTTGACTTTTTCACGCCGCCGCCGCCGCTGCTGTTGCGTTCGTACTGCGAAGTTGCACGTCTTCCGTTCCGTGAGCTCCGCCAAGATGAATTCTGATGATTTTGATGACTTCGATGGCGTCTCGTCACATTTGCTGCTGCCGGCCACGGGACATTTTCTTGTCGTCTTCTTCTGCTTCCTCGAACCGTTACACAAGACCTTCCGGGGATGCACCAGAATGACATTTTCAACCGATAAAGCAAGCATTTAAAAAATGCCGATAATTGTTTGCAAAATCAACAACATGCACAAATCCGTGACAATATTGTGCATCCCTCCTTTTATTGCTTTTCTTTTCCTCTCGGCTCACCGTTTCGTCTTCTCTTCTTCTTTTCTTTCCGTCCGATCCATTTTCTTTCCCCGCGAATGGTTTTCCTTTTCCTCCATCGTCTTTTTCTTTCCGATGATGGTTCTTCCGAGGAGAGCGGCGCCGGCCCGCGCGTCTGCTTGTCGTCATCCGTTTTCCTGATCTCATAAACAAAAGCGCAGCCCCAAAGCCTTTTATTGCTCATGAAGTTTGCTCAAATGTTTCCGTTCAGCGTGAAACTTGCGGAGTCCAAAGCGAGTTTGCTTTCAAAGTCTTTGGCCAGCAGCCAAACCTCGCACGCTCGCTGTTCGTGCAATCGGCGCACAATATGTACACCAGCCGCCACAAAAAATCTTCTTTTCAAGCAGAATTGCCGTCAAAGCACACAAGCAATTTCCACAAAACGCCGGCAAGACGGCGCGTGGGCCAATTTGGCTTCTTGCGATTCATCATTTCGCTTCCTCAAGTTCCGAACGTCCCAGAAGCACATTTGACACTTACTGCATGTGTCCCAATACTTTTGTCCACTTCTCATTTCCTGGATGTGTCCCAATCAGGAACGCAACAAGTTTGGTGGGAATTGTCATAATACTTTTGAGTTTTGAAATTCCATTCTGAATCGCTACTGCCACCTGTTGCCTAAAAATTGAACGGCACACCATCTTCTTCAGTACACAATGCGCACGTGAAATTCGGGCCTAGCTGCAAAATTAAAAAATTTAAAATGAAATAAATAAGGGTCGAGCTGCAGACGCTGGGCAAGTGGAGCGCCACCGGAAACACGCGACCTCCAGCGGAAACACGCGACCTCCAGCGGAAACACGCGACCTCCAGCGGAAACACGCGACCTCTTGTGACGCACAAAACACTTATTTTTTTTAAGCAAATAATTGTTTTACACAAATAAATCACTTAATAAACTATTTAAAACAGTATACAAATACGTAGAAAATTTGAATATAATTATTATTATTTTTTTTTTAACATCAACAACACAACTCCATCGCAAACGCGTTGCCTCCGAACGAAGCCCGACGTACAGACGGACTTAATATTAGTACAACGTCCTCAAATCAACCGTGATTTAAATGTGGACCTTGTGGTTTTTTTCTTTTTTTAATAAGGAAATCGGAAGTTTTGGAAGGACATCGAGGAGGGTTCAAACAAAGCAAGCCTTTTGCTATTTGATCATTTGAAGAATTTATTGCGCCTGCGTTTTCTTTTCTTTTCTTTTCTTTTCGTCGTGTCGGAATGCACGGTTCTATGTTATGTTGTGTGCTCGGTTTGCGGGTCTCGGGTTCTATGGAGAAAGATTTGGAGTCGGTTGATTGACTCATTTGCAAGAGCGGGATTTCAAATCTTTTTAGTCCGTTTGACTTAAGATTATGCTGACGTTTAGGCTTAGTCAAAAAGGACGACGGAATTGGAGGTCACGTGTTTCCGGTAGCGCTCCGTCTGCAGACGCGGCGGGAAGTTCCAACCCGAATCCATTTTGAAAACGGCTGGCCAGAGGCTTGCAGGAGTCCCCGTCGTGAACAGCGACGATGTTCATCTACTAATTAGACGACCTTTCAGTACAATTCAGTCAGAAATAGTCAAATGAAAAGTCTATTGTAAAGATATTTTTTAGTTAGGAGAGCAAGTCCGTTAGTTTTTATTAGTTTTTGTTGTGTTTTTATTGGGGGGGGGGGGGTAAAACTGCTTCGTTTGAGTTGAGTTTTTATTAGTTTTAGTGTGTGTTTTTCTCATGCAAGATTTTTTCTTATAAAAAAAAAAGCACGGTTTGTGTGTTGTAGTAAAAATGTTAGTAAAAGAAACATTTTTACCATCGCCAATCACATTGAGATTCTGCATTAGCGTTCACAGAGTTGGAATGAACAAAAGTGCATTTAACTGCTTCTAAAGTTCTCTTAAGTTTGAAAGCGAGGACGGACTCACCTTCCTTCCTTTGCTTGCCATGTTGACAACTTCTGAAGTGCTTTTGCGCCTTGAATTCCTGTTGACAAGCATTAAACAAGCTTGTACACAAGTCATGTCGTTCATATGAAGCAACAACAAAAAGAGAAGACTTGTTACCTTTGGCGTCACGTTTCAGGCTGCGTGTCATTCATCATCATTCCAAAATAAACCGCAAACTCAGAAGTCGCCTCGTTGAACGTCAGCTGGTGAAGCATTTGAATTGACTGCCGCTTGCGTGATGGCGTCATTTCTACGCGACACACTCTAAAAGGACGCCAACTCCCGGACAATCGTTCAACCGATCGTCTTCTGGCCAACGGCTGGCCGGGGCAGATGCCGCGGACCGAGCCGTCACTTGCCTTCGATGCAGGTTGGCGTGGGTTCGCTTCCCCGCCTGGGAGACCGTGTTTGACTGTGTGCATGTTTGTGTGAGTGAAGAACAAAACAACAACAACAACAAAAGGAAGATGCCACGGACTTCCGGGTTCCACGCGTCAGCGTCGTTTCCAGCCAGAGTGGCCGCGTTCCAACACTCGCGTTCCAAGTTAAACACTTAACTAAGACGAGATACGTTTTCAACTTCCTCCCACCCTTTTTGAACATATAAACTCTTTTCGTTCTTCCTATTCTTGTTTTTCTTTTTTTACTTCAACTTATATTTTGAACTTGTAAAGTGTTTTCTTTACGTTTATATGTTCAATAAAACCATAAACCATACCCAGTCAGGAATTGAACCCACAACCTCCCAGTTTCAGAGTAAACAGTCTACCTCTAGGCCCACACTTCCATTTGTATACACTATTGTAATATATACATTTAGAATACAATCAATTGATACAATAAATAGATTTCCAAGTGATCTGCTTCGACTTACTTTCTATTGTAAAAAAGTTGGTTTGCCTGTAACCACCTGGAATGGTCAATGTCTGACCAATCGATCGGTTAATCAAGCCAAATTAAGCTTAACCTACTAGATTGGTAGTTTTTATTTAACCAATCCGTTTTTAGAGTGTAAAGTTTCTTCGAGTTGAAATTTCAAACGATGATCACAATAGTTGTTGCTTAATTTGATAATAGAAGATAAGTTGTTGACCGTTGGATGAATTGTGTTCCCGCCACTCTGGCATCATAGCCGTTATTTGTTTTTGTACGTCTTCGGCCCAAAAAGCACGTCACATTGTCTGGCATTCAGAACAAGTGGCATCAAACAAAAATAAGCATTTGAATTTGAATTTATTCCTATCAGACAGTCTTGCAGTACTTAAAAATAAATAAATAAATAAATAAAAGATCACTCACTCCTATTGGATCAAGGCAATTAGGAAGTCGGGGATCGTGTTCGAGAAGCTCAACGTGCGAATGGCAAAGGAACGTCTTCCAATCTATTGTCCATCTGACCGCCGCGAAGCTTTCAGGATGTGAGCAACAACACGCGTCTGTTGTGGTCACGACACGATTCGCAACGCGAAGCGACATTGCACGCCATTTCTGCACGAAAGCTGCTTGTTGTCTCCCTGCTGTCATTGGAGGACTGGAGGCCACATGTGCAGGCCGCTCCTGCGAACGTCTGTCCTTGGGAGACGCGCTGGCGTGTCGGCCTCAAAATCCGTCATCACAACAAAAGCGAAGACGACACGCAAGCCGGCTTCATTCGACTGTCGTGCGGCCCACCGCGACGGGAATTCACTTTTGCATCACGACGCTTTTGTCCGAAGGCCGCGTTTTTGTTGTTGCGCTTTTCATGTCCAAATACTTTCGAGTCCATATTCCCGGATGTCCCTCACTTTGTCCTGCAGCGGTCCCCGTATTCAAAAACGTGTCTTCCCTTTGACTTCCTGCGGGTGTCCCAATACTTTTGTTCAAATGGATGGCGGGCACGTGCTATAGAATAACCAGCTCGTAAAATGGCGCGCATGCGCTCTTAGAAGTGGCGTTGAGTCTGCGGTTGCCATGGCAACGTAGCTCGTCTCCATTTGTTCTCTTCTTCGCTTTGCAAAACACGCTCGCCAGAGAAAAAACATGAAATCATTGTTGCGACAGCTTGTGGGGAAACAGTCTTGACTCCGCCCCAAATAGCGAACGTCAGGTGAAGCAGCATTGGGTTGAGCGAGGTTGGTCCAGCTGAAGTGAGAAGATGTCAGAGGTGATCCGTTGGATTGACTTTGCAGCACAGAATTGCATCACATGCTTCTTGGAGCCGTCCTCGTACTTTTGTCCAAACGCTTCACTTTCTTCACTTTCCATTTGCCGTTTAGAAAGAATAAACATCGACCAAGTCGGACGCTCACAGTCAAGTTTCAGTGGACTGGATTCAAACTATTTATGACTACCAGTCGATTAGCAGCCTCTATCGGTGGAGAATTGATACTGCAGCCAGTCAGATGACTCCATTGTTTGGCGGGAGATGATTAGGAAGTGGATCATTTGCGATCAGTGCTGCTAAACTCGACTTCTTACAAGTCACAGCCATTACGCATGAGCGTCCGTTAGTGACAGAACGGCAAGTGAATTATATGTGACTCGTTTATATCGTAAATATCCATACTATATTCACTTGCAAAAGAATTAAGCACTTGAGAACGGACGCTTGTAGTACCCGGATGTACCACCAGAGCCACACACATCCTGCAATTGTCCCAATACTTTTTTGTCCAAAAGCACGTGATTTGGGCTTCCGGAAAGGGAATGTTCTCTTCACACAGCAAACTCACACGCATCACGAACACAAACGTCTTTTCAAGGACTTTTAGCCAACACGTTTGTAAACATATTTTTTAACTTTTGTTATTCTTGAGCCGTGTGCCGGCATGAGGCGAAGACGCAGAAGCGAGTTTGTCTTTGTGTCGCCATAATGAGGTCCAGCAGACGAGCCGAAGGATCGAGCAGAACGTGCGGAGCGGTCCGTCGATGTCATTCGGCGTCTTGTTTGTCACTCCGTGTTGAAGTTTGCAGTAAAGCCAACACATCAACAAAAGAAAAATCCACATTCAAACAGCAAAACGCGCAACCAAATCATTTCATCTATTGAACGTCTTCTGGCTTAATGCTAGTTAGCATGCAAAACACCCTCGACGGACGGACTAGCACAAGTAGCGTCGACGTCGCGCTCATCCAAAACCTTCAAACTGCTACTTGCATTTTCATAGACTGGATTTTGAAATGAAAATTTTGTATTTTGCTGTCTGCAGGCGGCAGAAGTTCGGGGCGGCGAGGGCGGGGCCGCCAGCGTCAGCAGAAACCGCTTTGGATGCTCGCCAGCAGCAACACTAGCAACGCGCGCAACATTTTCTGAGGCTCGCCAGTCGCCACGACGACAACATCGATCGTCCCACACGCGCAGGCGGAAATCGACCGCAGCTTTTGTCGAGCTCGCGCGCACCAATAAGAAGCGGCAAATTCTCACCCTGTTCAAGGCTACGGTCGTCGGGGGCGGAGCTACGCGGTGGCCAATGGGAGACTCCGCCCCCACACGTCCGGGGGACCCCGCGGCACCTTTCGCCGACGGCGGCGTGACAACCTTGAACCGGGTTTGGAGCCTGTTGAGCTCCGTTCACAACATCCAGCAACGCTTTCATGACAAACGCTTCAATTCTTTCCCAACTCGGCAGCAAAAGTTTCGCAACGGAAGATCAACAGGAGTTCATACATTCCATTCTGACGCTATGACAACCTTCAGCAAATCGTCACAATATTACAAAAACAGCATTTTTTTCCATTTTATTTTGAAACCAAATATAGAACAATTTAATACATGAAGAAACATGTTAAGTTGAAGCAGTGTTTCCCACACCATAATAATACTTGGGTGGGCCACCACCCAAAAAGCTTTCAAGAAAATCTATTAAAAATGTATTTAAAAAGAAAAAAGAAAAAAAAAAGAGTCGCGACCGGATATAGCGCATGTAACATTGTCACTTGTGAATCGTGAGGCGAGAGGAGACGTGGTAACGGTTGTCATAGCGCCAGAATGGAAGATGGGCCCGCGTGCCTACGAGCAAATGCGCATTGGTCCACTTGAGCGCAAGTTTTGTTTGCAAACGTCTAGCAAGGATGCATGAGGATGTTTTGCGCGTGTTTGTGATGTAAAAGCTGAAGTGGCGCATGCTCTTATTTAATATTATTATTTGTACCTAATAAACACCATTCCCTTCATAAATGTCCACGAAATGCAACAATTGATCCTAGAAAGATGTCTTTTGGGCATAAAAATGTTGGCCACTGCCGGGAAATTGCCGGAAGGTCCCAAAAAGTCCCGAGTGCAGATTTCGCCCCGTTGAAAGCCGTCAGCGGCAGCGAATGTCAAAATCAACGGCGACATGCGAAGCGGGACGGAACGCACCGGAAGGCGTCAGGACACCTTCAACAAGTGCTGAAAAGAAGACGCGAGCGAGCGGCTGCTGGCCAACACGTTTTCCTGCACCGAGTGTGAAAAGTGTTGATCGTTGTTGCTGTCAACAAAAGCAGGAGCGCTTCAGGCATCGACACAAAATGGACGTCGAACACATAAACGGCTTCGCGGGACACTTTTTTTTGGCCGCTATTCTGTCAAGTGGCAGAAATTCTGATGCAATTGGATCAGAACGCTCCAAACGCGCCGACGCGTATTCCCGAATTTGGTAGCGGCGAAGCGTGGCTTTCAAAAGACACAGGAAGTCAGCCATTTTGTTCGCAAGCCTCAGGAAGGCTTCGGGACGTTCGGCCACAAAATCCATTTGCATGCAAGCACCTTTTTTCCAGGCTGGAAATGAATCTTGTTTTTGTTAAGTCCACATTTTTTGGACACATTTCAAATTGGAAGCACAAAAACAACTTTTTGCTTGAGGGTGAAAGATCAAAGTGCAGATTTTGAAAAAGGCGCTCACGTATTTGCCTCTTTTGTTTTGTTGTGAACAAAAGTGGAAGCGTGAAAAAGCTCAAAGTCAGGCGTGCACGCCGTACCCCAAATAATTTCATCCTCAGTCCTCCATCAGGTCAAATATTCATCTCGGCTCATAAATCAGACCAAATTAAATCAAAACAGGCACTCAAAATCCATTTTGTGCTTTGAATAATGTCGCCATTACATAAACAATCATAAAAATGAAAAAAAAAAAAAAAGGCAAAATAAGGGTTTCTTTAGGTTTTCTTTTACTTGTATTAATAAGACAAAATAATATTTGGCCAAAGCAAAAAGTAGGATAATAATAAATTATATGGTGCCACAAGTTGTGGCAAGGCAACATCTAACAAGTGTCTTTTTATTTTTTCCATCTTCTTCTCACACACACGACGACTCGGACTTTGTGCAAAAATGTCTTCTTTTTTTTTTCCATGTCATTTAAAAAAAACAACAACATTGCGACCCTGTTGGATGTTCACTACTTCCTGTCCGCACGCACGCACACGCACGCACACCAGCCAATGGGATGCAAACAGAAGGCCAAAAAGAGAGAAAGAAAAGGAAGAAGCAATATACAGCACCTTGCACATGTATCTATACATACAGTATGGGTGTATACACTTTTGCAAATTGCCCTATTTCTACTTTTTTCGGCCCCAAACTTTTTGTGCTCTTTCTGAAATGGCCCAAGTTGGCGCCAAGGCCCAGTGGCATGTAAATGTAGTGCTTTGGCGCCATCTCGTAGCATCTAGGTGGAACTTGTTGAAGTGACAGGAGTGTCAAAAGTAGTGCTTTGGTGCCACTCTGAGGCATCTTATAGGAAATGACGCAACCTTTTTGTTGCCATTTTTCAGTATTGACGGCCACAGCGGCCTTGCTGTACATTTTACACAACATATGTACATATAAACAGCGCTCAGCAAAAGTTTGGAGTTTGCAGGTAAACCTCATTTCATCTGGGCTCAACTTTGGAAAGTCCGACTGCTGCATTTTGGTTTTGGCACAATTTGTCACGGAAAAACTCACAACAGGCCTTTGGTCGACATGTCGTAAAAGAAGGGAGGAGTCAGCCATTTTGATGACAAGTGGATATGTTCAGGGCTTTTGAGCCATTTCAAGAGGACCTTTCTTTTTTTTGGGGGGGGGGCGAGGGGGGGTCCTCCTCTCAAAGCATGTTTGACCGCCGAGCAACATGGATTTTGTGTCAGGCTACAGCTGCAAAAAAAGTGACAAAAGCCATGCCTAAAAAATGCCAATTTAAGGTCTCGTTGATTTTTTCCAGGCATCTGTTAAGGTCTGCTGGACTTAAGCAACAAATAATTTTGCAGTCTGAAGAAGATAAAGATACAGAAAGTCGAGCATTCTGAAGAGAAGCGGACTTATTTTTCTTTTTTTGGGCTCCCTTCAAAAAAGAAAAACGACTTTTGTCTGATTGCGAGCAAATTTGAAGCCTGCAAAGCAGAAAGATGGACGACAAGACCTTGACAGGATCTTGACTAACTTCTCAAGCCATACCTCAAATAACCGCATGCTCTGCCCTTGGTTTCAAACATTCAAGAAATAAAATGCTCTCTGCTGCAAGTTGTCGATGGCGCTTCCTAACTCGGCTTCAAACCATCAGCAGGCTGCAACTCAACTTTTTGGAAATAGTGCACATGGACAAATATATGTCAATAAAGGAAATACAACATGGAGGCCCACCGCACAATTCCCTTTGATGTGTATACCCCTTCGACACCCCAACACACGCGCACTGAAGCGGCGTGTGAAAAAAACGTGCACAAATCGGCCTCCGTGTTGGTGTCAACTGTAAATGTGTTTGCTGCTCCCTGCTGGCCAACTGCAAAAGTACAACGTGAGTGAGCGAGCCACACAAGCCACAAGAAAATGTCCACAAAACAAAGCAAGAATTTTGCCCGAAGAGTTCGATTGTTTTGGGAGTAATAAAGTTGCAATATGACAAGAATAAAGTATTTTTAAAAAGATGAAAGTTTGATGTTCTTTCAAGACAAAAACGTTAAATGCTTAAAAGAAGACAATTTCCCCGCTGGGTTAAATTTAACTTAAGTTTACATTACTTGAGAGAAAAAATGATTAAATGTTACAAAAATCATTTCTTTTCTGTCGTCCTTAATAGGTAGGGATAAAAAAGACCGTATGAGACAACCCCCCCCCAATTGTAATTTTTTCCCCAGTTCGGCCTTTCATTCGCACCCGAGGAGCTCGTTTAGCTGCCGGTTGAGTAGAAGCCAAACTGCGGCAGAGTTTTCACGCGAGCTGTCAAACGATTGCATTTTTAAATCCGATGAATCGCATCTTAGAATTTGGATTCGTCACGATTAATTTCTTAATTAAAAATCAACATTTTCTGCCCGCCAAATTTAAAGAGCACCTGTTATGTGTTCATTCTTTTGACATTTAATGTTCTGAGGACATTTTTTGATGCACTGCACACGCTCATCTTGCTTGTGTTCTTCTTTCTAACCTTAATTGCTTGCATAATATTTATATTGTCATTTCTCAAATGCTTGCCTTGAATGCACGTCGTTCTGTTTATGGCTGAAACGCAATTATCGCCTGCCAATTGGACTTTCCCGCCGCGTCCTCAGAGGGAGCCCCCCCCGCGGCAGAAGCTGTGCTCGGGCCTGCAGCCGCAGCGTTTGGCCCGCTCCTGCCGCGGGTAGTTTTTTGTTTTCCTTGCTGGGTTGCTCTGTGCCGAGTCTTACATCATCCGTTTGGTTGATGCTTTCGTTTCAAATGGCTCGGTATCGCGGAGGGAACTTAGAATTGCATTTGCTATGCGAATAAAGATTGCTTGATTGATGATTCGTGGGATCATTTTTTTGGGTGATTCATGAATTAGCTACCGCTTTAACTTTGCCAGCACTGGCTTTGACTTTGTGGTCGTGGATTGTACGCAAAAAAGCTGCTCTTTTACGGATGTAAACTTTTGGCGAACAGCCAGTTGGCGTCCGCACGTCACACGCGGGAGCCGCACCAGCAGACTTCCAGCCAAATCAAGTTCAAACCTAGAAAAAACAATTTAAAAAAAACTATCATTGCGGTTTGTGGAACGGTTTGTAAATAACACCGCCAGCTTCTAATAGTGGGCGGGGCCAAGCCAAAAATGCACTTTGCTTGTTTACGACTGGCGAACTTTCAACCGAGACAATATTTTGCAACCAGCACAACGGCTAGCAATGTTCAAATGTTTTGTTTTTATGAACGGAGCCCCTCCTCTACTCGCTCAAAGCAACCCCAGTGTAGTCACCCTTGCAAAGAAAGCAATATTTGATGTTTGGTTCGAACCCAGCATAAAGCATTTTCTGTTGCACTTTTAATGAATGAAAAGTACTAAAGCAAACACATTGGATTGTATTAAATATTCATTGAATTATTCTGCCACTAGGTGGCATTAGTGTTTTATGTGTAAAATCCCGCATCCCAAATAAGCCCAAATTTAACGTGGTAGTAATTTAGGTTTTTTCTTTTGGGTGTGGCTCAAACACTTGCCAGTATGAAAGTGACGGCATGTGCGTTCTTTTTTTTTTCTTCTTTTTTTTTAAAGGCATACATCTCTTTATGGTCTTCAGTCAAAATGTTTAAAAACAAAAACCAACAACAACGTGTGTGTCATGATTGTTCTCTGCTTTGCTTTTGTTGCGAGGGGTCAGCGTTGACAAGATGAGGTGGAATTGTGAGATGTGGAAACTTCACAAGAGCTTAACACAACAAAAGCAAAGAACTAAAAAAAAAGTGTCTCTGAGGGAGGAGCTTAGACAGCGGGCTTGGGCGTGTGAAGTCATCCTCCTCATCATCATCATCATCATAAGAAGGAGAATTCAAGTCGGACGACTGACTGACAGACACGGCACAAACTTTACACTCAAGTGTTTCCTTCCCGCACCTTTACACGTCCTGCCGGTCTGGTTCGGGTTCGAGTTCGCTTACTCCTGCTCGCGGGTCATGTGGCGCCCCCGCAGGCTGCTGATGGCAGTCCGCTTCCTGCGTGGGCAGCGAAAAGGCCGAGTCCACCGTACTTTGGCTCTGCTTGGCCTCCTGCGGCTGCGAATCCTCGCAGTGCTCGGGTTCCTGCTTGGGCTCCTTGCGCCAATCCGGGTCTTCGCAATGTTCCGGCTCGCGACGCTCCAACTCTTGGTGACCTTCCGCTTCCTCCTGGCGTGGCTCCGCCTCCTTGTGCGGATCCGCTTCCGGGTCGTGACCCTCGGGCGCCCGCTGCGACCCGTCCCGCTCTCGCCGCCGCCTCCGCTTGGGGCTCCCCGGCGAGCTGTCATTAGCAGAGGCGCCGTGCGGCACGGCGGGCAGCGCCATGATGCCGCCGTGCGGCAGAAACATGTGCGGGTAGAGGAGACCGTGTGACATGCCGGGTATCAGGAAAGGGTTGAAAGTCAGATGGCCGGCGGGATGCGGGTCACACTTATTCTGGCCGCCGCAAGGGGCGGCGACAGCCTCGGCCGGCGAAGTGGACGTGCCTCCGCCCGCCTCTGACGCGCTGACGGTGGTAGTGACTTTGGCGGCGGACGAGGACGAGGACGAGGCGGACGAGGTGGCGTGTAGCGGCATGACGGTGCCCACGCTGAACAGGGTATGCTGCGGGACGGCGGCTCCGTGGGGGGGCGGCGGCATGCCGTGCAGCATCATGGGTAACATACTCAAGCCGTTCTTGGCGTCCTCCGTCGACGCCCCGCTGACGCCCGCCGGGAAAACATGAGGGAAGCCCGCCGCCATGATGCCGGAGATGGGGATGCCGGATATTCCGGCGCGGAGGTTCTGCATGGCCACCATGGAGTCGACGCCGCTCATCAAGGCGCCGTTCATGAAGATGGGCGGCGGCAGGCCCGAGGAGTCCGACAGGAGGGGCTTGGGCATCTCGCTGCGAGGGCGGCGACCGCGGCGGCGCGACGACGGGTCTCGGTTGACCGGCTCCGTCAGGATGCGGGAAAACTTGCCCTCCGGGAGGAATCCCTACGGAACGCAAGACCAGAACGTCAGATGGGTGATTTGTGCACTGATCTGAATCTGGAAAGCCGACAGGCCAAGACATGGTAAGGCCATTCTAAAAGAAAAAGGGGGCCTTCAAACAGCACATGCTGTCCACTGGTTAATTGTTGTTGTTTTTTTTACCTGTTAAAAAATAGCGACCACCCCGCCACAAACCCCGCCACAAACCCCGCCACCACCCGCACCCTCGCCGACCCTTTACCAACTGCCTACGAGTTGTGCATGTCTAATCTGCATGAATACTGTATAGTTTATCCAGCATCCTGCTCGCGAGATGGGAGGAGCAAGATGGCCGCCCTGTGACTTCAACGGCTTGCATGGACGCGCATTGGCTGTCGGCTTTGCAGTCATATATTCAGCAGATCAGTGGATTGGTGGCAGAACTCACCGAGTGCTTGACCACGTCTGCCCAGTCCGGCGCCACAAAGTATTCAGAGTTGGCGTCCAACCAGCGGGACAGCTCCTTGATGGCTGGAGCCATGGCGCCGCCCAGCTGCAAGGCGGCACAATCAAGCTTGTTTTAGTTCAACTAACAAAACTCAAATTGAACACAAACATTTTCCTTAACAAAGTAACATCAAAATGAAATGCTTTTTTTTTTTTGAAAGCTAAAAATATATATATTTTACGTTTACAAAGCTAAGTATAATTGCAGTGAAAATATTCTTGGTTTTTGTTTTTGACAATTAATTTAATGCCTTTGTTTTTTGTTTGTTTTTTATTGCTGTGTGCCGCCAAGAAATGACATCCTCTGGCGGTGGTCAGAGAGGCCAGACTGAGATGGTTCGAACAAGTCCAGAGGAAAGATGGTCAGTATATTGGCAGAAGGATGCCGAGTTTTCAAATGCCAGGCAGGAGGTCTAGAGGAAGACCAAAGAGGAGGTTTATGGATGTAGTTAAAGAGGACATGAAGGTCGTTGGTGTGAGAGCAGAGGATGCAGAGGGTGCAGAGGGTGCAGAGGACAGGGTTCGATGGAGGCAACTGATTGGCTGTGGCGACCCCTGAAGGGAAAAGCTCAAAGGAAAAGATTATTATGATTTTGATCTTGGACTAAAATCTGCTCCAACCAGGATTCAAACCCTGGTCTCCCATGGACTAGTTATTTGCTTTAACCAGTGGACTATCGTTGACCTGTAAAAATCTTTGACATGATATGTCATTGTTTTGAAGGCAGCAGCATTGTACTGAAATCTTGAGTTTGCTGAATGAGTTTGTCATTGAAAATATGGAATCATATTGGGGGCAAACTTAGTAATGTGAAATGACATTAAATTAAAAAAATGTTAAACCCCAATGAAATGAAAAGTAACTCCCAAACTATTATAACGCTGGCTGGTGAGAAAGACAGTTAGGAGAAAATCCCATGGACACCAAATGGCTTGTTTGCCAGTCCATGTCCAGAATGAAAGCCGACGGCGAGAAACGGAGCGTCGGCGCGGACGTACCCTGCGTCCGGTCCCGCGATGCACGACGGGCACGCGCTCCTCTCCCGTCAAGGAGTTGACGTCCAGCTTGCTGGGGTCTTTGCAGCGATGGCGCCGCTGCTTGGGTCGCTCCACCAAACCGTGCAACACCCCCGCGCCAACCTGGCCCGCGCAAAAAATGCAGTGATCATCTTGAAACATTGACAACGGGCAACAGCAAATATGAATCTTTATGTGTCCCTCAATGGAATTTGGAGGCCAATTTCAAAAATGGGTTTTGAGATTTTTTCATTGTAAATTTTAAACGTGCCGTCATTTATAGCTATGACGTTTCAGGAAACATCGCAACTGTTGCTGAACATTACCATCATTCATAAATACTCATATATTACATATGATATTATTGCCATTATATTATCCTTACTAATATGAAAACCTAACGTGGTAGAGGAAAACGAGGGCAGATTCAGAATCAGAATACAAACGTTTTCTTGCATCTCTGATTAAAAAGTTGAATAGACATTTTCTGCCCACTGTTTTAATAAGCTCAACCTATTTGGGCCTTTAATTATCATGTTGCAACCACTAAAATGGCCTTTTTGGGGGGATCTTGAATGATCTATTTCTTATTATTATTGCCCCGATAAGCAGTAGCAAATGGATGGATGGCAATTATTATTATTTAATATTTTTAGTACCAAAATGAGGACTTAAAGTTTCATCACTATTATAATTATTGTTGTTTGATGATTTATTATTATTATTTTTATAATTATTATTCAAGAAATTAAATCAGCTTTAGTGGTCTTTTTATTGTTGTTCTTCTTCACTGTGATGGGGGAAGAATTTTTTTCTCATTATTTAATCATATTTTATTTTGAATTTTTTTAAAATATTTTCTTCAACGCAACCCGTAATTTTATTTTCACTAAATTCTTGTGATTTGTATCCAAAATATGTTTTTCCTGGTGGATTATGGCTTTGAAGACTCTCAACTCACATTTCTTATTTTCCACCATTAGTTGAGGTCCAACTGAAGTGATAAATTGGGTAATCATGGGAAACGCACTATAACAAGTCAGATGTACAGTGCATCAAAAATTATGAATTATAATGGGTGTCTTTGTGCCAAAAAATGGCATTATTACAAGATTTTAGTGTGAATCTCCCTCTCCCATTTGCAGAAATGTAGAAATTAAGCATGGTGCCATTTTGAAACGTCCACTCCCTCGTGTCCCCCCCTCCCATGCTTTTTCTTTGATGAAACACAAAAAAACATACGAATGCCAGAAAATTGACAAATAACACCAACAACAACTAAAGAAGACAACTAAATTAATAAATATTTTATTCAAAAGCTTTTTTTGTTTGTTTGTTTGAGTCCTCCCTCTTAGCTTTGCGGCTAGCCGCTGCTTCTGCTGCTGCTGAAGAGATTTTTTAAGTTGCACTCCAGCCCTGTAGTGGGCGCCCTTGAACCGTGTGTGCAATGGGAGGTTTTGAGGACAAGACAAAGCGTCAAATAACATACGTGAGCGAAAGGAAGGTCCAAGCTGAATCCGGGTTTATGTCGCAGCCACTCCATCAAACCTTTGCTGGCGGCCACCTCTCGCTCCATGGCCGCCATCTCTGGGTGGGGCGGCGTTGGCGCCGTTGCGGGCGCGGACGAGGGTGCAGGCGGCGCCGCTGGACATTCCGAGGACGAGGGAGACGGAGACGACGTGGAGGACGACACTGACGAATGGCTCAGAGACTCCACGCGACCCTGAACAAATGTGTACATACATACTGACATCAGTGGATAGAAAAAGTCTAAGCACCCCTGTTGAAATGAAAGTTTTTTGTGACTTAAAGACGTGAAACCAAGATCATATTTTCAAATCTTTTTCCAACATTGACGTAGAATAGAACTCATTAGAATTTAAAAAAAATATTTTAAGGTGAGAAACAAAAAATGACAATAACCTAGTTGCATAAATATGCACACCCTCAAAGTAATGCTTTGTGTTGCAGCACCTTTGCCCTTTATTTTTGGGTTTTAAGTCAGGGTAAACATTCCAAAGTAGATCAATATACAATAGTAAAGGTGATTAATTAATTGACAACAAACTGATTATCAAATCATAATCTAATTTAATTGTGTAAAACGTCATAATTTCAGGCTCTCAAGAGTAAATATGATCAGATTTCTGTCATCCTTCATGAAAGCAGCTTAATTATATTTGTTCCAAATAGCAGCCAGCGTGAGCGTTTTAACTTTCTGCTAGAAAGAAAGCCTAGCAAAACATTAGAATTTTGCTGAAGCAAAAATGACAGGAAAAACCTACTAGAACAGTGCAACCAACAATCACATGATCTCAGTTGGGTTTTTTCCACCTCCCCTCTATAAACGATGTATTGTTTTTCCAACTGAGTTGCACGTTTTAGGACACATTGAAATGAGAGCAGATGGGAGCTTTTGCTGTAATGAAGCCAAAGTGTGGAATGATTCACCTGTGTCGTGTCAGGGACGTGCATGACTTGAGCTTTGGTGAACTCCGAGTAGAGCGCCTCCACGTTTCTCCTTCGTCCCCGTCTCCTCCTCAGACAGTCGTCCCCCCTCAGACTCCCGTTGACAATTTGTCCAGTCACAGGGTGGATGAGTCCAGCCTGTAGGATTCCCGCCATGTCCATTCCCGCTGAGCCCGACATGGGCGCCGTAATGGGCGGCGGCGGCGGCGGCGGGGGCAGCTTGCGCGCGGGGTCCCCTGACCCGGACGCGACAGAGTCGCCCGGCGACTTGCTGAGATCCATGGCCGCCTCCTGCCAACCGTTCATCAACAGGGCGCCGGCACGCTGATTGGCCGACGCGTCCCCTCCGGTGGTCCTACCTAAAGACGCCGCCGCCTTCCCCGCTAGCGCCTTGGCGGCCGCCATCGCCGCCGCTTCGTAGTCGAAGGAGCGGCGCCCGGCGGAGCGCTTGAGTTCGGGAAGGAAAGCCGGCGCCACCAGTCTCTCCTGTAAGAGAGGGAGGGAGGTGAGGCGCCAAGCCCCGCGGCCGCCGCCCCGCCCCGAGTACTGCCAGGGTGGACAAGACACACAAGAACGATGGGCGGGTTAAAACACAAAACCACAACACCCACAAGCAACACACCATTTGCTAGACACAAGCTCAATTTGGGCATTTGACATTTGGGCGACGGGTCTATTATGAGCGCACCCACAACAACAACAACAACAACAACAACAAAAGTCACATTCAGCCATGACTCAAATAACACAGAAAAGCGGACATTTTAGGCTCAACTGGATTCAATGAAGCCAATTTCACTTACTGACTTCAAATTTAGTACTTACTAGAGGTGCAACGATTCATTGTAGTGCTGTCACAATCCAATATTTTTAGAATCGATTCATCTATCGGCTATTCAATCGATTCATTGATTCATCCAATTCATTTTCATTTTGCATTCAAGCGTATCACAAAAGCTTTTTTTTTGCTGATTACTATTTATTAACCAGTGATTGTTTTTTATTTTGTACTTACGTATTCATATTAAGGATTTAAAAAAAAAAAAAAAAGAGGGGGGGGGGGTTGTACTATGTTACCGGTCATTGTTTTCCAAAGTAAAAACAGATGTCTGCCAATGTCAAATTTTTCTTCTTTCATGAAGGATTACAGAAATCTATTGTTGATATGCTGAAATTTGAATTTGGACAATTTTAAATTAAACATTTCTCAGAACTTGATTATTAAAAATAGCAGTTGATTAATTTGATAATTAATTATTTGCCGATTAATCCATTAATTAAGTCTGACAGCTCTAATTAATTGACAACTAATCTATTATCAAATGAATTGATACATATTTTGGATAATCAATCAACCTTTTACAAACCTTTCTCCACTATCAATTTGGTTTGGTTCACTGATGGATGGGCATATTTTTTCCATAATTAAAGTCATTTCTAGCTGCAGCCCTAGCATGCTTACCATGAGAAGACGCAGGAGGTCGGCCATTTTGGTTTGCACCAAGCATTTTTGGTAAATTTTGCACATTTCCAAGGGTCCATCAATTTTTGGAACACTCGGCTCTGAAACCAGTTTTATTTAGAGACATGTCTATTATGAGGAGACTCGCTGGATTTAAAACATAATTCAAAAAGCAAAAAGAAATCTGGCCTGGAAGCCAGGTTGACGAAACAATAAGAAATGTGGTAGACCTACAAAAAGTTATTCCAGAAAAGATACAGTCTGCCATAAGTCGGATATTTGGGACTTTGGAAGCGAGTTCCAAATTCCAACCTGATATACCTTTTTACAGTGTCTAAAGATCCTTGAAAGCATTCATTCCAATTCCTGGTGAAGATGGCGCTTCAGCACGCACGCACGCACGCACGCACAGACAAATGGCAAGACGTCAAGCAGATACTGAAACTGGCTCACCTTGGGCAGCCTGGTGAGAGGAGGCGGAATGATGGGGAAGGCCAGGCCCGGGTTGGCGTGCTGGATCCTGGCCTGGACGGAGGAGAACGAGGACGAGGAGGAGGTGCTGGCGGAGGTGCCGGGGAGGAAGGCGCTCCGCTGAAGGTGTTGCTGGGCAAAGTGGTTGGCGGCGCCCGAAGCCGGCGGGTCGTACTGGTCGCTGGACGAAGGCCATTTCCCCTTGAGGATGGCGTGGCAGATGCTGTCCAGGCGGTTGATGATCACGCGGTCCTGCCGGGAACAAACAAACATGTGCGCCTCAACTTGAGACACGAAACCCAACTTGATGAACAACAAGCTCCAAATGTGCTTTTTAAAACCACAAAGGCTTCCCGAAACCCTCATTTGAAACTAAAAACATTCAATTGAAGCTGTATCCCCGCCTTCTTGAGACCTCTCAAAACTCTCATTCTCAAGCCTTCGTGAGAAGCTGAACTTCAAAGAAAAACTTGGAATCCCTGATCCCGACGACTTGAAAGACAACCGCAGACTTCAAACCCGAATTTGAAAGTCTGGCTTCTTGAAACCCGAATTTGAAAGCCTTAACAATGGTTCAAAAGTCACATTTGAAACCTTACCTCTAATCCTTACACTGAATCCCTAAAACTCATGTTCAACCCAAATTTGAGACAATAGCTGAAAACATCAAAGTTGGCTTCTTGAAACAGCAACTTGAAAATTTACCGCAACTTCTTGTATGAATTTCTAACTCTAAATTTGATATCCCGACCAAGGATTGCTACTGCAATTTGAAAGCTTCTTGAAACTCTAATCTGATATCCTAGCCTTGCCTTCTTTAAAACCTTACCGTAAATCTCAACATTGAGACCATAAAAATCCTCATTTGAAACCATAACTCAAAACAGTAACTTAAAACTTGAAGTGGTACATTTTTGACGAGGAATAAGGGGTGGGACTCGATAAGTCATTTGACTTCTTCCTACACCCTTTTCGAACAGAATCTTGTTTGTTTTTATTGAATACTGGTAGAACACAATGTCATAACAAAAAAATTATTATTTTTTTTATTATGTTGTGTATGTACATGTGTATGCGTGAATTTCTTTTCTTTTCGAATAAACATTGTGTCTTCAAAACCCTAAAAATACCTTCTTGAGCTAAAGCTAAACCCTGACTTCTTGAAACCCTAACCTAAATTGAAGGCCTACCCTCGTGAGAAATAAGTGTTTGTCATCGAAGTAGCGTCAAATCCTGTGAATAACTCGCACCCCCCGCCAGCATTTTGTTTTTTTCCCCTGCATTTGTGTATAACCCGTTGCCCCGATGGAAATGTCAATTGTTTGCGATACCTTGGGCCAGTCGGAGTAGGAGTAAAGCGCTTTTTCCTGGAGCAGCTGCGCGATGGTGGGCTCGCGGGCGTCGTGGATTTCGGGCAGCTCGCACACGGAGAAGGGAGCCGCGAAGCCGGGACTTCCCGAATTGTCGTCCACGGCCGCCACTGGAACACAACGCGGAATTCTAATCTTAGCAAGTTATCGTAGTAAAACAAACAAGCAAAAAAAGGTTATCGTGCAAGATCTCAGCAATGGATGATTGCGCTTAATCAGTCTTTAAGAGAAAAGTGAAAGTATGGAAAATCCAATCTGAGTACAAAAGCAGAACTTGTTGACGTGCGTCTTTTGAGCGATCCTTACCCGGCGAGGAGGACGCGTCCTCGTTCTTGGGCTGACCTCTGAGCTCCACAGTGAGGTCGACCCGCTCCGTCTTGGCCTCCAAAAAGTCCCGGCCGCTCTCGGCCTTGACACCACTTAGGTCCAGACCCTCCGGCTTGGTTTCTTCGGCCGTGGGCCGGAGGACTTCCCCTTCAACGCGGCGGCTGTCCGTCTCGACGGATTTGGAATCGGCTCCTTCCGATTCGGCGGCGTCTTCGGACTTGACGGAGCTCGTCTCGGGGTCCCGGTCTCGGGTCTTGATCCGGAACTCCGGAATCTCCTCCGAGGGCGGACCCGCCGCCTCTTCCCGGTGGTCCGTCGTGGCGCCGTCTAGAAGACAGAAGCGCTCCACCACCTGGTCTCCGTTGTGGATTCCGTCTCCTTGCAGAAGCTCCCTGGGAGCCTCGGCCATCAAGTCGGTCACGCTCATCCGCTCCTCCTCTTCCTCCTCCTCCTCCTCTTCCTCTGCAAACATTAAGGTGTCCACCTCCTCCATGGGACACATGAGGTCCGGACAAAGCTGGTTAGGGACCTCCATGCCGTCCGACGACGGGGGCTCGCCGGCGTCCAGGTGTGCCAAGTCTAAAGGCAGGCGCAGACTCGGAAGACGGGCTGCCGCGTCACAGATACCAAAAATTGAGCAGTGAGACGGGCTTGAAAACCACAACTTGAAACACTAAACCTCGCTTGAAACTTTAACATAAAGCTTGAAGACGAGCAGAATCCTGCGCCCTTTTTCTTTCTTGGAAGTCTGCAAAAATCCAACCTAGACTTCAACTCGTATATAAAGCCATAAAGTCTTACTGAATTATAAAGTATGCAGGAGCAGAATTTCTAAGATGATTAATTTTGTTTTGAGTTTATTTTTCTTTTATTTCTTACTTGTTTGTAAATCCTAAAATGAGTTAAGTTTCATGCACAATAAGATAAAATGCCTCAAGAATCTTTCTTAAATTGAACCACATTTTTTTCCGCTCTGACTGACAAGTTCTTTTTACTTAAAATAAGATCATTCTGCTGATTTTAAGACACGTATTAATGATGTTAGCCTTGAGCGTTAACAGCCAGTTTGAAGTACTGCGAGGCTTCAAACAAGCATTTTCCACATTTGAAGATGACTAACCAACATCAAAGGCCCTGAACTGGAGTTTCATCAGTTGAATTTTCTTATTTTAAGATTTTGCATAATCTAGTAATCAGTTTGTGGTTACATTATATTTACTAAGATCATTTTTCCTCTTTCCAGTAAATACCAACTAGGGCTGCTCGATTATGAAGAAAATATGAATCACAATTATTTTGGCAATAATTTAAATCACAATTAGGATTATTTATTGTTTGGTACAAAACAAGAAAATATTTAACGTTTAAACATACTTATTAAGACAAATGAAATGATTTCAATCACTATAGTTATACAAGTTCCTTTTGTCATTGAGTTATTTTTAAATGTAAAAAAAAAGAGGAAATGTATCAATTTAAACAACTCAAAATTAGTATCAATAAAATTAGTATCGATAATCTCGTGAGAAACCTCCAAAACCTGCAGGACTCCGGCCCTCCAGGACCCAGTTTGCCCACCTCTGGGTTATGGTGTAACAATTGAAATTGTAATTGAATTTCCATTAATTGCAAAGTCCCAAATGCAATTACAAATGGCTTAGGTTCGGGGTGATCGCCCCGCTTGACACTCAACTTAAAGTACAAATAAAGACCGACACACAAAGGTTTGAATTTACTTCAAAATAAGGCCATTTGACATTTAAAAATAAGCGTTTATGGCTTATTTGAAGATGAAATGTACTTGATTTGTTGCTTAGAATAAGCGTATAAAGCTTATTTGTTATTTGTTTCTCGTAAATTGACGCTCAAAACGAGTGCCGTTACGGAGACGTGTTTTTGCAGTGTTACTTGTAGTAGCGATGCGTAGCGCGTGCCGATACCTTCGTGCGCGTCACATTGGTCCTCAAGTAGAAGCTGGTCTTTTTCCACGCCGACGTCTTGGCCCTTGACATCAAACTTGAAGTCGCCTCCGCCGGCGCTGCCAGTTGTGACGTCCTCCTCGCGGCTCGTCATGTCTGGGGGGGAGAGCGGGGGCTGGGGGGGAATGTAGGGCGGCAAGGGGCTCGCCGCCAGGTCGCTTTGGTCCACGCCGGCTTCTTCGCTCACGCCGATGTCCTGATCAAAAGCAAAGAAATCAACAATGTACTTGGCCACTGGAGCACGGCTTGTGTTGGGACGTGTACGTCTCGTGGATCTTTCCGATCGTGAATCACGCTGTCGACACGAGCGTAACTCCCGTTAAGAGGCGCAAACCTTGAAGAGCATGAAGCTGGCCGACTCCACCGAGTCGGCGGCCGAGGGGCGAGAGGGCGAGGACGAGGGAGGGAGGCCCAGACACTCCTCCAGGGTCCCGTCCCCGCCGCCATCGCCGTCCCCCCGCGGAGCCTCCTCGTCGTCCTCCTCCAGGAAGCCCGTCGGTCCCAGGATGGGGTCCGACTCGTTGAACATGTGCTGAGCCGGGCTGGAGTGGTCCGTCCCGTCCCAGGGTGCCTGCACGCAGTGCTCGTTCAGTACGGGCGGGGGGGGCACGGCAGAAAGAAACCACACTGCTCGTGACTCAAGTCAGCTTTTCAGGACCTTTGTGTCCTCTCACGCTTTTTTGCTTTATAAGATTCCATGTGGCACGTGGCCGTCACACGTTGTCACACGTTGTCACGTCTCTCACTCAGTGCTGCTTTTGCTACGCTTTCTCACTGCTGGCAAAATATATAAGCCTCTGCACTTGCAAATTGTACTCCACCTTAATTACATTTCAGAAGTTAGACGAAGTTTAGTAGGGCTGGGCTAAAAACAAAAAATCTAATCATCTATATCCAATTTTCCTTTCGAGCGGGATATCGATTCATAAAACAATGAATACATTACTTTAAGATCTCTTTTTCCCCCCATAAATGAACAAGAAAACAGAATTTTAAAAGCTGAACCATTTTCTTGAAATTTACCGTTCACATGACTTTAAAAGTATTTTCTTACATTTATGAAAGACATGACTTATTGTACTTAATGACAATTCAGAATATTTACAAATTTACAATTATTGAATTAGAATGATAAAAACATTTCATCTCATCCATGCTGATGTCAATGTTTGTGTAACACTAAGTGATGATAACAAGTGTTATTTTCACGAATAAATACATCATTTAACCAGTTACTGCCTTTAATGTTTGTGACGTTATTTATCATGTCTGTGATAATTAAGAAGAATAGATGTTCCATAAGTAATCAATATCGGCTTGACCTGAAAATGGATCGAATCGAAAAAAATCAAAATCCAACTGAACTCTTGTGAATCGAAATCGAATCGATTGAGGAAATTTGAATCGACACCCAGCCCTACAACTTAGAATGTAATAATAATGTCAGAAAATTTGCACTCGATTAAAAATGTTTTTTTACTAACTAATCTGTTCCCACCTTACTTAAATGTATTTTTTTAAACAAATGATTGAGCAATCTAAAGGGTTGTAAATGGCTTGCTCAGGTGTTGCACATCGGCGCTTGTGGCAGATATTTGAAGCATATTGAAAGCCTTCAAATTTAGAAATCCTGCATACAAACACATTTGATGTCACCTGAAATCACGTACTCGTCATTGAGCGTATTTGCCAAAGCAGAAGAACCAAAAAGCCACCGTCACGGCCACTCGGCCTCATTTGCAGCTTTTGCGGGACGTGGGTCGCGCGGCGTCTTGTCGCCCGTTCGCTTTTGTCGGGTGACGCGAGTGAGCCAAGTACCTGCAGCTGATCCAGCTCCACGGACGGCGCCAGCAGCCCGGTCTCCTCGGACGATCCCTGCTCGCCCACCAGCACGTCGCTCCTCAGCTCGGAGCGGAGGTCGGCCCCGCCCAGTCGGCCGTACGAGTTGAGCATGCTCTGACCACCCGCCGCCGAGTTGAAGGGGAAGCCGTTCAGGGCGTCCTTGGAGGCCTTGCCCCCGTGCAGCGCCTCCGCAGACATGGGGTCCAGGTCGGCCAGGCTCTCGTCTAACGGGGGGCAGTCCAGGAAGTCCCCCCGAGAGGCGGAAACCATTCCCAGACCTGGTGAGGTGGCCTCGTCCAGCGGGGGCGGAGGAGGAGCGTGCAGGTGAGAAGAGGAAGAGGACGAGGGCGAAGACGAGGGAGCGGAGGGAGCGGCGGCCTGCTGGGAGATCTGCTGAGGGTATTCTGGAGGCTGGGGGGAGTCGTACAGGCAGCAGTGGGGGGGAGGAAGCTGAGGAGGGGAGCAGATCCATTTAGAGGTGCAACCATTCATTGACAACATCATCAAACCGATCCAGAATCATTTTTGGATCATCGATGACTCGTTTCGATGACTTTTTTTCCTTTAAAATTGTCCAAATGCTCGGAATTTCAGCTCCACAACAGCAAATAATCTCCGATTTCTGAAGTTCTCCATGGAAGTGCACTGATTATCTTTGTTTTGAACTCAAATTAAATCATTGCTTTTCCTTTGGAAAACAACGATCACTACTTTTGCCGATTTTACTCAGCCAACCAGTAAGTGAATCATAATGAATTCATCTTTATGCGGTGCTGATTTGAAATAATGTCCTGATTTGGGGGGGAAAGGGGATGGAAATGAATACTTAAAAAAAATATCTAATTCATCGATTAACTGAAAATATAATTGACAGATTAATCGATCATTAGTCCATTATTTAGCACAGTGGTGCCTTGAAATACATATTCCAGCAATAAATCCAATAATTGGATACAATTGGATTAGCATTAAAAGCTATTGCAAATATTTTTTTCCATTTGCTGCTTATTAGGAGAATATTGTTATTTGGTATTGATGAAAACGTCAATGATGACACAAAAGTACATAAACAATCATACGAGATGGAGTGACGTCGTCGGCAACCTTTTTGAAAGTGATTGATGCCAAGAAGGGCGACTTCCGGTAGTTTGCACTTTTGAGGCTACTACTGTTGCAAACAAACATTGTTTCTTCAATGATTGCATTAAATGATTACTGATTATTATTTTTATTAAAAAGCAAGAGCATATTTCAGTTCATATTTACATTGGAAATTTGTATCGTCCCAATCAGGGCAGCATCAGGGAACTTGGGTTGGAATAAGGTAGAACTAGAAACATACTTCTTTTTTTTTCTAATGAAAGAATGGGACGCCATCTTTCATGTGGTACCCACCATGTTTATGTCGTCCGAGCACACAATATATATTCTGCCTGCCTTGAAAGAGGACTGAAAATGCTCAAAATCGGCTGGCACTGTCGGGGTTGTTTTTTGGATAACGTGTGGCAGTAAAAGAGTTAATGTAATGTATACATGTATTTAAGGCAAGCTCTTGTTTATGTTTAACAAATGTAAAACATCATAAATCATGCTGTTTCCAATGTGGATACTGTAAATGTTTAGGATGGTATGGCGAGAAACGTTTCTTGGGAGGAGCAATATGGCGGCCTCGCCGCTTCAAAAGTCTTGGCCTATCGGCTATCCAGTCAAATATTCAGATCAGTGTGTTTTTGGTGACAAATTAGCATTTTAACATGGCTAGAAGCTCCAAAAAGTTGCTTTTTCACATGACTGTCCCTCTCATTGAGACGTTGAACGTGGTGGGCGCCGTCCAGGCTTTTCTGCGTGCCCCCAAAAACCACGTACCCTGTGAAGGTGTGAGGCGTGGTGTCCCCTCACGTAGTTGCGGTGGGCCTCCAGGAAGCCGAGCTGCGGGTCGTTGAGGATGTAGAAGTCGGTGCGACTCAGGCCGTGTCGCGCCGCCCCCACCAGGAGGTCGCGGTCGTGCTTGGCCGTCTCCCACCACACGGGGAGGTAGAGCGACGGCCGGCACAGCTGCAGGCGGGCCGACAGCAGCGGGTGGCGGAGGACCTGAGGACCACCGGGACGTCAGCCACCACCGGGACAACTCGCTCGGCGGCGCTCGTTTCGTCACCTGCTCGCGGATCTTGCGCAGAAGCTCGATGCGGTATAAGGTCCGAGCGGCTCGCTCTTCTGTCAGCGGCTCCACCGGAACGGCCGTTCCGTCCGCCAAAGCTGAGACGGTGAGACAAAAGCGTCAGACGGAGACCAAAGCGAGACGAGCGGACGGCCGCCATCAAGGTGACAACCTTCTTCCTTCCTGGGCGGAAGCTTGCAGGCGGCGCGGCACATGTTGACGAACGAGTTGAAGTATCTTTCCAGGCTGTCGTCCGTCTTGCGCTCCAGTCGCGCCAGCACGCGAAACTGCGACCAGTCGAAGGCCTTCCTCTCGGGATCGAAGGCCACGCCGAAGGACGACACCGTGCGGTAGAAGTCCATCTGCTCGCGACGGCTCCATCTGCCACACGGCACACACCGAGTTGCAATGCCTTTCATGCACATCCACCACAAACAAACACAAGAAAAAAAAACTCTGCCCGTGCCTTTCACACAGAGAAACGGCGAAATTGGTGATTTCATTCTGTCAGTCCCTTTCAAATGGATTTTTACCTGCCAGACACTTCAACACAGAACTCTGCTAAATGTATCTCCCTGAAACTTTAACCCAGAAACATGCAAATTGTTGATTTTATTCCACCTGTGCCTTTCACACAGAAATCTTGCAATTTGTCACTTTTGAATCTGCCTGTGCATTTCACAACTGCAAATTTTGGATTTTTGTCTGCTTGTCCCTTTCACATTGAGAAACTGCAAAATTTGTGATTTCATTGTATCTGTGCCTTTCACACACAAATTGTCAAATTGTTGATAACCTGCTCAAACCTTTAACGCAGAATTGTTCTAAATTCATTTCATCTCCTGGCGCCTTTCACACAGAAACCGGCAAATTGCCAATGTTATTCCACCTGTGCCTTTCACACGGAAATCTTGAAAATTGTCACTTTTTAATCTGCCTGTGCATTTCACGCAGATACACACAACTGCAAATTTTGGATTTTTGTCTGCTTGTGTCATTCACACAATGAAACTACAGAGATTGTATTTTTGGGTCCGTCTGTGCCTTTCACACAAAGATCTGCAAAATTGATGTTAATCTGCCTGTGCCTTTCATGCCGAACTCTGCAAACGTGTTGGCAAAGTTACGCATCAGTCTTCCTCTCACCTTCTCTGCCACTCCATAAAAACGGCATCCGATTCGGCGTGGGTGGCGGAGCAGCGCCTCAACTCCTCGCTCAGCTGCCAGGCCAGCGGCCCCCCGTGCCCCAGGGGGGCGCCAGCGCCCGCCACCCCCAGGCTCGCCAGGCCGTCGTGGAGCAGAAAGTCGGGGCGCAGAAGGGGCTCGCGTCGCAGCGTGAAGCGCTGGTAGGCAGTGATGAGGCGGCGCAGGCGGGCAGTCAGTGCTGGGCCAGCGGGCCAGAGGGGGCGCGCGTGGACCACGTGCAGGGCCGCCACCCCCGTGCCGCTAACCGCCCCCCCGCCAAATGTCGTCGTCACCAGCGTGGCGTCCTGGGCGCACAAGTCGGCGGCCGACGCGTGCGAGTCCGCTGAATGTCAAAGGTAAACAACATCACCGTTAGACTGGTCTGACTTTCACACAGAGACCGACAGAAGTGGTGATTTTTTTCTCATCTGCCTGCACCTTTCACACAAAAACTGTTGTTCTCTTATGTGCTTGTTTGGCATTCACACATAGATCTGCAAAATTGTTTAGTTTTTTTTACCTGCCTGTGTCTTTTTCTGACAGATTTGCAACTGCCTTTTACGAAGAGATATTGCAAAAGAGTTTGTCTATATCTGCCTGTGCTTTTCATACAGAGATCAGCAAAACAGTGTGTTTTTTTCTCCTGCTTTTAATTTTCAGACAGAGATCTGCAAGTGGCTATCACACAGAGATCCTGCTAAATTGTTTTTCTTTTCATCTGCTTGTTTGCCTTTCGCACGAGGATCAGCAAAATTTATTAATTTTTTTACCTGCCTGTGCCATTCCGACAGATTTTCAAGTGCCTTTTATGAAGAGATGTAAAAAATTGTTCATGGTTATCTGCCTGTCACACAGAAATCTTGCATAATTAGACGATAATATATATATTTTTTTTTTAATTTTTTTTATTTTTATCTACTGGTGCCTTCCGAGTCTCCAAAAGGTTGTAAGGCGTGCATGAAAGGGGCCACTGACCTGTCGCAGCACCGCTGTCCGGCTTGTCGGAGGCGTCGGTGCTCAAGCAGCTCTCCTCTCCCTGATAAAAGGAGCGCAAATGTCACAGAGTGGATGATACGAGGACAAGGAAGGACGAGGACGTACGTACCTTGCTGTTGTCGTCTCTGTCTTCTCCTCCTTCACTTTTACTGTTTGTGCTGTCGCTGACGTCGTCCACTTTGGCAACGCTGATCAAAACACACACACACACACACGCATTTATTCTTGTCTTTTCCTACGGCTTCCGGTTGTCTCTTCTGTCCGTCTCCTGTTTTATTGATGTCTTTGTCCCCGCTCCAACAACAAACCTGCAGATGTTATTGGCATTGCTATCCTGCGTTAATGATTTTGATGCTCTTTCATGAAATTAACTGAACTTGCCAACACATTTTAATTCAATAAACTTTTTCATTTTTGATGGACTGTGCAATGAAATTCTCACAGGTTATTTCTAAGGTTTGAGCAATATGGATTTTTGTTTTAGGCCAGTGCCAATTTTTGGCAAGTAGAGGGGGGTTAAACTAAATATATTGATTTATAACTTTTCTTTTTGGTTCCCAGAATGCATTGCATGTTGCATAAATACTTTTAATCAATGGACTTGAATCCTTCTCAAATGTTTGTGTTACCGGTAGTTGAACATATTTATTAAGAATGGGACAAGATCTGGTACGATTAGAACGCCACGATATGTCTCATCCCTGCACAGCACGAGATCTTTTTTTCCTTTCCCCCCCGAGTCACTTATTTAGCGTACACTGTCATGAAGACAGTTGCAGCTACACCTGCTCAGAACGCTAACACGTAGTGAGGCTAACTTCAAATTCATAAATGTTACTATACCAATAAGATATGGCCATCGTACTTTGAAGTTCTGGAACTCGTCGTCACAGCAACGCAACGTCGTCGCCTTGGTCATTTAAAAAAATATATATGTACTACAAATTTTGTAGAAATCTCGTCTCGTTGAATCAATCTGGTGCGACATCTCGTCTCGTGGGATTTGGGTCTCGTCCCATGCCAAGTGTTTATGTTTTCTTTATGTTGTGTTTTATTTTATTGCTTTGTTTAAAATAAATTGTGACTTTAGGGTCTGCGCAAATCAGTGACAGCTTAGATTGGCCACTTGAGCACTGCTTGTAAAAATGAAGATTTGCTTTGTTTTGAATGACCTTCTCAACAAATGCAATTTCATATTCAAATGTTTAAGGATACAAGGTTATTGTATAGATTTGTGGGTAATAGCGGCGAGATAGTGACGGGTAACAGGTTGTTTTATTCAGTATTTCATACTTGCTCCACTGACCGACAGCAGAAAAAGAAAATATTTCAATGAGCAAAACGTTATTAGGAATTTAGCTACTGCGTATTTTAATAGAGCTAAATTCCTGTGTTGTTGCCAATTCTTTCTTTTTTTGGTGGCACTACCTGTCGGCAACGTCGGCGGCCGCCTCTCCTCCTCCCTGCTCGGCCGAGAGCGCGGTGACGTCGGGCATGCCGACCCTCTCCAGGAAGCACAAGTCGGCGTCGGCGCGCATGGCGTTGTAGCGCTCGTAGCCTGTTTGGGCGCACATTTCAAACACTTTTTCTTCTTCTTCTTCTGCAGCCAACAAACAAAGGTCATGTCAGGGAGCTCACCGTGCTTGTGAACGCCGACGAGCAGAGACTTGTCTGCCTCGGCGTCCCACCACGACGCCGGAATCTCGATGTAGTCGATGTCAGGCAGCGACACGTCCAGTTTGCTGGAGTCATAGGACGGATATGAACGTCCAGGTCATGTTTGTAAATGAGAATGAGTTCTCAAACATTTTACCTGGTTAAATAAAGGTTCAATAAAAATAAATAGATCAATAAATATAAAGGGTCAGCGTGGACCTCTGGCATTATAACATTAGAGGGGGTGGGGGGGGGCTGGCAGAAAAATGCAATGAAACGATGACCAAATATAACAACTAGCACGCTGTCCGATATTTATGGCTTAGTACGTCTGGCATTTAAAAATGTTGTCTCAGTTTTACTCCAGTTTCAATCCCGCTTGTTAGTTTTTATTTAGTCCATTGATTGTCGACTATAAATCTAGCGTTTTAGTCTTTATTTTAGTTCAAGAAAACGTAATTTTATTCGTCTATTTAGTCCAAAACGGTTTAGTCAGGAACATCATTTTACCCCTGTATATTTCTTGTCAGTAGATTATGTTGAACATTTCGGATCTAAAACTATTTCACATCAAATTTTCTCTCATCTTTTTGATGAAAAACAACTTCACGCACAATTACTGTATATCAACAAATGGCTACTACGGCTCCATGCTACGATCTTGTAAGTTAGCGGTCGGATTAACATTATTGTTGGAACGTTATTGCTGTTGGGTTAATGTTACATTCTAAATATATATATATATTTTTTTAACCTTTCACCGAGAATCCAAATCCTGTCTGTCCCTTGTGTTTGTGCATGTTGCACTCGCTCGCTGCAGATTTGAAAAGGGGGTGTGTCACATGACAGTTTCACAGTGACAGATTAGCAGAGACAAGATCTTACAAAATCATATCATCTCGTCTTTGTTCATGCTGAAATGTCCACAGATTTTAGTCCAGTTTTTATGAAGTGAAGTACATTTTCGTCTCATCTTCATTAGTCAACGAAAATGAAGACTGATTTAGTGCCAGTTATTGTTTATTAATGAGGGTTTTTAGTCCGGTGAAAAATGTGTGTTGACAACAATTCTTTTTGTTTAAAAAGGTGATGCCTGGTACCTGGCGGCCGTGCCCTCCAGAGCCTGAATGGCTGCTTCACCCAGAACCTCCACCTTCAGGTAGTACAACATCCTCACCCTCAGCAGAACCCTGCACACAAAAACATAAATAGCATCCAAAGTGAGAGAGAGCCGGAGGCCAATGCAGCAAACGCCGCCGATGGGGCCCCGCCAGGCGCAAATAGTGAACGTCCATCCAGCAGGTCGGCTCGCCATCAGGAGCGTCACATTTTTGTGTTTAAGCTTGAATTAGCTCCGCCGTCCGTCAGCAATGAATGTCCATGCGGAAACACGAAATATTGGTTCCGGCGTCTTCCGGGTCACGCAAATATGTTTTTTAAAATTACTGTGCAAAGTATTTTGATGTAAATATCGACTTTAACGGGCAAATCCGACTTAGTCGAAATTTGGGTTACACTGCCAGCATAGGAACAGAACTCCGCCGTAACTTGAGGACTCCCTGTACTTTTTCTTCCTGATGAAAGAAGAGACTCTAATCTTTATTTTGGTAGGTTCCATGTTTTTATAGCAATAGAACACAATATAGTGAAAATGGCTGGGAGTCATTGAGTTAATATGAAAAGAAAAATGCACTTAGCTGTCGCCAACGTCTTACAAGAGAAATTATGCCATCTAGTGGCAGAAAAATTACCTCTACACAAATCAATATCACACTCGTTTGTTTGTTTTTTTACAGTTAAGTACATCTTTTTATTTTAAGTCAATTTTATGAATTATTATGAAATTACTGTATCTACGACTAAAGTATGCAGCTATATTTCTATTAGTTTAACATTTTTCCCACTTTTATGTTAACAAGAGTATGAAAACTTGGAAAACATACATTTAGAACAGATATCAAATTTGCAATTAATCATGAGTTATGCAATTAAAAAATATAATTAACCGACACCCCGAGAATAAAGTAAAAAGTAGGGCTTCACTGACTTGTTGCAGTGTTGTTTGAGGTGTTTCTTGTAGCTGTCGTCTTGCAGAACCACTTCGGGGTTGCAGTGGGCAAGCCAGTCTGCGTTCTTCAACTCGGGAACACTCAGCGGACTCTTGAGTTTGTTGCCCTTGCGTCCGCGTGGAACCGGAGCCGACAGACCTGAGGTGGGAGGGGTCAAAGGTTGGTTTGCCGGAGACGGGCGGAGTTGTAAAAGGTTGAGGTACTGACCCGAATGGTTGAGCAGCTCCTGGTCCTGGTCTTGGCCCTCCTTGCTGGGGGAGATTAAGTCCCAGATGAAGCTCTTGATCTTGTCGTCACCTTTGTAGTGCTTCAGACAGTAAACCAGAAGAGCCCTGATGAAAAAAACAACAATACATAAAATGATGCTGTCGTAAAATATTTCCATTTCAATTTTGTTAAACCATTCATCTAACTAAATGATTTACCCGTTCATTCATCCATCTGCATGCATTCCATTACCAATCCGTTGGTCGGACATCAATGCAAGCATCAGAACATTTGTGAATCATCCATTCATCCAACTGCTCAGACTTGCATGCCTACACCAAGACTGTCTCCCTTCGTCATCTATTCATAATCATTCAACCATTCATCGTCATCCATCCTTCCATCAACATCCATACATTAGTCATGTATTCATCAGCTATTGATCATCTATGCACCCAAGCATCTATCCATTTATTGATCTATCTATTCATTCATTCATCATTTATCCGACCAGCATGCATGCATCCATGCATTCATTCATCACTCATTCATAATCAAAGTAATCATTAATCACACATTTATAATTCACTGATAGCATAAACATCCAATCACTTGCATGTACTCATTCATCCATTCATAAACCACACATCAGGAACTATCATCTATTCATGGCTTCACTGGTTTATTTATCCACTTTAGTTTAATCCAACCATCCATTCGCACATGATCCATTTTTCATTCATCAACAGCCGTCTGTTCATTGCGTCACTCATCCATCATCCATCCAAATACATCCAGTCCTTAACGTCTTCTCAAAACTCACACATTCGTCATGCATTGATCATTCCATCCATGCAACAACTCCTAATCCATCCATCCATTCATCCATCCGCCCGTCCGTCCGTGATGTCTGTGGCTGACCTGCAGATGGCCTCCATGTCTCTCTCGGCCAGATGCCACTTGAAGCGACCGTGGTTGAGGATGTCCTTCCAGCGGCCCCACCTGCACACACCACAAACATCAGATACTCACCAATCTTCACTACAGGAATTGATGATGTTGCACAGCTACTGCTTTGTTCGGCACCCAAATTTTTTTTAAGTAAAAGCAGATGTTTGCAAATATGTTATTTTGGGAACTGTTTAGCACATTGACCACATTTTTTTAACAGACGGCGACTGACCCGAAGATGAGAAGGTTCTTCTCCACGCGAAAGCACTCGGCCCGCAGGTATCGACGGCTGCGCTCTCCCAGCCGCCGGCTACGGCACGGCTTCTCCTCCGAGTCGCTGTCCAGCTCCGAGAACTCCATCAGCTCGTCGTCCTCGAAGGAATTGTAGTGGCGGGTCTGCTTGCGAACGCGCGGCGTGTCGATCACCAGCGACTCCTGCGCGAAGAAAGACCCGCTTAGCATGGACGAAACTCGGAGCGCTCGTCTTTTTCGTACCTTCTCCGACTTGGAGTCGATCTCCACTTCGGCGATCTTGGCCCACTTCTGCCAGAAGTTGGGGTCGTCCAGAGAGATGTCGGTGCGGTTGCCCGAGGAGATGAAGCTGGCCTGGTGAAGGAAAAAAAACAGATGCAGGCAATTATTTGATTTTATTTTTAAGTTAATAACTATATGTGACTGACCAACAACTCAGATCGAGACCGACTAATTCAGAGTAATTGTTTTAAGACTAACCTCGAACTTTAAGGAGCTGCATTAGACTGACCAATAAATCTGAAACCTACTGGAAAGTGGATCAGACTGACAAATCTATGAACTTAGCCAATAAATCAAAACCTAAAACAACCAATGACTTGGACTTGGTTAAAGTGTATTCGACCGACCAATAACACTTGAGCAAGTAATAACCAATTGGTAACCGCATAACACCGGCTAAATTGTAGACCTGTCAATAACGTGAACCTGGTAGTATTTTCTAATTGTATTAGAGAAATGTACAGTAACTTTGTAGTCATTTCGTACTAATGACTCTTTGCAACTTTATCAAAGCGGCCAAAGACTTGACGGCTGTGTTGCGCGTACCTTGGCAAAGGTGGACCCTTTGCCCTCGGACTGTATGGTGATAGTCTGCGTGCGTCTCTGCAGGATCTGGTCGATGTCCTCCTCGCAGAACTTGGAGCCTTCGTCCTCTTCGTCCATCAGAGCGCCGTAGGCACCTTTCTTCAGCAAGTCCTCTAGCTCCAGCTTGGACAGCTGCTGCACCTGCGCCGATGCCCAAAACCGCGTCACAGACGTGTTACGACTTGACGAGCTCCAAAAGTCAGTAAATCCACTAAACCCAATCCGTCACTCAAAATGTATGCCCCGTTCGGCAAGAAGGAAAATTAGTTAATCGTGATTTCCTTTTTGGATTCTCTCGCTTTTTTTTTTTATGTATATGACCTCCAAAATGGTAGCGGTATGTAACAGTTTTCGTTTTCACCAGGAGTGTGCCGGGACAGGACTTATTCTTTTTTTTACTCTGGTTCGGGACTGGTACAAGATGGGATTTTTTTTCTGTGGAAGTGGGATGGGACGAGAATAAAAAAAGCACGGATATGAAAGTCTCACCCCGTTGAGGCCGCCCTTGCGGTTGATGTCCTGGAGGACAGCCTTGTCCAGGCCCAGCTTGAGGCTGGCCTTGTCGAACATCTCCCTCTCGTACGAGTTCCTGGTGATGAGGCGGTACACCTTGACGGCTTTGCTCTGGCCGATGCGGTGGCAGCGCGCCTGAGCCTGGCGGGAAGACGGCGTTTTCAAATTGCCCGCTTTGAATTTGCCGTGTAACGTTCGCCCGCTCGCGCTTACCTGCAGGTCGTTCTGCGGGTTCCAGTCCGAGTCGAAGATGATGCAGGTGTCGGCGGCCGTCAGGTTGATGCCCAAGCCGCCCGCCCGCGTGCACAGCAAGAAGACAAAGCGGTCCGAGTCGGGCTTGCAGAAGCGGTCGATGGCCGCCTGCCGCAGGTTGCCGCGGACACGTCCGTCGATGCGCTCGTACGTGTAGCTGGGGACGAGACACAAACACGCACAAAGGTGTGTTAAAAAGTGTTGACCGACCAATAACTCAAATCGGCTAATAAATGCATGAGACCGACGTTTATTCAAACGACCAACAACTTGAGCTTCCTGCTAAGTGTATAAGACCAACCACTGACTAGAACCTGATACCAAGCGCATTAGACCAATCAATAATGTGAACATGTTGGTTGTTAAGTGTATTACATTAACCAATGACTGAGTGTATTAGACCAACCAAGAACTTCAACCTGCTAGCTAATACATTAGAACGACCAATGACTATTTAGTACACTTACCAACCTTTAAGTAAGTGTATAAGAGCAACCAATGACTAATCTGTTTGCAACTGTAATGAAGCAACTGAGGACTGTAACCCGGTAGAAAGTGTCTTGGCAATAACATGAAGTTGCAGCGCGCACTCACCGTCTCTGTATGAGATAGTCCTCGAGGATGTCGAGGCATCGGACCATCTGCGAGAAGACCAGGACCTTGTGCCCGCCGCTCAGCAGTTTTGGCAGCAGCTTGTCGATGAGCACCAGCTTGCCGGCCGCCTGGATCATGGCCTGCAGCTGCAAGTCGGACACGTCCGCCCCGTGACTCTTCCGGAAGCTATCCAGGATCTTCTCCTCTGCCCCTGTGACGACAAAAAGCGTCAACCACGCTAGGAACAAAATCGCATTATTCAGTATTGGCTACAAAACATGCAAAGGATTTCATTCCCAGTGTGCTTGGGGATGGAGGCAGCTGTCTCTGTACCAGCGTCACTAGCGTCCCTGGTCCATGTCCCTGTCTCAAGTCCTTTCACATCCTTTACGCAAAATACTTGTGAGATCTGGAACCAATGCAATTCAATTGGTTTTCAGGTGATTCCCTTTTCTACACCAATTGCTTCGAACCCTGCCTTTCAACCATCCATGGTCGATAACGCTCTTTCGCTCTGGTCTAACAGGGCTGTTTGTCGACTTGGGGATCTCTACAATACTACAATTCTCTAGAATAATTTTGCGACTGTTGAGCAACTTGCTGACAAATTTGATAATAATTATATGTGATGTAATATGATAATAATAATAATAATAATTTCTTTAGATTTCTGCAAGTCCGCAGTTTTGCCCGTAGTTTGAGCCCTTCTTTCCCCACTCTGCCTGATGAGACGGCTAATCTAATCGAATCTAAGATCAAATTAGTTGAAACAATATTTTTAAAATGTGTGCGTTTGACTTTGTTTTGTGTTTTAAGTGTCACTTGGACGCTGCCTGGAGTGCCAAACTAACAAACCGCTTGAAACCAGCACGCTGGGCCTCCTATTTGGAGAAGTGCGTGCATGAGTATTCTTTTCATCTGCGCAATGTGATTTTATGCCATTCTTGAGGGCAAGACAACTGCTCAAGGATAAACGGTGGCACGTCACGTCAAGACTTTAAGAGGAGAACGAGGCCTCACCGGTGATCAGGTAAGGGTGGTTGCAGCACTTGCGCAGCTCCATCATGGTATTGATGAGGTTGGGCATGTTATGCTGATTGGCTCCTTTGGACAGGAAGGAGAAGTTCTTCTCCAAGATGGCCCGGTAGTACTTCTTCTGCATGTTAGTCAGCTCCACCTGCAGCAAGATGGAGGCAAGCGCGGGTAGGTTGTGACATTTTGGAGTTGGAGCGGAAGGGAGAAGGACAAACGGAGAGAAGAAAGTAGCACCTCAATGATGGTCTCCTCCTTGGGGGCCAGGTTCTTCTCCACGTCGTCCTTCAGCCTCCTCAGCATCATGGGCTTCAAAATGGCCTGAAGCTTCTTTACCTGGGAGTGGAGAAAAAAAAAAAAAAGGATTCAGAGGACCACATGGCTGATCATTGGATTTTTGTGTCCTTTTCAAATAGTAGTGACCAACACAAATTGAAGGTTAAAATGCCTCACCTGCTCCTCGGTTTTCAGGTCCCCAAACTCGTCGAGGAAGGCGCTCTCCGAGGGGAACTGCAGCGGCTCCAGGAAGTTGAGCAGGCTGAACAACTCCTCCACCGAATTCTGCAGTGGCGTTCCCGTCAGCAGAACCTTGTGCTCCTGCTCCAAGCAACGGCAACATCGGCCCAACGGGACCGGTTCCACGGGAGGGAGTCGCAAATCAGTTTCAAGTCCAAGCCAGTGACCGCGGCAACAAAATCAAGACAGTCCACTTGGCTTATTAATAGGTATCAATAACTTAAACATGGTAGCAAGTTTATTTAGACCAACCAGTAACCCAAATCTAAAACCACCAAGCAATAACGGAAACCTTTTCAGAACTATTTGAGACGAAACAACTACTGAAGCGCAGACTGACCAACAACTTGAGCATGTGACCACTGACGTTTGTACTGACCAAGTTCATGAGTTTGAGTCCCTCCAGCAGCTTGCAGTTCCGGTTCTTGAGGCGGTGCGCCTCGTCAATGACCACGCAGCGCCAATGCAGCTTCTTCAGCTCGGGGCAGTCGGCCATCACCATCTCGAAGGTGGTGATCAGCCCGTGGAACTTCAGCACGCCCGGCGTCGTGTTGCCCTGGCGGGAGCAAAACAAGCGCGTTAGCTTCATACGTCTTTATTACTCTGCTTTCAGCCTTTAAGCATCCGACTGAACACAATTGAATTTTACCCTGATTATCAATCATACAGTATATCCCCTTGGTTTTTGCAGAAAAATAACACACAAACCGGCTGTTAATTTCCCAAAATCATTTTGTAAATTGTGTATCGAGGGTTCAACAAATGGCAACATCAACGCAACGCATCCTGTGTCCAAAGTCAGAGCTTCAAAATAAAATCACTGAGTATACAAATGCAGTCTCTCCACACTTTCTTGGTGGCCGATAATCGGCCCGGATGATAATTGGTCTCTCTCGTTTATTCTTTCATTTGTTAGATTTGGTGTATTTACAGTATATACAAAATGATTAATGAACACATCCCGTGGGTCCTGAAAATGTCAAAATGTTTTAAAATGGCAGGCGGACTAGTGTAGTGATTAAAAAAAAAAAAGAAGAACTTTTAACATGTTGCAAAAATGAAAAGTTGTTTAACAAAAAGACTGAGCTGAAGTTTTTTTTTTTTTTTTTACCACACCTGAAAATCAGTTATCCAATAAAGACGTGTATTGGTTTATCTGTGGCACTGGTTCGAGTGCTTTTCCTGTTTGCGAGTCGTGCGATGAAGAAAAAGTAGAAGAGTGAGACCTGCGCGTCGCGATAGAACATCTCGTACTGCAGGATCATCTGGCGGCTGATCTGCGAGCCGTGGTACACGATGACGTTCATGCGCGTCCAGGTGCGGAACTCGCGCTCCCAGTTGGTGATGGTGGAAAGGGGTGCGATGATCAGGAAGGGCCCCCGGATGCCCATGCTGAACATCTCGTACAGGAAGGTGATGGACTGGATGGTCTTGCCCAGGCCCATCTCGTCCGCCAGGATGCAGTTCTTCCTGCGCGCAGGACGAACACCTCAACAAACATCGACAAGCTGTGCGTGTGCGCAGGCGTGTAACTGCCGTCCATCTGTCCGTCTTTCTCTCTGTCCCGCTTTTATAGCGTCCCGTTTGACTTAACTTGCGCATGTGTTTCTGTTTGTCTCTGTGTCCGTCTGTGTCCGTGCCTCTGTGGGTCTGTCTCTCCGTCTTTGGTGTGTGTCAGTCTCGGTGCACTTTTCTGCGTGGTTTTGTGTGTGTTCACCTGTTGTACCAGTTGAAGAGCAACCAGTTCATGCCCTCCAGCTGGTACTCCCGCAACTGGTTTCCATTGCGATAATCTTGTAAACATTCCAACTTCTGCCACTTGTCAGGGGGAGGACGCTCCTGAGCACAGACAGAACACACACTTATTTTATTTCACTCAACATTCGCTACTTGAGAATTGACTTATTTGTGGATCCCCCCCCCCCCCCCACCCCATGCTTTCTTAAAGGAATGCAATATCGTGCCTTTAAAACGCTAATTGCTCATAAAAGGTTATATTGGAAATTAATTTGCCATTTAGATGTAATATTTTGCCATGAAGGCACTGTAATTGGTCGAGGGGTGCTGTAAAAGACTGCCTTGCCTCCCCGACATCAGTTGCTGGATGGCTCACAACTTCCTCCATTAAATCCGGAATAATACTATTTAACCTCCCAAATGCTGCTCAAAATATTCAATCTCGCCTCACCTCATTTACCACTGATTTCACTTCCACAGCCAGAAACTTCTGTCTTCTTAAGATTCAGACTTCACCTTCACAACCCATATCAATAAAATCGTTCTATCATGTTTCTAGCACTTGCGTATAATAGCCAAAATGAAATCAATCCTAACAAAACCCAACCTTGAACAATTGATCCACGTTGTAACTTTTTCAGAATGCAGCAGCGAGGCTTCTCACTAATTCCAATGGACAACAACGTATTTAGCATCACTGCATTGGCTCCCAGTCCGTTTTAGAATTGATTTTAAGATGTTGCTGATTACTTTTAAAGCTCGTATGGGGCTAGCTAGCCCCAAGCCATTTATCTGACCTTTTAATGACTTATGAACCACCGCGCAGTCTCAGATCCTCTGGCAAAAGTCTCCTGGTTGTTCCAAAGTCGAGGCTTAGAATTAGGTGGTGGAGCTTTTTCAGTCAGAGCGCCTCGACTTTGGAACGACCCGCCTCTGGGTCTGAGACGTGCTAATTCTGTTTCCTCTTTTATAGATTAGCTTTTAATTGTTGATGTTTTCTTATTTCGGTTCTTATTTAACTTTTATTGATCTTTACTTTATTTTATCTTTTACATTTATTGTATTTTTTATGGACATCATTTCATTTTTGGAAATACTCGTTTTATATCCCTTGCACTATACCACTTCCTGGTCTCAGTTGGGTCGTGGTATTCCTGTATTGCCTTTGGGTTCTCCTACTACTTTGTGTTCATGTGCGTATGTACGTATGTAAGGATTTGCCTATTTTCTTTTATAGTATTGTATTTCGTACTCGAGTAAACCGAGTAGGAAAAATCCTCAATGTTTTTTTCCTGCCTTGCTTACTCATTTATTTAAGGCTCTAGTGTAGCAGATACGCAGACTACTTTTAATAGCAAATTTTACAGGGTTCGACACTGTGACACAAATACGGTCAACTTGACAGCCTGTACTGGACTGTTGGTAAAAAAAAATTAATACGGCCGCACGGGCACAAGTAAATGTTTATATGAGTGATGCAACGACTCATTTTTGAGACGTGATCGGTATGGATGAAGCGCCACGGTTTGGGTCATACATAGTTCCGCTCTGCAGAGGCTACCTTCAAAATAAAAGCCTTCCAAATAATATACATTGTCGTTGATGCAATTGCCTTGTTACTTGTATTTTGAAATTAACTCAAGCAGCGTGTGCAAGTCGTCGCGGCTCAGTCCAGCTGGCTTGACTCGTCCTCACGCGACTGTCCACTTCCAACATCAACACAACGCCAGCCCGAAATTATATTTAATTGCTAATTAAGGAAGCAATGAAACCGCTAGCTAATTAGTCATTGTATGATACGGCACAAATCTCCGGAGTTAGCAACTAGCCACTGACGAGAGTCTTTGAGGGCATATTTACAAAAAAACCAAAAAGACAGATCTGGGCAGCTGACATCCAGACCTTGGATTTGAGTTAGGACTTGCCCTAGGTGTCGGCAAGTTGATTTTTGACCTTTTCGATGTTCCCCACGTAGGCCAAAGGTTTTAGAAAGGTGCCCCTCTTCTCACCACATGTCGCAGGTCCGGCGGCGGCTTTTGAATCTCCTCAAACTCTTTGATTTTCTCCGGGTCCAAGTCCTCCTGGAGCTCCCAGGTGGCTTCCTCGTAGGACAGGCTGCACCACTTCACCAGGTAGTGCGTCACCTCCTGAACACACAAGCAAATGCGGCGAATGCACGCGCATGTGTGCGTGTGTGCGTGTCTCTTCAGTGCGTCACCAACCTCTCCAGTCTCAGTGTCCGTGGTAATGGCCACCTCCAGCACCCTGTCCACCTCCACGTAGTCGGGATTAAATAAATCCTCGTCAGGCTGAAATGGGGGGGGGGGGGGGGGGCATGAGAAAATCAACGGATTAAAGGATCACCGAAAATGGCCGAAATAAGACTAAAGCGGCTGCTTCAAGAAAAAAGGCAGACTTCCTGAATCTTTTGGGGAGTATGTGTCAACCAAATTTCAAGGTGCTGAATCAAACTGGTTGTGGGGGCTGACATTTTGAAAATACAAGGGACACGATCAAGATTCCTTTACGGAAATCATTCAATCATTTTGATGGCAAAATTCCTGGCTTCCTCTATCTTTTGGGCCAAGGCTTGTTAAGATTTTCTTGTGGCTCTACCGAACTTTTATGTTCTTACATGAAAGTGGCTTTGGGTCTGTAAAAGCAGAAGACAGTGCGCCAAGACTACTCCTAAGAGGACCGATGCAACCTGGCCCAAATAAGACAAAAATGTCAGTTTTTAAAGAAAAATGGCCAACTTCCTGTCTTTTCGGCCATGGCTTCCTGAGACTTTTTTGTGGGTCTACTCATGGCAGACATTGCTAGCAAATTGTTGCCAGGTCAGTGGCTTTGGGGTGTAAAATGTGAAGCTTACCACAATTCCTGAATGCACTATCATTGGAAAAAGCGAACCCGAGCCTAAAATTGTAGCTTCATCTTAAGCAAAATGGCCGACTTCCTGTGTCTTTCTATTTATGATAGACATGGCAATTTCCAAGTCAAACTGTCTTCATTTTCAAAATGAATCAAGGGGGTTGCAGCAACGCTGGCGGTTACCTCGCTGAAGAGGTGCTTCATCTGCGCCCGCTTGGTCCTGAAGCGTTTGATCTTCTGGTGGATCCTGGGATCTTTCTCCAGCTCGTCCAGCGTGGCCCACTTGCAGTGCAGATAGGAACTGGGACACAAAGCAAGGAGACCAACGTGGGAATGAATGACTGCAAACAAAGAAAAAAACTCCAATTGATCTACACGCGGTTGCAGTTGACTCACAAGTTTCGGTACTTGACGTAAAACTCTTCCGTCTCTTCGGCTTGCTCCTCCGATGACGACGATGTCTGCGGACGAAGCGCATAATCGAGAACAATCAGAAGAAGAGAAATGTCACCAAACTAAAGGCAGTTTAGTTTACCTCCTTCTTGACTGGTCGCACCGACAGGATTTTCTCGATGATGTTGGCCTCGTCCTCGGGCGGCTCCTGTCGACAAGATTATGACCCATTATTTTTATTTTTTTTAAACAAATAGTTTTTGCTTGGATGAGAGTCATTCTTTGTTTCGGATACACAAATATACCAAATTTTTGCTTTTTATACAATACACACACACACACACACACACACACACACACACACACACACACTTGTCTTTGCATCATCGTGGGGCCATCTCATTGACATGATGCATTTCCTAGCCCATCCCCCCTAACCCCAACCATCAACGATGATTGCCTACCCCTAACCTCAACCATAACCCAATTCAAACCTAAACTTTAAAACCAACTCTTGACCCACAAAAGGAGGCCTTAACCTGTGGGGACCCACCAAAATGTCCCCACAATTTCAATGTAGCAAAGACACAGGCACACACACACACACACACACACGTGTTCTCCTATATGAACATATATTGTCTTCATATTGAAAGCAAAAAAATATCTATCATTTTTTAAAGTAAAATCTTTTTCTTGTATCCTTGACAAAAATAGAAATTTATTTTTCTTTGTCTCTGAAACACATTTTTTGTTGTTGCCGTTTTTACATGGATATTATATATTTATGTATTAGTTTTAGATGTTTACCCTTCCAAAATACATAAACAAAACAAAAAATCCTTCCATAGAAAAGTTTTGTCATTGTACTGGAAACAACATTCAGTTATTTACTTTTATCCAAAAATAAAGGAAAACAAGTTCAGGTGATTTTTTTTAATGAATAAGAAACAAAAACTGAATTGTTTTCATTTTACAAAAAAATTATTTTTTAAACGCCCCAAAAATAATACTTTGGGGGAATCTTGAAATGATCATTTTGCTTCCCGTTTCCTCAGGAGCAAATACAAATGTATTTTGTTTACGGTTTTCTTTTTATTCACAATTACAAACGTTATGTTTTTTTCAGATTAGATTGAATTGGATTTTTAAAAATGACAATTTTTTGTTGTTGTTCCGTAGCGACATCCGTAGCCGTCGGTTTCCTGTACCTCGGCTTGCCAGGCCAACGCCGTGGCATTGAGCGCCGCAATGCGTCCCGCTCCCAGGACAGCGATGGTCTCGCCGTCGTCGTCCACCACCTTCAGGTCCAAATCCTCGTTGTACTTCCTGCGCTTCACTTGACGGCCCGAGCGCCGCTTCTGAATACGAGACGCACAAAAAACTCATGGAAAACAAGTTTCGTACGGAATTGTGTACATGTACAACTTGTTGACTAATCGATTACACTGGCCAAAAATAAAAATAAAAAACACAAACTCATGTGCCAAAGATATTTTCATCATCAATTTATGTTTGTGAATTTTTTGCGCTGTCAATTAGGAAACAATGTTCTGTTGACGATTGTTTGAGTGCACATGTAGAGGATGCCGATGGACTGTGTGGTTTGCGAGTGGAGAAGCAGGTGCCCGCCTCACCGCGGTGTCCAGGGGGTCCTGGCTGTCCTCTCCGCCCGTGTTGACGGACAGCGAGGCGGTGTCGTCGCTCTCCGCCCCCTCGGGGAGAGCCATTGTCTGCTTTCTCCTCTTGGCCTTCTTCTTCCTCTCCACCGGGGCGGCGCCAGGATCTCTGGGGAAGGAGGAGGAGGAAGAGCCGAGTCGGCGTTTTCCCTTTCGGCGCTTTCTTCGCTCCGATGGCCTTACCTGGGTTTGCGGCCCCTCTGCTTGGGTGCCGAGTGGGGGCCGGGCTTGAGGCCGGCTTGGTTGTGGTTCTTGGGGGGCGGGGCTTGCGACCTGACAGGCGGGGCAGAGGCAGGAGGGGCTGCGGCTGTAAGACAGGACAGCAATGTGACATCAGAGCACAACTTGATAGCAAAAGACAACGACAGTAAGTCATGTTGATGTTGCGATGACAGATGTTTCATTTGTCAGTAGTGTATTTGCTATATTAGTAATATAGTAAATACATAATCGTCTATTTTTCATTTCATTGTCATTTCTGACAGATTTTATACAGTGCATGTCCCTCATTTTGAATCTAAGACACACTTAGAGTGTTTGTTTTTTTTGACGAGGTTTTCCTTACATTGACTTTTCTCACACTGAATTTCTTTCAAAGTATTATGTACAAGTGGATAAATAAGTGCATTTGAATCATCTGCAATCAATTAGCTTTTAGCATTCGTGCTCAGGCCAACGGCCAAATTTCTTATAGTTCAATTCTTGCGCACACAAACGCACACACCTTGCCGCGGGGGAAGAGGAGGCAGGATTTTGATCTTGGGTTTCCTCCCTCGTTTTCCGGGCACCTTAACGGGCACTTCTGAGGGAAGTGGCATGGCGGCGCTGGGGGGGGCACAGGTGATTTTCCGCCTGGCGCCGTGCTTGAGCTCGGTCCGAGCGTTCGGGACGGCATCCCCGGTCCCCTTGGTCCTGCGCTCCTTCTTCTGTTTGGGAACCAGGCTTTATTATTATAATCATTTACAACAAATAGAAATATAAACACCTTTATTTTGTCTGAAATGAAAACAAGAGTTTAAATGAAACAGAAGACTGGAACTGCATTGTTTGTTTATAAAATTAATTCAAACAATCTGGAATTCTAGTGGGTGGCATAGTGTGGTAGTGGTTAGCATGTATGCCTCACAGTTCTGAGGTTCTGATTTTAAATCCGGGCTCCGGCATTCCTGTGTGTGAGTTTTTCCTCTGAAATAAAAAAAAAATATATAGCATGTTTGCTTCTTTTAAGACTCTAAAATATGTACAGTATATGTGAATGTTTGTTTGTCCAAATCTAATAAAAACTAAACAAAGGCCACAGCAATTTCTTGAAAATAACCAGCGTTACCACAATTACCTTGAAAAGTAAAGAAGAGTTAAAAATGAGCAGGCCCGCTGTAAGGACAAATGTAAGCGCGAAAGTGCAGATAAAGCGTGTTGACCTTATTTGGAAGCACGGTGACGACGGGCACCTGCTTGCGCTTCTTGACGGAGGCGCCGTCGTCACCTGCTCCCCGCCCCCGTTTGTCCTTCTTCTTGCGTTTCTTCCTCACTCTGCCGCCGCCGCCGCCGCCGCCGCCGCCGCCGTCGTCCTCCTCACTCAGGGAAGAGGGTGGCCGCGGGGCCGCCGCCACCACCAGGGTGGGGGCCTTGCAGTGATTGGACAGGCCGCCCACGGGGGCCAGGAGCCGGAGCTGGTCCTTGGAGCCCACCAGAAGGTGCCCCCTGGGGATGGCGGGCAACGAAGTCTGTGTGCCGCTGTTCTGCTCCGGCGACGCCGGAGACGCTGACGAGGCCGAAGACGGCAGCGTGCGCTTCAGGAGGCCGCCCAACATCTGAAAAACAACAACAATAAATCATTCAGCTCGCATGTCATCGTCCTAAAATCTGGACTTTCCTTCATGTCAGCAAATTGAATTGCATATTAAGCTCAAATAAACAACCTTACGGAGATTTGTAATGTTGTTTGTGTGTGAGATATTTTGAGAGGTGAAAAAGAGACGTCGCAACTACTTCCTGTTTGTAACGTGCCGACACTCCCATGTTGACAAGAGCCATTGATACCCTTAAAAGGAACCCCGACTGTAATGAGAAGTTTGCTCTATATGATTGATTTGGTTGTTACTAACATAACTATGAGATTCATTTTTCAAAAATCATTCAGTTTAATACATTTTGTAGAAGCTTTATTTGGACGTACGCCGCCATTGTTATTTACGTGGCAACGCATTCAGTGCATAGTGACGTCGAATGGCGGCTGCCTCTCTGCCGAGCAATGTAAAACGTCTATAAAGAAAGCAAGTTAAACGTCCGTAGCGTTCCTAAAGGGACCATCAAAACTCTTGATGTGTCTGGTGAATGACGAGAGCACTCTTACTGCAAACGAATATCGTCTTGAAATATGGGTTATTTAATAGTCCTCCTTGACGACTAATAATCGGTATCAGCATCGGCCTTGAAAAGCCATATCGGTCCATCCCTATTGAAAAGTGTTGCTTTTAGAGAAGTGCATTTCTTTGTCATTAGCCTGTTTTTTAGCATTAGCATTCCCAATCCGCAGAGTCCAGCAATTCATCTTGATTTGGTATTTATTAGCATAAATAGGACAAATGTAAACATAGCGTCCACAGGACAGACAGAAACAGCAGCCGTGAAATGCGCCGCGTCAACGTCGGGCTTGCACACCCAAAAGACTTTTACTGTGGTTGTTTCCATGGCAACAGCTCAGGAGTACGCCTTTAGCAAATGTTTGTTGTTGTATTTTGCCATCGACCTCCCTTTTGGCGCCTTGGACCATTTTTCTGTGTTTTGGTAGAATCATGCCTTAATAATAAAACTTTACTGAGATGACATTTCAATCAATGTCATACGCACGCACACACACACACGGAGGGGCATCCTGGCTGTTGCCATGGAAACTGTCTCTTCCGCAGCAGCAATGTAGCGTGGAAAGGCAGACGTAAACACGTGGTCGCCATGACAACGGCCTTTTGTTGCATTCTATCCCTTTGACGGACGCGTTTGTGACGCATCATCAAAAACAACATCGACGTCATCCGTGTTGGAAATTCGCGTTTAAGTTGTTACAAAGAGTTGTGCATCCATACTGTCTTAAAATACATCTTTATTCTCTGGCATGAGATTTGACATTGTTTTTGTTTTTTATGGTGTTTGTTTACTTTTATTTTATTAATGTATTGTTTTAACTAAACCTTTGTTTTTAATACACCTGATTTTTACTCCATGTACAGGACTTTGTGTGCAGCGAGGGTTGCATTTAAATAAAGTGCTCTATAAATAAAGTTGAGTTTATTGATTTATGGCCTCAAATTTTACATTTTACAAAATGGGACGTCCAGTATGGCTGAGATTTACACATATATAAAACCAAGGTGACCCAAAAAAAACAGTTATTACATTAAAAATAAAACATAAAACATTTACAATGTCTTCTTTACAGTTATTAATCGAATATGAAAATGATCTCAGTACATTTGTTATTATTTTACAATCAATCTATGTGCTTATTTTATCTCATTTAATCTGTATGCATTTATTTGTTTTTAAAATGTGCATTCAAATAAGTAATTTTATTATTATTAAAGTGTCCTGTATTTTGTACAGCACATATATACACATATACTTTGAGCATCCTAAAAGTCATTGAAAGAGGCTAAATATATAAATGTGGAGTTATTCTTAACACAGGCTAAAATTAGCTGCTACGCTAAGTTAACGCGGGCTCAATAAGCAGAAACACACGCTCGTGCACACTCAAACCTCACAAACAGCCGCACTACACTAAAGACACACAATGATTCGTATCGCAGCTCACTGTGCCTACAGGGATGACGTCACGTGTTATAAAAACACACACACACACACACACACTCAATTCGAATCACATGCAAAAACACAGCAGCAGCAGCAGCAGCATGCTGCAGTGTAGTGGCGTCTGCCAGCCAAGGAAAGCCCAGGGAGCGCAGCTGCCGCCGCTTGCAGTCGCACAGCCGATGAATCAAGCACACACACACACACACACACACACACACACACACACACACACACACACACACACACACACACACACAAAGAGCACATCACTGACAAAAGTAAAGCGCGTGGCTCTGCAGTTTCTGCGCTGCTACTGCGGCAGCCAGGACATTGTTAGCATAAATGCTAAGCTAATGACTGCGCCGTTAGCCATATTCCCGTTCAATGTGCTCAGGGTAGCATTAACGACGTTCAAGTACTCCTGTGTCGATGTGTCACATTTAATCAATAACTAATAAACTGTATCGCATCAAACGAATCAGCAACTTTTTTTTATGAATGGGATGAATTGTTTTGAGCTTCACTTACAATCGTCCAAATCCTGATATTTAGTCTCTCAACGAGTAGCACATCACCACGAATCTGTCAATTTTTGTTCTGATTAATCCATGAATCACATTTTCTTTTAAGCATTTAATTCACATCTCTTCATTCATTAAAAAAAGACCTTATTTTAAACTGACAGTGCTGAAAATGCACAAACAAATGGATTATGATTCAATTAGTGGTTTGGTATGAAACATCTGTTGGAAAATTGGCAAAAACGTTGATGTCTAAATGAGAGCAGATGTTTGCGATGCTTTCATGGAGGACGACAAGCACACAATATTTACTGTTGAGAGGTCCAAATTGCTAGCCTTGCTCTCGCAAGATGTATTCTCGCAGCATTTGTAAGTTCACAAACTCCCGAGAATCCGTCTTGCGCCGCTCCTATTGATTTCCACCGATGCCGGATGCGCCGCTGGGACGAAAACAAGAAGCGCCGAAGCCGTGGGAAGAAACCAAACAAACACGGCGACGCCGGTGGACAAATGCGTGGACGCTGCAATGAATTCCGTCCTCGCTGAATTTGTCTCTTGTATCCGCATATCAACATTGCAAAACCGACAACATAAACTCAACGCCATGATATCGATTCCGCTTCGTCCAATCAGCTGAAAGTGTTGTACAACATGCCCCGCCTTTCCCGAGCAAATCGAGGCGGAGCAGTCCCAGACTGATATTGTGGACAACTCCCTTGGGTGAAGCACAAATCCACGAGGCCATTGCCAGGCTACAAAATTCCCAGAATTTGGACAATTTCAAGGTCAACAAGGTTTCTAAACGATCACGCACACACACGGGTGTTTCTTTGGAAAATGGATGAGCAGACATTGCCATTCATTTGAGGTGGACAATGCAAACAAGGTAAGCAACCAACCTGCCGCTGCTGCTTGTCCTTCTTGTGGATTTTCATCTTCTACGTCGTCACAGCATCTGTCGTGCACGCACGCACGCACGCACACACACAAACATGCAATTAAACAAACACTCAACTTTGCGATTGAAACGGGCAAGTCATCATGTTCCGATCCGGGTTTTATGCTGCCAAAATGTGTGAGACAGGACAGTAACGTAAGATCGCCCGGCCATAATTGGAGGTCTGGGGTTCCCGCCACTTTCCTGGATGGCTTTCTAAATTCCCGCCAGCTTTATGTCTCTTACAGCTCGGCCACGACGCTTTTTTGTGGAATCTCGGCATGAAACGCGCCATCACGTGAGCTCACTTGCGCGCTTCGCCAGAGGACGAGCAGTCAGGCGACGGCCACCGAAGCAAACTGGGACAACAGCTTTGACGTCATGCACCACTTGCGCGCACAAACACACACACACACACACACACACACAAACAACAGACTCACAATCTCACACACAATCTAAAAAATAGACAACACACTGAGTCTAGGGATGTCACAACAAGAGCAATTTCGTGATATGGCGACATTAACTCATTTGCTCCCAAAAAGTATAAATACGTTCTATTCTAAATATTACAACGCTCCCAAAGATGTCGCATTTATACGTTTTTTTTTATGTTTTCTTATGCTCGAGCATACAGAAGGCTTTGATGCACTCCGAACTGAAGAGAATGCAGGGTTTTTCCTGTGTACAAAATTCGGAGGCGGCCACCTCCACCTAATTTGCTTGCCACCTCCAGCCTGAGCCACTATCTTGATTGAGCTGGGCAAGAACGCATTTTAATTGCATTTGCGCCATTATGGAGCCGCTATATCAGCAGCAGCGCACCGGTACCGAAAGACCTGTAGCAACAACCGAAGAAGAAACCGCTTTAAACAGCAAAACGCTAGACCCATCGTTGATACGGTTACAGTAACCTTCATTTGTACCACGTAAGTGTAAGCAAACTAGTACTGTCTTGGAGTGTATGCGTTACAGTTGACCAACCGTCTTAGTTAGGTCGACTTTAACTTGTGAGCGGGCTCATTATCGGACATTGCTACGAGAGTGCGATGCTAAGAGTCGAAGCCAGAAAAAAAGAAAAGAAAAAAGTTGAGATACTCGTTCATCAATGACATTCTGCCAGAAAAGGCAGGTTTGATTTGGGGTGAAACGCGGTCTGTCTTTCAGACGCTAACGCCAGTTAGCCATGACATTGCATTAGCCACGGCGTTTGCGTTTACATCATCACGGACGACCCGGATGACCACTTCCGTGCGTGTGCGTCGCAGACAGGCAGAAGGCAGGCAGGAGCTGCGAGAGACGAGGCACTTTCGACAGAGAAACAAAGCGTCAAATAAATCAACTACGCATCAGATCGTCAACGTGGTTGCGACGAGTCGATTCATCTTGGCAGCCGTAATCGTGACGCGCTTTTTAGCCGTATCGCCCCGCGCCATTAGCAGCCCTATTATTCATATATGTAAATTGGGGCTGGGCGACATGGCCCAAAAATAAAATCTCAACTTTGTCAGTCATTCAGGACGATTGCGATTTTAATCGATTTTAATCTAATAAACCCAACAAACATTTATTTCAAGGTTTCACATTCATTCAAAAAGAATCCCTGTGCAAAATGTTCAGACAACAATCATGTACTGATTCGAAATCAGCTTGAACATAAACTTAACATTCAAAGTTTGTGCTTAATTGCCACAAGTAAGTAGTTATTGTAAACATGTCTTGCTAACCATTGATCCAGCATAATTAAAAGTCACAGAAACATTTGGAGGTAACAGAACATGAGGACAAAACTCGATTTCACAATTTAGCTCATTTTTTAAATATAGATGTAATTTGATTTTTTAAATATAGATGTATCAAATGCATTCGATTCATTGCCCAGCTCAATGCAAATTGTAGCAAAATAATTCTCTCTTGGAGTGACTGCATTAAGTTGACCAAGCATCTCGGGTCTACCTTAACTTGTTAGCGGTTTCATTATTGCCAGAGGAGATTTTGCTGCCTGACCCGATTGAGACTTCATTGTGATGCTGAGGCTCGCGCCAGCTAACACGGGCGCGAGCGCATCAAACGCAAGGAACAGCAGCTTTGCTACGGCAGGCTTTTCTTCCAGATTTTTTTTTTTTTCATTTTATCAAACGTATTTTCTACTGGTCGCCTGTCTATCGCGAGACATAATGATATTGATTGATCACCCAGCCTTCGAGAGATCCAGGACGCAACCTTTGGACAACAACAAATGGAGAAGGGAGATGTGAATGTCGTGAAGTTAAACTTTTTTTACTGCAGTTTGGAGGGACTTTTGACCAGATTTCAATTCGCCACCAGCGCCCAAACTCTCTGAAGCACATCATCTGATTTTCAACATGTTTGTTTCATTGTACTGTGGCTGAAGTTGACATTCCATCCGGACTCCATCTATTTGGGGGAAATTTGAGTTTACAGAACTTCCAGTGGCTACTACAAAGAATTCCTTAAAGAAGCTGGAATGCTTCAATATGATTGTTTAATGTTGCTGTTGGGTTATGTGTCTTTTGAGATGTACATGGAAATACATGAGGTGTAATGTAATCAATGTGTCATTTTTTCCATTGTGTAATTGCATCTTGTGGGGCTTGAGCAATGAGGTGCTTTGTTAGCAATTATTTTATTTTCCCTTAGTATTGCATCGTTGGTATGTGATTTTAACTCGTACTAAGAATTGCTCTGTGCTTTTATGATTGTGATGTGAATATTTGGAGGCTGTGCTAGCCTGCATCTTCGTCCTCCCACCTGGCCAGGTGAATGCGAGTGGACACGGGGCGACCATTAACCTGCACAGTGCTTTAGCTGCCATCTTTGTACTGTGACAAAAAAGTGTGAATGTTTACGCCTAAAAAGCGAGCTCGAAGGCTAGCCAGCCAGTTAGCTAGCTAGCGTCCACATCGCTCGGGGGGCTCGGAGGGGATGCTAGCCGACGCGGCGGCTAACGCTCGGCTTGCCCGCCTCCGTGTGCGAGTATCCCGCCGGTGACGGGTCGAAGGCGCTTCGCGAGGAGGCGGTTAGCATTTCGGAGGCAAAAATCACACCAGGGCGGGCGGGGAAAGAAGAGACCCTCGCCGGGTTGTGCCTAGCTCCTGCCGCGTTAGCCACCTAGCTCGGCGGCTCTGCTAGCTCCGTAAAGTCCCCGCAGCGCGGGGGTAAACACATCCCGGACAGCCGCCTCCTCTTTACACGTGTGAAGCTCCGACAAAAAGTCAGTCCGGGGCGACGCCGCAGCCGACGACGACGACGACGACGAACAAACGAACGAACGAACGAACGAACGAACGAACGAACGAACGAACGAACGAAGCCCGGCCGGCCGGCCACGGCCAGCCAGCCAGTCCGGCATGCCGCTCACCTGCTCCGGCGGCCGCAGCCACGCTTCTTCTGCGCTCTGCCCGGCGAGACGTCCACTTCCTTCGGCCCGGTGAACGCGAAAAACCGCCGCCGCTTGCTGCTGCTTATTTCCAAGGACACAAAATCGCCATGACAGTTAGGAAAAATGCATAAAAAATGAGCGGGCGGGCGGGCGAGGAAGGAGGGGGGGGGGGAGAGGGTGATGGGGAGGAGGACAGCACGAAAAGGGGAGGAAGAGGAGGAGGAGTGCATCAGTGGTGGGATCCACATCCACATCCACATCCACATCCACGCACACGCACACGCACACAAAAGAGTCGACTCCGGCAATGTGTCGGTCGCGCAGGCCGAGGGACTGACTGACTCCTCGGAACAGCCGTCGCCGTAGCATCCCCTGAGCTGGAAGAGCCAAAATGGAGTCAAAAAAAGAAGCGCGTGTATGACCGGATGCGCGGGAAGTTGGCCAGTTGCGGCCGCGTGCGTGTGTGCGCGCGCGCGTGTGCCGCAGGTAGACGGAACACGTTTACTTTTGTATGTGCGTTTGTGTGTGTCATTCTTGAGTTCACCTTTGACCCCCCCCCCCCCCCCCCCCCCCCACACACACACACACACACACACGTCAGTAATATCACGTAGATTTTATTAAGGTAGGCTCTCGCATATATTACCAAGAATAATCAGATTGTTTAAATATACAGCGTGAAAAAGTATAGATGTGAAAGGAGTCATCTATTCTGCAGGGAAAAAAAGTCACACGAGCAGAATAAAGTCTCGTTTTGAACTTTTAAGAAAATAAAGTTGTACGAGGATAAAGTTGAAACACATTCACACGTAAAAAAAAAAATCATGGTATTACATTAAATGTTATCTCACTGAAAGAATTCATAACAATGCAAAAAGAAGTGAACAACACATCCTTAATCCATGAAAGTACGCGCGCGCGCGCGCACACACACACCTCGCCTTACCTTGGGCAGCCATGTTGGCTCAGACAAGCCAGTCTGAGGCAGTTACTATGGCAACTGATGCTGATGTCCTGTCGCGCGTGTTCGCGTTCATGTCACAAAAACAAAGCACCTCATTTTGTGCACGTCGTGTTCAACCTTATCCGTCTATTCATTTTCTATCGCTGACACTAACATAATATGAAATATTATAGTCAGATATGATTTGTCAGTGGTCATTCAAAGACACCTTGATGTCCAGATAAAGTGATTAAGATTGTTTGAATGTTGCTCTTTTTAGAAATGACTTCGTTGTGTTTGTTTTTTTACATATTTAGGCACAAAGTACCAGTAGGGGGCGTCAGAGTGTAACGCGTGAAAAGAGGCCTCACGAGTCCAGTGCAGACTTTTTGTACTTTGACTTCATATGAACAACAGTTTGCCTTTTAACTGCAACGCTGCGCCTCAACGTGAAAGATGACGTTTTTGCAGACCTTAAAGGTTCGGCTAAACCTTTGACAGGATACGGAATAGTTGCGGACAAGTATGAGGGCAGCAAAACCGTGCTCAAGTGTGCTTGCTGCATGTGTAGACTTGGAGGTGGAGGTGGGAGCGCATCAGGGATCCGCTCTGAGCCCCTTCCCTCTTTGCAGATGTGTTCACACATGAGGTCAGATTGGACCATTGGCCATGATGTTCACAGATGACAAACAGACAATTGTTTACTACATGAAAAAAAAAGCATTTTGAGTGTCTTCCAGTACACAACATTCATACATTTTTAAATAACAGAAATAATTGATTGGTTGATTCTCTGTAGCCAACCTTATTCATTATTCGAATTACTGTCATTTCATAATTGGCTCTATATTGTTTTATATGCATTTCTTCAAACTTCAGCACAATATGACAACTTAGTAGGCAACACAAAAGATAGGAAGACCTTTCTTATTTAGGAAATCTTTTATAAAGAACAGCCACCGATTTAGCTCATTTACGAAAAGTCAAAAGTGAATATGACGACATTGGAACAGATTTACAATTGTTTACTGTAAACATAGCATTTTGTTAGAATGTATCAATATGGGAAATGTGTGTAATTCAACGGAAGAAACAAACCAAAAACATGTTCTATTAAAAAAATATATATATTAATTACGAAATGCACAAATGCAAAATATGTATTTTTTGTTGCAACGGTGGGGAGAAAAAAACATATGGATCCAATTAAGTCTGCAAAGAACATTCCAGAAATAACACACAAAAAAACACTTTTTGACAACAGATTGACTGCAGGCTGCACTGAGCATGACGTCATGCGCAGCATATCATAGTGTGCACATTGTTGTGTGCGCGCAAGCTTGAGTTGTGGACGTCACACGATGGGCCGTCTGTGAGGATGACGTCAGCGTCCGGCTGTAAACAATGGCGCGCATCATGTCCGCGTGTTTGTGGAGTGCACGCCAAGCGGAGTCATGAGGTTCGAGTGGAGGCGAAAGAGGAGGAAGTTGAAGCAAAGGAAAGTAAACAAGGGACGCGGGAAAAGGAGTAGCGGCGCGGGAAGGGAACACAAATCAGAAAAAGGTGCAGGCGAAGGAAAGACGGAAGGACGGAGACGAGGTGAGAAGGAACAGCAGGTACAGGCGAGACGAGAGAGAGAGAGAGAGAGAGAGAGAGAGAGAGAGAGAGAGAGAGAGAGAGAGAGAGAGAGAGAGAGAGAGAGAGAGAGAGAGAGAGACAGAGAGAGAGAGAGAGAGAGAGAGAGGGGGAACAGGTTGGACAAAAGGCGCAGGAGGAGGAGGAGGAGGAGGAGCAAGAGGACGAGAGAAGCTAGAGGGGGGTTCAAGACCAAGGGAAACGGAGGAAGAATGGGTGGGAGTGGTGAGGAAAGCACAGCCAAACCCAAGCAAGAGAGAGAGAGAGAGAGAGAGAGAGAGAGAGAGAGAGAGAGAGAGAGAGAGAGCAAGTCACGTCGTCGTCCTCAAAGTGCTAATCAGCAACTGGAATCAATCAAATTGCGCAACATGTTTTCAGGCGGCGCAAGCGCAGGAGCGCCCCAAATAGTCCAGGATGGAACCCCGACCCCAGCGAGCTAAGGAAACTTTGGACTTGCAACGAACTGCTTCCTGAATTTGTCTTCTTCATGCACACCACAAGTAAGTAACATGTCGCTTTTCCTGATTCATATCCATATTAATCATCCATAGAGTGATGATGTGCTCTTACGTGAATGGAGACGGACAAACAAACAAACAAACAAACAAACAAACAAACAATTGCAAAAGTTGATGGCAGCTGAAGAGACAGCTGCATTGTATGAAGCAAAAGAAAAAGGGGAAAAAGTATCACGAAATTGTCTAAAATATTGTATATACTGTCGATCCTCAACTCGAGATGTCCAAATTAATCAAAAAGTAATTGATTATCAAATGAATCCACTCTTCTGCGAATCGAGTCATTCTTTGGAGCCATTTCTTAATTTAAAATTGTCCAAATTCTCCTATTTCAGCATATCAACAGTAATTGTTCACCGATTTCTGTAGTCCTTAATGAAAGAAGACTGAATATCTTCTATGTTTCATAAAAAAAGAAAAGACGTTTGCAAACATTTATTTTTACTTTGGAAAACAATGACTGAGCTGGTAACATAGTACATCAACCGCCCCCCCCCCCTTTTTTTTAAATCACGTTAAGAATACAAAGTACCAAATAAACCCCAATCATTGGACAATAAAGAGTAATCAGCGGGAAATGTTTTTCTCATACACTTTAAATGAATCCAATTAGTCGATTCATCGACTGAATGGATAGATTAATTGATTCTAAAAAATAATCGACAAGTCACAGCACTCGTAAGTACAAAAGTGAAAGTAAGTTGCAGTCAGAGTACTCGGCAGCGTTGCATGTAGCAAAAGTGGTCACCGCCGTGCAAGGTCGATGATAAGAACAGACGTAAACGTGAACAGCAGCACAAATAATCGGCGGCAGCGAATGCACAGCAAACGCGTTGGCCTCCGAGCAAGCCAATGCGACACCTTGCTGCCTTTGCGTGTGCGTGCGCGCGCGCGCGTGGCGTGCGAGGCGTGCGTCGCATCTCAGCAGGCGTCGCTCGTCTGTTGGCCATCGATAGCCAAGCCGAGATAACGGCGAGCGGAGCCGAGATAACGGCGAGCGCATGCGGCGACATGCGACGCACGCTTCCACAAATGTTGTCGGGCGAATGTAGCTTTTTTTTTCATGTCAAAATATTAGACTCAAACCCGTCTGCTGCGTTGGCTCTCCTTCGAATGGCAACGTGTGACGTGGTTTGAGGCCAACGCAAATGCCTAATGAGGCGCCGTGAGGCGAACGCGTTTGCTCCGCCAATGCATCCTGCTGGTGATCAAAATATTACATTTACAATCCATGAGCACAAATGTATCATTTGAACCGCAACAAATAGTTTTAGGCCTAACAAAAGCATTTCCTCAACACATCTGCTTGCCTAAAAGTGGCCTTTTGTCAACAAACCAAGCATTTGTGTCGGCAAAAAAGTACTACTTTCTACGGGTGTGCCCCAAAATGGCCGCGTCTAAATGTCACTTTTTATGATCGGCCTATGATTAACGTTAGCAGTTTTGTTTCGTCAAGATGTTCGCATGCGTTTGCCAAAATGTTGTCCGTTTGTCACGTTTGTCTGGTTTTTGGGCGAAATGTTGCAATTTGGTAGTGAAACTAGAACTTTGCTCCATTTGACTTGACTCTGTGACATCATAGCATTTTTTTGTGTGCCAAAATCAACCCCCCCCCCCCCCCCCACACACACACACACAAAAAGAAAGAGAGCACAATCTATTGCACTTCAGTTTAGGTTGTTTTGAGGGAAAACTTTCCACACGATTTTTTTTGTTTGGCTGCATTTTTCCTTTTTTTTTTTTTTTATGAACCAGAGAAAGTTTCTAAACCGATTCCTAATTGAATGTTTGATTGGTTGATTGATTAAGAGATGTCTTTCAATACTTGTGTCCACAAAGCGTAGAAGAGCAACTGTCATTTTGGTACGCCTTGTCCAACATCCTGTCTGCGTGTGTTCACGTGCGCGAGTGTGCGCACGTGTGTGTGTGTGTGTGTGTGTGGCACAGCTGCCCTCCCTGGGGATCAGGAGTCATTTGTAACCTCTGAACTCTCTCCAGCGAGCGCTTCTTGTTTGAGTTGGCGTGGATCCCAAAAAAGAAGTCGACGAAAGATAAATCCTTGAGATGCGTTCCAACGAACGTCTCTGGGTTCCGCGTTGTCCTTTTTCTGCCTTGCGTTGTGTTGTTTCAGCGCTCGTCCTCAGTTACGAGTGGAAAGTCCAGAGCAAGACAACAAAAGGAGGAAACGCGGCCTCGCAGTTGAAGATGACTCAGGCCTCGTGTGTGAGAGAATCAAGTGGCGTCGTAGCAGAGAGAGAAAACGAATAGAAGCGAGATCGGCAATGCCTTCATCGTTCTCCAAACGGGGAAATTGGAGCGCAGGAAAGAATACGATCAAAGATGCCGAAAGATGCTTGCCTTGGGGAGCCAAAGGTCTGAAGTGACAGGTAGGATAGTTTGAGGTCTGAGGTCTGAGGTCTGAGGTCTGAGGTCTGAGGTCTGAGGTCTGAAGTCCACAGGCAGACCTGACTTGTCAAGTGGGAAGTTTAAAATCTTACGTCTGATCTCCGAACTTGAAGCTTTGGGGAATGAGGTCTGAGGTCTAGTATTTGAGGTCTGAAGTCTAAGGAAGAAGGTCTTAGGTCAGAATGTGATGGGAGATCTGAGATGTTGACTACAACATCTGGAGTCTTAAGTAAAGCTTTCTTACGTACTTGCTGTGAAGTCTGAGAGTTCATGTCTGAGGTTTGAAGTCGAAAGTACGACGTGTGAAGTCTTGCGATCGGAGTGAAAGTCTAAAATCGGTGGTCTGATCTCCGCGATGACAACTCTGAGCACTGAAGTCTGAGCAGGAAAGTCTCCGATGTGAAGTCTGTGGATGACCGCTCAGGTCTGAGATGTAAGGTCTGAAGTTTGAGGTCTGCAGCCCGAAGTCCGGGGTCGAAGATCGGAAGTCGTCCATTTGTAATTCTGGGTGCGGACCGGAACCGTTCAAGCCGCAGTGACTCAAATGGAAACCTCATTTCCTGCATCTTTCATCCACACCTTTAACACCGCCACCAAAATCCTGCTTTTTCAACGGACTTACCTGTGCCAAAACCTGACCTGTCCAGTAATCCTTTAAACCGCCTTATTTTCTTGTGTTTATAAAGACAAATAGCGCCGTGCAGCCAAAAACGTCATAAAAGGCAACACAAAGGACTAAACCGTTTTTCGTGTCACCTTCGAAGTGACCTCGTGTGTTTGTTTGTCCTGGCGAGTCAACGGCTGAAATGGTTTTGGTGACTTTGGATCATAATCGGGAAAATCGGTACGTCTTGGCCACACGCAAGTCACGGCGCGCTGAATTATCTTTGGGAAGGCCGGCGTTTGCTCTCACCGGGAACCGAGGCTGCAGTTTTCGGGTCTCTGCGTGAATGGATTGGGAAACAGGAAACAGGAAACAGGAAACAGGAAACAGGAAACAGGACGCCTGACAAGCACTTTTCCTGCTTCCAGGATGTCGGTCAAGCTGCGATTTGACTCGCCCTCGGATGGAAATCCGATCCAGCGGAGTCGCTCCTTCACCGGGTTCGGCTCTCTGACAGGACGACGACGGTGAGTGTTAGCATCGTTAGCACCAGGCTAACCGCAAAGAAGTACAAACGCTTGATTACTGTAATTAGGTTGAATTACTTGTTACTTTTTTCAACCTCCCTGGATGACAAAAAAAAAGACAGGGAGCAAAGGAACGTCAACCGTGGTTGAAATCTTGATGAAGATTTTAGGGCCTTATCAAAACGCAGGGAAGAACCGGATCCAGTTCATGGAAAAGGCGCCAGCCCCAAAACCACCAGGTTCTGGAATTCCAAAATTTGAAGCCTAATCAAACATAACACAAACAAATAAAAGTCATTCATGAAAGGTTTTGTTTTTTCATTTTCAGTTAATTAGCTACTTAAGCATTTTCGTGGGTGACAAGGTAAGCAAAGCTGTGGAAACATGTTTTGATAGCATTCAAGTCAAGCCAATGCTCGCTCTTAGATTTTGGTTGAAATAACATTTCATGTGCATTTATTTTAGGACTATTACGCAAGTTCAGAAAAAAAGGCAAAGTAGTTTGTGTCGTTGTGTTGAGTTTTTTCATGAAAACGGGTGTTAAAAGTATTTGTACTTCAACTAAAGTACAGGGTATGACTACTTTTCCCGACCCTGGTCTTTTCAGGCCTTCCTCCGCTCGGAACTCGTTGCGCTCCAGTGCTGCGGCTGAAAGAAAAACCCCGCGAGCCCCTTTGACTCCCAGAAGAGGACTGGGCTCGGTCTGGTCCCTGCAGCCAGAGGATGTGGACCGGGTCTTCCAGGCGCTGCGCGAAGGCCTCAGGTAGCTTCGCGCCTGGTCACGGCCCATTTGCTGCACATGGGGCACAGATGGGCCGTCTACGGTCTGTGGACTACGTTCCGAGTCCAGAACTCTTATGTTTGCGCTCTGCGGTGTAAAATTTGAGGTCTGAAGTTTGACTTCTGAGGTCCGTTATGTAATGTTTGACAAGAGAGTTCTGATGACTAAGATCTGAAGGTCGGTATTTGAGGTCTGAAGTTTGAAATGTGACATCAGGGGTCTGAAAAAGGATTTGGGATTTGAAATCTTAAATGATTGCCAACTCCAGCAAGTTCTAAGCTCTGAAATTTGACGTCAAAGCTCCACCGTTTAAAAGAGGAGGTCTGCTCGTTCGAAGGCTACGATTGCGGCTCAAAAAACTAATTTGGCCTCGCACGTGTGAGTTCTGAAATCTCCGAGATCTCTGAGGTCTGCCGTCGGAGATCTGTTGTCTCAAGCCAGAGGTCCGAAAGCTGAAGTGTACGAAGTGACGCTCAACTGCACGTAACATGATTCTGAAACGTATCGCGGTTGCAAGTCTTTGAAATCTGTTCTTGGCGTGCGTGCGTGCGTGCGTGCGTGCGTGCGTAGGGAGCACGTGCAACGCCACCAGACTGAGATGGACTTTCTGTCGTCACGCCAGCGAGAAACCAGAAGAAATTCCAGACTGGTAAGCTCACGCCAACCTTAAAGATTGTTGTACATTATTAACAAGGGCTTTTCCACGTTCAAGATCATCGGTTCTTGTTTCAGTTCTGAATGTCGAGATGCAAATTCCCCCCAAAAACTTGACCGTTCACCAGCAACTATTTGTTTGTTTTCTTCAAATCAATATCTACAATCCATATAGAATTGCTTGGCATATTACGCCGACGGATCGTTTTTAATCCAAAGTAAATTCAAGGCCAAAAATAGCAAAGAGGCGTCCTTGGATTTTCCGTACGCGCCCCCTGGAAGAGAACGTTTGGGGACCCCCGCCCCGACCGAGACGTCCGCCATGACGTCGCACTTCCGTCAAATCGCAGCCGATGGCTCGAGCCCGAACGCAAGCGGGACGTTTTTCCATGCATGAGCGTCGCTTAAGGCGTGTCCCTTTCTGTCTTTGCAGGGCTTCCAGTACGACCTGGACAAGGTGAGCCACTTTTAGCGTCACGCCGATCACGATGCAACAAAAGTCACACTTTGTTCTTCTCTGCTCCCGCAGGAGATTCGAATTCAGGAGCGGTTCATCCGAAAGCTGGAATTCCAAATCAGCAAGGTAAACGTTGGGCGGCGACGTGAAAAAGTCTTAAACTTGAAGTTTCTGAAGTGACTTGGATGAAGCCAAAAAGAAAATAAAAAAAGTCATTAGTGTGCTAAGCAAGTGACACGTCATGCAAGCTTGCTCATGGGAATATTACCGTCATTCTAAACGTTCAAACAACGTCACAGCAACACATACGAACGAACGGTCCAACGAACGAAGCATGCAACAAAACTGGCAAGCGCAACTCGGCGCTAAAAAAAAGTTCATTTGACTGAAAACGTTTGTATGTTTAAATTGTTCGGGTCAACTAACACGAATTCCGGATGATTCTTTTTAAACAACAATATGCAGGCATTATTCAGGGATGAAAAATGCGACAGGAATGCAAACGATTGAAAATATTTCACACTTAAAAACAGCAATTTGACAAATTACAAATCAAGCCGACTTAAAAGACAGTATCAATGTATAAGAAATAAAGAAATAAATCGACATGCTCTGTAAGCAGCGTTGTGAGGCTTACTTTTGAATTGTATTCTTCTGATACAGTTTTTTACTAAGGCTGATATGTGCTGTTTAACTCATTGACTGAAGCAACCCCTTTCGCTCCCGGGTGTTTGGCTGGATTTGGACTGATTTTGCAAGGCCCGCAGAATATTGTGTTCTATTGCTATCAAAACAGGGAACCGAGCAAAAGAAAGATGAGAGTCATCAGGAAAAAAATGTACATTTTTTATAGAATAAAGCTAAGAACGTTTTTATACATTTTTGGGAGCAAATGAGTTAACTATTGTCCAGGCTTATTATGGTTTTGGAATTTTTCGTTTTGAGTTGAGTTTTTTACATTTAGTTAGTTGTAATTAGTTTTCAGGGTGGTTGTCTTAGTTTTTATTATATTATATATACTCGTTTTAGTTGGAGTATTTTTTTTTGCGCGCAACTTTTTAAAAACCGTCATCCGAAGGCGCTTTTCTATTGGCTGCCTGACTTTCAAATGTCCTTATTCCGGTCCATATCAAAACCAATCATCCCCAAAGGCTCGTGCATTAAATTGGTGACCAAAGACTAAAGCGACGAGCGTTCTTTTTGTTTTTGTTACCAAAATTGTTTTGGGAATGTTCGTTTTCTCCCTCCGCTGAGCTCGCCCCGCTAACGCTTGGCGATCACGACGACTCGTGACGATTGCAGGTGGACGAGCTCTACGAGAACTACTGCGTCCAGTGGCGCCTGTGCCAGGGCGCCGTCAACATGAAGCGGGCCTTTTCCCTGGCGCCCTCCACCAGGCAGTCCAGGGAGAGCCTCCTGGAGCTGGGACGCAACCACCGGCACAGCGCGCAGGTGAGCGCTGCCCCGCCCTCGCGATCTCCGAGGCTGTTCCTTCGCAATCCCTCGTTTCCACTGCGAGCGCGTCAAGTGGGAAGACACGCCCCCTTCGCCGCTCGGAACGGCTCGTGCTGTGGAAGTTGAGCGGAAAGACGACCACCGGCGTTGATCAGGCAGGCGGCAAAAGCGACGTCGTTGCGCAACGTGACTCGCGTTCCCTTTGCAGGACATGTCGGCCATGGAGGCGGAGCTGGAGGTCCTCTTGGGAGAACTTCACGTCAAGATGAAAGGTAGAAATGGCGGAAGCGGATGCTCGCCTTTGACCGCGGACTTGCATCCTTTGAACGCCTTTTCCAATTTTAGGTCTCATTGGATTCGCCCGGCTGTGTCCCGGAGATCAGTATGAGGTGAGCGTCCCCGGCCGAGCGCACGGCGCACGCGACGTCGCGCCACGTGACCCTTGACCCCTGGCCCGCATGTGAAGACTTCAAATCAAGAGCGGCATTTGTGCATTTGACCTGTTCCCGTCCACGGACTCTTGAAATGGCTCCCGTGCGGCTCAAGCAACGTCATGTCGCGGGGGGGCGTGTCCTCACACAATACGGCTTGCCGTTGGTCTCGATTTCGCCCAAATTCATCTTTCATCTCGCATGCGACGCACCGCAAATGCTGACGCGAGCGCTGCGTGAATCAAGACGACTTGAGCAGTTTTTGCGTCGGCCAGAAAAAAGACTCAAGTCAAGAAAGTACACGACTACTTTGGCAGTTTGTGGCACGGCCGCGCTTCGTTGGCGCGATGTGTCGAAGAAGCCCGCAGACATAACCACTAGAGGGCGCCGCGATTGCTTGCGGACGTGCAGCGCGAGCGTCCATCTTCAACGCCCACCCGCTCACTACGTTATCAACCTTCATGCTTACTTAGCGTGCCTCGTTGTTCCAGGTTGTGATCCAATTGGGCCGTCAGCGCTGGAGGATTCGCGGCCGCATCCAAAGCGACGACGTCCAGTCTTGGGACGAGGAGGAGATGCTCTTCCTGCCGCATGTCCAGCACAACTTTGAGATCAAGGTGAGGCCGTTTGGTGGAGGCGGAACTTTTCAAACCGGAGCTCAGACTCAGATTCATCGGCATCGCAAAAGAAACGTTGCGCATCTTTTGAATTGCGCTGAAATTCAGCTCGTAATGTTGAATCGCCGTTCTTGGAAACATCGGCGGCCCCCCCGAATTTGGACCTGGTCGTCTCTCCGTGTGCGCTGAAACTGCTCCCCCTCCCCCGCTCAGGTTTCAGAGGCCAAGGGTCTGGGCTGGCAGCTGGTGGGCACGGTGACCTGTGCCAGCGCGCACTTCTTTTTGGCCGCTCCCCAACTCATGCTGGTGGACGTCACCCAGCTGGGGACCATCAAGCTGCAGCTGGAGGTCGCCTGGAAGTAAGCGAGACGCGCCGCCGCCAGCGAGACGAAAGACGCGTGGACATCTCATTCGTGTGTGTGCGTGTGCGTGGAGTCCGTTGGACAGTGGCGACAAGGTGGGACTTTTGTCCAGCAGCAGACCGTCGGGGTGGAGCAGGAAGACCTCGGTGCAAAGTTGGACGGCACCCAGCACGCCGTCCTTCTCAGAGAAGTACTTCCTGGTGAGTGCGCGGGACACTGACGGGATTGCTCGCTCGGTGGATGCAGACGTCGGGGCGGGGGCCATCAAGGAGGTGGCGAGCAAGAATGCAGGGACGAGCGAGCGAGCGAGCCGGCTCGCTGGCTCGATACGTACATTTGAAGGAGCAAGCTCGGGAGCTCGTGTCGCTACCTGGAGCTCGGCCCATTTTAGCCGGAAGATCGGTCGCCACTGGGGTTGCTTACGAGCACGCGAAGGGTGGAGTTTGAAAATAGTGGCCAACATGTCTGAATCGGGATTGTTGTGTCGCAGTCAATGGTGCGAGAACTGCAGGACGGAGGAGGAGGCGGCGCTTCGGTCCCGCTCCGGATGTCCAGAAGTGGGCGGGACAGGGGCGTGTCCTTAATGAGCTACCTGTCACATTCTTCCATCGCGTCCGGCCTATCGCAGGCCAAGACACCGCCCAGGTAAAGGCACACCACAACACATCCGACCGTCGGCCCGTCCGTCCTTTCTTCTGTCCCTTCACCATTTCATCCGTCCGTCCTTTCATGGTTCTTTCCATCCGTGCAGCCTGAGCTGCAGCGTGGCGGGGAGTCAAACTCAAGTTTCCCTGGAGGAGGCCGGAGAGGAAGGAGGCACCGGCAGGCGGAGGAGCAGAAAGTTGGGCGGGGAGGAGAAGGACGAGGACGAGGACGAGGAGGCCTGGGGAGGAACGTTTGCTTCTCCTTCTCTTGTGGATGTTCGCAGGTGACAAGGACAGCGTTTGACACGACATGTTGGACGTTTGGCTCCACTTGTTTTTCTTTTGTCGGCCGCCCCACAATCGTGTTCACGCAATTGCAATCCAACTCTTTCCATTTGCAACTTAATATGTCAATAATGTACGCTTTCGTGAAATGTTGGCAACATGGTGCCATTTGCTTTTACGTTGGGATTTGGCCAAGTTCAGACACCATCTACTGACCAGAGAGGAGAATTACATTTGAATTGAAGAGATGAACGCTCCCTCTGCTGGCTGTTGAATGTACTACAACTACGACTGGTTTTGCGCAGATTCCAAATGAACAGCAAGTAAAGAGTACAAATAACAAATTTAGTTAAGAGCTCATGTAGCCATTTTCGGCAGTAAGGAGATATTTGTTATTCGTTGTTTGTCATGAACGGCAACTCGCTTCTGCCACTTGCTGTCGACGGAAGATGACATCACGCGTGCTCGGGAAACTGCTAACGAGCAATCGCGGCGCCGTTCGCTTGGGTCGTGACGACCGAACCCGGAAAACAGCTCAAGTGGATGTAAATGGTCGCGTGATGTCATCTTCAGTCAGCAGGAAGTGGAAAAGGAGCTTTTTCAAAGAAAAATAATGACGTTGATAAAAAAAGAAAAAAATCTTCATTCATAATTTTCACTGTTTTTCAATTACTACACTTTTATTTGTCTTAATATTTTTTTTATCAAACATTTTCTTGTTTTGTCCCCAAAAAGATCGTGATTTAAATGATTGCCCAAATAATCGTGGTGGCGATTTTCTTCTACTTTTTGCCAACTTTAGGTCCAGCACCCCCGACATCCTCAAAGACAACCAAGACAACCCAGCAGGAGTTCCGGCGGCGGCCGAGGACGGCGCGGCCGACGGCGGCGCGGCCGATGGCGGCGGCCGCCAGTGCAAAGTTCGTCCACATCCTTTTGCCATCTTCACACAAATCTCCGTATTCGCAACAAGCGGGGCTCGACCCATAAGCAAAAAAATACACATTCACCTGGCCGAAGTTTGAAGGGCAACGATGGGCCCATTAAAATTGGCGGCCGATGAATCGGTCGGACCCAAGCCAGAAGCGCTTTCATCACAATTGCCTCCTGGTCAGAGCCGACTTTTGACTTGTGCGCTCTCTCAACGGCTGGCAGGACGCGCCCCCGCCCCCGCCGACGCCGGGCTCAGGGGGCTCGGGGGGCACGGGGCCCGGCGGCGCAGAGCGGCGGGCGCAGGCCCTGCGACTGGGGGCGCTGATGGCCGAGCTGGAGAGAAACCTGCGGACGCCGCCGAGCTGCGAGAGCCCGCTGAGGGTCCTGAAGCAGCAGGCGGAACACCTCAACACCATCCTGAGGGTGAGACGCACGCGTGTACGGCAAGCGGCCACAGGGGGCGCTGGCGGCAAAAAGGCAAGCGCTGTCACAACGTCTGTTGCGAACTCCCTCAGAACGACTTGTCCCTCATGAGAGCGGCGGCGTCGGACGACACCTTGGCTGTGGAGGAGGTCCTCTGCAGCTTTGACTTCCTGTCACATGACGACGACACTTCCTGTTTCGCCGGGTGAGTTTTTTTATGCATTCAGCACGTGTCGAGCGATACCGATTATTAGTCGTCAAGGAGGACGATAACCCATATTTCAAGCTTCGGTAGCATCCGATAGCGGTCTTATTTCAAGGTATCGCTACTCTCGGCGGTGACCGATACCATGATCGGCCACTCTCCTGCGGTTGCTTTAGGATCAGGGACAAGAAATGAGAAATGATAGGAATACAAAGTTGCCATTACCTTCATGCAATTGTAAGAGAAAATAATAGAGAGGGTTTTTTTTCAAATCATATTTGGGCGGGGAATTGGATTTACAAGTGGTATCGGGATTTGGTATCAGTAGCAGTGACGACGCAAGAGTTGCATGCATGGAACATCCCTCATCCTGAGCATGTGTCTTTGATGTCCGAGGAGCGCCGGCCCCCCGTGGCAGGACGACCAATGGGCTCGCGAGGAGGCGGTTTCGTCGGCGGCGGCGGCGTCCCCGCTGACTTGCGGTCACTGGGGTCTGGACCAGGTTCTGGAGACACACCTGGACGCCTGCTGCATCCTCGTGGAGGTTAGCCAGCGCTAACGCCGGCGCAAGTTCCTTCCTCTGATGTTGTCCTTCCGCCTGCTCGTGGTCAGATGCTGCAGAGGGTCAACTTCGCTTTGGCTCGTTCTCATCTCCTGGACGACCTTTCGCAACAGGCGCGCGTCCTCAACGCGATCGGACGCTTGCTGCTGGAGGACAAGGACGACATCGCCACTCAAGACTGTCAGTACGACAAACGGCTAACTAACCAGCTAGCTCGCCTCTGACTGACAAACGTCCCTTTACTTGCTTGCTTCGTTGTTGGCTGGATTGTGAGTTGGTTACTTTGTCGGGTCGCTTGACCGGTCGCTTGATTGTAGGGCCCGACCCATTAATCGGCCGCCGATTGTAATCGGCCGATCATTGCCCTTCAAACATCGGCCAGACAAAACAATTCTAGATGATAATCGGCTGCCGATTAATCCGTCGGCACGGCTTCTTTTTTCTGTTTGCTTATTTGGTTGCTTGACGACACGACTTGGCTGGTTGTTGTTCTTGGTTGTTGCTCGGTCGCTTTTATTTGGCCGCTTGCTGTGTTGCTTCTTTTTTTTGGTAGCGATAGACCGATTATGGGCTGTGCCGATTATTGGTACCGATATTTAGCATTTTGACAAATATTGGCATCTGCCATTTTTACAAATCTGAAAGCCGATAAAGCCGTTATCTCTCCGAGCGCCGAATGTTTGCAAACTTAGTGAATTTTGTGTTTTCTTCAGGGTTGGTAAAATGTTGCAAAAGGTTGCAAACAGTCACAGGCAGTTTTTACTCGTCACAAACTGGTTTTCTTGTCACAAAGAAATGTTGTGACAATTTTTCAGTTTGTGAACATCTTTTGAAACCTTTGACGAAGCCCAAATTTGCTACGTTCGCAAGCACAAAGATTTAGAGCCTTTTAAAACTGGGTTCATTTCATGGAAATGTTTATTTAAAATGTCACTTCACTTTATAAGAGATGCTGTGTTTTGCTTTTGTTCAAATGAAAACTAACATAAGTGAAAGTTATGTTCAACTTTCGGAAAACGATTTACGATAGAGTTGAGGGCGTACCCCGCCGACTGCCTGAAGCCAGCTGGGATAGGCTCCAGCACCCCCGCGACCCTTGTGAGGACAAGCGGTTAAGAAAATGGATGGATGGATGTTTACTGTCGAAAAGTATTTACTTTTTTGTTAGAATTTGAAAACAAAGCTGTCCGTTGGCTGCATTTTAAATGAAAGGAACATGTTGAAAATGTCGTTTTTGTTTCAGGCAACGACGAAGAACGCAGTCGGTGTCGGGTTAAGCAAAAGAAAAGAAGAGAGAGAAAAAAACACATTTGAAAAGTTGTTTTGACAAACGCGTTTCATTTTTTCAATTTTGATGCTCATATTTTTTACTGCAAAAGAATATCGAGTCCAAATATCGGTTATGGTCCTCCTTGCCCACTAATAATCGGTATCGGCCCTGAAGAAGCCGTTTTTTTCTTTGGATCGATGCTCCGTTTGCCAGCTCACTGCCTTTTTGTCGCTGTTGTTGTTTTGGTGGGCTTTGGCGGAGGTTGCCAGATTGTCCTCTGTTGCGGTGTCCAGTGTTCCCCGAGGACCAACGGAGCGCGGAGGTTTTGCAGTTCTGGACCGAGTGCGTGCGAGACGCCGCCGCTTGGTCTTCTCCGTTCCGCTGCCACTCGGACAACTTCGTCGACGCCCTCAGGAGGCGGTACGCGCACAAAATTCCGGCCAAAGCCAAGGCCAAGCATGCGGGGCTCCCCGAAAGAGGTAACATCCAAGACGTCCCCTTCCACGTGTCTTTTCTGTGACGCGTAGCCAAACGTGTCTTTGTTGTGTGTGAGATGTGTTTTTTTTTTTTCATGGCCGCCGAATGAGGAGGAAATTCAATTCAATTCACTTCAATTCAATCGTCAGTTTGAAATGAGAACTCGTCGCTCCAAGCTTGCATTCGGATCGTTTTCTCACCCGATAGACCGATTATCGGCCGGACCGATATGCGGCATTTTGACGAATGTCGGCCATTTTGAAGAGGCGTCTGGCCGATCCAATTCTTTTTAAAGCGTTAACTTCAGGGAACTCATTTCAATTGATTGATTTTGTTCATTTTGAAATGTTGAGAGATTCTGAAGGCCCTGGGAACTCGTCTGTTTTTGTTTGAAATTCGAACTAAGATAAGTACAAATGTGCTTTTTCAGAGATTTTGAAATACTTTATTTCGTGTAGAAAACAATTGTTGAAGTTTTGAAAACATGCTCGTGCCTTTGGGAGATCCCACAACTTTGTGTTCGATCGACAATATTTTACAAAAAGTTGTTCACTAAACGTATGCTTAAAAATTCCCCCAAATTTAAGAGCTGGAGTTTGTATTTTTGTTGTTGCCAATATTATCCCTTTGAGTGAAAATTAATATCGGTTATCGGCGTCCTTGACCGCTCATAATCGGCGCTGAAAAAAACATATTAATTATTGATCTGCCAAGGTGTTCATGCCATGCGTGGTCAATCGGGTGCAAATTGCACTCAACTGTCAAACCTTGTGGGCGCGTTTTGCGCTGGAATAGAATGAAGGCAATTGCGAATTCCGAACACCCGGCGGACATTCCTGCTATTTCTGCAATGCAAATGCTTCCATTGCAAAACAAAAACGGCGTTTGCATCCAACGAAGCACATTTCTTCACATTTGGAAATCAAAATTCATGACAACCATCCAGAGTTCAACGCGCTTCCTTTCACCGACCGCCATTTCTGCCGTCCTCTGGGAATTGTCAATACTGATTGCAAATAGAAGGTTTAAAAAGAGCAAACTGTCAAGAGCCGATTTGGGGCGCACTCAACGGGGGACGCGGTGCACTCGCAGTCAATTTGGGCCTCAGCGTGGAAAAGCAATTTTTGCATTTGCTCTCGTCATTCATTGTCATCGTGCGGCAGTCGGCCAAACCGATCAAAAGAAAGGCGCTAAAGGATTAGCATTGTCAAAGGAGCATGCGCGATGGCCGCCAACTTAATGTTGACTCCATATGAAGGGAACGTCTTCACTCGGCGGGCGTTCAAACGGCGCTTTCGGACGTCCGCGCAAGTTGATCGGCGTTGGCATTTCTGAAGTTTGGGCTTCGGGAAACGAATCGAGAATCCAAACTTCATCTGTGGACGTTTGTCGCGTCTGGGGTCGTTTCTGCGAGTTCCGTAACAGCTGCGTTTACTCGCCATGTTTTTCCCCCCCGGAGATCAACGAGAACAAAACAAGCTCGACGAGCCGACTTCATTTTGACCTCCTTGCGGTTCAAGCTGCCGAAGTCACGTGATCTTGCATTTGTGCTGCGCCCCGTGGGGTTTAGTTCAACAACAGCTCCGCCTACTGGCGAAACGCAAAACTACAGTTAGACATCAACTGTTACACGGACGCTAACGCCCTTAGAAGTGTTCATATTTCTTGCCCTTTATCCACAAATCCTTCTCAGCCAAGTTGAAACTTGGAAAGTTGTCTTCGCTCGCAAACTCGGGTATCAAAATGAATTGGCAGTTGTCCAGTAGAAAATACGACATGATGCGGCGCTCACGTGCCATTTTCTGCTCGGCAAGTCGGCATGTGGCATTTCCCATCATTTTAGCTTTTCTTTCCTTTTTCTATTCGATGCTTTTAAAAGGCTTACCTTAAATAGAATTCTGCGTCCCGTTGAAGCCAACTGTCGAATCCTGCTCGGTTATCGTGCGTCTCGCAGCTGGAAATAGTTATTAAATCCGTGTTAGCTACATGCTATCTGCTACACGTCCACACGAGTCCCGTATTTCTTCTTCTAGTTCCTTTGGACGGTTGTCAATACTTGTAATGCATTAGCGCCCCCTTCTTTAGCATAGACGTCAATGGGGATGAGAAGAAGGCCACCGGCGGTAATGCATGACTACTTCTTCATTTTTTCTTTTTTCAACTGGCGGCCGGCGGGTGCTTTTGGTGTATTACCGCCACCTTCAGTAAACGGAGTGCATGCGCATGCGCGTGGCAGTCATTTTAACAACTGAACCGAAAATCGAACCAAGCACTTGTGAATCGAATTGAATCCATTTTGGAAATCTGAATCCGTACGCAGCCCAAGACCTCAAAGTGTTTCATTCAATGATTGTCTTTGATGTGTGTCAGTCATTGTGTTTTGTGTGTGTAACTAAACATGTCTTTGTTGTATGTCAACATGTTAGCGTGTTTTTGATGCGTTTCTTTTAAGTGAGTGCGTACATGCTCTTTGAGGGAATTGATGCGTGAAAGTGAAAATGTCCTCAATGTAACTGCATTTGTCTTTTGGGCCCGACCGATATGCATTTTTTGAGGCTGATGCCGATACCGATTTTAGGCAGAAAAAAAATACTGATTGCCGATTATTAAAAAAGACATATTTAATGCATCAAATGAATTTTGCATCCATGATGTACACACTTAAAAGTGCGTACAGAAGAACGTTGCGTTCGATTTGTGCCTTTGCGCAACGTTATCTCACCGCCGGGTTTGTGTTCCCACAGCATGTGAGTGTTTGAAGGATAAACGCTCATGCTAACAGTCGATGCTAACTTCCTGTTAGCATTTGAATGGGATCCTCCCTTCTCTTTTAGCATTAGCGCTAGGCCAGCCATGTTTTTAAAACAATTTTTTTTTGTATTTAAATATACAGTGGACGTCATTCTTAACGTTGTGTTTAGTTTGACAGTTAACTCCAAGTGCGGCGCCATGAATCGGCTTAAAGGACGCTTTATGGACAACAGAATAACCAGAATAACATACGCGACACACTTGCTAGTTGCTAATGCTACGCAAACAAAATGGTGCGTTCGGGGCACTTTCACAGTGTCGGAAACTTGGCTTTTCTTCGATGATGACTTTAAGGGCAAAACGATCGGCCATTTGGCGTAATTGGTCGATTGTTTTGGCTTTGGTTGTTTGAAGGGCAATAATCGGTCGGGCCTATCGTTGTCTTTGATGCACTGAAGTCAACAAGTCACCTCGTGTCTTTGAGGCACGCGGACGGGAAGCATCCGTTTGACACGCGCGTGGAACAAGCGTGCGTCTTTGATGTACGCGCCGCCCGGGCCAACAAACGTGTCTTTGATGTGCGCTCAGTGTTCCGCAGGCTGCTGCAGCAGGTGCAGGCGGCCTGCAGGGCGGCGCTGTGGCCTCCTCAGCCGCCGTGCGCTGCCGACAGAGTCAGCGTCTTCCAGCTGTCCGTTTACTTGAGACGATGCCACGTCGCTACGCTGGGCGAGCACGTCGCCCGCCTCGCCAAAGAAGGTGCGTGAGAGCGCAGAGCGTTTGGGCCGCCGTCGGCCGCCTCTCGGCCCAAACGCTCTGCGCTCTGACGCCGCGGCCTTTCAGAGTGCTTCCTGTCGGCCGTGAAGGGTCCCAAGCGGCGGGCCGCCCTGACCCGAATGACGTCGCGGGGCGTGGCCCGCCTTCTCCCGCTGGGCTGCACGCTGCGGGCGATGGCGGCGCTCCTGACAGATGCCGACCGCAAGGTGTGCCGGGCCGCCGCCCGCTGCCTGAGACGGGCCGCCGCCTGCGCCGCCTTCCGAGCCAGGGTACGTACGCCCCGCCTCCTGTGTTGTGAAGCATGTGGCTAGGCTAACGTTCAAAGTTTGATCCGCTTTGGTACGGCTCCGTTCCAGAGGTCATGACGCAATGAGCTTCTCGCCGCCATTTTGCAAACATGGCAATGAAAAATACGACTTGTGTCAAAGTTCGAGCTTCAATTTTGACGGCCCGAATAATTAGTCAAAATGAGTGCGTTCATTTTGAGTTGATTTTTTTTCATTTGAACTCAAATTTATGAAAGATGCAGAAATGTAAAATTTTGTTTCACTTTTATGTTAACAAGAATTTGTTTTAATTATTATTTTATTGTACATTTTAGAACAGATATCAAATTTGTGACGAATCGTGAGTGAACTATTGAAGTCATGTGATTAATTACGACAAAACATTCGAATCACCTGACACCCCGATATATATATATACACACATTTGTGATTCACGGTGTTTTCAATTTGTTTGTTCGTGCTTTTGTGTCTTGAACGTGTTTGCGAACGTGTGTGCAGGCACTTGTTTACTACACGGAGAGTTTGAGGAGCACGGACGTGATCATCCAGCGTAACTCTTGTTTGGCGCTCAAATGTTTGGCGGTGAGCGAACGCATCGTCGGCCATCTTTTGCTGGCGTCTGCCGCCCGCGCCGACTTTTGTTCCGTGTGTTTGTGCGCGCACGCAGGCCACGGAGAGTTTGGAGCACATGGTTGAACTTCGCAGGTGTCCCGACGAAGACGTCCGGAACGCCGCCAAGGAGGCGGTCCTCTCTTTCGGTAGCTCTCTCCTGATTGGCTGATGGCTTTCATTGCCGGCATTTCCCTCATTGGATGTCATTGTTGTCAGGTCAAAAAGGTCACGCGGCCTTCCAGAGGATGGAGCAGCTCGACTTGGAGATGCAGGAAGACTTTTTTCAGAATTTGGAGACGGAGATCACGTTCCTATAAAGGCCACATGCGCTCTTTTGTTGTCATGGCGGCCAGCGCACGAACGCCGTTATTACCTTTTGATACATATTTAAGTCATCCACTGGCACGCCATGCGACGCAACGGCCCAATGTGGTCACTTGCCGCCAGATGGGAAGACATTTTGATGGCCGCTTGCCGTCCGGTGGACGACGCATGCCCAAGATGCGACAAAAAGAGAAAAACAGCAGCAAAGAATAATCAGGAATTCAAATGAGAACACGTTTGAAAAGGTGAATATTCATCATTTTAAAATATGATAATAGTCGGGTTCACACGGAGACTTTTTAGTCGTTCCGAATGAAGATGACCCGAGATCCGTTCCCATCCGCCGTTTCGTCAGATCAGCCCCGCACGGACATCCAGCACGCCATTGATCAAGATGGCGTTTATTCGTCATTTAGCACAGACGCTGTGACGACATCTCGATCAAGACAAGTTCTTCCCTCGCAGACAAGCTCTGGGGAGACGCCGCCATTTTAGTGGGCGGAAACGACGTCATCGTGACGCGTCCGGACAGAGCATGCCGAACGCACGCGGCCTCGCCGTTCCAGATGAAGCGTAAACATGACGTGCGTTCAGATTCTGCCTTTTCATTCCGCTTGGCCGCAATACGTGGATCCACGTGCACCAGGCGAAGGGTTCGCCTTCCGTTCTGCGGCCACGTGGAATGTATCGCGTCTGCAGACGATAGTCGCCGTTGCTCACGTGGTTCCAAAGACAAATTGCTTTCCGCGGCGCTTGGAATGAATCCCAACGGCCAAACGGAATGAAAGTCTTCTCACATTTGTCGGAAAGCTACAACAATAATCGGCTTTTCTTTTTTAATGAATGTACACAATCCTATTGGAGGAAAAACAAAATATTTTATTTCACTTAAAAACAACTATGAAGCAACATGAGAATAAAAAGAAAAGGAAAAAAAGTCCGACGAGTGCGTTTGTGTGTTGTTTCTTTTGCATGTGCTGAAAATACTGACAATCACGTCAAAGAACATGGAAGCGTGTGTGCGCGTGTGCGCGCGTGTGCGCGAAGTCAGAGGAAAAGGAGTGGCCAGCAAGTTTGATTGTCCAATTGTGCGTCGACACGCACACGCGGGCCGAGCAAACAAAATGTCCGCCGCGTCTCCCTTTTCAAGTCTTTACGTCGAAGTGGGTCTTGCGTCCAGCATGGCGGCGGCGCGCCCGTGCGGGCGGGGCCTCTAGGTGCCCACGATGGCCGGGTCGTGGGCGGCGTGCGGCAGGGCGGCGTCCTGGAAGCGAGACGTCCAACCACAAAATACTAAATTAGAGCTTTGCCGCCAACTGGAGGCATTTTTTGGGGGTGCTGAGGAACCGTGTTGATGCGGAATGAGGAGCTGCACTTGGACAAACATTGTGCTTTGACGTGAGACGGACCGATACGCGGACCATATTGGGCATTCTGACAAATATCGGCCTTTTTCAAATCCGATGGCCGATCGAAGGCAGATCGAAAAAACACTTGAATCTAAGGGAGCTATTTATTGACATTTCCAGTTAACCTTTTGTTTTTCTTTGACATTAAAACAAAGAAATGTGACAGATTTCATGTAAAATATTTACTGTCGAAAACTAAGAGCGATGGATGCTAGTTCAAGGGTTAAAGCAAAAACGATTTCAAATTGATTGATATATTGATATATTGATATATATGCAAGCATGCGTCGACTTCCTCCACATATCGACTCTTCATCTTCATCTGACAAATAGCGCGGATTTTAAACATGGCACGGCACTAACAAAACCAACCACCAGAGGGTGCTAAAACCGCACAAATGGAAATCAACGACAGTATATTGAATATACCGTTTATGATTACGGGCCTCCTGGACGACTCGTCGTGGGCACCGCCCCCGAAAAAAAACCCCGCGGGTCTGTCTATCTCTAGCTTTGACGCCATCTTGCGAGCTGCCGGGCCGAAGCTCTTGCCTTGCCAACGTTAAACGTCGGCCGCGGGGACGAGCCCAGCGCGCTTACCTGGCAGTGGTAGAGGAAGCAGTTGCCCCAGCAGCTGTAGCAGAGGAGGAAGAGCGCGGCGAGGAAGACCAAGGCGCAGATGGTGCACGGCTTCCTCTCCAGCAGGAAGCTGAGCAGGTAGAAGCCCATGAACATGGAGTGGTTGAACCACAGCGCCGGGTTGAGCGGCTTGGGGATCAGCAGCACCGGCAGCAGCCACTGCAGGCAATACATGCTTGACGCCGTACTCGCGGGTGGGCGGGGCACGGCGGGGGGGGCGGGGCGCCAGTCTCAGCGGAGGAAGCGCAAGATGACGGCCAACGTTGACGAGGTCAGCTCATCCCTGCGCATGCGCACACACACAACGGCAAAATTCAACACACGCCCAGCGACCCCACAAAAGGCGCGCTTGGACGCCGAGCGCTCGCTCGCTCGGCGTGCGCGGCTGGACCTAATCAAGTGAGCCACCACGCCACTCGCTGCTCCGCTCAAAGCTTCCGTAGTCTCAAGGACCCAATTAAGCCACCATTGATCCACAAATTCAATTATTACAATCCACAATTACAAATCCAGCATCATAAAAATAATAATAATAACAATTCCATCATACTAATTTTGATTTGTTGGGAGTTGTTTAAATTGATACTATATTTGAATCTTTGTGCAAAATAACTAATACATTCGGTTTAATCCAAAAGGAATTTGCATAATTAAGAGTTTCAAAGAATTTTGACGTTTAACCATTTCTCTTGTTTTGTACCCAAAAATTTATGAAATAATTGCGAATCGTATTTTCTTCATAATCAAGCAGCCCTATAATCCATTATCAAATTAATAACTACAAAAATGAATGAAATACATTTGAGTTTTCTGGTCCGATAGATTCACAAAACCATTCGTCAATTATTTTTGCATTTCCCCCCAAAATTCATGAAAAGTTCGAATTTTAAGGGCCTCATTTTTTTGGGGCATCGTTCTGTTTCTTCCATTTTTGAAAGACATGATTTATTGCACTTCTTCAAATTCATTTATATTTGCAATTATTGCATCACAATGATACATTTCAGTTCATCCTCGCTGATGATTTTTCATTAACAATAAAATCAACTCAAATTTTTAACCAGTTTGGGCCTCTGCATAAAGTTTCATTTGGAATTTCCTGTTTGTGGAGTTGTTATCATGTCCTTGATATTTGATGTTGCGTCATATTGGGCAGAATGCTCTGTTATGGAATAAAATGATGGAAATCATCATGTTTTTTTATCCAATCTTGGACAAAATAATGGACTGATTGTGATTATTAAAATAATGTTATGACGAAACTCCTTAAGCAAACGAGCTCATTTTGAGAAGCAAAATGCCACAAAAACGTCAACTTTCAGAGCATTTGAGCAATTCATCAAATTGAAATCCACACGGAAATGCAGACGTTGCAATTTTCAAATCGCAAACGTTGCAATTTTCAAATCGCAAATGTTGCAATTTTCAAATCGCAAACGTTGAAATTTAGCAACGATCTCGCGATTGGCAAATGAAGCTTCATGAAGCACTTGTGATATTTTTTTTTACTCCTCTAGAGGAATAATAATAAAAAAATAATCCAAGAGCTTCATGAAGCTTCATATTGCTATCAGTAGAAAAAAAACCCTGCTTCGTTTCAGTTGGTTGGCTTTTTTCTATATGTACTTTATTTCTGCAGCGTCTAAACGTGCTGCGCACTAATCGACATGGTCACGTGACGTGATTTGCGTTTCATGAAACAATTTCAAGCAATAAAGCACGTCGGAGTGACACTGACAGCTTTAAATGTCTAAAAGTGAAAACGTTCAGTAAGCTAACAACTCAAAGCGAATTAAACTTTCATGTCACTTTATGGTTCATTTGATTCGATTCTCGCAAGCCGACCGAACCTTTTGTACAAGACACAAACATTTATGGATAATAACTCTGATAGAATACGTCACGTATTACTTGTGTTTGTTCAAAGATACTAACCGTATATTGGTTGTATAAAATGTCAGCTTGAACTGCTTTAAGTGTATCTAATAAAGTTCCGAACACACATTTGTGCTTGGCTGCAAGTTCCCACGAACGACACAATAACGAAAACAACAAGGATCAAGTAGAAGAACACTAACGACACGTCGACCAAAGCTCATTCGAAAACGCCCAAATTTGGAGCGGCCACCGCTGGGGACCAGCAACGCGTCGACTTTCAAAAAGCAAAACACTTTCCAGTGGAAGTCAAGCAACGCTTGAACACTTCGGCCGAGAGCAAACGCGACCAAGTTGAAAACTTGAAATCTTTTCACGCCTTTTCCAAAACGCCGCTCAGCTCACGTCGTCCACGTAAAGGATGCTAACGCGCCATGCTAGCGCGGCGGGCTAATTTGGCGGCGTGAGCTGCCTCCATTCTCTCCCTACCGTTGTTGTCGTCGCTCCGGGGCCGATGACGTCATTAAGACAAAGCACGGCGTCCGTGCGAAACGTTAACGGCGCTTTGCAATTTGGCGTTCGGGCAAGGTCACGCCACGAAGGCCGTTGACGCCGGCTAACCTCCTACTTTCAATTCCAATTGACAGGCGGCGGCGCACAAACGAGGCGAAACGACGCTGATGTGGACAAACGATCGCCTTGAAAACACTCGACGAGACCAACGAGCGGACAAACCTGACAGCTTTTTGCATCATTCTGGCCGCAAAGCGTCCACGACAAGGGTTTGTTCCGTTTCACCGAGCTGCTGCGTACGTGTTTGCTATCCACTTAGCAAATCGGCTAAGCAACTACGAGGACCCCGGCCGGTGCGGCCAGCTGGCAGAGGTGTCCGTAGATCTGCCCGAGAGAAAAAAAAAAAGATTGCCTGAAAACAAATGTGCCGCTGTGGCACTGATCTGAATATAGCCGATCGGCCAAGACTTTTGAAGTCGCACTCACAGGTGGGATTACGCAATGTCCTCAAGCGGTCACATGACATGACGGCAGCTCATTTGTGGACGCATGAGGTCGAATCAGGTCAATCCCTCATTTTCCTCTTTCCATCATGATTGCGTTTTGGTTGGCCAATCCTTCAAACAAACTGGTTTTGATTTACACGCCAGGTTGTGCACTTGACCTTCTATTGGATTCTTCAGCAAGTCCTAATAAGTATCTTTTATTTGAATGAAAATGTTAGCGTAGCTTGAGCTGCACACACAAGCAAAAACAATGGAGAGCGCAAACAATGGTTTGTGTCCGTTTATTTCAGCCTGAAGACATCGAATGAATATTGCAGCAACCACAAGACTGCATTCAATCATGTTCAAAAGGTTTGCACCTCCTCAAAAGTCCTGTTTGGAAGCCATTGTTGTCCTGTCTTCGTGGTTAATGGCAGCCGTTTTCCCGGGGCGGTGCTTTGCGCAGCTGCACATTGATGACGACGCGTCTCGAACCAATCATTGGCCTCCAAAATAATTAAGTCACGTTTTTGAATATGGGAAAGGGCTTAGATTTGATTTGGGGTCTTTTGGCAAATTCTTCATCAGATCATCGTTTGCTTTTCTTGACGCATCCGCATGGAAAACAGATGTCGACCTTTTTTCAACTTTTATTTTTGGGGTCAAAGTCAAAGCTATTACGAAAGAACATTTGGTAACAAAAAGTATTCTTGCGACTTTAATTTCAAAACAACAAGATGAGCGTTTCTACACGCGAAGCCAACAGACACCGGCGAGCCTCGTCACTTCCTCTTGAACCTGATTGACACACAAGAGCGACCACAAACGTCAAGCGCACGTGCCAAACCAATGGAAAGCAAAAACGGAGAAACGGAGCAGATCAAAAGGATGGAAACCAGAAGAAGAAAGTACCTGGAGCCTCCCGGGCGCTTCCTGTCCATACCGAGACGTTTCCTGTCTGTGAAGGACGGCCTGAAAAAGACAAATGATTTGGATTTTCTTGCTTCAATTACAGCAAGCGTTTTCATCCTGAGCCCCAAAGTTGTTCTTCTTTTTTTTGGACAATAACCCTGCAGCATGACCTCAAGTCATAAAATGCCACCTTTGCTCATTTGAAACAAAACATTCAATGCCAAGGACGGGTTTGGTCCTTTGTTAGTTTCCTTTCCTTTCAATCAAATGAGGTGACAAAAAATTCATTTTGGATTGAAAAGTGCAAACGGATCGATGGAAATGTTTGAAAGGAGTTTGACGCTGCAGAGGATTTGTTGTTTCTTGGAATGGAATCGACAGTTTGTCGTCACGTACGGAAGCGGATTAGGGCCAGTGAAGAGAGGAAAAAAAAAAGGTTGGCAGAGTTCTCACTTCAAAGTGAGAATAATAGCACTAACAAAGTCAGAATTCTGAGAATCAAGTCAGAATCCTGCCAGACTTTTTCTCTTCACTGGCCCTAATCCTCTTCCGTAGTCACGCGTTCACGCCATTCGCGCCAACGTTCCTTCATTTTGCCAAAAGATTGCCTCTCAAATGAATTCATTTTTGAATGAATACTTTTGTCCCATTTAGCCCTCCGTACCTTAAAGATGCTCATGGTGATGCCATCACATGGAATCGTTCCACATGAAAACAAATGATGGAATTATGGAAATGGAAATCTCACCCCGCTCTGTATTGTTTGAGGGATTTCTGGCTGACGTTGGTCAACTCTTTGTCAAAGGCAGACTTGCGTCCCGCTTTGCCTCCTTTTCCCGCCTTCTGATTGGCTGCACACACACACACACACGCACACACACACACACACCAGGTGAGGATGGCGCACACGCTGCGGTGGGAAGCGCTCGTTTGCTTCCTGACCTTTAGGGGGCGCCTGGCCCTCGTCCTCGGCCATGGCTCGGGCTCTCTTGGGCCTGCGCTCGCGTTTGGCGGCTCGCTCGGCGAACATCTGAGCCTTCAGGATCTCAAACTGAGCGCGCTCCTCCGCCTGCGGCGCACAAACAGCCGTCAGCGGGCACGCACGCACGCACGCAAACACACTCGCACGAGACAAAGCACCCCAGACGCACAATCATAAACGCACACAATTTGCGCACGTGGTGTGTTGCAACTAGGGATGTTCGATACCACTTGTGGTGGCTGGGTGGGCGGCCGGCGCTCCGGGCTCCTGGGTTTGCTCTCCGGCCGGTGGCCCCCGCGGGGCCCGGGGGTTGTGCTTGCCCTGTCCTTGCCGGGGGTCGACGGCCCCCCCTCTTCGATGGACATTCAAACTCAATCCACTTCTTCCTCTGGTCGTTGAATCGGTGGAGGCTGATGTCTGTGGATCTCACTCTGCTTCATCTACCCTTCCTTCCTTCCTTTAGTCTTTCCTTTGGTCTCTCAAGGTCTTTCTAATTGGTTGCAATTAATATGCTTCTGGGGTGGGTGAAAGATTCTGGTTTGCAACCCTGTGTGGTGTCTGGTCGGTGCTGGATGTCACTTTTCTCTCTTTTCTTTAATCCTTCCTCGGGTCTCCTGACAACTTCACGACTATCGGGATTCTGAAGTCTTCGCTTCAGGTGAAGGGTATGGGATTTTTAATAGGTTTCAGGTGAATTAATGAGTACATACTCACACAAAAAAAAAAAAGCGCAATGATGATGATATGTTGAACCGGTAAGATTACCGAATGAACAATACTGAGCTCTCTTTTTGTGTTGCAGTACATTGGACCAGCACCACCACTCATTTCCTTCATCCCAATGTGAAAATGTTTTGCGGCTCCACACACACTTTTGCTGATTTCTTGTCCGATACGATATTATAGCGGACAGGAAAGACCTTCACATCCCATTCCAACACTTCAAATGGCATCAAACAAATGCCAATTTGATATTCTTTCAATTTCCCATTTCTACTTCCTGATGGTCAAACAAGAGTACTGTCAACTATAAGGCCGAGTATCGGCCCAATACCGATACCCGCTATTGGTACTCTCGCTCATCCCTAGTTGCAAGAAAATCCAAAAGCAGTGATCACCGTCATGATTTTCTTCTTCTTGGTGTCCTTCACAAACTTGTCCCGCTTCTTCTTCCCTCGCAGAGCCAAGTCAAAGTCCTGCAGCGCCTTGTTCACTGCACACAGCCATTACACACACATGTTCATGTTCTTCTTGTGCTTTATTATTTTCACACGTTTAGGGACTTGCGATCGCAACGTGTGCTGGTGTGACCAAAAAAGAAAAAGAAAAAAAAAGGGGAAGTTCATCCGCTGAAAATGTCAACCGTGTTTCCTCTCGGGTTTTTTCTGTACCAATATTCGTTATTTGAAGCACTGACCTGAATATATGACTGGATAGCCGATAGCCCGTACACGCCCGCCGGGCAAGCCTTTGACGCCACAGGGCGGCCATCTTGCTCCTCCCATCTCACGAGCAGACTACCGTATCAACTATACGGTATACGTACAGATAATTAGTATAGGGCCGGGGGTTTGTGGCGGGGTGGTCACTATTTTTTTGAAAAGTAAAAAAAACAAAACAAGTGGACGGTATGTGCTGCTTTGAAGACCCCCTTTTTCTTCGCTCGGTTCCTTAGACAACATTATTAGATTTTATTAAAAAATATACAAGTTTCCACCTGTAAACATCATTAAGCATATCATTTATGCATAAGTTGTAAAATATCTGATGTCCTCTTTTTTATGTTTAGCAAATTTACAACAAATGTTCTACAATTTGGATACTGTAAATGTATAGGATGGTATGCGGAGAAACGTTTCTTGGGAGGAGCAAGATGGCGGCCTCGCGACTTCAAAAGTCTATCAAGTCATATATTCAGAGCAGTGATTTGAAGAAATAGTCGCCGCTAATTAGCATGTTGACCAAGTGCAACCAATGCGCTTCAAGCACGTTGGGAAATGGATCACAAAATCCTGCCACACGCTTGCTGCGCATTGATGGAGGCGCTTTGCAAACGCCGTTTGTTCGCCGCGTTTTTCTTGCACCGCAACGTCCTCAAGATGGACCCCGATGAATTGCCCGTTGTACTTACTGCGACTCTGCTTCCTTTCCTGCTGCGTCTGGAACCAAACTCGCTGAGTGTCGTTGGAGGCGGAGCCATCCAGACGCTTCTGGGCCACACTCAACTACATACAGATGCACACACAATCGAAAAAAAGTCTGAAGAAAATTTGAGGGTGGTTTGGGAAATTTGGAGGTTCATTTGTCACAGTTCTGATTTGAAGACGGTTTCCACCCGGCGCGCTAGGATGACGGGAGACCAAAAAAAAATAAATAAATAAAAAAAGTGTCAAGAAGCCATGGCAGAAAAGTCGGCCGAGTTGGTCGGAGTTGGCCTCGACTATGAACTGAAGTGCACGATATTAAAATTAGGGATGTCACAGCAACGTGGTGATATTACGATGGCCAAGATATCCTGGTTGTCACGTGACAATATGAAAAGCAGCACGTCGGGCTGTATTGCTTTTGTGCAGTTTCATTTGAACCAGGCGTGTTTTTGGACAGTTACGTTTATGACTCGCGCAATAAATCACATTCATATTTTGAAACTCGCATCATCAAAATGTGCTAAATCATGAAATGGAGATGCATGTAAATAAATCATCTTGTGTTGCTCTTATGTTTCGTCAACATCCAAATGTTGTTGCGAGTTGTGTCAGAATGCTGGATGGACGCTTTACAAGACTTGTCCTACTTCATTGTGGCATTTAAACACAAAAATCATCAATAAAGTTTACATTACGAATCAGTGTACATTATTGCGGTCTGAACATTTTGCACAAGAATTCTTTTGGGAATAAATGAAACCATAAAATTAATGTTTGTTGGGTTTAAAAATCTGAATTGTCCAGAATGACTGGATAAATAAAGAAAGAAATAATCAAGATGATGTTTTGTCTCCATTCCCAAAGTGTGCAGAAAAAAAAAAGAGGCCAATTACTGATTGTTGGTCCTTTATGTTTATTGAGGTTAATTTGACTCGTACTATTTAAACTATTATGCATAATTGTGATCTCAGCTAATTAGCATTGTATTGACCAAACATTTACAGGCAATTGTTGATGTTTATTTTGTTTGTATGTGCATTAATTCTTCTACAAACAGTCCAAAGGGAAATCCTGGTCAGACGAGGACAATTTTGAAGGACATCAAACGATCATTTGCGCCGCTCAGCCAGCAGGAGCGCATGAGAAGAAAATCTAATGACAGGCCAAGCCCATTTATTTGCTGTAATTATGTACAAAAATACAATCTTGTGCTTTTTGAAGTTGAGGTTTTTTGAAACAACATTGTGAGTTTTTAAACCTCCCAACAATATTGTGATCATTATCGTTTTCAATATAATGATCGTATTGAATTTGAATATCGGAACACTGGCGAAAGCAACATTGCTTGAGTGGTGTGACGGCTCTTTTCAACTTATTTTTGGGTGCGCAATCCAAAAGCGATCGCAGTTGTTCTCTATCGTGTCAAAGCTGAAAGAAGTGCGTATGTATGTAAATAAGTTCTGAAAAGGAAATGATGACTTTTTGCTCAAAAACACGCGCGTGTGTGTGCGTGTACCTTGGCCTCCGAGGCAGCCATCTCTCGCTCTTCCTTCTCCAGCCTCACCACAGCCTCGACGTCTTTCTCCAGTTTGGAGATGAGGTCTCGGAATTTGAGGACGACGTCTGGAATGGACGAATCAAGTAACGCAATTTGGCAGTGCAACATGGTGGCACGCACGCACGCACGCACGCACGCACGCACGCACGCACGCACCTGGGGGAAGCACCCGGGCCTTCACGGTGCTCTTGGCCGACTTGACGACCTCTTTGAGCGTTTTCCTCTCCGACTCGCCGACCAGCGACACGGAGCGTCCCGAGCGTCCGGCTCTGGCCGTGCGGCCCACGCGGTGGACGTAGTGCTTGGCGGTGGACGGCATGGTGAAGTTGATGACCTGGCGGGGACGGACACGTGCGTGGTCAACACGTGCGTGGTCAACACGTGCGTGGTCACGGCCGCGCACGTGCGACTTGCGTCTCTTCTCACCGTTTTGACGCCGTCTATGTCCAGACCCCTGGCCGCCACGTCCGTCGCCACCAGGATGTCGATCTGGTCGTCCTTAAAACGCCTGCGCAAAAAAAAGTCCGCTCGTCTTTCGTCCAGCCTTTCCCGTCTTATAGCAAGCTAACGCTAACGCTAACGCTAACGCTAACGCTAACGCTAACGCTAACGTAACTGTCGTCCACTTTTCAGGCCGCTTGTCAAAGTGGAACACCAACAAGACGGAAGCGCCCCGAGACGAAACTTCGAAAGTCAACTTTTGTGGTGACTTGCGCCATTGCTGAGCGTCCGCGTGCGTACGTCGGCCGGCAGACCGCTCGACTCGTGCGCTACTCGCGAGCGCGACTCGCGTCATCACAGCGCCACGCAGCGGGGAAGCGAAATGAATTTGTTGACAAACGCTTTTCAATTTCCATCCGTATGATCAACTCGTCGCTGCAGCCCTCTTTAACATTTGCATTTGATGTTTTGGCAACTAAAAGTCCATGGAATGACTTTATCAATTGATTGACATTCTATATTTTTTTTAAGGAAAGCTTATGTGCAATAAATACAGACACTTCCCAAAAGACTAATTGGAGTATCATAGGAGTGGATTCATTTCCATAATTCCATTCAAAATGTTCAACTTTTAGATATAAACGAAACAACAAGATGCGTCCGCTTTGCCAGGCTCGAATTTGCTGTGGACTGAAAATGACATCACACCGACGGCTCACCTGGTTTCTGGGTTTGGTCGCGACGTTTGCAAGCGGAGCCCGCGCGGCACAGTGATGTCATTTTCAGTAGGCGGCGGCAGCAGGTGGCAAAATGGCCGCGCTCGCCGGTCCGGTCCAATTGAAATCAGGTCGGAGTGTGAACGTCCCACTCGCTCTCAAGTTTGCCGCCCCGTTGTCTGCGGCTGTGCTGACGAGGTACCTGAGGTTCTCCAGTCTCTGGTTCTGGCTGAGCTCCCCGTGCAGCTCCCCGACCTTGAGGCCCATGAGTCCCAGCAGGATGTGCAGTCTGTGCGCTTGCTTCCTGGTCTGCGTGAAGACCATCACGTGGTCCTGGAAGGTTCTGGTGAGCAGAGCTGCGACAGACACACGCGTGACAGTCAGCACGGGCAAGAGCGCGGGATCTGGCGCAAGTCGACGCCCACCCGCCACCACCGCCTCGCGGTCGCCCTCGCGGTTGGCTCGGATCCGCACAAACTCCTGCCGCAGGTACGGAGCCACGTCCGTGTTGCTGTTGACGAAGATCCTGACGGGCTGCTTCAGCGAGACGGCCGCAAGGTCCTTCACCTGAGGACGCCGATCGATTCAGGGTTCTTTCACAGCGTAGGAAACGTCCCTTTTCTTCAAGAACGTTCTAAGAGGAAAATAATCGGCTGGCGACATTGTAAATGTCGCGGGGCCAGCGTGGGCGGGTCGTGTCGGTACCTCCTCGGTCATGGTGGCGGAAAACAGCATGGTTTGTCTGTTGTACGAGCACAGCCTGATGATCTCCTTCATCTGCTCCTCAAAGTACTCGTCCAGCATCCTGACCAGCAAACACAAACATTTGAGCCAGGCCAAGCCCCGCCTCCTGCCCGTTTGCAGTCTTGGAAAGAGTCACGCTATCCGCAAGCGCTCGCCAGTCACGAGCGTCTTCTTTCCAAGCCGCCTTGGATGGGGCGAGGGGGGTCGGAGGTTAAAGGGAGACTTGACTCATTCGGACATTTTTAGCAGTTGAATTCATGCGATAACTTTATTCTTTTTGTATGCATAATTAATATCCTGTTATTTTGCCACTTGAAAATAACATCACGCGTGCTGAGGCCAATCATCTGTTTTCTGGCTTTGGTCACGCGACGTTGGCAAACTGACATGACTGCTCGTTCGTTGCCCGAGCACGCGTGATGTCATCTTCAGTCGACGGCAAGTGGCAAAATGACTTTTTGAAAGGGTTGATCGTACATCAAAAATAAGGACGTCGTCACATTCGTCCAAGACAAAATATCATCTTCTTATTGTTGCAAATGTCTCCATGAGTCAAGTCTCGCTTTAAGACGAAAGAGGCACTCGGCCGCCTTTGCATTGTCCTGAAAATAAAACAAAGTGCCAGCCTGTACTAGTTTGCCCGAGTACAACATGAGTAGCCCACTCTGGTGTTCTAAAAATAGCTGATGGTACATCGTGACTTTGTAAAGTTTGGTTCATACTTGACGTGTCTGCGAAGGTCCGAGCAAAATGAGTTCATTTCAGCAACCACGCCCCCGCATGGCTCACATTTCACGCACTTACCAGAATTTGGAAGCGACGCAGACGAGCGCTCGCAAAAAACATATACTTCCCCATTCTTTGCTTTTTGTCTAATCACTCCAAATTGTTGATAGTTTATTGACAATTTATTTTTAATAATAAAATCAAATGGATCTACTTTTACTGTGGCGAACTTAAGTGTTGCTCATGACGCATGAAAACAGGTGAGGGGTGAAAAAGGTGAGACGCACGGACGGACGGACATCTTTGCAACCTTCAGTGTTGGCCAAATTCATTTTCAAAGTTCAGCTCACAAATTTCTAATTCAACGAGTTCAGTTCGGAATTGAAATCTTTGTTCCAAAAATGAACTCATTCATAGTTCCGTTTTTTTTGTCTCCAACCCATTGATTATTGAAAAATGATAATCATGATTCTTTTTGACAGTGAAGTCACGATTAATAAGTGATTACAAATTAAAATGGCAAAATGTAGTACCGCATTTATGCAACTGCTAAAACGATGATCATAGCCTCATGCATATTCCTCGACGAACGTTGGACACTTTATTGTCTAACGTTGAAATTCAAGCTTTTTCCTGCCCCTTCTTTTCATTTTCAGTCTTACGCATGACATCGTCTTTATCTCTTCGTCACATTTGTTGGATCTTCTGTTCACAAGTCTTGAGTTTTAGGGAATGTGTTTTGTGCCACGTGTCTTTGGCAGCTCCGTGTTTTGACACAAACAAAAATACGAATTTGACGTGGCGAGACACTTCATTTCATGCCTTCAAATGAAATGAAGCACAATGACAGCAAGAATGTCATTTGGTTTTGACTTGCTCAATTATACGTCATCTTTAAGGGTTCATAAATGATGAAATGATATATTTATCTTGGTATTGCTCAACATCTGTAGAGAAAACGGAAGAATCGAACTTTACTAGCCGATGCTGGACTTATATCAAGTTATCGGGTACTTGAGAATGCCGACGATATTAGCCAGCAATACTTAAGGTGGATTTTTATTTATTTTTTATCCGCCAGTTCTTGTTGATGGCGTCTCTACCTGTCTGCTTCGTCCAGGATGAGGATCTCGACGTGCATGAGCTCAAAGCTGGGCGTGTTGTGGAGATGGTCGATGAGTCGGCCCGGGGTGGCGATGAGGACGTCAGGACCCGCCCTAAGTGCCACCTCCTGAGACTTTAGGTCCAGACCGCCTGAGGAGATGCCCAGAGGGGAGATTAGAAACTGCACGCACGCACAGAGGGCTGACCTGGACCCGGCCAATAAGGTCTTTCCATAACCAGGCGTGTCCATATTTGGGCAAATATCACGGGTCGTCTTCTGACCTGCGGGCGACCTTCCACCTCGGCTATTCGCGGGGTGAAGGAGCCGTGTGACAATCCGCATCTAACTGACAGCCATTGAAATGCAATTTACAAACGACTGCAGTTCTATATGTGTATTTGTAAATATACATGTTTTGCAGCTGTGTAAATGTTTATTGGTGTTTTGTAAATGGGCGGGGTCACCCTTCAATCAAGGTTGGAGGTTGAGGGTTTTAGAAATCTGTTTGTAAAGAGAAGCATGTTGTATGCGGAGGGGATTCACTGGCTGACTTGCTTTCGACAGGAAGTGACCCGGAAGTGGCCTATAATCAACAGGAAGTGACCCCATTTCAACAGAGTGACCCGAACTCCATTGCTTTTTTGATTTCTTCTTGTTTCTTTGTTTTTATTTTGCTGCTATTTTTCTTCCTTTGACTGCTTCTAGATTCCTGGATGAATTCCAACCATTCCAACTTTAGCATGTTCAGCTCATTGTATGCCATTCCAAAACATTCAACATCATTCCAAATCCTTCCACAGTTTTCATTCAGCCTAGCAGCCTTCACACGCAATTTCACCAGGAATTACATTTTTTTGTTCCCTCCAATGACCGTTTACTAACCAATTGCGAATTGTTGTTTATATATTATATCGTTTAGTGATGAAAAACGAGGGAATGGCACATGAGGGGGATTGACATATTTGCTCACGTTTTTGAAACCAATTCAGTAACTGGCAGATGTCTTTTTTTCATCCAGCACAAAAGATCCGCTTTCATGAAGGAAATGCCAAAAATGTGTGTGGACCGGCTGAAATCCAAACATTTGGACCATTGCAAGTCCGACAATGGCTCCAAACGTTTCTGGACGATTAACAGGGTTGTCAATTTCATAAGTGATGACCGGTCGTTGTCGAGTGATTACTTTGGACACCTCGAGTGAGCGCAACATCAATAATTGGCTAATAAACAGAAGCATCAAATCCCATGCATAGCAAGAAATCAATAAAAATGCGTCTTATTAAAAATGCTTTGTAATAACATCGGATGCAAAATAGTATTTGAGGAATGGATGGAATAATAGATTGTAAAACGGTGACAGCCCGAGACGCATGCAAGCATGCGCACACACGTGCACGAGGGGGCGCACATACACAAGCCAGACACACAGAGATGCGCGCGTCGTACCGACAGTCAGGCACGTTGTGATGGAGGTGAACTGGGACAGCTGCCTCGCCACCGAGTGAACTTGGATGCCCAGCTCTCGGGTGGGGACCAGAACCAGCACCCGCGTCACCTGGGACGTCCTGGGCTTGTAAACCAAGCGCTCCAACACCGGTAACATGAAGGCGGCCGTCTTTCCTGCGGGGAGGACAAAGACAAAAAAAAAGAAAAGACGTGACGGCAGCGTCGTCTCCTCTGTATGGACGTCGCGCCGCTCGGGTGCCGGCGTACCTGTGCCCGTAGCGGCGCAGGCGCAGAGATCTCGGCCCAGGAGCCCCACGGGGACGCACGCCTTCTGGATGGGGGTGGGCTGCTTGAAGCCTAACGCCGTGATGGCCTGCGGGAGGCGCCACAGACGCTGGTAAGGAAACACAACTGGACCCCAAAGGCACCAAGCAAGCTGCGCTAACGGAGCGATACCAATATCGGGTCGGACGCTTTATTCAAATGCCGCCGCCGCCGCCGCCACGTTTCTTTCTGCAGCCGTATCAGCAGCACAAACACCAACTTGGCTTTAATATGCTCGCTATTAGGGAGGGACCGATTATGGGCCGGGCTGATTATCGGTGCATATAATTGGCTTTTTGATGAATGTCTGTATCGACCTTGGCAACAACAAAAACATTTGAATTGTGTTAACCTCAGGAAACGTCTTTTTTCCCCCCGAATTAACTCTCTAAGAGACGCCGCTGGCACCTTTCGTGTTTGTTTGAAATGAAATCGAAGACATGCCAAAGTGTAGCCTTTTAGTAATTTTTAAAATTGCAGAAATTATAGTGAGCTACAGTATTGACCGGTTTAAATTTTCATATACGTTTTGCTGATGAACCTGGACGCACTTTTTGGTTACAATTTTCAACAACTTTGCTTTTCTTCTTGGTCATCGGCTCTCGTGTTCTCTCACTGGGCCAAAAAAAAACCTTTACAAATACTGTACACGTCTTCTTCTTTTTTTCATTTTGCTGTCTTGTGAATTTAATATCAGCGTTATCAACCAAGATAAATAGCATTTTATAGACTGCTGAAAGAAAATGTGCTCACTTTTCAAAATAAAATGTTGGGGTTTTTTTTAGCCTCGGACAAACCGGAACTCTAAGCTGTTTTTTTTCTTCTTTATTCTGTCAACTGTGCGGTCGGGTCCGAAACCGGTATGTGGTTGAGGACCGCTGCGACATTTGATCAAATCAAACCAAACTTGTTTTGTGCATTTTTTTCCCACCCCAAAAAAATCCATCTCACTCAAAATTGTAACATTATTACAATCCTGTGCTTGCCTTAAAAAAATTGTTCGACCTAGTCACGTTGTTGACGACAACAACAAAGTCAACTTCGCAATATCCACTCTCTTAGTGAATGGCGGGTGATGTTACAACTTCAAAATTGCATACCCCCCCCCCCTCCCCACCCCAGCGTTTAACAACGATTTTGGGAAAACTTTGGGGTTTTATTAAAAATATGATCGCAATAAACTTGGTCAATTCCTCAAGCGGCCACTCTTGCGCGGTGGCAGGCGGCATCAAGCTTACCTTGAGGATGGGTCTGGACAGGTTCATGTCGCCAAAGGTGAGCGTGTCGTCAAATTGCGACGCGTCTTCGTGGAATGATTGCGCCTGAACACACACGCGTACATTAAACACACATGAGCGCACACACATAACCATATTTGGCAGAACAACATTCCAATAGAGATAGAACCAATTATCGGCCGGGCCGATCATTGGTGCCGATATTCAGCATTTGGCCAGTATCGGCTTCGGCCCGTTTTAAAAAAGTGATAGCCGATAATGCATCAACTCAAAATTCTAAAAACTTTCATAGAAGATTTTGTATTTCAATTTTCAGTTTGTTTTATACGAGCCTCTCTGCACCATCTGCCTTTTGTTTGAATTGAAAACTAAGATAAGTGAAATTGAACATTTCAGTTATTTTAAATATTTACTGGAGAAAACAATAGGGAGCAGCTCTTAAGTTTTCATGAAGATGAGCCTGGCAGCTGCCTGAACTTTTATTCAATTTTTAAACAAAGATGTCTATTGTGGAAAGTTGCTCAAAGACATTGCAACAAAATAAAAAATTGGAGATTGTATTTTTGTTCTTTTGATGCAAATATTTTCCCTTTTAGTGAAGGTAAGCATCAGTTCCAAACATTGATTATCGGCCTATAATTGGTATTGTTACGGCCCTTAAAAAAACACATCGTTCTGTCTCACAATTGCAAAAATCCATTTATGATCAGACGATCAATTTGAAAGGATATCAGAATCGATTGCCTTGTTGTATACAACAATAAAGATATGACTGACGGGCAGCGCATTTGACTGCTTGACAATATTTTGTCCTTAAATATTTGAGTATTTCAAGTTTGCAATAGAGAGAGAGAAAACTTTTTGGGGGTCAATTTTCAAAAAAATGTTACATGTCGATGACGACCGATGAATGGGTCGAGCCCCAGCAAATGCACAGACACGCCGACGCGGAGGTGTTACCACGGTGACGAGATAAGCTCCACCTCTTTTCTGCCTATGCCAGTTGGTCTTCCTCACCTCTCCCTCCTGGTCTGCCTCCTTCCTCCTCCCGCGGCGTTGCTTCTCCCTCAGCGTGTCTGCCAGCAAAAAACAGGAAGTCAGCCGCAAAACAAGAAAAGTAACCTTCAAAATAAAAGCCTAACCTGCTTGGGTGAGAACCTGCTCGTCGTCAGAGTTGAACTCGTCCACGTCATCTTCATCACCATCCTCATCCTCATCCTCATCCTCACGAGGCTTCACGTCGTCGTCGTCGTCAGCCGTTTCTTTCTTCCCCGCAGAATCGTCTTCGGCAGACGCTTTCGTCTGCTCAGTGGACAGGAAGTAGAAAGTCAGCCGCCAGGAAATAGAAGCCCCGCAGACAGGAAGTAGATTGGTAACATACCTCTGCCTTCCTCTTCTTCCGGACCTTGTCAATCTTCTGGTCCAGAGTGGTGAGACTTCTCTGCACACGTCAGGCCAGCAGGAAAATATCATTTCAAAAAATCTACTAATAAATACAACTTATGTTGTGAATTTCAAGGGGAAAACAAATCCCACTTTCTAAGTAACACAACAACATTTCTCGGTGAATACAATTTAATCTATTGTAGCCTAAGGCTGCAACATAAAATGAAAGAAGGTGAAGGGCAGCAAATAACTTCCCAATGCACTGAACAAATGTGCAACAAAGAAAAATCATTTCGACTCTTGAGAATTTTAGGACCGCAACTAATTACTTTTTGTCATACGCTTGCTGATTATTTTTGGAATTAATTGTTGTCTAGGATCCAACGAGAAGCGGAGGTGTGCCTTATCCAGCCGACACACCACTGTAAAAAACAGCACTGATTTGGGGTTACTGGGTCACATGACCTGGAAGCTATTGCGCTAAAATGCTCATATTTACAGGGGGGAAAAAAATGCTTCAAAATAAGTCTTGCGGTGGTATATGGTTTCGGTACCTAACGCAAGTCAAGAACCCAAGTCAAACTTTTGCTTTGGCGACGAGAGCAAGTGGCGCAGTGTCCAAGTTCCTGTACCTTCTTCTTGAGCTGCTTCATGACGTCGGCCATGACCCAGTCGTCTCCGTGGTCCAGCGCGTCTCTTTCTCCAAACACAAAGTCACGGTTGAAGTCTCTGGCGCCGCCATTCTGGCTGCCAAACTTCCTCTTGCGGTTCAGGACAATCGGTCCATCCTGGGACGCATCAATAACACAATCAAACATCAAGCGACAACATGTTGTGGTCTTTCCATCTGTTAGGAAACAGCGTTTTGGGTGCCGATGCTGAAAATGATCCACAAACAACTGACATCCACCATTCATCCATGAGACCTGAAATCGGGAAAGTCTCAAGTCGCAATCAGGGCCAAACAAACCATGTCAATGTTTATTCCGCTTACATTTTTGCCACCTCTGGACAAAAGCGGAACTGCAGCATCTGTGTCAGGCTCGTTCATGGTGCGTGCGCGAGTACGTGCACCATCTTAAGTGCACGCCACATGTCCACTACTCAGTGTGGACGCGCAGGGGACATCACCCTCCACCACCCCCCAAAGAAAGTGTGGCGTGTGCAGGGTCCGCGCACTCTACCATAAAGGGAAGATTTCAGCTGATAGGTGCAGTCAAGAGTAAAACAGTCAGGGCTCTTCGTACTCATCTGGACATTGGTGGAGCATGCATGATGTCGAAAAAAAACTTTTATTATATGCAATTTTATTATTCAGTTGTTGTTTTTTACCCTTTTCTAAGGGGAAACATGACAAAACAAAAAACGAGTCAGCATTCGCACAACACTTGGTGAACGTTTAGCATTCAATTTCATATAAATGTGTCTGGATTTCGGGGGTCAAAGTCGATTCTATCGATTGTGTAGCAACGTTTTAGTTTCAAAACTTATACTTTTCGTTGGTGCACTGCTTCAACGCAAATGGGCCGAACTCCGCTCTGTCTTAATCCGCCCGGAAGTGCACCTTCACCGGGCAGATCTCGGCTCCCAGAGTCGGTCTCCCTCACCTCTTGCTCCGAATCACTGTCGGCTTCTTCCGGACTCTGCTCGTCGTCTCGGATGGTACCGATCAGGCCCAGTTGCTCCAACATGTCGAACTAGCAGGTTGTCTTGAGTTCGAAACGTCTTTCTTTCGACTTGCCTAGGAGAAAAAAAATAGCACACACACGTGTGGAGCAGAAACAGGAAGTTGGAAAAATATGCTTCCGGGTTAAGACCTTTTTATTTATGTATTCAAAACACCTCAAATCCGGGTTAAGACCTATTTGTTGTTTTTTCCCACATTTTACAAAATAATTGGACGTAATCTATTAACTATGTTGATCAAAAACGTATAAAAAAATATGCGTGGGATATTTAAGCGTGTACATAAAGAAATTCGACCGCTTCACGCCCGGTGGGGACAAACGGAGAAGCAAACCAAACGATGCGTTTTTGACTTACAAGCATTTAAGACCTGATCAGTGATCACACAACACAACATATCTTTGGAATTGGAGGTAAACTGCGCACTCGCTCATGTGAGAGGGAGCAATATCCCATATATCCGCAAGATGGAGCCACGCATAAAGGAACCGAATTTAAACTCCAACGTCTTGATCAAGCTGCAGAAAACTCTCCGCCATTCAAGACGTGTAAAATAAAGTTTAAAAAATTGAGAAATACAGACTAGTATCGTCAGCGCAAATATGAAAATCCTGATGAGGAATGACACAAAAAATAAAGTAAACGACCTCAATATGAACCCTGGGGAACACCACATCTTGTCTCTGATGAGGGGTGTTCACCCAGTGTGAATTTTTGTGCAGGTTATGAAGAATGTAAAGCAGTTAGTTGAAAACTTGAGAAACTGGTCGTATTGCGCGGTCTTTTTAAAAGAATCTTCTGGTCTACTGTGCCAAGTGCTGCACTTTGTTCATATTCATTCTAATATCATTTAAAACATTGATCATCGTTTGCCGTCTCAGTATACTTTGATTTGTCCAAAAACAAGATTGGTTATGTTTCATATAGTTCTCATAAAAATCATTTGCAAGTCTTTGTTAAAGCCTGGTCCGTAACTGTGAAGAAGTTCAATGTCAAGATTGCTTCTCTTCAAAACAGGTGTTGCAAAGAAAGAAATGCGAAAATAAAACGGAATGGAAACGCCAGAACTTCCAAAAAGGGCCCAAAATACGCAACAACAAAAAAAGACGAAGTCGTTTTTACGCTTCGAGGGGGTGGATTTTGTAGCGTATCGAAAAAAAGAAAATGCGAATTTTGGCTATGGAAACAGGTTTTGCGAGAAGGGTCGAGCTCTGAAGTGGGCAATCTGGGTCCTGGAGGTTTTGGGGGGGTTCTCACTTCCAACACAAGCTGATTCCAATCAACAGGATCGTTATCAGCTGTGTTGGAGAAGGGCAACATGCAAAACCTGCAGGACTCCGGCCCTCCATGCCCGCCTCAGGACGAGCTGCAGATGCAGACCAAGTTCGAGTGGAGCTCTACCGGAAACACGTGACCTCCAATTCCGTCTTCCTTTTTTTACCAAGCCTAAACGTAACTATAACACTAAACATAAGCATAATTTTAACTCAAACTAACGTTGAGTTGTATTATTTGTATTTTGAGTCTATTTCGCTGTTTTAACTCAGACGGCAGTTGGCGCTTTCGTCACCACCGGAAATACGTGAAACCCCGCCCCCCCCATCTCCCCCCTCCCTTTTGAACACCAAAGTTGTACCAAACGGCGTAATTGCATTACAGCGTGTGATATACGTTCTTTTATTATTTGCGTGTGGCTACGTTTTTTTCTTTTTCTTTTTAAACTTTATTGATATTTACAAAACAAACATGGCAACAGTAAAATGATTCTTTGCATGTATAAAACTCAACATAGGGAGATGGCCAGAAGGAACGTCAAATATCAAATCAATACAAACGTGATTTAACATCAATAATAAAGAATTACAAATGACAGAAGTATGGGAAAAAACCCTGAAAAGAAAATAATACACAAGGGCAGAAAGACATTTCGATCTTAAACATTTCAGTAAGGAATTCTTTTCAATATCCATGTCTTTTTTGTGCTTTGGTATCTTTGACTAATTTTAGAGATTTCAAATATAAACTGAATTTGCTTAGAAAAACAACAAACTTGGGAGATGATTTCAAAATCGTATTCTTATGAACAAAAAACTTAAATAGCGTGTGAAAAAAAGCGCCTTTTTGTTTTTGATCCATTTGTGGACATCATCCCAAAACTAGTGGCTGCCATAAACGGGTTTGGGAAAAAACCTTGTCAAAACGAGATTTAAAAAGCAGCGCAAAAGTGTGCACGAGTGCTGACCTCACTAAAGTTTCCGGCGAAAAGCATCCTGCTTTTTATTGTCAATAAAGTGACAATAAAGTCATAAGACGCGTTTGAAAAAGGCATTTGTCGGTGAGCGAAGAGAAGATTTGCGGCGCGGTTGGTTTCGTTCCGTTCGCCTGATCAGGAGTCGGCGCCGTGCGGCGCAGTCCTGCAGACCAGGTAGTGCTTGAGGTACTTCCGGAAGCACTTGTCCCGCACGCCGTAGATGATGGGGCTGATGGAGCGGGGCCACACCTGAACGATGATGTAGCAGGCGAACAGCGAGTCCGAGTAGCTGGCGGGGAAGACGCGCAGCAGCGCGTCCTTGACCAGAGGCACGGCGTACGTGGTCATGCACAGCAGAACCTGGACGCCGTGCAGGACGATGGTCCGGCGAGCCTTCTTGGCGTCCTTGCTGGCCGTCTGGGCGGCGAACAGGATCTTGAAGTACGTGTAGAAGATGACCGACCACACCAGGACCAGGTACACGACGTAGGTGATGTCCCGCTTTTGGATCAGCATCGGACTGGGGAAGGCCGTCTCTCGGAGGCAGAAGATTTGGGAGGAGAAGAAGTGGCGGCGTTGGGTGGCCAGCGTGACGAAGAGGTCCGGGAAGGCGGAGACGACGCTGATGGCGAAAATGAAGGCGATGAGGACCAGGGTCCTCCCCACGGTGCAGATGCGGGCGTGGTGAAGCGGCAGACGCACGGCCACGTAGCACTCGCCCGCCATGCAGGCCAGGATGAGGGGCGTGTTCTCGGTGGTGATGATGGCCATCAGGATGAAGGGGGCGCACGCCAAGGCGCTGATCCTGTGGAGGGCGTAGCTGATGACAAACAGGGTGATGCCCACGCTCATCTGGATCATGTCGTTGACAACCAGGCTGAAGAACAGGATGTAGCGAGGGTTCCAGTAGAAGATCTGCAAGGCAAGCGCCAACGGCGCACAAAGGTCACCTCAGCGGAACCCTTTGAAGGTGGAGCCGTTCTTCAACCGCAGGAGCAAACGTCCGTCGTGCTCAGCGGCGTAGCGACGTTCCCAAGTGCACGTCATTCATCGATAAGAACATCAATGGAAAAGTACATTGTGTTAAAAAAAAGACGCCCGACTATATATGGTCGTTTTAAGAAAAGCCCGCTTTACTGTACATGGTCGTAAAAAAGAAAAAGCCTGGTCGTTTAAAAAAAGCCTTACTTTGCATACTTTTTTAATGCCTTACTCTATTCGCGATCATTTACAAAAAGAAAAAATAATCAGCCATCTTCCAGTTGTTTTTTTTCTGACTCAATGATCGATGCTGCACTGCTAAAGTGACGGGGCCCCCTGCTGGCCAGTCCCAAATTGCTACCCAGTTCAGCAGATGGCACTGAAGCAAGCCCACAAGTCCTCCAAAGCCAAACGTGTCCTTCTTTGCCAAACGGCAAACGATGCTCCAAAGTCATCCAACCGAAAAGTCACAGGCCCCCAAATTCTAAATTGGCCCAAACGTGGTCATTTTTGGGGGCCTGTCTGTCGTCGCTCCAAACCACATCGAGTCTTCAACGCGTCTCGTGGCTTGAAATGAAAAATTTGGGCCGACTACATTTTTGATTACAATTTTGAATCGTCATTAATGGCATGAGTTCACGAGTTAACTCGCGATGAATCACGCTTTTTAAATCTGTTCTAAATGTACAATTAAAAAATTCAAGGTTTGTTTCACAAAAGTGGGGAAAAAAATGTTAAACTCATGGAAATAGTTCAAATGAGTAATTGACGTTTATAGCCGTCAATGGCAGTGAATGAGTTAAATCAAGAGCTCCCTGAGATTAAAATGGTTTTAATTTGAATTGATATCGGCCGTCAGATTTGAGAAAAGGCCGATAGCGATATTTGTCAAAATGCCCAATATGGGGTCTATCTCGAGCCCGGATGGGGGCTCAGACCAGGAGAGGCGTCTGTTCCCTGCAGAGGCTCTTTTGAGACTCGGGACCTGGACTCGGGACCTGGACTCGGGACCTGGACTCGGGACCTGGACTCGGGACCTGGACTCGGGACCTGGACTGGACTGGAGGTGCGGCGCGATTCTTGTTTCCTACCTGGTGCTTGCAGAAGGTGTACATGAGGACGACGTTGATGTAGTTGATCGACAGGCCGATGACGAGCACCAGAACGTTCTTGGCCACCGCTTTGCCCAGCGAGTCTCGGTATTGGATGACGGCGCTGGCGTTGGCCAAGGCGGCGGCGTCCATCTTGACGCAGGCTAACAACAACAGCGGTGGGAAAAAAAGGACATTTTGAAGGAACGACTTGACCCAAGGTTCAAGTCGTTCCGACGTGTTCGGCCGGCGTGGGTCACAATGCGCGCACGCACACTCCTGCACTCTTTTGTTATTTCAATTGAGTTCCTTTTCATTCGTTTTATTTCTTCAAAAAATGCTTGGATTGAATTTCGTTTGAGTATTATTTATTTTTAAAGTGTATTACTTGTGCACAATATTTAATAAACGTCTTTAGTTCGGTTGATATTGAAATATACTTCAAATCACATTTAAAATATCCCCAATGTATTCAATTGATGACCAAAGACTAGAACGAAGGGCATTTTGGCTATAATGATAGTTTTCTTAAAAAAAAGAAAAAAGCATTTTCATTTTCGTGAACAAAATCGTTTTTTGCATTTTTTGCGTAAACTAAAATAACCTTGGACTCAACAGACGGAGACGAGCTGGTTCATCTGCGGGTTTGAGTCCAAGCACTTGCGGCTGAAGCCAACGTGTGGCCCGGTTTTGACTCTCTGGACCTGGATCAAGCACAAGAAAGATCAGATGACAAAAATAATAATAATAATAATAATAATAATAACTATAGAACGAGACGAGCTGTGGGGCAAAAATGTTTGTCCAAATGTTCCGTTTTGATTGTGACTTTTCAAGAATGTGTTCAATAATAAACGACTGCAAATTCCAAACATGCAACATTTACTTGCAGAACATGAAAAATGTTGAAAAGGGCAAAATGGCAGAACCGCTCCAGGTTGTTTCTTTTGTCTCTCTGCGGCTGAATTTAGACGAACAGACCGCATATTGACGTATATCACGCACGAATACGTAGAGGCGTGCGCGTGCGCGTTGATTTAAAGATGGTACTCACCCGTGGCAGTTGGACCCACCTCTGACCCCTCGACCGCGCCAGCCCGCCCGCGCCAGCCATCCTTTATAGGGCAAAGCCGCGCGCGCGCGCACACACACGCGCGCGCGCGCGGCTCGTCATCTCGTTCCCTCGTGACATTTGCTTGCCATGCAGCCGATGACGTCGTGACGTTCTTGTGAAGGTGAAAAGCTGTTTGCGGTCTGCTGTTTTTGTGCGCAACTGTCGGCCTTCGGTGGTCTTGCTCGCTTTGCCGGCCGGACCGTTGCCCGTTGAAACGCTGGTCCGCTTGTCATGTTGCTCATGACAAAACAACACGTTGCCATCTATTGTTGCCTTTTTGCGAGCCAATGATCGCCCCCCCCCCCCCCCAAAAAAAAGAAACACATCTTTGCAATGGCAACAGGTTTGACATCCAAAGCCGCCAGTGAAAAGAAAGTATTCAAAGGTTTATGACGACGGAGCGTTTTGCGGGCAAAAGACAACTTTGGGTGGACAACGATTGCACTTTCGTGGCAAGAAGATCTTTGTGAGCCGGAGAGCATGTTGTCAAATTTTGCTTTTGAGAAGTCATTTCCTGGTTTGATGGGGATTTTTGGGGGGGGGGGGGGTTATTGGCAACATGGAGTCTGACAACAAATGTCGTGTTCTTAGCCAAATAGGAAACCTTTAGGACTAAACGGAGTGTTGGCGAAAATGCGCCGCCAGATGACGTTGCAGCGGCGGAACTTTGTGACGATGGGGGCGGTCCTTCCGGGTGGGAATGCTGCTTTTGACGGACTGAACGCTAGTTTGTTTTGTTGGCTTCCTCGCCGCATGGAAGGGAAGCGTGCCGTCACACGGAGAGCTGATGTTCATGAAGCCATCAAAAATGGCATTCGTCTTTTTTCCTTTCATCATTTATAAAAAAGAATCGCGTTTCTTGGTCGTGCTTTATCATCCGCCATTTATTGTGACTACAAACGTGCGACGTATATCCGCTCTTCCATTTAAATGAAAATAAATACATAAATACAAAGTAAAGTTCTGACCACCTGCCGAAAGTAAAAAAAATAACAATCTGGTATTGTAGTCGCTTATTCACAAAAGCCGTTTCCGTCGGCAAAATGTTCCTTTTTTTGGTTACGCTTCAAAATCCATCCCCTCCAAGCGTCAAAACTTTTTGCCACATTTTGGGCCTTTTTTCCCGGAATTTCTGCCGTTTTTATTCAGTTTCTTTTTCGCAATTCTTGAAAATCGGATCGAAAATAGGTTACAGTACTTTCTGCTGAATTGACGGTCCAAGTTTGCGAAAGTGAGATTGGAGCAGTTTGTTGGACTGACGGACGGCAAAGTTTGCTGGCACGCGTTGGCGTTGTTGTCAGCAGGAATTCTCGGCGGAACGTCGACGCGACAAATCCGCCGAGGACCAGTCAAAGGTTAATTGGCTCGCTGGAGGAACAAGCACCCGGGACCTTTCCCCACTTTGTGATGACAATAACAATCAATCGTTTGTGTTATTGCTTTGGTCTTGTTGGCTCGATTCAGGCGGGCTCGGTCGGGTGCGAGATTTGCCTCAGAATTGGGATTAGGTTTAGGGTTTGCGTGTTGGTTACAAATGAGGTCGCGGTCAACGAGTCCTGGCGTCGGGGACGCGCGGTCCCATGGATTCCTGTTGCTGTTTGCAAACACAACATTCCAAATGGCCGCTCCCGGCCGGAAGTCCGGGACAGCAGCCGACCAGGAAGCGGCGTGAAAACGCACACGCGGGCAAATTTGCATATATGGCACAATAGTCACTTGCCTGCGAGGCTTGGCTGGAGGTCAAATGCCCGGAAACGACCTCCCGTGTCCCGTCAAGCATTTGAATGGCTGTCATGCATTAAAAAAAAAACCACACACGCGCTAAAGTAACAAATGCGTTTTGAAAATGCCGCAAATAAAAGTACAAAAGCAGATTGATGGGAAAAATCGCACCGTTGAGTACAAAGTGATGTCGTGGAACAAACTTTTCAAGACCAGCAGCCAACTTTGTGACTTTCTATCCCCGCTAACGAGCTGCTTGACCTTTTATTTGACCTTTTATTTGTCCCCTGCAGATTCATCAAGTCATTCGGCGGATGTTCCTCCGAGAATTCACACACGCAATTGACAATCCTCGGAGGGAATTCGCCCCGAAAGGTCACGCGGCGTCTGAGGACTCGTTCCGTTGTCATCGCATCGCAAACTGACGAAGATGAGGAGGAGGATGATGCAAGCGGGTCGGTTTCCTCTGAGGCTTGCCATCGGCACAACACAATAACTTGTTGTTGTTTTTCTCCTCCGTGCGGACTGTCAATCAAACAGACATCCAGTTTGTCCTTCTTTGGCCAATTCCGCTTTCACTTTGACTTCAGCGGTCAATCAATCCAGACAATCGAATGTGCAGCAGACGCATTGAAAGAATGCTTTCAGTTGGATATGTATGCTTCAGAAGTCATCAGCAGGATGAGAGAGACCCTGAGACGGATGGAAGAATGAATGGACAGACGGACGGATGGACGGACGGACGGATGGACGAACGGATGGGCAGATGGACGGATGGACAGACGGACGGATGGACAGACGGACGGATGGACGGACGGATGGACGGACGGATGGACAGACGGACGGATGGACAGACGGACGGACGGATGGACGGACGGACGGACGGACGGATGGACGGACTGACGGATGGACAGACGGATGGACAGACGGACGGATGGACGGACGGATGGACAGACGGACGGATGGACAGATGGACAGACGGACGGATGGACGGACGGATGACAGATGGACGGACGGATGGACGGACGGACAGATGGACAGACGGACGGATGGACAGACGGACGGATGGACGGACGGATGGACAGACGGACGGATGGACAGACGGACGGATGGACAGATGGACAGACGGACGGATGGACGGACGGATGACAGATGGACGGACGGATGGACGGACGGACAGATGGACAGACGGACGGATGGACAGACGGACGGATGGACGGACGGACGGACGGGTGTCCCTTATTTGACTTGATGTTGTTTATGTCAATCACGCAGCTGCCAGCGCCGTATAAGCGTTCAATGAGAATTGATCAGTTCAATTTGCTCCAATTTGATGAAATCAATCGTAGGCTCCGTCTGCTTTGTTTGTTTTTTCCCGCTACAAGTGAAAGATTCAAAGCTGAGAGAAAGGAAATGAGGTTTTCCAAATTTTGGAGCCGGTTGAATGTAAATCGGATTCCAAAAACGGATTTCTACTTTCAAACCTGCGAATGGTGACAAAGTAACTCACAAAATGTGATTGTAAAGAAATGGAAAGTGTCGACGTTGTGTCGCAAACTCACCGCCGTCTTCTTTTTGTCCATTTCGTGTCCATTTATTTCCCAACTCGGCGCGGAAAAGCGGCCGATCGGATGATGTCACTCTTCAGTCTTTGTCTGCGTGCGCATCAGCGCAGGCGTGTGCGCGCCTGCGCGAGATCCTCCAGTTTGGGCTATAAAAGATGGCTGGAGGGCGGGCATGAGGTCAGAGGTGAATCTACCTGCCACGGACGGACAGGTGAGTCATGACTTGATTCTTGGATTCTGCAAACGCATCGCACATCTTTCAGGCTTTCTACAAACTTGATGAGGAGGAAGCGAACGCTCGCCGTTGACTTAAAGCTCACTTTCAGGTCGCACGCGTTTGATGTCGCTTCGTTACGCTCCAAATCCACGTTAGCCATCTTCGCAAAAACACGCATTTCTTTGAAGAGAGAAGAAAATGGAAGCCGCTAGTACGCGTTATAAGAAAGGATTGTTTGTCAAGAAGGAAGAAATTGCATTTCATACTCAACGTTTGACAAGATTGTCATTCAAAGTCAAGAAATCAAAAAGAGCTTCCAAAAGAGCAACATTTCAACAAAACCTTCTTGGGATCTTTTCAATCTTTCTGAACTCACAGAAATGTTTCAAGCCTTTAACTCTTTGACTGCCAGACGTTTTCAGAAAAGGGAAGCCGTCAGTGCCAGCCGATTTAAGCATTTGGACTGATCTTTCAAGGTCCACAGAAAATGTTCTGTTCGGACTATGGAAACACACGTTCTACCAAATGAAAGATTGGACTTTCAACTTTCATCAGAAAAAAAAGTCTGTTTCTACCTTATTCCGTTCTTTAGTAATCAACAATAGAAAGTGTTTAGTTTCTGCCGATTTCGCTTGTTTTGGACTCAAATACGGAGAAATCAAGCTTTTAGTGAAACGATATTATTTCATGCATTCTAGTGAATTTGACACTTCTTTTTGTCCATGAATGATGCCACAAACACCTAAATAGTGCTTTACTTCTATAAAACACTACCACCAAGAATGAAAAAGTGTTTTTTGATAGCAAAATCCGTTTATTTACATTCAACAGTGTAACAATTTGACAACAATTTGGCAAACTATTTACAAATGTGTGCAACTGTGGTGCTATTTACAAATATGTGGATGTTTCAACGACAGTTTTTCTTTTTGTTTTTTCTCCCCTGCGTGCAAGGAGACGCAACCGCATTTGCACAACAGATTGCCTCTTCGCGTGCAAAAGCTCCACTTTCTTGCAGGCCGTTTTTTTCCGGGGAATAGCAAGTATATACTGCAGTGTGTGTTGCCATCAAGTCTAATATCAGGATCATGCTACGGTTTCGTTACGGTGATGTTACGTCTGGCTTCCTCATGTCCTTCAGTTGCTAAACCGGGTTGTAAGAGATGTTCTGATCCATTTTATCCACTCCATTCATGGTGGCATCGTAGTCGGAGCTGCTTGCAACCGGTTGCTTGGTCAGCCATTGTGGCTTCATCAGCCATTGTCTCCTCAACACTCTAGCTCCGCCTCACGTCTTCTACTGACGCCCACGGTGGGCGGCCCATCCAACCTTGTGCAAAGAGAGTCATCGCTGCCATCTAGGGGCCAAAACGAGTCATTATACTAACCAGATCAGCTTGATACTTTCAGCACAGCTGCCCAAGGCTTTCCTGCACCCGTTTCCAAAAAAAAACAAAAAAACATAGTGAACGTCTTTTAACGTCCTCGGCGCCCTTCCGTAGGTTTATGCTAAACGTTTTATAACGTTTATGGCGGTCAAAGAGTTAACTTCAGTTTTATGCCTTTTTTTTTTTTTAGATCATTTGAACGCAAACTTACCTTACCTAATCCTCAGGTTGATGTATTTCGTATTCATAAAGTATACTCTAAATCAGGGGTGCTCAAGTCGGGCCATCGAATGGATTTGGTGGGAAAGTCGTCAAATGTAAAGAAAATGTCACGTCTTCTTTTTGGACAATCCGAGACAGTTGCAGTGACATTTGGAAAAGACGCAAAATGTCTGCTCATGTGAACTTTCACAACAACAAAAAAAGGCCACATTCCATGAAAAATGTCCAAAAATCAATCAATAATGTCGGCTATTTGTCATTTAGGACCAGGGCTGTTAGAGTTTGGGATTTTTCATTTGGTTTTGGGTTTTAAATGGAGTTTATCTTTCATCCGTTTTCAGGGTGGTCCACTATTTTTTGTTTTCTTTGAAAAAGACTTGTTCATATATGACTTTCAAACATCTTTATTTGGGTTCATTTATTTCAATTCATTCCCAAAGACTAAAATGAAGGACATTTTTGCTATAACATGAGTTCGTTTTAGTTCGTTTTCTTTTTTTTTACAAGCATTTTCGTTTTTATTTCATTTCGTTAATGATGATGATGATGATGATGATGATGATGATGATGATGATGATGATGATGATGATGCAGATTTTCTTCAATGCATTGTTTTGAACATTCTTCATTTTTCATGGAAAAACGTATATACAGAATTCCTTTGGAAGACATTTTTGGTTGCCATTTTGAGATTGAGGAAGAAAGGCTAACGTAGGTCGCACGTGTTTTGTCGTCAGCGGCCAGCGACATGAGCGTCAGCGCCCTGGCCAACGCCAACGCCAACGCCAACGCCAGCGCCGTCATCCAATACCGAGACTCGCTGGGCAAAGCGGTGGCCAAGAACGTTCTGGTGCTCGTCATCGGCCTGTCGATCAACTCCATCAACGTCAGCCTCATGTACACCTTCTGCAAGCACCAGGTACGACTTCTGGCTCACCTGTTTTCCGGGTTCGGTCACGTTCGCAAGATGAGTCTTGGAAATTTCATTTGAGTTGGTTTTTATTTTGTTTAGAGCTTTTTTTTCTTTTTCATCGAGTAAGTCATGCGAATAATTACAATTGTCAATTGTAATCGTCCCTCATTTTTTGCACTCGTCTTTTCTTTTGAAACGTGTTCTTGTTTTGCAATCGTCTGAATGTTGCGGCTTTGCGCCGTATTGACTTTGGGGGTGCGGAGCCTTTCGCAAGTGTCTGTGTTCAGATCTTGTACTGGAACCCTCGCTACATCCTGTTCTTCCACCTGGTCGTGAACAACATGATCCAGTTGAGCGTGACCGTGGCCCTCTCCGTGGTCAGCTACACGCTGCGCACCATCAGCGCGTGGGCGTGCGCGCCCGTCATCCTGATGGCCTGCATCACCACCGAGAACACGCCCCTCAACCTGGCCTGCATGGCGGCCGAGTGCTACGTGGCCGTGTGTCTGCCGCTTCGCCGCGCCCGCATCTGCACCGTCAGGAGGACCCTGGTCCTCATCGCCTTGATCTGGACCACCAGCCTGGTCTCCATCCTGCCCGACCTGTTTGTCACGCTGGCCGTCCAGCCGCCGGCGTTCTTCTCCTCCAAAATCATCTGCCTGCGGCAGATCGTCTTCCCCGGGCAGCTGCTGCTTAAGAAGCAGGAGATCTTATACATCGTGTACCAGCTGCTGGTGTGGTCGGTCATCTTCTACACGTACTTCAAGATCCTGTTCGCCGCCCAGACGGCCAGCAAGGACGCCAAGAAGGCTCGCAGGACCATCGTCCTGCACGGCGTCCAGGTTCTGCTGTGCATGACCACGTACGTGGCTCCGACGCTCACGAAAGCTTTGCAGCGCTGGTTCCCCAAGAACTACCCGGACTCGCTGTTCGCCTGCTACATCGTGGCGCAGGTCCTGCCCCGCGCCATCAGCCCCATCCTGTACGGCGTGCGGGACAAGTGCTTCCGGAAGTACCTCCAACGGGACCTGCTGTGCAAGAGCGGCCCCGACGCCGCAGACGCCGCAGACGCCGCAGGAATAGGAACCAGCAAGAGCAAAGCAGCCGACGCCTGTAAGAATGGCCGCCCGCGACTGCCGTGACCGGAGCGCGACGCTGCTCAAACATTCCCGCATCGTTTGCTACTTTGTTCTGTCAGATTTACACGCAGATTTTGTACAATCTTGGTCCAATTCTGAAGCAGTTACTGTTTGTTGTGCATTAAAGAGCAGTGACATCGACGAGCTGTTCTGTAAACTTGTTTACATTTTCACCGAATTTCTCTGGCAACCACAGCTGTCAGGTTTTTTTCTGTAAAAACAACAGATTATTATTTTATTTATTTATTTTTTATTTTTTACAGTGCATGTCCACTAGGGCCTGAGCGATTAATCGACCGATTATTGCCCTTCAAGCAATCGGCCAATTGCGCCAAATGCACGATTATTTGCCCCCTAAAACATCATCGAAGAAAACGGAAGGACCCTGACTGTACCATTTGCTAGCGTAGTATGTAGCGTATGTTTTTCTGGTCCCTAAGCGTCCTTTAAACTGTTTCATGACACGTCAAACTAAACACGCAATGATAAGAATTACATCCACTGTATATTTAAGTACAAAACATGCTTCGTTAGCCTAACTAATGCTAATGCTAATGCTAAAAGTGAAGATCCCATTCAAATGGCAACAGGAAGTTAGCATCAACTTCACGAGTGTTTTTCCTCCAAATAATGAAGATTCACACACATTTTTAAATAATGGGCAGATTGATCGCTAATCGGTATGTTTTTCTGCCCAAAATCGTCCTCGGCCTCAAAAAATGCAGATCGGTCGGGCCCTAATGTCCACATGTGTTTGCCCGCCTGCCCTTCCTCGTGTGTCGACTGTTGGATTATTAACATTGTTTTTCAGTTTCAATTTATATTTTAACCGTTTTGGATATTAGTTATAAAGATATAAATATAAGACAACTGTTAATTCATATGTTAAGCCAATCTATAGTCCTTTGTTCTCTTGCCTGGGAAAGAGAAGGGTAACAGGTTTCTTTTCTAAGGGGAGTATAGTTTGTTCCAGTCTGTGTCCGGTCGAAGAGAGTCCAAGGACAGGCTGATTTATTATTGTTTAAGTCTAATCTGATTTGTGCTCATGGGAGAGGAGAGGGACTTTCAATAAATAACTGTGTGCAAGAGAGGAGAGGCACACAATCTGAACGGAACACGGCTTGAGTGTCTTCATTTTGTGTGATCAGAAGCTTCTGAATAACTATACCTTTGCAAAGGGACTTCTTCACCAGAATCTCACCATTCAGTTAATTGAACACGCAAAGAGTACAATACAAATATTGTATACTCTAACAAATGGTGATCCCCGACGCTGAATTCTAACGAATGGTGACGCAAATATTTTGACGATTTGCGAGCTGCGGCGTTCCCGGACGGGCGGAACTTCTAGGCCTAAATAAATAAAGTACGGTAAGTGGAGACTTTTATCCACGTAGGGAAGTTCTGTCTATTTGGGACCGCTGCAACTGGTTTTTCGTCTTCTAAATTGTCTAAATTTTTACATGAGGTCTGTGTGAACAAGTTGTAGTTTGATGTCGTTCTAGAGTTGGGATTTTTCCTACGACATTGAACTGTACACGTACATGGGGTGGTGCATTTAAAGTGACGTAAGTGCAGACCTAAATAGCGCATTTTGAGGCAGGATGAAGTAGCAAATTGATTTTTGTTGTTGTTTTGTTTTGTTTTCGTCTCGCTACGAAGAATCCTTAGACCATAATATATATTGAATAAAAGGGTTGCCGGATGACGTGAGAAGTCTTTCTTCCACTAAGGATCGCGAAGATTATGGTAAGCGCTCTGCTTTTTTAGCACTTTGGCCGATTGGGGACTAATCGATATTTGCTCATGACTCTTATTGAGAACGTCCATTTACACGTAATAAGTTATTTTGAAAATGCGCCTGTTTGAAATTGAACAGTATTGAGGGGTCCAGGTTGATTACAGCGATGATTGGATTTGTGTCGCTGTATTTGCAATCGAGAGATTACGTGGTTTTTATTTTATTTATGGCGCTTCTACTTTTGTAGTTTTGAGGTCAGGATTACCGTATGAATTACTTTTGTTCTACGGTTTAATTCGATAGCGCGTGACAAGTTATTTTGAAAATAAGCGCCTTGCAAAAATTTTGCAATATATTGAGGACAGTTTAGCTCAGCGGGATTGGGTAACCGCTGTGTATAAACGAGAGGTCACGTGATTCTTATGTGTGTGTATGTTGTGTGGCCATCTATGTTATTCCTGTAGATTGTTTAAACGTTGTCGACATTGTTTAAACGTTGTCGACATTGTTTAAACGTTGTCGACATTGTTTAAACGTTGTCGAATAAATTTAACCTATTGAACTATTATATTAAAAGTGAGACGTCACTGTATTGATAAATATTAATACTACTTGCGTAGAATATAAACCGAAAGTAAAAAATAAAAAACTACAAAAATGGAGGGCGATTTCGACCGGGATATAGAATGGTTTGTCCTGAATGTGCTTCTGGTTTATAGTCGGAACTTGTGCTTGGAGTCGCAGCCATGCGGAAATAAAAGAACGTCGATGAAAAATGAAAAAACAAACTATGGATCGATTGTATGAAAAGCTGTCGCTGGACAAAATGCTACGAGGGACTTTTGTATTTTCTTTGATAGATGCTGGTGATAATACAGTGTCTGATTTTGGTGCGAAAGTAACTTCCCCTCCGAAATAAGTTAACCCGTTTATTGAAATCACCGTACAAAACTGCGGTTTAAATGCCATAAGATTTGTAGACAACGAATTGATAGGATAAAACCGTTTATTATTTTATAATGACTAAAGAGTCTGTGCGTATGTATTTGAGTGTGTGACCTAGCTTCTAAAAGGTGGGGGCTATTATTGTGATTGTGAGTGAGAAATGTGCGTATGGAGATTTTGTTTGCTTTTCTTCAATATCTTTGACTAAGTTTGGTGTTGTTTTTGTGTGAGATGAGACTGGTGTGATAATGGCGTTTGTTTTTCGAATGGGAATGTGGTAAAATAGGTTTTGCGATGTATAATGCTGAGACCCCCCCCCCCCCCCTGTTTCTAGGTTAGAAGAAAAGGAGGGGGCTGTGGGTTAGAGCATAATGTGTCCTCGTAATGGGACTTTTTCTCTTTTCTAGGCAAGAGAGGAATGATAAACAATAAAAAAAATAAGTAATAGTATTTGAAAGATATTGTTGAGTTTTTGTAGAAGAATATTAAATTTGTGTTTTATTTTTTAGTGACTGAATTGATAGTCTTTTACACTATAATAATTGATGAAGATGGTTCATTTGTTAACTTTCCCTTTTCGGGGCAAATGAATAAAGAATAATGATAAAATAATAGTATTTTGTATTTAGCTATATTGAGTTAACATAATTATACCTACATCTGTACAGCTGTGGCTAGAAGTAAGATAGTTGAATAAGAAGTTATAGATGTTTTTGAAGTCGACATATTGATAATGATTTTTAATATTTGTTTTTTTTTCTGAGTGTGTCATTTCAGAAACTGATGCTTAAGTTCCAAAGCAGATGAGGGTTTGATGGCCTTCACTGATTACAAACTGCGAACGGGATGCGCCCCAGCTGCTGATACGTTGTATTTGCAAGTATTGCTAGTAGCTATTATGAAGGGTATTCCCAAAAACCGAGCTGTTTTTTACGAAACATTTTTGAGAAAGCAGGAAGTGAACTATCTTGCTATGATCCCATTTCCTCAGTCTGGCATTGTAGTGCATTGGATCAGCCGGGTGCATTCGTTGGTCGAGGTGAGCGCCTGGAAGGACCGAAAATGTGTCATCGGGTCCACATTGCAGACAGCGTCTGAATGGACGTGGCAGAGATCAAAGGTCAACGCCGCAGAGCACAGTCTTCTCCTCCTGTGCCTACAAAAAACATGGTGCTCAACTTCCACAATGCCCAGTGACTGTGTACAAGCCTCATTGCAGAGATGTCTCCTCTCATCGCTGATGCCTGCTGAACTTTGTCTGACACAGCCGCCGCCCTGAACATTGACTTTTAAAAAGCTGGTGGTCTGACTAGGATGCGACCCTTCAATCAGTAAAATGCTGCACGGTGGTATGCAAGGCATTCTTAATGTGTTGGATGGGGAACTGTGATCTATAGCAAGGTATTTCAGGAAATTGAAAACGACATATGTGAATTTGAAATGAGGGATTGAGAAAATTTATTTCAATCTATAGCCTACTAAATTTTTGCCTATTTTCTTGGGAGAATCAGTTTCTGAATTGGTACAATGGGAATTTAATTAATACGATATGATACGATATATTTTTATTTTTTTCGTGAGGAATTATCATTTTATTTTTTTCTGGACTCCGTCCAGCTGCAGCTACAGTATAGAAAAAATAATAGGATAAAATGAGTAGAAATATTTTGTGTGCTGTGTTTTTTATGGGCCCCACTAATCTGTAAAAGAGGTGAAGTTGATTAGCAGTTTGAGAATAATTTTTAGTTTGATTAAATCTAGGAAATGGTAGATATTTGTAAGTTTTGTGTAATTCGTATCCTGAATTAGATTAATATGGTTACCTCTATTTTTTATGGCCCCAAAGTCATCATATATTAGTGTCTTAAATTGTATCTGCTTGTGCTCATTTTTATTGTAGTGTTTTGTAGCTCTCTCGTTTACCTCATAGCCTGATTTAGAGGGTTGTGTTATTTACGACGTCTTTTGAGTTATGAGGTCTCTATTTTATCCTCCCTTTATCTTGACGTGTTTGAAAAAATCAGTGGATCTTTGTCAAAATGAGGGAGTTTATGTTTAAGAAATTAACCAATGTAGACGAATTAGTAGATTAAAAAATGAAAAGGTTTTGAAGTGATAATCCACAGTTTGAATATGAAGAAATCTACCAGAGGAAATCGAGCGAAGCAAAGTAAGTCTGAAGCAAGCAAGGACAATAATGCATATTCGCTGGATGAAGGTAATTATATTATATTATATCTTTTATTTTAGAAAAATGTAATGTTTGGAGCCCAGTGTTTGCAAAAGAGTATAGATAATATGAATATATGTGAGCTTTTTCCAGAATGTCACGATTCGGCCAGTCGTGGGATTCTGGGAAGAGAATATATGATATGCTAGTAAAATGATTCCTTTCAGGATGGTGAAAGGCACAGTTATGCAAATTTAGAACAAATTTAGTCGTGGTAAAAAAATTACCTATTATTGAACAAAACCTATTTGAAAAATAAATATTTACAAGCTCTGTCTTATATTAATGAATGAGCGAATGTCATTCAACTCAATCAAAGGCTGGGCTCTATTTCACTGTCACAAAAATAGATCTTTTCCTGTTCCAACAGCACAGGACCTACGGATCTTAACCAAATAACATTTACTAATCCCAACTAACAAAAACTATCAGGGTTTTTCCTCCAAATAAAATTTATGTGGGTTTATGAGAAGACTAAATGAACATATTTTACTCTCAGACTGAAAGGAGAGACAACATTCCACAACTGGTCTACAAGGCTGCCGGCTATCTCATCAACTGATGATCATCAATCTTATCACCTCCGACCTGGGAGCCACGTCAGCTGACCCAGTGTTCGGTTCTGGAGCGGCCGTTTGGACATCATTCTACATCATTCAACGGATCAAGTCATGCATTAAAAAAAAACACACACACACGCGCTAAAGTAACAAATGCGTTTTGAAAATGCCGCAAATAAAAGTACAAAAGCAGATTGATGGGAAAAATCGCACCGTTGAGTACAAAGTGATGTCGTGGAACAAACTTTTCAAGACCAGCAGCCAACTTTGTGACTTTCTATCCCCGCTAACGAGCTGCTTGACCTTTTATTTGACCTTTTATTTGTCCCCTGCAGATTCATCAAGTCATTCGGCGGATGTTCCTCCGAGAATTCACACACGCAATTGACAATCCTCGGAGGGAATTCGCCCCGAAAGGTCACGCGGCGTCTGAGGACTCGTTCCGTTGTCATCGCATCGCAAACTGACGAAGATGAGGAGGAGGATGATGCAAGCGGGTCGGTTTCCTCTGAGGCTTGCCATCGGCACAACACAATAACTTGTTGTTGTTTTTCTCCTCCGTGCGGACTGTCAATCAAACAGACATCCAGTTTGTCCTTCTTTGGCCAATTCCGCTTTCACTTTGACTTCAGCGGTCAATCAATCCAGACAATCGAATGTGCAGCAGACGCATTGAAAGAATGCTTTCAGTTGGATATGTATGCTTCAGAAGTCATCAGCAGGATGAGAGAGACCCTGAGACGGATGGAAGAATGAATGGACAGACGGACGGATGGACGGACGGACGGATGGACGAACGGATGGGCAGATGGACGGATGGACAGACGGACGGATGGACAGACGGACGGATGGACGGACGGATGGACGGACGGATGGACAGACGGACGGATGGACAGACGGACGGACGGATGGACGGACGGACGGACGGACGGATGGACGGACTGACGGATGGACAGACGGATGGACAGACGGACGGATGGACGGACGGATGGACAGACGGACGGATGGACAGATGGACAGACGGACGGATGGACGGACGGATGACAGATGGACGGACGGATGGACGGACGGACAGATGGACAGACGGACGGATGGACAGACGGACGGATGGACGGACGGATGGACAGACGGACGGATGGACAGACGGACGGATGGACAGATGGACAGACGGACGGATGGACGGACGGATGACAGATGGACGGACGGATGGACGGACGGACAGATGGACAGACGGACGGATGGACAGACGGACGGATGGACGGACGGACGGACGGGTGTCCCTTATTTGACTTGATGTTGTTTATGTCAATCACGCAGCTGCCAGCGCCGTATAAGCGTTCAATGAGAATTGATCAGTTCAATTTGCTCCAATTTGATGAAATCAATCGTAGGCTCCGTCTGCTTTGTTTGTTTTTTCCCGCTACAAGTGAAAGATTCAAAGCTGAGAGAAAGGAAATGAGGTTTTCCAAATTTTGGAGCCGGTTGAATGTAAATCGGATTCCAAAAACGGATTTCTACTTTCAAACCTGCGAATGGTGACAAAGTAACTCACAAAATGTGATTGTAAAGAAATGGAAAGTGTCGACGTTGTGTCGCAAACTCACCGCCGTCTTCTTTTTGTCCATTTCGTGTCCATTTATTTCCCAACTCGGCGCGGAAAAGCGGCCGATCGGATGATGTCACTCTTCAGTCTTTGTCTGCGTGCGCATCAGCGCAGGCGTGTGCGCGCCTGCGCGAGATCCTCCAGTTTGGGCTATAAAAGATGGCTGGAGGGCGGGCATGAGGTCAGAGGTGAATCTACCTGCCACGGACGGACAGGTGAGTCATGACTTGATTCTTGGATTCTGCAAACGCATCGCACATCTTTCAGGCTTTCTACAAACTTGATGAGGAGGAAGCGAACGCTCGCCGTTGACTTAAAGCTCACTTTCAGGTCGCACGCGTTTGATGTCGCTTCGTTACGCTCCAAATCCACGTTAGCCATCTTCGCAAAAACACGCATTTCTTTGAAGAGAGAAGAAAATGGAAGCCGCTAGTACGCGTTATAAGAAAGGATTGTTTGTCAAGAAGGAAGAAATTGCATTTCATACTCAACGTTTGACAAGATTGTCATTCAAAGTCAAGAAATCAAAAAGAGCTTCCAAAAGAGCAACATTTCAACAAAACCTTCTTGGGATCTTTTCAATCTTTCTGAACTCACAGAAATGTTTCAAGCCTTTAACTTCAGTTTTATGCCTTTTTTTTTTTTTAGATCATTTGAACGCAAACTTACCTTACCTAATCCTCAGGTTGATGTATTTCGTATTCATAAAGTATACTCTAAATCAGGGGTGCTCAAGTCGGGCCATCGAATGGATTTGGTGGGAAAGTCGTCAAATGTAAAGAAAATGTCACGTCTTCTTTTTGGACAATCCGAGACAGTTGCAGTGACATTTGGAAAAGACGCAAAATGTCTGCTCATGTGAACTTTCACAACAACAAAAAAAGGCCACATTCCATGAAAAATGTCCAAAAATCAATCAATAATGTCGGCTATTTGTCATTTAGGACCAGGGCTGTTAGAGTTTGGGATTTTTCATTTGGTTTTGGGTTTTAAATGGAGTTTATCTTTCATCCGTTTTATTTTTTGTTTTCTTTCAAAAATACTTGTTCATATATGACTTTCAAACATCTTTATTTGGGTTCATTTATTTCAATTCATTCCCAAAGACTAAAATGAAGGACATTTTTGCTATAACATGAGTTCGTTTCAGTTCGTTTTCATTTTTTTTACAAGCATTTTCGTTTTTATTTCATTTCGTTAATGATGATGATGATGATGATGATGATGATGATGATGATGATGATGATGATGCAGATTTTCTTCAATGCATTGTTTTGAACATTCTTCATTTTTCATGGAAAAACGTATATACAGAATTCCTTTGGAAGACTTTTTTGGCCTGAGAAGCACAAGGTTGCCATTTTGAGATTGAGGAAAAAAAAGCTAACGTAGGTCGCACGTGTTTTGTCGTCAGCGGCCGGCGACATGAGCGTCAGCGCCCTGGCCAACGCCAACGCCAACGCCAACGCCAGCGCCGTCATCCAATACCGAGACTCGCTGGGCAAAGCGGTGGCCAAGAACGTTCTGGTGCTCGTCATCGGCCTGTCGATCAACTCCATCAACGTCAGCCTCATGTACACCTTCTGCAAGCACCAGGTACGACTTCTGGCTCACCTGTTTTCCGGGTTCGGTCACGTTCGCAAGATGAGTCTTGGAAATTTCATTTGAGTTGGTTTTTATTTTGTTTAGAGCTTTTTTTTCTTTTTCATCGAGTAATCGTCCCTCATTTTTTGCACTCGTCTTTTCTTTTGAAATGTTGCGGCTTTGCGCCGTATTGACTTTGGGGGTGCGGAGCCTTTCGCAAGTGTCTGTGTTCAGATCTTGTACTGGAACCCTCGCTACATCCTGTTCTTCCACCTGGTCGTGAACAACATGATCCAGTTGAGCGTGACCGTGGTTCTGTTCGTGGTCAGCTACACGCTGCGCACCATCAGCGCGTGGGCGTGCGCGCCCGTCATCCTGATGGCCTGCATCACCACCGAGAACACGCCCCTCAACCTGGCCTGCATGGCGGCCGAGTGCTACGTGGCCGTGTGTCTGCCGCTTCGCCGCGCCCGCATCTGCACCGTCAGGAGGACCCTGGTCCTCATCGCCTTGATCTGGACCACCAGCCTGGTCTCCATCCTGCCCGACCTGTTTGTCACGCTGGCCGTCCAGCCGCTGGCGTTCTTCTCCTCCAAAATCATCTGCCTGCGGGAGATCGTCTTCCCCGGGCAGCTGCTGCTTAAGAAGCAGGAGATCTTATACATCGTGTACCAGCTGCTGGTGTGGTCGGCCATCCTCTTCGCGTACTTCAAGATCCTGTTCGCCGCCCAGACGGCCAGCAAGGACGCCAAGAAGGCTCGCAGGACCATCGTCCTGCACGGCGTCCAGGTTCTGCTGTGCATGACCACGTACGTGGCTCCGATGCTCACGGAAGCTTTGCAGCGCTGGTTCCCCGAGAACTTCCTCGACTCGCTGTTCGCCATCTACGTGGTGGTGCAGGTCCTGCCCCGCGCCATCAGCCCCATCCTGTACGGCGTGCGGGACAAGTGCTTCCGGAAGTACCTCCAACGGGACCTGCTGTGCAAGAGCGGCCCCGACGCCGCAGACGCCGCAGACGCTGCAGGAATAGGAACCAGCAAGAGCAAAGCAGCCGACGCCTGGAAGAATGGCCGACCGCGACTACCGTGACCGGAGCGCGACGCTGCTCAAACATTCCCGCGTCGTTTGATACTTTGTACAATCTTGGTCCAATTCTGAAGCAGTTACTGTTTGTTGTGCATTAAAGAGCAGTGACATCGACGAGCTGTTCTGTAAACTTGTTTACATTTTCACCGAATTTCTCTGGCAACCACAGCTGTCAGGTTTTTTTCTGTAAAAACAACAGATTATTATTTTATTATTTTTTTTTACAGTGCATGTCCACTAGGGCCTGAGCGATTAATCGACCGATTATTGCCCTTCAAGCAATCGGCCAATTGCGCCAAATGCACGATTATTTGCCCCCTAAAACATCATCGAAGAAAACGGAAGGACCCTGAATGTACCATTTGCTTGCGTATTATGTAGCATCGACTTCACGAGTGTTTTTCCTCCAAATGATGAAGATTCACACACATTTTTAAATAATGGGCAGATTGATTGCTAATCGGTATGTTTTTCTGCCCAAAATCGTCCTCGGCCTCAAAAAATGCAGATCGGTCGGGCCCTAATGTCCACCTGTGTTTGCCCGCCTGCCCTTCCTCGTGTGTCGACCAATCAGTGCCCTCGGCCTTTTGTGTCTTGCCCAGGTGTGTCTTGTCATGCCAATTAGCGTTCGTGCCATTCGGCCCGTTCGCACGGACGCAGAGCCGGCTTCGTTCCTCGAAAGAATCTCGCACGCACAGAAAGGTTTCAAGACGCGCGGACGTCCAAAAGGAGACATTGAGGACGTTTCGCGGCTGCCGAGGCTGGAGTGGCGCTGCAGCGCAGCTAACGGAAAGCGTAGAAGAAGAATCAGCAAAGAAGACCAAAGACCGATCTGAATGGCCGATAGGCCGAGACTTTTGAAGCGGCGAGGCCGCCATCTTGCTCCTCCCGAGAAACTTTTCCTGGCATGCCATCCTACGCATTGCCGCTATCCAACTATATCGAGACATGCACAGCTCGTAATCTGTATGTGGACGTATAGTTTACTCGAGAGTAAGATGGCCGCCTTGTCGCTTCATTGGTGGCTTGCTCGGGCGTATGCGGGCTCGTCTGCTATCCGGTAATATATGCGGAAGGGAGAGACCAGCGCAGGAGGAGTGACAATGGCGGTGTTTCCAGCGCAACAACATTACGCCAAATATTTTGCCGGAGAAGCTAAGAAGGTGGAGCAGAACGACGACGAGGCGGCTTTCCGCCATTGTTGACAGACTGGCGGTTCGCGTAAGAACGACGACATCGCTGGAGGAGAATCCCGCATGCGGCGTCCACATTGGAACCCGGCGGCGGCGTTTTGAAATCTTTCCAGTCTGGAGCCCGCTTCCAAAACGGCGCCAACTGTGGACCAACTGGCCAAACGGTAAGAAACTTGTGCGGACACATTGAAACGGGCTTTGGTGTGGGCGGGGCCTTAGTCCCTTCTTTTCTATCAGTCCATTGTTGCAGGTTTCCATCCAATTGTTTCACATTTTTTAAGCAAATTGACTGAATATGCGACTTGTGTTCTTCTTTTGCCAATATTGAGAAGGGACTCCGCCGCTGTAGGTGGCGCTATACACCGTAGAGATAAAGAAGAAGAAGACCATGAGTTTGCTTTTGTCATTCTTGACCAACCGTAGCGTTTGATTGCTGCTTTCCATCTGAAATGGCATCAACATTCGCTTCTTGCATTCATTCCAAAAAGATTTCACTTTTGTCGTCCCCACAAACATAGCTTACCTTCAGAGGTGGCAAATCCAGGTCCAGGAAATAAAAAGCTTGCCCATGTTTGGCTTTAGCCCCATGTGCTAGCTAGCTTTCTCCCTAGCAGGTAAACGAGCACCATGGGAGCTAGCTCTAGCTGGCTAGCTAGCTCTAGCTGGTGTTAGAGTAGACAATAATTGTATTCTACTCTTTGCGTGTTCAATTAACTGAATGGTGAGATTCTGGTGAAGAAGTCCCTTTGCAAAGGTATCATTATCAGAAGCTTCTGATCACACAAATGAAGTCACCCAAGCAGTGTTCTGTTCAAAAGTGTGTCTCCTCCTCCAGCACACAGTACATTTATTGCAAATCAGTGAATACAAGAAAATCCCCCTCTCCTCCCATCAGCAAGTTCCCATAGGTATAAATCAGATTAGAGAAAAACAATAAAAAATCAGCCTGTCTCTTCGACCGACTGAGACCGGTACCAGGCTACACGCCCTTTTAGATAATAGTGGAAAAGAAACCCGTTGCCCTTCTTTTCTCAGGAGAGAGACAGATAAGAATACAATAGACAATACTATTCATTGAGCTACACAGCTATAACTAAATCCAAAACGGCTAAAATATAAATTGAAACTGAAAAACAATGTTAATAATTCAACATTCCCTCATTTGAGCTCATGAGAGCTCAACACATTAAAAAAATGTTTTTCAATGGTTGTGTGGTGGAAATAATTATCATTAAAACATCCCTTTAGCAGGAGAGGAGATAGTTTAGCCCTTTAGCAGGAGAGGAGGTAGTTTAGCAATCATATGACATTAAAAAACAATTTGATACATTTAAAAGATTTTTAGTGGAATAAGCATAGCATATGTGAGGCTTAACATAAAATGTTGTTCATTAAAAAGTGTCGCAATATATCGGCAGACGAATATGTGTTCTTTGAAGCCATCTCGTGATGAAGTTCTTTGTTGAATGAGAAGATGACGTCATCTTTTTGCAGAACCTGTCACGATCTGTCACGGTTGAAGTTGGCTGTCACGAAACGGAGTGGAGGACCCAAATGCAGGAAGGTAGGAGAGCCACGGCAGTGATGCTGATAACTTAGTTTTAATCAAAAACAAGGAAACACAAAATCACGCCCGAGGGCGGCTAGAACAGCGAGTAGTGTGAGATACAGAGTAGCATCACGGAGTAATAACCCGACACTCCTTGCTGCTTCTGTCAGGCTTTTATCTTGGCCTGACGAGCTAATGGGCAGCAGGTGTGTTTGGCGGGATCCGCCCTCCAGCTGTTTCCCCAGCAACTGCAAGGGAAAACAGAAACAGCTGACCCCAATCATGACAGAACCCCAGAATAGATGGCCTGCAAATGTGATTCTCGTGATGATTGCCCAGGAAAAGGCACTTGACTTGATCCGTTGAATGATGTCAAAACGATGTCCAAACGGCCGCTCCAGAACCGAACACTGGGTCAGCTGACGTGGCTCCCAGGTCGGAGGTGATAAGATTGATGATCATCAGTTGATGAGATAGCCGGCAGCCTTGTAGACCAGTTGTGGAATGTTGTCTCTCCTTTCAGTCTGAGAGTAAAATATGTTCATTTAGTCTTCTCATAAACCCACATAAATTTTATTTGGAGGAAAAACCCTGATAGTTTTTGTTAGTTGGGATTAGTAAATGTTATTTGGTTAAGATCCGTAGGTCCTGTGCTGTTGGAACAGGAAAAGATCTATTTTTGTGACAGTGAAATAGAGCCCAGCCTTTGATTGAGTTGAATGACATTCGCTCATTCATTAATATAAGACAGAGCTTGTAAATATTTATTTTCAAATAGGTTTTGTTCAATAATAGGTAATTTTTTTACCACGACTAAATTTGTTCTAAATTTGCATAACTGTGCCTTTCACCATCCTGAAAGGAATCATTTTACTAGCATATCATATATTCTCTTCCCAGAATCCCACGACTGGCCGAATCGTGACATTCTGGAAAAAGCTCACATATATTCATATTATCTATACTCTTTTGCAAACACTGGGCTCCAAACATTACATTTTTCTAAAATAAAAGATATAATATAATATAATTACCTTCATCCAGCGAATATGCATTATTGTCCTTGCTTGCTTCAGACTTACTTTGCTTCGCTCGATTTCCTCTGGTAGATTTCTTCATATTCAAACTGTGGATTATCACTTCAAAACCTTTTCATTTTTTAATCTACTAATTCGTCTACATTGGTTAATTTCTTAAACATAAACTCCCTCATTTTGACAAAGATCCACTGATTTTTTCAAACACGTCAAGATAAAGGGAGGATAAAATAGAGACCTCATAACTCAAAAGACGTCGTAAATAACACAACCCTCTAAATCAGGCTATGAGGTAAACGAGAGAGCTACAAAACACTACAATAAAAATGAGCACAAGCAGATACAATTTAAGACACTAATATATGATGACTTTGGGGCCATAAAAAATAGAGGTAACCATATTAATCTAATTCAGGATACGAATTACACAAAACTTACAAATATCTACCATTTCCTAGATTTAATCAAACTAAAAATTATTCTCAAACTGCTAATCAACTTCACCTCTTTTACAGATTAGTGGGGCCCATAAAAAACACAGCACACAAAATATTTCTACTCATTTTATCCTATTATTTTTTCTATACTGTAGCTGCAGCTGGACGGAGTCCAGAAAAAAATAAAATGATAATTCCTCACGAAAAAAATAAAAATATATCGTATCATATCGTATTAATTAAATTCCCATTGTACCAATTCAGAAACTGATTCTCCCAAGAAAATAGGCAAAAATTTAGTAGGCTATAGATTGAAATAAATTTTCTCAATGCCTCATTTCAAATTCACATATGTCGTTTTCAATTTCCTGAAATACCTTGCTATAGATCACAGTTCCCCATCCAACACATTAAGAATGCCTTGCATACCACCGTGCAGCATTTTACTGATTGAAGGGTCGCATCCTAGTCAGACCACCAGCTTTTTAAAAGTCAATGTTCAGGGCGGCGGCTGTGTCAGACAAAGTTCAGCAGGCATCAGCGATGAGAGGAGACATCTCTGCAATGAGGCTTGTACACAGTCACTGGGCATTGTGGAAGTTGAGCACCATGTTTTTTGTAGGCACAGGAGGAGAAGACTGTGCTCTGCGGCGTTGACCTTTGATCTCTGCCACGTCCATTCAGACGCTGTCTGCAATGTGGACCCGATGACACATTTTCGGTCCTTCCAGGCGCTCACCTCGACCAACGAATGCACCCGGCTGATCCAATGCACTACAATGCCAGACTGAGGAAATGGGATCATAGCAAGATAGTTCACTTCCTGCTTTCTCAAAAATGTTTCGTAAAAAACAGCTTTTTTTTTTTTTTTTTGAAATACCCCTTCAAAATAGCTACTAGCAATACTTGCAAATACAACGTATCAGCAGCTGGGGCGCATCCCCGTTCGCAGTTTGTAATCAGTGAAGGCCATCAAACCCTCATCTGCTTTGGAACTTAAGCATCAGTTTCTGAAATGACACACTCAGAGAAAAAACAAATATTAAAAATCATTATTATTATATCGACTTCAAAAACATTTATAACTTCTTATTCAACTATCTTACTTCTAGCCACAGCTGTACAGATGTAGGTATAATTATGTTAACTCAATATAGCTCAATACAAAATACTATTATTTTATCATTATTCTTTATTCATTTGCCCCGAAAAGGGAAAGTTAACAAATTAACCATCTTCATCAATTATTATAGTGTAAAAGACTATCAATTCAGTCACTAAAAAATAAATAAAAAATAAAACACAAATTTAATATTCTTCTACAAAAACTCAACAATATCTTTCAAATACTATTACTTATTTTTTTTATTGTTTATCATTCCTCTCTTGCCTAGAAAAGAGAAAAAGTCCCATTACGAGGACACATTATGCTCTAACCCACAGCCCCCTCCTTTTCTTCTAACCTAGAAACAGGGGGGGGGGGGGTCTCAGCATTATACATCGCAAAACCTATTTTACCACATTCCCATTCGAAAAACAAACGCCATCATCACACCAGTCTCATCACACACAAAAACAACACCAAACTTAGTCAAAGATATTGAAGAAAAGCAAACAAAATCTCCATACGCACATTTCTCACTCACAATCACAATAATAGCCCCCACCTTTTAGAAGCTAGGTCACACACTCAAATACATACGCACAGACTCTTTAGTCATTATAAAATAATAAACGGTTTTATTCTATCAATTCGTTGTCTGCAAATCTTATGGCATTTAAACCGCAGTTTTGTACGGTGATTTCAGTAAACGGGTTAACTTATTTCGGAGGGGAAGTTATTTTAGCATCAAAATCAGACACTGTATCATCACCAGCATCTATCAAAGAAAATACAAAAGTCCCTCGTAGCATTTTGTCCAGCGACAGCTTTTCATACAATCGATCCATAGTTTGTTTTTTCATTTTTCATCGACGTTCTTTTATTTCCGCATGGCTGCGACTCCAAGCACAAGTTCCGACTATAAACCAGAAGCACATTCAGGACAAACCATTCTATATCCCGGTCGAAATCGCCCTCCATTTTTGTAGTTTTTTATTTTTTACTTTCGGTTTATATTCTACGCAAGTAGTATTAATATTTATCAATACAGTGACGTCTCACTTTTAACATAATAGTTCAATAGGTTAAATTTATTCGACAACGTTTAAACAATGTCGACAACGTTTAAACAATGTCGACAACGTTTAAACAATGTCGACAACGTTTAAACAATGTCGACAACGTTTAAACAATGTCGACAACGTTTAAACAATCTACAGGAATAACATAGATGGCCACACAACATACACACACATAAGAATCACGTGACCTCTCGTTTATACACAGCGGTTATCCAATCCCGCTGAGCTAAACTGTCCTCAATATATTGCAAAATTTTTGCAAGCCGCTTATTTTCAAAATAACTTGTCACGCGCTATCGAATTAAACCGTAGAACAAAAGTAATTCATACGGTAATCCTGACCTCAAAACTACAAAAGTAGAAGCGCCATAAATAAAATAAAAACCACGTAATCTCTCGATTGCAAATACAGCGACACAAATCCAATCATCGCTGTAATCAACCTGGACCCCTCAATACTGTTCAATTTCAAACAGGCGCATTTTCAAAATAACTTATTACGTGTAAATGGACGTTCTCAATAAGAGTCATGAGCAAATATCGATTAGTCCCCAATCGGCCAAACTGCTAAAAAAGAAAAAAGCTGTGCGCTACCATAATCTTCGGAATCCTTAGTGGAAGAAAGACTTCTCACGTCATCCGGCAACCCTTTTATTCAATATATATTATGGTCTAAGGATTCTTCGTAGCGAGACGAAAACAAAACAAAACAACAACAAAAATCACTACTTCATCCTGCATAAAAAAAGCTTTCTCTAGGTGTGCACTTACGTCACTTTTTAAATACACCACCCCACGACGTGTCCAGTTCAATATCGTAGGAATTATCCCAACTCTCAATAAAACGACATCAAACTACAACTTGTTCACACAGACCTCATGTAAAAATTTAGACAATTTGGAAGACGAAAAACCAGTTGCAGCGGTCCCAAACAGACAGAACCTCCCTACGTGGATAAAAGTCTCCACTTACCGTACTTTATTTATTTAGGCCTAGAAGTTCCGCCCGTCCGGAAACGCCGCAGCTCGCAAACCGTCAAAATACCACCATCCGTTAGAATTCAGCGTCGGAGGTCACCATTTGTTAGAGTAGACAATAATTGTATTCTACTCTTTGCGTGTTCAATTAACTGAATGGTGAGATTCTGGTGAAGAAGTCCCTTTGCAAAGGTATCAGAAGCTTCTGGTCACACAAATGAAGTCACCCAAGCAGTGTTCTGTTCAAAAGTGTGTCTCCTCCTCCAGCACACAGTACATTTATTGCAAATCAGTGAATACAAGAAAATCCCTCTCTCCTCCCATCAGCAAGTTCCCATAGGTATAAATCAGATTAGAGAAAAACAATAATAAATCAGCCTGTCTCTTCGACCGACTGAGACCGGTACCAGGCTACACTCCCTTTTAGATAATAGTGGAAAAGAAACCCGTTGCCCTTCTTTTCTTAGGAGAGAGACAGATAAGAATACAATAGACAATACTATTCATTGAGCTACACAGCTATAACTAAATCCAAAACGGCTAAAATATAAATTGAAACTGAAAAACAATGTTAATAATTCAACACTGGCTAGCTAGCTCTAGCTGGCTAGCTAGCACATGGGGCTAAAGCCAAACGGTGGCAGGGTTTTCATTTTCTGGATCTGGATTTGCCACCTCTGCTTACTTTACCGTCCGACATTGCTTTGAGACTACAAACGTGCGCCGTGTCTCCGGTCTTGCCAGCTGTTATTCGCTTTTCCCTTTTTTCGGTATGCTTCCAAATCCATCCCCTCAAAGTGTAAACACTTTTTTTGAGAAGTTGGGGCCCTTTTTTTTCATTTCTGGTGTTTCCATTCAATTTTATTTTCACGTTTTTTGAAAATGTGAAAAAAAAAATGGATGGATGGAAACCCAACGACACCCTAAAAAACGGATTGGTCAAATCTCGCCCAAAAGATGTCCAATTTGACCAATCTCGCTGGTAGTTCAAGTCCGACAGATCCTTTGGATGGCAAGCACTCTCGGACGGCGGCTGCTTTCAAACAATCTCAACTGCTGATTGGCCAACCGATACAAATTGCTCATTGTGACCACGAGATTGGTTCGTCTGTGTTAGAAACGGATGCTTTTTGCGGGATTGCCAACAAAAAGTACCAGCGATGGCCACGCCCACCTAAATGGGGCGAAATTCGTTCTCCGCATTTTGGTGAGCAGCAGCAGGGGTCGCGCTCGGGAATCCTTGGTGATCTCAGCCCTCGTAATGCGGAGTGTCAAGCGGGGAGGCAAATGGCTCCCATTTTGAGAGCCTTTGGCCAGAAATTGAACCCACGACTTCCCAGTCTCAGGGGAGACACTGAGCCCGGTGATCTACATCTCGGCACGCATTTCCATTTTTGAACCCTATACATCGTGATCGTGACATTTAGAATACAAGAAATGAATGTAATCAATCAATTCCCAAGCGATTGATCTGGACTTACTTTCGAAAGTAATCAATGCTATTGGTTGTTTGGCTAACCAATCAAATGGGTTTGCTGGTCACGGTCAACGTCCGACCAATCTATTGTTCAATCAAGCCGATGTCAGCTTGAGCAAGTAGATTGATAAAAATAAAATAATAATTGTTTTGTAACCGATCCATTTTTTAGAGTGTGATGTTGACGTCATGCTTTCTCGTGTGCGCACGTCTTTGGCGCGCTTGACTTTTGAACTTTGTTGTTTTTCCTTGCCGCGCTTTTGTTTCATTCAAGTAGGCCACACCCGCAAGGAGTGTCAGAATGGGTTCCTCTTGGGGCCGGCGTCCTGCATGTTTTGGATGTTTGCATCTCGTCAGCGGACGCGTTGATTGTTTCTCCAATCGTGTTGTCGAGATCGCAAGCGTTGGCTGTTGCTGAGCAGCAGGCGGCGCCCGCCCATCAACGCCGCCTGCAGCGTTTGCGCTTATAAACACAAATGTTTCGTTGCCCTTCAGACGACGACGACGACGACGACGACGACGACGACGACGACGATGGCGATGATGACGATGGTGTCTTTTTACAGTCCGCTCCCCTGAAGCCAAACGACTGACGTGCTAATTGATGTATTGTTGATTTTCTTTGCATCCGTCAACTGCGATGAGCTCGTCTTCCTCTTCCGGCGACATGAACTCTTCCGCCAACGCAACTTTGCCACCGCAGGTACATTCGCGCACTCGCCACTCTTCATAAAGCAGCATTTTGAGACCACCTGACTTCAGATATAACGATTGACCTTCGGCCATATTGCGCAATGCAGATATTTTGAGATATTTCTTCTTTTGGAAAAAAGAAATGAAATTGGACAGAAAGCAGGGAAATATTTTCCCCTCCTCGACACCGAAAAAGGATCAACGCAAAATAAATGACGAGACGCTTTCTGAGTAACAATGAAAGAAAATCTTTTGCAGAAATTGTGCTTTCATATGTTTTTAAAACAAATACAGTTTGGGCTGAAAAGATTTCGTTTTCCAATCCTGATTGTTCCACAAAGCATCTTTTTGTTTTGTTCTCGATTGAGGTTTGGAAAAACCTTCTTTCAAAAAAGACAAAGACAAAGATTTGCCTGTTAATTGCTAGCTTTCTACATTATTTGAAGGCGGCTGAAGTCCATCAATTTGTTACATTTGATGAACATTGGATTAGCGTTTGCATAAATATGAATTTGTTGCGCAAAAACGCTGCATGAGAGCAAATGAAATGTGATGTGAATGTTGGACAGCCAACAATTCGAAATAAAGGAAATGTGAGATCGTGGAATGAGCGGCAAATGGACAAAATGGGGCTCGCCATCATCAATATGATGTAAGTATGTTGTATGATTTAAAAGTGTGTACTAAGATGATGCGAAGATGCATCATAGATTTGAGCTGGGCAAACATGAAATATGTAAATATTTGCTGTACAGGCGTGAAATATGATGATGATGATGATGATGATGATGATGATGATGATGATGTTGCAAGTTTCTCATCAAGTGGCTTTTTTCTCAATTGTTTTTGCACATTTTGTATTTGTTTTGAAAAGTGAAATGTTGACGCGGACGCACGCGCAATCCGAACGTGGAACGACGACGTGCTTTTTGCACATTTTGCTTTGACTTGCGTCCTGTTTTGTCGCGCGCGCGATTTCCCAGCAGCTTCTCGTGTCTTCTCCACTTTCCGCTTCGTCAGCTGGCGTCTTTTTCTTTCACTTGCTGTCACATTGTCTCTTTTCTTCTTTGTTTGTGCAACTTTATATTGACGGCGCTTGTTTGCTTTTTTTGCCAGCACAAAAACCCTCAACTTAAAACAAACTGTTCCCTTTTGGCAGTGGGAAGCCTCGAGATCCAGAAAGAAGCAAAAGAATGCAAATCAATATCCAAATGATGACTACGGTTATTCAGTGTCCAACGCGTGCACGTGTGCGCGCGCGCGCGCGTGTGTTTTTGACTCAGGTGCTTCTGAGAGACAGTTTCGTCTCTGCGCTGGTGAAAAACCTCCTCGTGGTTCTTCTGTGGTTCTCGCTCACGTACATCAACGCCGCCTTCCTCGCCACCTTCTTCAAACACCAGGTAGGCGCGCGCATCCCGACGCCTTTGCTAGCCCCGCCCCCATTGGTTAGCCCGAGCCAATTCCAAGCTAAACCGCCAAAGCAAGCGTCGACCCCCAAAAATCTGGTGCGAGCCATTTTTGCGACCGTCCGCAAGGTGCGGGCGGCGGGCGTCCGCCATCCCGCCATCTCGCCATCCCGCCATCTCGCCGCGGCGGGTGCCATCCAGGTGTGCGTGTGTTTTGTGCAGACGTTCCACGAGGAGCCGCGCTACATCCTCTTCGTCCACATGGTGATCAACGACAGCGCTCAGCTGAGCTTCAGCGTGGCCCTGTTCCTGCTCAGCTACATCGCCTTCCGCATCCACGTGTCCCTGTGCTGCGTCTTCCTCTTGCTGACCGTGTTCAGCACCAGGAACACGCCGCTCAACCTGGCCGCCATGGCGGCCGAGCGCTACGTGGCCATCTGCCGGCCTCTGCGCCACCGGCAGCTGTGCACCGTCCGGCGGACGTACCTGAGCATCCTGCTGGTCTGGCTGGTCAGCGTGACGCCGGAAATCAGCGACCTGTGGGTGTTGCTGGCCACGCGGCCGGCCGGCTACTTCCTGGGCTCCGTCTTCTGCCTTCGCGCCAACGTCTTCCCCGACCCGGCCATGACGCGCAAGCGCGTGGCCGTGGATTGCTTCTGCTTCCTGTGCGTCTTCCTGACGCTGGCCTTCACCTACGTCAAGATCCTGGCGGCGGCGCGGCGCTCGGCCTCGGTCCGGAAGGGCCTGGCCGACAGGGCCCGCAACACGGTGCTGCTGCACGCCGTCCAGCTGGCCATGTGCCTGCTGGCCTACGTGTCGCCCGGCGTGGAGCTGCTGCTGCTGCTGGCGTTCCCGGGCCACGTGCGGGAGATCCGCTACGTGGGCTACCTGCTGGTCTACATCCTGCCGCGCTTCCTCAGCCCGGCGGTCTACGGCCTGCGCGACCGCAAGTTCCGCAGCTACCTGCTCCGGACGCAGAGGTCCTGCTTGGCGCCACGCCGGAGCGGGGAGCGGCCACCGGGGGGAGACCTCCGCTAGCGCTTTGGAGCGCTTTGGAGCGCTTCGGAGCGCTTCGGCGCCGATGATCCTTTCATTTTTATTGCAGCCATGAATTAGAAGGAAAAAAATTGACATCCATTTTTCTTGTCTTTCTGTTTTATCACATCTTTATTTGTGCTTCTTCTTAATAATATCAATTCCAGACGATATCGACGCCGGTATCGGCAATTCTCTCCGGTCGAGTACTTGTGCTGGTATCGGTTGCGCTCAGAATGTTTTCTTTCATTTGGATGGTGTTACTCGTTGTTATTGCATTTTTGTTCATAAAATACTTTAGAAATGTTCGTTTCAATGTTTTGGTTTCTGTTTCTGATGTGTTCATCACATTTGGAGCTTTTTTCATTGAAATGGCTGCCGATACATTTCCAGTTATGAATGTGTTTAATAAATACATTGAATGTTATTTTTATTCATTCAAAAATATACAGTCCGAAAAGATATCGTTATTAACAATGGTAATGAAAAGATCAATGGAAAATGTTCCATAAAAGTTTTGCCAATTCAAATGTTTCGTAACGTTGTTCAATGCAAATGCAGACGTTTTGAACAAACGCGACCGTTGGAATGTCAGACTTGAATTGAGGCTTCTTGCCAATTTCTAAACATGAATTCATTCATTTATCAATTGATTGATTTTCATCGTTTGGATTTGGTTGAAAAAGAAGAAGAAATAAAGTGAAGATTTTCGGATCATGTATTTTGGGCTTAACTTGAAACGTTATTGAAGTGGGGAGGAATGAATTTGGGGTTCCAACCTGCGTGGTTGTTTAGGGAGGGACACAATTAATTGACGGACGCATGGACGACAGAAGGAAGGAGCTCACCTTGCCCAGGTGAGGTTTTTTTCCGTTTCTGTTGAGAAGATCCACTTGACGACGTTTATGCGGCCGATGAGGTAAAAGTTTCATTTGCTTCCGTAATTGTTTCATGTCAATCTTCTTTATTTCTTGAGTCTCGTCTTCGTCCCGACGGCATTGTTGGGTGACGTGCGGACAACATTCAAAGAACCGGGTTGAGCCCCGATTGAACTGGAAGCCATCTTTGCTCGGGTTTCTATTCGTCTTCTGGCAACCGTTTGCAATATTGGCCACCTTTTGTCGATATTGCAACAAAAAACACACTTTTGCAGCTGCAAAAGTCATTTGGCACATCAACAATGTCTAAAGTTTGTTTTTCATTGCTTTCACGTTCTCGTCATTGAAAACGGTTCTTTTCTTTCAACAATATGGCAAACTTGGAACGGCAGGCCAAATGTTCGCTCCACGTTGGCTGCGCACTTTTTGCACTTTTTGCACTTTTTGCACTTTTTGCACTTTTCATGAGCAGAGAGCTTCCTTTCACCCAGTCGGCCGCCATTTTGACTTGCGACTTTTAGCCCGCACAATATTTTTCCGGATTCATGATGAGGATGAAAAGGGCTCTATTTTTTTTTTCTATAAATTGGATTTTCTTTTTCTCCTTCTCGCTCCTGGGTGTCATTCTTCTCGTGGCCACGAGATGGCAAGCATGCCCGGAAGTCGTCACGTCATCACAGCCTGCAGGTTTTGCTTGCAAATGTTTGAATGCGCTCCGCTTTCATCCTTCACCGCAGCAGCCTCGCTTTTGGAACGCTCATCTTGGGCATGATTCGTCAAGATGGCACCTTTTTAACGGGATTGTTTCAACGCAGAGCAAAATGTACACAATCCTGTGCGATGTTTCGCTTTTGCATTATTTGCGTGTTGAAAGACTTTCAAAATGAAGTTCCATGAACGCTGTCAAAAGACGCCCGTGCAATATTTCGCGGGCGGATTTCTCTCATGCATTTCACGTGTCGTGGGTGTGCACAAAAGACACGACGGATTTGGGAGGGACAAACTTTCTATTCCTATTTCTTGGCACTTTGTCGCTCCGCCTTCCGCTGCTCTTGTCAAATAACAAACCACAAGTATTTGTAAGTGGTTTATTGGTTTAAGGAAAATAACGCAAATGTTTTTCATACCAGAGTTACACATTTGTCCTTCTTCGGTCGCGCAAACGTCACGCAAAAGTCACGTCGGGAGGTTCGAATGGTCGAGCGGTCGTCGGCATGACAACCGTCCAAAGCGTTCAAACAACAACGTCCTTCGAAGTCCGCACGCGAGTTCTTGTGTTCGGCTCCACATTGTTGCTCTCATTGATGCTTGATTTCTTGTTCCTGTTGCTGCCGCTGGCCTCGTCGTCGTTCTTGTTCCGCTTCTCCTTCTTCTTTTTGCTCTCAACTTTGCTGTGGTCTGCTCGTGCTGCTGCTCGTCTTGCAATTCTGGTCGCCGCCGCCGTGGAGGGGGCGGGACTCGCGCGTCTCCCCGCCTCCCGCGCATCACTTCCTGTTGAGCAGTTGCCGCTCCAGCTGTTCCAGGCGTGCGCTCATCGCCGTCAGTGGACGCCGAGACGTTAAGGAGCAAAACCTCGGGGGACTTCCGATCAACAGGTTTTCGTTTTTTTTGCCGTCCCGAGTGAGGGTTTGAAGCAAACGTGGCTTTTATACGTCACGGCGGATCCATTTGTACAATTTTAAAAATGCAATGATGCCATCTAGGGGCAGAAAAATGACCTCAACACAAGTCAATATCACCCCTCGTTTTTTACAGTACAATACGTCTTTTTTTTGATGAATTATTATGAAATGACCGTATCGATGACTAAAAGATGCAGCCATATTTCTATTAGTTGAACACCCCCCCCCCCACACACACACTTTTATGCTAACAAGCAGGAAAAGGCAGGAAAAAAAGGTTGATTTTAAAGGAGAGTGCGGTGCCAGTGAAGATGAGCGGATTGCTCGCACGACAAGGATATGCGACTGCGTGATGCGGTCCAGGTTGCTGATGGCGGCCCGCTGGAAGTCCACCAGATTCTCGCAGGCGCACGGGTCCTTCACCTCCAGCTCGCCTTGACTTTCCTCTGCCGACGTCAAGCAAAATCAAGCCGGGAAAAACCAAAGTCCAGCTTTCCACCCTTTCTCCTACCGGGACACACGTTGAGTTTGAGGTTGAGCGCGATGGCGCCGATGGCGCCGAAGTCGGAGGCGTAGTAGAAATGCTTCTCCGGGGGCTCCGAGGCGATCTCGCGAAGCTCCTCCTCCAACGCTTTGCCCACGCCCACCGCGTACATGACGACGCCTGCACGGCGGCGAGCAAACATCACAAAGTCGGCATCGTGACACGGCGCGAGGGGAAAGGGGGGCAAAAGGGGAGGGGCAAGCCATCGGAATGAAAATAGGAAGCAGACGGTGAGAAAGCGGAAGAAAAACTGGAAGCGAGGAAAAGCAGGCGGGAAGTCGACTGACCGGCTTGTTTGGCCGCCTTGGCAAAGTCGCTGATGCGGTCCTGCGAGCGCCCGTCGGTGAAGACCAGGCCGATCCTGGGAATCCCGCGGGCCGGCGGTCTGGCGCCCTCCGCCTCCGAGAAGCTCCTCTCCAACATGTGCTGCAGCGCCAGGCCCGTCATGGTGCCCTTCTCCATGTACGCCATCTGCACCCGGGCACAAAACACTTCCTGTCTCCGTCCGTGCCAAATAAAAGCCTTCCCGTTGGCTCAAATGAGAATTCCAAATCTTTTCTCTCGCCACTCTCCGCCGTCAACCTGTCAAAATAAAGCCTTTCCTGTTTCCAAATGCAACTTTTCTTGGGAACTCCGTCCAGTTGACATTTACAAAATAAAAGCCTTCATTTATGCAGTCCATTTGTTTTCAAAGAAAAGAGTGACGCTGTGCGAGTGTGTACATTTCAAAATAAAACACTTCCTTGTTCCATGGCTTTAAAAAATCAAATAAAAGCCCGGATGCCACGACGGCATATTAGGGCCGCGCTTCAATATATGATTTTTTTAGAGCACGGGGACAAAATTCAGAGGCAAAAAAAACTCAGAAACGTGCGAGAAATACACTCGGATGTTTGTGGCAATAATTTTGGGTTGGGTTTTCAAATAAGGAGGTCGTAATTAACGACTTGCTTCAGCAGCAATTAAGCACGTCACTTTGAAGCGTTGCGTACGGCCGGCGACGAGGACGGCGCGCTTTGCAAAAGGTTCACACCCGGACGATCGAGCGTTTAAGTTCATTTGTTCAATATTTACGTTTCAGGATGACGATTTGCACATTCCTACGTTTTGCTTGTTTTTTGTGTACAAGCGACCGAGTTGATGGAATCTGCCGCTGTCCGTCGCTCGCTTGCATGGACCTAAAGAACGCTAGCATCTGATTGGTTCGTGTTCGTCAGCTGATGAGGGCATCGGGAAATGTGGCTTGAGCTGCCGAGTACGAAGAATAAAAGTTTCAATTAAGAATGAATCCGTTTTCATCCTGCCTTTTTTTTTTACCACCAACCGATCCTCACGTTAAGCCACGTGAATTTTCGCAGTTTTTTTTTTCTGGCAAATCTGCCGCTTTATAAATTTGCCCCCACCCTCTAAAAAGAAATCGATGTATTCATAGCAGGCCCCAAATACGCCGTCGTAGACGCCAACGTTGTCGGTTTCCCGCCAATGTTCGTTCAAAGTTGCAAACGTTTGCCTGAAATTTCCCTGCGGCAAGAACGAGCATTATGAACATTTAGTTCATGGCTGGCGAACTTCTGAACGAACTCTGACAGGAGCGGCCATTTTCTGCCTTTTTGCCTTCAAGCTTTTCTTTTCTTTTCTCTTCTTTTCGCTCGCTAGCATCGGAAGCAAACGTCTTCCTTCCTGCCTTGAGCCATTTCAAAATAAAATCCCCACAGCGAACCTTCATGACGGCAGCTTTGATGTCATCGGCGCTGTGGAACTGGCCCAGCGTGAACTCGGTCCTGACCCGACTGGAATACTGGACCAGGCCCACTCGGGTCCCGTGCTCGGACACGTCCAGCGTGTCCACCACCTGCCGGAGAGTTGACGGCGCGCGTGAGCTGAGCCGACTCCGATTGGGAATCGAAACATTTTCGTTGCGGTGGGACCTCGTTGACGAACTTCTTGACCAGCTGGAAGTTGTGCGGGCGGACGCTCTTGGAGCCGTCGATCAACAGCACCAGGTCGACGATGGCCGACTTGCACGCTACAAATGGGAGCAGATTGGACTTACGATACCATATACTTTTTTACAGTGGCCTAAAACGTGCGTCCCGCAAACGGCGTTCAAGCCTTTTGGCGTGCTTCTTACTTCCGCAGCTCTTGCCGTCCTCCTGCAGGAGTTGCTCGTCGGGGCACGTGCAGTAATACGAGCCCGGCGTGCTCACGCAGCGATGCTCGCATCCGTGATCCAGCCAGTTGCACATGTCCAGTTCTGCACGCACGCACGCACGCACGCACGTCTCGTGTCAGATGACATCACGAGTTGCGTTTCCATCCACACATTTTCATTCAAATTCTCAAGAAATGCTCAAATCAAACGCTAAAAATTCAAAAAAGGCCCCAAAATTCACACAAAACGCTTTTGACGCTTGGAGTAATTGGATTTGGAAGCATATCGAAAAGGGGAAATGCAATTTGGGGCTATGGAAACGGGTTTTGCCAATAAACGCGGACACGTGGCACGGTTTGACCGGATATGACGTCGCGCCGACGTTTGTCGTCACAAAGCAATGGCGGACCATGAAGTCATCCAAAAAAAAGCTGCCACCGTTTGGCTTTAGCCCCTTGTGCTAGCGAGCTAGCTCCCATGGCTAGCGAGCTAGCATCAATGGCTAAATCCAAACAGTGGCACTTTCTGGACCTAAATTTGCCACCTCTGAAAGTATGGAATGTTTGGGGGGGCGACGGAATGTAAATCTTTTTGGATTGGATTAAAGAAGCCAATATTTTAGATGGAAAAGGGCAAAGAAACACTTCCTGGTCTTCTTCTTCTTTTAAATGACTGGTGGATCACAGCTCTTAATGATGTATAGCGCCACCTACAGCGGCGGAGTCAATATTCGCAAAAGAAGAACAGATAAAAAGGGGCAGAAGTCGCATATTCGTTTTGCGCATTTCAAAAAATTTGAACTGATTGGATGGAAATTTGACTACTGACTTGTTTCTCACAAAGAGAAATATGCAAGTCGATGCATCAATAAATATTCAGGCCAAGCAATAAAACATTCCAATAAATGAAAGTCATGTGAGTCAATACCAAATAAATAACAAAATGGCTGTCAAAAAATGTGAACAAATTGTCAAATGTGTCAAAGATGACATTTCAAACTCAAAAGTGTACAAACGGACGTGTTTGCAAAAAGCGTACGTACGCGCGCACGTCTTCTTGTCGCGGTTGAGCGCGAAGCCCGGCCGGCAGTCGCACGTGAAGTTGCCGGGCGAGTTGACGCACATCTGCTCGCAGTCGTGTTTGCCTTCGCCGCACAGGTCGATGGCTGCCACGCACGCACGCGCACACACGCACACGCACACACGTCGATGAATCATTGCACCGATTGGGACAAACCACAATAAGTCGTTTTGTTTTATGAAACAAGCACGTGATAATTCAGTGGCATGTAAAGAAATCTGTCCATCCGGATTGGATCGTTTCAAGCTTATGTTGTGTCTGCCTTGGCCACCAGGGGGCAGTATCATGCCGCCGCGCAAGAACAAACGAAGAAGAATGAGACTTCTTCGAAAATTTTAAGAAGCGTTTGGAGCCTTTTTTCTTTTTAATTATTATTTAAAATTGTCCAAATCTCTGATTTCATCATATCAACAGTAATTGTTGACTGATTTGCGTAGTCCTTCATTAAGGATTATCTTCTGTGTTTAATCAAAGTTTGACATTAGCAAACATCAGTTTTACTTTGTAAAACAATGACCCAACCGCTAAAATATGTACACCCATCCCCCGTTAATTTGTTTTGTTTTATTTGAATCACTTTGATGACTATGAAGTACAAATTAAATATCAATCACTGGTTAACGGACAGTAATTAGGAGGAAAAACGCTTTTACATTTTAATGCAACATTAAAACAAATCCGATGAATCGATTGAATAATGGTGAGATTAATCGATTCTAAAAATATTCAGTCAAGAGCATTTTCAATTGATGTTAGCATTAAGCTAGCAGGCCGCGCAAATTCGGCCAATTCCAGATAACCCGTTCGCCGCTGCCTTCGTGTATTGGGAGTGTGTGCGTGTGTGTGCGTGCGCACATACGCGTGCACGTCCTTTTGTCGTGGTTGAGGGCGAAGCCCGGCCGGCAGTCGCACGTGAAGGCGCCGGGCGAGCTGACGCACATCTGCGCGCAATCGTGTTTGTCTTCAGCGCACAAGTCGATGGCTGCAAAAGAAAAAAAGAAGAGAAGAAAAAAAGAAAAAAAGAAGAAAAGAAGAAAAGAAGAAAAGAAAAAAAGAAGAAAAGAAGAAAAGAAAAAAAGAAGAAAAGAAGAAAAGAAAAAAAGAAGAAGAAAAGAAAAAAGAAAAAAAGGAAAAAAGAAGAAAAGGAAAAAGAAAAAAAGAAAAAAAGAAAAAAAGAAGAAAAGAAGAAAAGAAAAAAAGAAAAAAAGAAAAAAAGAAAAAACAAAACTTGAGCAATTGACAAGCAAGCGGCGAGCGGTAACTGCTAAAGCTAGCCAAACATCAAAAAGTAGCAATGTGGCCAAAATGTGGCCAAAATGTGGCAAATGTTTCACCCCAGCAGGTGGCGCCGTCGTCCATCAGCCGGTATCCGTCTTTGCAGCCACACCGGAATCCGTCCAGCGCGTTCACGCACTCGTGCTGGCACGTGTGATTGCCCGAGGAACAAAAGTCCAACACTGAGCCCCGCAACACACACACGTGCAAGTTAACATGTTTTCAAAAGTATTGGGACAGCGGCGGGACGTCACTCGGCGTACGTACGCGCGCACGTCTTCTTGTCGCGGTTGAGCGCGAAGCCCGGCCGGCAGTCGCACGTGAAGTTGCCGGGCGAGCTGACGCACATTTGCTCGCAGTCGTGTTTGCCTTCGCCGCACAGGTCGATGGCTGCCACGCACGCACGCACGCACGCACGCACGTGAGTTTGAAATTGCAACGGAAACATTCCAAATTGTCATTTTCATCTCATCACAAGCAAACAGCTTCCACCTTCAAGCATTTTGACTTTTCCCCACTCAACTCAATTTATGACTGGATAGCCCATATGCGCCCGTGCCAGCCGTTGAAGCCGCAGGGCGGCCATCTTGCTCCTCCCGTCTCGCGAGCAGACAAATGTATTAACTGTACGTATACATACAGATGAGACATATGTAGGCGGTTAGTATAGGGCCGAGGGGCGAGGGCCGAGGGCCGGGGGCGGGGGCGGGGGCGGGGTTGGGGGTTTGTGGCGCTATGGCAGGAAACGTTTCTTGGGAGGAGCAAAATGGCGGCCTGGCGGCTTCAAAAGTCTCGGCCTATCGGCGAGCCAGTCATGTATTCAAATCGGTGCTTTTCCCACAAAAAGCCGTCAACATTTTTGTCAATAAACCGTCATTCAAAATATACAACTTTAATCCTGTAAAACGGGCACATGATTATGATTATGATTATGATTATGATTGATTATGATTATGATTATGATTATGATTATGATTATGATTATGATGCTGATTTTGTTGAGGGTTCCAAAGTCCTCATTTGCGTCTCCTGAGAGCCAAAACGGAGACGGATGACGATTGACGGTCGCTGTGGTTAGAATGAGTCCTAATTTGTCCTCCTCTTCATCACGTCATCTTCATCGCCACCACACTCACCCGCGCACGTCTTGCCGTCTTCGTTGAGCGCGTGTCCGGGCGCGCACAGGCAGCGGAAGGAACCCGAAGAGCTTTGGCAAATGTGCTCACAGCCGTGCCGGGACTCCACGCACGGATCCGCACCTGCGACCACGTCAGCCGTAAGTCAACGTCGAACGACATCAAATGGCGTCGCAACGAAATGTTTAGCGAGTCGATTGAAAGATCAGTCGTGTGAAAAGTATGAAATGGCGGCCGGGGTTTGCATGTTGTGCCCCGTTTGTTTTTCCCGGGTCCTCTGGCTCCTCCCACATTCCAAAACCTGCACGGCAGCTTCATTGGACACCCTAAATTGTCCCTGGGTGCGATTGCGAGTGGGACTGTTTGTTGGTCTGTGTGTGCCCTGCAACCAGTTGAGGGTGTGACCCCGCCTACTGGCCCAAGCCAGCTGGGATAGGCTCCAGCACCCCCTTGTGAGGAATAAGCGGTCACGAAAATGGATGGAAAGTGGAAGACTAAAACGAATGACGTTTTTGCTATCATGGTTGGTTTTTTGTGTTTTTTTTAAAGCATTTTTGTTTTTATTTTGTTGACAAAATTGTCTTTTCTTTTTGTCAAATGTTTCCTGCTTGGATATTCTGCGACTCGGCGGAGGATGTTTGACGGCGGCAGACGTCTCACCGCAGAGTTTATCCTGGAAGTGAAGTCCAAACTGGTGGATGAGGTCAAAGGTCTCCACCAGGAAGACGTGGTCCTCGAAGGGCTGGGACGCCATGGCCCTGAGGGACGCCATGTCGGCCCGAGCCACGCCCACCGCGAAGATCTCGATGCCTTTGTGGCGAGCCTCGGCCGCCACCTCCGCCACGCGGTCCTGAGGACGTCCGTCCGTCACGATCACCGCCACGTCGGGCACCTGCCGGACGGACGGACGGGCGGGAGAGGCGCGGTTAAAGAGGCGGCCCCTTTGGAGCCGCCCTCGCGCCTTACCTGGGGCCTGTCACCCTGCTGCTGGCTGAAGGCGTCGTTGATGATGTAGCGGATGGCCACGCCCGTCATGGTGCCCTGCGCCAGCGGGACAATGCGCTGGATGGCGTCCACCATGCTGGACACGGCGCCGTGAGCGTTCAACGAGAACTCGCTGCGGACCTGCAAAGAGCGGGAAGATGGTCTCCGTCTTGCGGAAGGATTTCCATTCATTTGCATTCTTCACAGTACAATGGCGGCTTGACGGCCGCGGACAGGAAGTGGTCTTCGTCTGACGCGTCCTCGGGTCCCGAGCCGGACGGTCGTCGGGCTCGTTAGTGCCACCGCCTCGTTGTTCTTTCCGCTTCGTTTTACGCGAACGCTCCTCGTCAGAGAGTCACGTCGTGGACTGTGGTGTTCCCCAGGGCTCAATTTGAGGTCCATCACTTTTTTTTTTTTTTTATCAAGACACACGGAATTCGTTTTCATAGTGAGGCCGATGACGCTCAGCTCCTCATTTCTGGATCACTTGATGTCTTTTTGACGCATGACGTCTCGGATGCAGACAATTTCCCACAGTTCGACAAAACTCAAGTTTTCAGTCCTGAAATTCGCTTTTAGCTACATTTTAAAACGGAATTCTTTTGATTGAAGTCTTCACAAGGAGTTCAAAACGTTATTTTCGAGCTTTGTTTGACGAATCGTCTAGAACAGTGGTCCGCAACCCTGGTCCTCGGGCACCGGTATCCAGCCTGTTTTCCATGTCTCCCGCAGCCAACACAGGTGATTCATATCATCAGCTAATTAGCAAGCTCTGGAGAAGCCTGATAACGATTCCCACCTGTGTTGGCTGTAGGAGACATGGAAAACAGGCTGGATACCGGTCCCCGAGGACCAGGGTTGAGGACCACCGGTCTCGAACACAGGTGTCAAATTCTTGTCCTCAAGAGTCCTGCATTTTTAGAGGTTTCCCTCATCCAACACAGCTGATTCAAATGAGCCTAATAATGATCCTGATCATTGAATCAGGTGTGTTGGATGAGGGAAACCTCTAAAACATAGGCGTCCAACTCCGGTCCTAGAGGGGCGCAGTCCTGCAGGTTTTGGAGGTTTCCCTCATCCAACACAAGCTGATTCCAATCAGCAGGATCGTTATCCGGCTTATGCTGATGAGCTGATCATATGAATCAGCTGTGTTGGAGAAGGGAAACACGCAAAACCTGCAGTACTCTGGCCCTCCGTACCAGACTGTGACACCTGTGGTCTCGAAACTGGATTTGAGCATTTAAAGAATGAAGCCAGAATCCAGTGATGGGGACTCACAAGAGGTTGCTGCCGTTTCTTGCTTTCAAAAACGAGCCAGTGAATCTAAAGACCTGGACTTGACTTGGACTCGTGGATCAAAGATTTGAGCCTAAAAACCTGAGACTTGAACTGGACCTGGAAGCTCAAGACCTGGACTTGACTTGGTCTTAGAGACTTTGTGTCTGTTTTCTGCCAGAATCCGCCCATTTGCCGGACCGGATCTCGACAGGCCGGTTCTGGTCCCGTGGGAACCACACAACAATTCAAGTCAGGTACGCGTCGCGCCATTCATTTGCAATCCTTTCAAAGGCAAATCTTTCCTGGGTTTGCAAATCTTTCTGTCCGAGAGCAAAATGGCAAAATGGCAAAATGGCAAAATGGCAAAATGGCAAAATGGCAAAATGGCAAAATGGCAAAACAAAAAGAGAAATGATTTGAAATGTCATTTTACACTCGACGGGTTATTTTGTCAACGAAAGACATTTTGTTTTTTGTAAATGGCTGGTGGGCGTGGCCACATTGTTGCGAACATCCACAGCAAAGACGAAGTGCGAAGTGGGCGGCGCCTACCTGACTGGAGTACTGGACCACGCCCACTCGGGTGGCGTTGAGTCCGACATCCAGCGTGTCCAGGATGTCGATCATGAACTTGCGCATGCTCTCGAACTCGTGAGGTCGGACGCTGCGCGAGCTGTCGATCAGGAAGACCAGGTCCACCGGGCCCGACTGGCACTTGTGCTCGGAACCTGCAACCGGACAGATTGACAGCAAGATATGGATATCGATTCATGTCGCGTTTTGAAGGTCATAATGCGTCATGACCTGCTTTGGGCCGGGCGGCGGCGATGGCGGCCATGTTGAGCAGCAACCAGGCGACGCCTGCGCGCGCACGTCCGGTCGTCATGGCGACAGCCGACTGCAACACAAAATGGCATCCGAGTCATGTGCAAAAGTATTGGGACAGCCTTCCATGTGGAAAGTGCTGAAATTGTTGAGACAGCCCAAAAAAATGGAGCTCATTTGCATGTGGACAAAAGTTTTGGGACACAGGTGTGTGTGCTCAAAAGTATTGGGACAGCTGTAAGTGTGAAGAGGGACCAAAATGTGGACAAAAGTATTATGGCCTCGTTCTACCGCGAGCGGCGTCTCAGTCGAGGTGGAAAAAAAACACGTTTGGGGCTTTGGCTGATGATTCGAGGCTGCCGGAGAATTCCAGACCGCGACATTCCCGTACATTCCCGTCTCGCCTCCTCGTAAAGACAATCTTGAAAACAGCTGGCCCAGGAAGCACCTGAACCTGATGACAAACACCGGCGCTCGCTCCCAATCCACAAAGGACGCTTGTCCGTCTGCTCACATCTGCTCACATCTGCTCCCGCTTCCTGCCCGCCAACTCTTACTTCCTGCTGGCCCCGCCCACAACCCCGTCGGCGCCACAGCCAAACTTCTGCACGCAAGACCAAAGATGGCATCCTCGCGTGTCCGGCTGGCGCTGCAACCGTTATTTCAGGAATCGATTCATGTTGTCGATTAATCGATGAAGCAGACTTTAAAAAAAAAAACCTTCCCTGTTTTTCGATTATCAAAAGCAATTATCGATGAATTTGATCATCAATAAGTTGAGCCCATTTTTTAAAAACGCAACTAGAACTGGAACCAAAAACAGAACCAGGACCAGAGCAATTGTTATCGTGAAACTCTTTGCCGATTTTCTCACAGACCAAAGCAGAAAGTGTCACTTTGAAATGATGAATAAAGAGAAAGACGCGCACACGCGGGGAGCACAAAGAAGCCTTAGAAAGACCCCCCCCCCCCCTCAGTAACCCCTTCCTGTCTGCCCCTCGCCCCCGCCACACGTCAACGTGCCGGCGTCCCGCTGAGCACACTCACACATTGATTTATCGTCAAAGACGATCTTTGAGGCTGGAAAGTCGGCGACTGTGGCGAGATTCGCACCCGTTGCGCCGTGGGCTGGCCTTTTGCTATTTCCCAGCGCATTGTTTGATTTTGGGCACAATATCAAAGAATTCCATTCATGGTTTCAGCCCTGATTTCGCAGTCAACTGTGTTTTGCCCCTCGAACCCTGAAACGTGCAGTTTTTACCTTCACAATCGTTCCCTAATCCGTACAAAGGAGTGACACGACGAATCGAGTAAAATGGGCGTCGTTTGACTGCAAACGACGTCGTCAACGATGCGCAAGGACCGGCAACAAAAGAAGGAGGAGGAGGAGGAGGAGAGGACGTTGTGTTCTCAGCGGGGTCAGAGGTCAGCGCCGTTTGTTGACGTTGGCACGAGGCCGCTTGGCCGGCGTCTGCCTGACATCCGCACGCTAACAACCAACCTTTGCATTCACCCGTTGCAGCCGGACCCCCGTCGCCACGGAAACCCGCCCTCGCCCCTCCGCAAGAGGGGCCCCGGGGCCTCCGCCGCAGCTGCCGGGGCGGCGGAGGCCCCTCGTTCAAACGCCGGCGAATGGAATGCTAGCGCGTGATCGTGGCGTTCCACTCGAGCGCTCCATGCGCAACAATCCATCCACTCCTTCGCGGTTTAGCAGCTGATTCCGATTGCCGTTTTGGACCGATTCATCGGCCGCCGATTATAATCGCTCGATTATTGCCCTTCAAACATCGACCAAAACAATCGGCCAAAACGGCTGCGATCGTCCGCCTCAACAATGGAGGCGCGGAACGTGGCCCACTCGGACCCAATGTCCCAAAGTTTTGTTTTGGCAGAAGGATCGGCGTGAGATCGTGACAGCTGACTATCGACGCCAATGTTTGTTTTGTGCGTGCACGCGCATACGAGTGCACGCACACACGCACGCACACGTTAGCGAGTTAATGTTCAACGACGGAAAAGCGAGACGCAAGCGAAGGTCTTGACAGCAGGAAGCAAAAGCGTCACAACTTTCTTCTTGGCCAGGTGCGAGCCGGCAAATGGACCTGGCGGCCATGATGGAGCGGCTGACGGACGGCGTGGAGGACGGACGCCAAGGTGGGCTGGCGTGTCTCCGTCTGCTCTCGCGCCGCTTCCACAAAGGCCTTCGCCGGCGTTTGGCGGCCGTCTCTCTCTTGCGCTCGCCGTCTCACGGCACATTTTCACGACCGTCTCACAGCACGTGTCTCTCTCTCTCTCTCTCTCTCTCTCTCTCTCTCTCTCTCTCTCTCTCTCTCGCTTGCTGTCTCACTGTCTGAATCAATTGATATTCATTTTTGATCAATAATTGTCGGATGGCACGTCCCGATGTGTCCCGCCATGTTTTCTTCCCGACGGTCTTCTGTCTGTCGCGCCGCACGTCTCGCCGTCTCACGCCCGTCGCGTTTGTCCTACTTTGAGCGAGTGAGAGACGAACGGTCTCACTTGGTCTCGTGTCTGTCGTGTCTCGCTCGCTCGCGCCTGTCTCACCACACGTGCTAGCTTAATGCTACGGTAAGAGGCCTTTGTGTGTGTGTGTGTGTTCTTGTTTTTGTGGCATAGCGGGGCCAACATTCTGTGGGGCCCACCCGTCCATGTGGGGACGTTTTGCTGGTCCCCACAAGTTCAGACCTCTTTCTGAGGGTCAAGACTTGGTTTTAGAGTTTAGGTTTGAATTGGGTTATGGTGGAGGTTAGAGTGAGGAATGGGGGTAGCCAATCATTTTGGATGGTTGGGTTAGGGGGAGGGGCTAGCAAATGCATCATGTGAATGAGACGTCCCCACTATGATACAAAGACAAGTGTGTGTGCGTGCGTGTGGTGTCGGATTGAGGTCGTCACCTCCGGGTCACCTTGTGAACCCGACAGTCTCGAAGCGTCTCATTGAATCACTGCCAAAAACGATTATTTTAGTCATTGATGAATCCGTTTATGTTTGTAATGCATTCATGAATCAGAAAGAAAGAAAAGATCATCTCATGCCTCGACTGAAAAACAGGACGAGACGTGAAATTGACAGAGCAGCAAATGCAACGCTTTGAATCGGCGATTCAATTTCTGTTTGCTGAGAAAATCGGCAAAATTGTTGCTGATCGTTTTCCAAAGTGAGCGCAGGTGTTTGCAAATGTCCGATTTCCATTCAAGGCAAAACATGTCCGTTCATGAAGGACGACCGAAATCTGTCAAATTGGACACAAAAAAGTCTCCAAACGACGACTCGATTCTTCGAGTCGCTGTCGATTCATTTGATCATTAATGACTTGACAACTCGAATCCGAAAGTACAACTTTGATCACACAAGTTTTGTCTTCCAATTGCTGACCAAGAAAGCGTTTTGCTGTCTTTCATCATGACGCCATTTTTTTTTTCTTGCCGCGTGTTCCCAAAAATCCATTTGGAGAAGCGACAAATGGGAAAGTGCGGCACATGCAAACGTTTTCCCTCCCCAATGTCTTCCAGAAGTTTCCCGCTTCCAAGCCGCGCCGCTGACTCACCTGCTGGACGGACACGTGGGCTGGGACAGGTGGGACGCCGAACCTGTTACACACGCACGCACGCACGCACACACGTGAGGTCCGGATCCGAGCGTGCTGCGGCAGGCGGGCGGTGTGTGCGGAGGTCTGGAATGTGCCGGCGGATGGTCGGTGCGCACCCTTATAAGAGACGCCCGCCCACCCTCCGCACGCGCGCGCGCGCACGCACACACACGCACACACACGCACACACACGCCCCACCTTCCCAAAAGAGCTGACGTTTTGCCAGGAAGCATTTCTCCACACTTTTTTAACATCAGTACCAAAAACCAAAAAGTCAACTTTAAAAAGTTTTGACTTTCTGTCGAAGTTGACGATTTGCGAGCAATGTTGGACGACTGGCGGGTGCGGCCAAAAATCGATTGGCATAACAATCACGATTTTCGATTCAGAATCGATTTCATTTCCATGATTTGATGCCGTTTTTCTTTCTTTCTTTGACATTTGAAATCCATTCTGAATCGTACTCAATGAGAATTACGACTCTTATGAGAATCCATTTTTTGGCACACCCCTAGTCGTAGGACGCCATCTTGTTACCCTACTGAAACCGAGATATGCCGGGGAGTAAAGTTAAGAAGCTTCTCTGAACATTCTTGAAGCGCTTTGTATGAATAGTCGTTCTTTTGAGTGCTCAAAGCGCCGCGAGTAGCGCGCTAACTAGCGCGCTAACTAGCATTAGCGACATAGACTGGCGTAGATCATGACGAAGTGAAGCAGAAATCATTGAGACTCAAATCAGTTTGAATCGAAAATTGATTCCGAATTGAATCGCAGACCCAAAAATGGGAATGGAATCGTGAGACAGTCAAAGAGTCGCACCCGGAATGGCGACGGCCACGATGTCAACAAAGTTAGCGACGTTAGCAACATTAGCAAAGTCTTTTCTGGCCTTTCAACTTTCTTTGGTGAGTGTCCCACTGGGAAAATAGTTCACCTTTGACCCTTCAGGAGGGGAAGGGCTAATTGGAAAAAGTTCTCGCACCCGAGTGACTGACCTCACGCACGCACGCACGCACACGCTGCGACAATGTCCAGCGTCCCAGCAGGGTTTGCTCCTGGCAAGAATGCAAAGGTCAAGCAGGAGCCGGCGTGTGTGCGTGAGCGCGGGAATGTTCTCAGGGTCCCGAGTGGACGCCGACCCAAAACAGCCCGTCAACTCAAGTTGACAAAACGTTCTTGTTTGGGCTCACGGTGCACAAACGTGTGCGTCACAAACACACGCTTGGCTGCGTTTGCTGTCCAGGAATACATCAACAGGGGTCAGTGACCTCTGACCTCCCACGTCAGGGAAGGCAAACTTCTTCTTCGCCGTCTTACTTTTCAAAAACACGACACTTTGAAAACCCTTTTATTTGTACGCAGGCGCGTGAGCGGCAACTTTTTGTGTCCAATCAGACGAGCCGAGCCGGCCCGCCAATCCTTGGCGCCCCGCGGCGGAGCGCTGGACGACCACAGCGTGGTCATTTTGCACGCCAAAGTGGCTCAGAAGTCTTACGGCAACGAGAAGAGGTGAACGCGCGCGCGCCTGTTCATGTGTTCATCTTGTCGATCTCCTTTTCATCGCTGATGTTTTTGTCAAGCAGCTCCATTCGTGCGTCCATTCTTTCAATTCCGTGTCCTGTGTTGGTCTTGAGCGTTCATGTGTTCATCATGCCAATTCATTGGTCCATTCGTGTCAAAGTCACGTGTTCATCATGTCACTTCTGCTCTCGTGTTGAAATTCATTCTTGTCAGCAATTTCTGTTCATGTTTTCATCATCATCATGTGTTCATCCCATCAATTCATGTGCTCATCTCATGTTCACCAGGCCAGTTCATATCAATTCACGTGTTCATTCTCTCCATTCGTCGGCCAATCCTGTCTTTGCGTGCTCATCGTGTCACGTCGTGCCTGTTCATGTGTTCATTATCTGTTCATGTGCCATTTGTGTGCTTTTGCGCCGTCTTTGTTGCTCGCCGCGTTCCCTCGTTGCCGTCTGGTGGTCGGCCATGTTGCCCGTGTCGACCGATCCGCCACGCCAGGTGTGCCTCGTTGTCTCCTTTCTATTGACTTTTTCCCTGCTGCAGTCCTGTTTGTAGTTTGGCCACGTGAGCGTCTATTCATGTGTTCACTCGTCCGGCTGCTGACGTGGCGTCTGCAGGTTCTTCTGTCCTCCTCCGTGCGTTTACATCGGCGGCAACATCTGGAAGCTGATGCAGGACCTCCTAAAAGGTTCGTCCGCTGCTTTGTTTGTCCCGTCCCGTCATGGCTGCCGCGTGTCTGACTTCCTGTGTCGTCATGCAGCGGGCGGCGGCGGCGGCGGCGGCGGCGGCGTGCGCGGCTCCATGTGCGTGGACAGCGCCGCGCTGACGCACAGCGACGCCCACAAGCTCAACTTTGAGACGCTTCCCAACACGGTCAAACACTTCCTGTCCATTCATGTCTCATCATGTTCATCATGTCATCCGTGTGTTGTTTGTGCCCATTCAAGTTGCCATCATTCGTTCACGACAACCGTGACGAACACATGAATGCGCTTTACGAGGCAGATGAACGGACGCGTCCCTTCATGTGTTCATCTTGTCCATTCAGGTTCAGCGTATGAATTCATCTCAACGCGCTGAACGTTAGCATGTGGCGACGTCACGCTCGTTTTGTTCTCGCGCTCCGACCAACCGCGGACAAGCTGCTGAACTTTGAACCCGCGTGAGGGCGTCGACCCCGGCTCCGGCTGGTGAAACGAAAGCACACTCGTGCTCACGCGTTAGCATCTTTGTTGTAACGTTAGCCGCCGCTGCCGCCTGATAGCATTTGACTTTGAATTGAACAAAATTACGCGAACGCTGTTAGCGAAATGCGCCCCATGTGGCTAACGTCCGACGTGTCGTTTGGCTAACCTAAGCTAACTGACTTAGCTACTTTGCTCGGCGATTTTGGCAACATCAGCAATGTTGGGGAGCGGCCGAGCGGACGCTAGCGTGGTTAGCTCAGTTAGCAATGCTATGCTAAGTGGCAGCGTTGTCGTCTGTGTCGCGTGACAGGCGGGGATGCTGGCATGCGCCAAGTCTTTGTTCATCTCGGACCAGGACAAAAGGAAGCACTTCCGTCTGCTGCTGAGGCTCTTCCTGGAAGTGAGCCCCGGTCGACAGGAAGTGGCCTCCGTCCGACAGGAAGTGGCCTCCGTCCGGCAGGAAGTGGGCTCCTTCCACAGCCGCCTGATCAAAGTGATCTCCAAACCCTCGCAGAAGAGACAAAGCATGAAGAACGCAGACCGTCAGTACACGCCGCATTCTACTTCCTGTCAACCGCTTCTTGTGAGCGCGTTTGTCACATGCTGTTTTTATGTGTGTGCGTGCGTGTGCGCGCGCGCGCGTGTCTTTCAGTGTGTATCTCGGCATGTTCCCGCGTTGCGTTGTTCAACCGCCTCCGCTCTCAGACGGTGAGCACGCGCTACCTGGCTGTGGAGGGCGGGGCCTTCGTGGCCAGCGCCCGACAGTGGACCGCCTTCACCATAACGCTCGGTACGTTAGCCACATTAGCCTAATCGACCCGCAGCCACGCATTGCGGCGAGAATGAATCGCAACGGCCAAACGGAAGGAAAAGGCGGAATCCGAATTGATCGTCATTCGGAATGATTTCCATCGGAATGACTCAAAAGTCTCGGCGTAAACCCGACTATTGGCATCCTTCGCCACATTAGCAACATGAGCCGCATTGGCAACGTTGCTAACGGGGCATCACAACGCCACCATTTGTGTTCATCTATTGGAACCATTTTTGTTATTCCACTTGAGAACAGATTGTCATTTAGTTAGTCGGTTGGTTAGAATGCAGCTAGCAGAATAGCTAGCTAGCTTGCTAGCAGCAATACTGATATTAGCAGCATGAGTCATTTCGGTCAGCAATGTCTACGATGTTAGCAACGTCAAATAGGTTAGCGACCTTTGCGGCGTCTGCAATGTGTAGCGGCGGCGCTAACAACGTTAGCCGCTTTAGTCGACGCCGGCGACAAAGTCAACAATTGCTGCTAGCTTAGCGACACGTGACGTTCGCATCATTGGCCAAGTTCGAAACGTTTGGCCCAAGAGAAAGATCGCTGATGTTAGCGACGTCGGGAGGAAGGAAGGAAAGCGAGGTGAGGAAAAAAAAGATGGCAAGAGAAGAAGGTGAGGAAGACGCGACCACCCAGCCTTCACGTGCGCGTGCGCGTGCGCGCGCCTGTTTGTTTAACTCCCACCTTGGACCACCCGGCAGCGCCGCAACTCTTCACTCAGCTCGTCCGTCCGTCCTTCGCCAACACGCTCCGTTTACACGCAAACATACGTGTGCCAGCTGGCTTACTAAGGCGTGTGCGTGTGCGTGTGCGTGTGCGTGTGCGTGTGCGTGTGCAGTGGAGGAGCAACACGCTGATCATCGAGGTGACTTTGTGCTGAGTGAAGGATTCGTCTGTTACGGTTCTGTGGTCCAACTTGTGTGCACCGAGTCTGGACTCGCTCTGCCCCCCATGGTAACACACGCACGCACGCACACGCACGCACACACACGCACACGCACGCTATCGCCATGGTGACGCGTGTCAAGACTCCATTTGAGGAGTTCAGCGTCTTTCTCGTTTGTCTGTTTTTGGCCAAACTGTTAAGCGAGACTTTGAATCGGGAACTTTGGCACTCGGTTGCCAAATATGGATCAAAAATGGAGCCATCCGCTTCGTGGGTCCATTTGACCCAACTTTCTGGGTTCTTTGATACAAAATGAGCCCATTTTCCGGACCCGAGTAAATGTGAACAAATGTCTGGATAGCCGATAGCAGAACCGTTGATGGCGTTTTCTGCGGGGTCACAAGATGGCGTCCGAATGTCACGTGACGCTGTGATGGGTCGACGCCATCTTGAAACCCAGTGGGCCAGAGTCTCTCTTTCAACGGCTCTCGCGCGCCCGAGCGCGTCGTTGAAGCCACAGGGCGGCCATCTTGCCCCTCCCATCTCACAAGCAGACTGCTCTGTACGGTATACGAGCAGATGAGACGCAAACAGCTGGTAGGCCGGGTGCGAGGGGGGGGGGGTCGTGGCGGTTAAACAAGTTACAAAGAAATCAATAAAAATGAACACGTTGACGCTCTGTGCTGCTTTGAAGACCCCCTTTTTTCCGTGCGTGCGGGTCGTACACGCTTCAAGCAGCACAGGAGAAAGTTGAAAGATGAAAATAACGCCTTTTTCGCACATTGGGAAGAATTTGCGCCTTTGCGAAGTGTCCTGCCGCCTGTGGGTGGACAGACGGCAGTTGGACCGAGTGGCCGAATGTTTCGGCCGATGTCGGAAGGCCAATAAGCGGCCGATTACAATTGCACTTGTGATGTGAAAAGTAACCACAGACATTCAGGGGGCCTCTTCCTGCTCTAAGATGGGGGGGGGGGGGGGGGCAGCTATTTTGAACTGAGCTACGTTGCTTTTGTGCCCGAAAGCAGCCGTCCGTCCGACTCAGCAGGGAAGCGGCGAGGCCTCGGAAACCAAAACGCACACGCACGCACGCGCGCGCGCGTCGGGTTGCTACGACAACACTGAAATCCGCGTCAGCTGCGTTTTTCAGGCGTAGAAAGTGTGAGGTCAGCATTTCCACCTTAAGTACACACGAGAATTGAATTGGCTCCCCAAACGAGCCTCATATCTCAAGACGCTCATATCTCAAAGCATATTTCTCCATTACAATGAATGGAAAGGAAATTAATTTGTTCCAGCAAACATGACAGTCCGCTCTATAAAAATGCGACGATCGTGATTAAGGACTAAACCAACGAAGCAAATTGCACCTCATGACGACATTGTGTTTTTTAGTGGACGTTTTAGTCTCTTATTATAATTATTATAATTAGGGCCCGACCAATGAATCAACCGCCAATTATAATCCAATGATTATTGCCCTTCAACCATCGGCTATCTGAGCCAAAGGGCCGATTATTTTCCCCTGAAAACGTTATCAAGGAAACCAAAGTTTCTGACGCTGTGAAAGTACCCTGAATGCACCATTTTGCTTGCGTAGCATTAGCAACCAGCAAGTGTGCCGCGTACGTTATTGGGGTCATTCTGTTGTCCCAAAGCGTCCTTTAATCTGTTTCACGGCGCCGCAGTTGGAACGAAACACACCACGTTAAGAATTACGACCACTCGTATTTAAATACAAAAATGATTTGTTATAAAAACATGGCTAGCCTAGCGCTAATGCTAAAAGAGAAGAGAAAATCCCATTCAAATGCGAACAGGAAGTTAGCATGGACTTCAAATAACGAATATTCACACACAAATGCTGTGGGAATTCAATTTTCTGCATGAAATCCATATTTTTAAATAATCTGCAGATGAATCGGCCTCAACAAATGCACATCGCGCCGGCCCTAATTTTAATATCTCCAATCAAAAGTTTGAGTGTGAATCCAAGCAGTTGCGGTTTGACGTTCCAATTCCGAGGAGCAGGCCGACGAGGCACTTTTGCACCAAGTAAGCAAATTCTTGGTCTTGTTTTGTTGCCTTTTGTGAGTAAATGTCTGCTTCTGTTGAGGTGATCCGCAAGGTCAACAAGCAGCACGCCATCTTGTCGGTGGACGAGCCCGTGTCGCAGCTGCACAAATGCGCCCTGGAGATGCCGCGCGACGCGACGCGTTGTGCGCCGCCAACCTTCCTGGCCGTCGCCAACGACGCGGTGGTGTTGCACCAGGTGAGCTCATTTGCATTTTACTTTCACCTCACTTTTGCGCTGCGAAGGTCAAACCCACAATTTGCTCCATGACTCGAAATGAAGACGATCGGCATGTTGACGCGCGTGAAATTGCGGATCCTTCTCAAGCGCTTTGTTGTGTTTTTGGGCTCTGCTGAAAAGTCGCCATTTTGGAGGCGCAAGAATTTCGTTGCACTGCTTTTCCGTTGACTGTTTTAAAATGTCAGCCGCTACCCGCATGCCGCACCTTTTTTCTTCTTCTTCAATATTTTTGCAGTTTTGTTGCTGTTGTTTTCTGCGGGAGGGGTTCGAGTCTTGCCTGATGCTTTGAGTCCCGCATTGTGAAAGCGTTAACGCCCCTCCCTCCCTCCCTCCCTCGCTGCCGCCAGACCGCGCCCGGCGCCGGGGAGGCGGGCCGAGTGCTTCTGAACGACGGCTCGTGCTGGACCGTCATCGGCGTGGAAGTGGCGGAATTCGGCTTCCGGCAGGCGGACGCCGCCTGCGTCCGGACGCCCGTCACGCCGTTTCCTGACGTCACCGGCCTGGAAGTCGGTCCCACGTCCCCTCACTCGCTCATTCCGAATTCACAACGTCATATTCATTTCGGCGAAATGTGTCAGCACGCCGCATTCATTCATTCACGCCAAAACATCTTCGCATTCATCCATCACGTCAGTGCAACGGGGTTCGGGTTCACTCCTTCATTTACATTGACTCCACATTATTCATTCACTCATTCAACGTTCAGTCCTTTGTTTGTCACGGACGACCTCGAGTGCCGGAAGTCCATTCATTCATTGTTCATTTTTTATTCCGTCTGATTGTGTCAAAGGTCAGCGGCGGCGGTCAAGCGGCCACGTTGGAAGTGCGCGGAGAAAACTTGGGGCCTCACCTGAAAGTCTGCTTCGGTCGCACTGAGGTCGACGCCGTCTTCAAGTGCGTGCGTGCGTGCGTGCGTGCGTGCGTGCGTTATTACATTTCAAGTTATTCGAATGATTGAAATAAGAGCAACAATGCTTTTTTTTTGCAAACTAACCTTCTGCTACGTCTCGTGTTCAAACGGCTAACGATAGCGTTTTCATCTTTTGCAATGTTTTTATTTGGGGTCGTGTTTTTTTATTTTATTATGACTTTATTATACAAATAATTAGTGGCCCTTTTTGTTTTTCATCTTGAACAAAACAAATACTCCATATGAAAAAAAACGAAATTGCAAAACAACTGACAAAAAATAAAATACTGCCTGAATTTCAAAACGAGCCCCCCCCCAAAAAAACACGATATTGAAAAACTAAAAATGGCTTGTTGGCAAAAGTCTTGATTCCACCTTGAAAGGCAAATTTGACAAACGTCCTTTGGAATGCAAGACGCGCTTGGAAGCGACTGACCTCGGAACAAACGGCGCCATTGATGGCGCAGAAAACGAGCCGAGCGGGCGCCACCGAGACGCTGGTGGAACAATCCAAAGACTCTCCTCCTTCCTCCACGGGAAACCCACGTGACCCCGCCCCTGGCTTGGGGGGAGGGGTTACAGACAGTCGTCGGTGCGGGTCCATCCACAATGCACACCTTGTGGCTCAGCTGCAGCCAATTAGGAACCTGAGAGCGGCCTCGCCGGCGGGGGGCCGTCCTCCCTTCCATTGGGTCGGACAGGGAGCGAGTGGCTTCGAACCTTACTTTGTTTGGAACCTCAACTCTGTCTTCAAAGCCTCATTTCCAAGCCCAAACCTTACTTGAAGCCCAACGGACGACACAAGCCCTCATTTGAAACCTTACAACGCTGCCTTGCAACCCGATTTGCAACCTGACTTGAGACTCTGATTTGACGCAAGCTTCGAGGCGCCTCCATCTTGACTTTCAAGCCTTCACGCAGTCCTAGAAGCCAACTGTGAAAGTCCAACCCTGACCTGAAACCCTACTTGGGGAAAAAAATGCAGCGTATGTTTGGAACCCTATAGTAGGGCCCGACCGATTCATCGGCCGCCGATTATAGCCGGCCGATGACTGCCCTTCAAACGTCGGCCAAAACAATCGGCCAAACCACCGACTATTTTCCCCGTAAATCATTATCAAAGAAAACCAAAGTTTCCGACGCTGTGAAAGTACCCAGAATGCACCATTTTGCTAGCGTAGCATTACGCTATTTGATAGCGTAATGTTCTTCTGTTGTCCCAAGCGTCCTTTAAGCTGTTTGATGACACTTCAGTCGCAGTGAACTGCAAAACTAAACACATCCACTGAAGATTTCAATACAAAACGGGCTTCGTTTTTTAAACATCGCTAGCCTGGCGCTAATGCTAAAAGTGAAGGCAAGATCCCATTCAAATGCTAACAGGAAGTTAGCATCAACTTCGGGAGTGTTTTCCCTTCAAATAACGAATACTCACACACAATTGTTGTGGGAACACAATGTTATGCATGAAATATATCGTTTTAGGTCGGCAGGTTCATCGGTAACGGGTACGTTTTTCTGCCAACCTCATTTGAAAGCCTCTTGTCGTCCATCTGCCGCGTAGGTCCACTAAGTGCCTGGTGTGCGTGGTTCCCCAAGTGCGCGCGTTGCGCTACGCTGACGGCGGCGACGGCGCAGTGACGGTGCCGATCTCGCTGCGGCGCCCGTGCGACGGCGTCGTCTACCGCACGGCCTTCAGCTTCACGTACACGCCGGAGCTTGAGTGGCCGCGCCGGCCGCCGCCGGGCGGCGCCCTCGCCGGCGGCCGCGCCCACCGCGGCGGCAGGACGGCTGCGATGGCGCTCCACGACGACGCCCTGCTGGACAGCATCCACCACGAGTTCACCAGAAGCAACTTCCACTTCTTCACGCAGCCTTGAAAGCCTCCTTTTTTTTCAGCCTCGCCTTCATTTGACGTCCCGTTTTCAAAGCCAAAAACGGGCCTCCAAACGCCAACTTGAAACTGTTACCGGGCTTCACAAGGCCCAGCTCGAAACCTTCATCTTTTGTTCTTTTGTTTTTTATCCTCACTCTTGTTTGAAAGCTCGTCATTGGCTTCAAGCCCTAATTTGCAACGATCGCTTGAAAGCGTAACTCCATCTCGGGGCTGAAAAGCGACTTTGAGCAAAACCCGATGGAAGCCCTCGGCCTTGTTTGGAAGTCTTGATTTAAAGTCCTACCTTTGGTTTGAAACACCAGCTTAGAACCCTTCTCCAGTTGAACGTGGCTGACTTTAACACAAATAAAAAATTGCAAATGCCAACAAATACCAGCTGTGTGTGCGTGTGTGTGCGTGCGTGCGTGCGTGCGCGCGTTGCTTCTTTTGCCAAAGCACGTGCCACAAGAATGTCGCACTGAAGTCATGACGATTTTCCAAACCCTCACTTCAAGGAATTTTAAGCCCCAATTTAGAACCCAAACGTGGAGGCCGGAGTGTGCGTGACCCTTTTCCGTCGTCTGTCACTCCCAACTCAGCGGCATTTAAGCTCATGACGCCCCCTCGTGGCCAAACGGATGCCGACACTCACTCGTCCTGCAAGTTTGCCAAATGTGGACTGCATCTTTTTTTGTTTCTGGGCGGCGCGTGCGAGGAGCAGCAAGGATCACACCTTGTCATTATTTGAAGGGGGAGGAAGTTTTTCAACGAGAATCCCTCAAAACCTGAGCCTGTGTCTTCAAATCCCAACCCGACACCCGTCATGTCGTTTCAGAGCCCGACCGTGCCTGGAAACCTTATTTGACGTCGTGACGTCACATTGTTTTGATTTGGAGGCGCCAGCCACGTGTTGACAGTCAACAGCGGCCTGTCACGTGACTGCCGGAGGGGGCGTGGCTTTCCCCAGCAGAACCTGAAGGAACCGCAAGCAGCAGGTGAGTTCAAGGTCCCGCTTTTGACTTTGCGGGTGTCGATAGACAAATGATGATGATGATGATGATGATGATTGTGATTTCCAGCATTACGATAGTGCGCGCGTGACGTCATAACCTTGAAACTTTAACGATGACGTCTTGCGAGCCTTATTTGAAACTCTTGACTTGAAATGACAACCCGCGCATGGAACCCAAATTGAAAACACAACATTTTGAATTGACACGAACAATAGCTGAAACCTTGACAAATGCAAAAAAAAGAAAAGAAAAGAAGGTCAAAACCTTAACCTTGACTTGAAAATGTCTCCTTGGGACCCAATTTGAAAGTCGAACCTTGTTTTTTGAATTGGGCCCCACTTGGACACATTTTCCGAATGCACGCTTCTGCCAAAAAGTCTCCGCCACCGATCATGAAGGAGCTTGCCGATGACGTCACGACGTTAATGTCGTATCCGTTCCATTTTTAGTGGTGAAAACAAAACACTTGTGTTCCCCCCACTTTTGAACTTTAGTCGTCTTAGCAAATGATTTGCATTCATTTGGGCGCACATGGACCAATCAGCTCGCAGTGGGCGGAGCCACGTCAGCGCGCTCTCTTGCTTTCCCAACCACGTGGCGAGGGAGGTGGCCGTTGCCGTGGTAACGCCCCTGGGCGCCAGCCTGGGAAACCCCGCAGGCAGGAGCCTGCTGCGCACCGAAGCGCAGGTGAGTGGAGCGCGTGTGTGCGCGCGTGCGTGCGCGCGTGCTTGTTATTGCCCTGCTGCCGATTTGGCAGCCTGTCGTGAATTTGCAATTTGTGCCTCAGGTGAAGTGGACGATGGAGGTTCTGTGCTTCAGTCTGAGCCTCCCGCTGGACTGCGACGCGGTGCGCGTGTGCGTGGACGTCTACGCGCACTGGCTGACGGTGCTGGTGTCCCCGCGAGACTCCATCCCACCGCCGCTGGTCAAGGAGCCCAACCTTTACGTCCAGAAGATCCTCAGACACCTGCGCGCCTTATTCCTGCCCAGGTACGCCACCACGGAACACAAAATCCCAAGACCTCGACTCACAAGTGCCGCACCGCGCCGGTTTTTCCAGTTACGAGCTGCGGCTCGGCCATTTTGTATTTTGCATTGCGAGTACTGGTTTGGCTGGGGGCGGCTGATTTGAGTTGCAAGCTCGGTCACGGATTGAACTAAACTCGTACGCGGAGGTCGTCCGGACGGACCGGGACTCATTGGAGGGTCTGTGACTCCGACGTGTTCAGGTCAGACCGATCCAGTCCGGCCTACGCGCCCGTCTGCCAGCGTGTGCTGGCTGCAGTTCAGCTGCTGGCCAGAGAGGGCGCCGGCATGAGCGGGGACACCTGGGAGATGCTGCTTCACTTCCTGCTGTGCATCAACCAATCAGTGCTGGCCACGCCCACCTCTGCACGTAAGCGCTCATCCCTTCATCCATTCCGACATTCATTGCCCCTCTTATCGACTCATTCTTTCTGTCATGCAATTCATTCATTCATTCATTTCATGAATTCCTCTATCTATTTATTCACCCATTCATCGATCACAAATCCAGTCAGATTTAGACAACTTCATTCGTTCATTCATTCATCATTATTTCACTCTTCATCAATTCATGCATGCATTCATGTAGCCATGCATCGATCATCCATGAATCCATCATCCCTTCATTCATCCACCCAATTATTCACCATCCATCCAGTTACCCATTCAGTCATGCACTCATCCATTTCGATACATCAATTAATGATCCATTCCTCCTCATTCACCCATTCATCATCCATTCATCTTGCATCCCTGTCTCCATTCAGCCACATGTCAACCGTTGTCCCTGCCATCCATGGAGGTCCTGTTCCAGGTCAGTCTGGTGTCCTGCTCCCGCTGTTTCCCACCTCGGTCCTTGTGGCTGTCGTGGAGACAGATGATGACCACGTGGCGGTTTCAGCCTGCCGTATTGGACCAGTGGACACGGGTTGTCTCCGCTCTGACGTCCAGGTGAGCGGCCGTCAGCTTCATCCGTCCTCCGGACCAGGACGCAGGACCGTCATCGCCCCCTTTGCGCGTGCAGGTTGCTGCGTCTGAGTCTCGGTCCTGCCTTCCCTCGATTTGAGGTCCCAGATGAGGACGCCGCTCTAATCCCTGAAGACATGAGCCACCAGGTCACCCTCCAGACCTGGTTGAGGTTTCTGCATTTGCTTAGGTAATGCATCATGATCATCATCTCCATCCTGTGGTCTTCAAATGTCCTTCACAAGTCAAAATGCTCCCGTGTCCCTCCCTCAGCAACCCTGCAGACCTGAAGCGTCCACCGCTTGGCGTCCCAGCTCCGCAGGCCCAGCAGGACGTCTTCCTCACAGCCATGTCGACCATCAGTCGACTGGTGGATGCCTTTCTGGGTACTCAACACAAACCGAAGAGTCAAAACCAAGAAGCAACAATTTTGTGGATCACATCCAGACCTCGTGATGGTTGACTCGTGTCCCTGCAGGTGTCTCTGTGGTCTGCGGGGAACCAGGGGAGCACATGCTGATAAACACGGGTAGTAATCTGACCGTCACTCGTGCCTTTTTCCTGACCTCACATTACGTGTCTTCTCTTCTTTTTCTTGTTGCGTCCCTCCAGGACTTCCAACCAGAATCCATTTTAGAGACCGCCTACCTTCTCTCGGTAAAAGCCAGTTGATCACAAGCGATGGTTTCCAATCAATGAATTCATACATGAATAAGAGGAGCCTTTTCGTCCACATTTCGTGGCACTGATCCAAGTTCAAGTTTTTCTTCTTCAGGTGTTGCCGTCACGCGAAGTCCTTTCAAAGACAGACTGCCGTCCTACGGTAGGCAACAACGCCTCAGCTCCGAGCCTTCTGATTGGTCAGTTAGGTCAACATTTGGACAACTTTTCTGGGGTCCCCTCAGGTGTCTCGCGTCCCCGTTCTGGAAGTGCTCCTCCGACCCCCTTCAACATACTGAGCGTGCCCAGCAAATCGCCGCCGCCGCCGCACGCTCGACAGAAGACGTCAAACCTTTCCAAGGCTGCCGCGAAACCTCAAATAGTTTCTTCGCAAGTGAATAGACGCCGCACGTCTTTCCCTGTCCGCGTGTCCTCGTCACATGTCTTGTGTTGGTATCTCCTCGTCTCAGATATCCCCATCTCTCCATTTGTGGAAGTCTTCTTCTGGTCCTCCCGCATTCTCCTGGGTGTTGTACTCGTCCCCCCGCGGCCCCCCGTCCCCTCTGAGGGCCAGCGTGGACTCTCTCCTTCACGTGTTTGGCTTCTGCCTGTTTGATGCCGCCCTCGTTGACAAAGAGTCCCGGGGCCCTAGTGGTTTGTATGCAGTCCAAAACCTCTCCCAGAAGGCTGCTGTGTGTGCACGGTAACAGAAAGTGTACGTGTCATGTCAGCGCGTTGGGAAGACGGACGAGCTGAGGCCTGCGGCACACTTTGTCGGATCTTCTCCTGCAAGAAAACCTCCGACGATGTCCTTCCTGTGTACCTGTCCAGGTGCGTTACTGTTTGTCTTCCCGAGGGTGGAGCTACGACTCGCTCGTCCGAATAGTTTATCAACTGGCCTCCTGAAATGTGGATGTCCTGAACAAAGAACTTTTGAAGTCACGTGGAAGACTTGTTTTAGAGCAGACGACTCATTGAAGGCTTGAAAACATTTGATAAAGATTTGATTCAGGGCTTGCCTAAGACTTGCGCAAAACGCAAAGACTTGTCAAAGATGTGATGAAGAATTGAATATTTGTGAAAAGTTTTAATGACTGTTGATGATTAAAACTTGCGGCGAATCAGTTGACAACCCATCGAAGACCTGATTCAAAGTGAAAAGATTGACAGAAACCAATTTTCAAAGACTGAAAAGTCAAAGATTCAGAGACTCAAAGTGTCATCAGGAATCTTTGAAACCTGGTGATTTGTCATTGGGTCAAGTGATGTCCTCAATTGCGCTTCCGCTGTCCAGGTTCTATGCGGTCCTCCTTCAGGGTCTGCGGGTGTGTGAAAACGTGAGCCCTGCGGTCGTGTCCTCCATCCTGCTCCACTCGTCCTCGTTGTTCCGCTGTGACCTCGCTGGAGTCAACCTGCTGCTCCCGTCCTTCATCCGTGTCTTGGAGAAGGTTCTGCTGCAAAGGTGCCACCGCCACAAAACCGCAATGCAACTTGACACAATGAAGCCGCCTTATTGGCCCGGATTACAGTAAACGCTTGGTCATGGAACAAATTCAACTGCGACTGTGAGACAAGGCGATGATGTGCGATGAGGACTTTTCTTTGTCTCAGGGAAATGCGGAGCTTCCAAGCCTTCGCCAGCCAGGCAGACTTGCGGCGGGCGGCCATCTCGGCGCTGATGTCACTGTTGCCCCTCCCCCAGCAGTTTGGACCAGTCCAGCTGGCGGTAGACGACCTTTCACCTCTTGTCACTTGATGTCTTTTCATGTCCACATCACGTGTCTTGTCACGTCCACATATCCGCATGGTGTGTCCGTTGGTGTCCACGTCCTCACGCGTCCACGTCATGCTTGGTCATGTCAGGTGACTTTGAATTCTCTCCCCAGTCAACATGGTTGCCTTCCGCTAACGCTAACGTTGAGCTACGATTGCGTCCTCAGCCGCTGCGGGATGCCGGTGAGGATGAGGTCGCCACAGGAAGCTTTCAGTCGCTGAAGCCCCGCCTGGTCACGGTGGCGATTGGTTCCCTGCAGACGGAGACTGACGGCACCAACACGCAGATGCTGCTAGGTTGGGCGGCCGCGCGTTTCCATTGGTTGAATGACGTCTGCCCCCGTTTACTGTTTTTTTCTGCAGCGGCCATCTTGACCCTGGTTCAGGACTGCGCTCTGACGGAGGCTGAGGGACAAGCTCACCAGGCGAGAAAAAGTCACTCCGCTGGGCACGGCAGGAGCAAACACGCCAACGGATCCAGTGAGTTGACGGCGTCCCCCTGCCCGCAATTTTGCAGATCACCTCGTGCCTACTGTGCTGTGTTTTCATGGCAACCAGCCGACCAATCAGTCACGGCGGCCGCCCTGTGGGTGGACATTGTGCGTCTGCTGACTCAACATCTGACTGCCCAGTGGAGGGACGACACAGCGGTTTGCCTGGTGGCCACGGAGGTTTTGGCAGGACTGGCCAGGGTGAAGGTGGCCGTGGCCGAACAGGAAAAGAAGCGAGTGGTCGCCTCCATCTGTCGCTACATCGAGTTCCAGTGCGGTCGTCCTTCTCCGCTTCACTCCAGGGATCTGCATTCCATCATTGTGGCGGCCTTCCACTGCCTCAGCACCTGGATTACAAGGCACCACGACATCTTGGAGGACCAGGTCTCCCCCGAGAACTTGCTGTCGTGCGTTAACTAGCCGCCTAGTAGTTAAGCTAGCATTCGCGCCTGCGCGTGTATCCTTGTCCATGTCTAGGAGTGCTTGCTGGAGCTTCTGGAGATTGTGGAGCTCGGCGTGTCCGGTAGCAAGTCCAGGCAGGAAGAAGAAGTACGACGTCGAGACCAGAAAGAACTGAATCCCGTCTCTCTGCGAGTAAAGGAAGCGGCTGAGGCCACGCTAAATTGGTGAGGAAAACAAACGCACCCCAGCATTGCAACAACAATTTTTTGAAACTTCTTGAGGACTTCAAGAATGCCAAAGAAATGTGTTCTAAAGATTTGTGGAAGACCTTTGTCTACCGTATGTCTCTGTTGGAGAGTTGTTGAGGACTTCATGAAGACTTGCAGAATGGTTGTTGAAGATTTGTGGAAATGTTCTTTTTCTTGAATTGTGATGACTTTTGAGGAGTTGATGAAGACTTGTGGAATATTGGGGGGGGACTTGGTGAAAACTTATGGAAGCTTCTTGAAGACCTTCATCTTTGTCTCCATGAAAGACTTGATGAAGACATGAAGATCAAATTAAAAAAACATTTTCCAGGATACAGGAGGACTTGTAGAATCCAAGTTGAAACCTGTCGAAGACTTTAACGTTGATCTTTGGATCCAATGAAGACTCGTTGATGACGTGGGTGTGAAAAAACTTGTCCAAGACTTGTTGAAGAATGTTGAGTCCACTTAACCAAGACCAAGTGAACTTGACCGGGTCCACGTTGCAAAAAAGTTGTGACCACAGAGCTTCAGGAAGCTTCCTGGTCTCACATGTCTCATCTTGTCCACGTGTCAGCATCATGCAGGTGTCCGGAGCATCCCCGTCCTTTGGAAGCCTTTTGGACGAGGACACACTGATTGGCTGCTCTGGTATGAGTGACAGAATCCTGAGGAAGTTCCGATATTTTGCTTTGGATGCTTCTGTGATCCTGGGAATTCTAGAACAAGATCAAGGACCTCAACAAGGTGTGTTGTCGGGATCCACAAGGTCCAGGATACATTTGTTGCAGATAAACAAAACAACAAATTGATATCTTCTGACAGTTTTTCTCGGAATAATTGACGTGTGCAGGTTCTGCACCATGCCCGTCGCTCATGGTGCTGATCCGAGGACAGTTTTCACATCGCTCCTGGACGCTCCAGCACCGCCTTCAGCCCAGAGAAGAAAAACCCAGCCCAAAGGTGTCTGAGAACATAACACATCACTCTGCACTGAAGGTCTGACCAATTCATCTTCATTGTTCTGTGCAGGAAGCAGGAAGCCATCGGGAACGCGGAGGCGGTGAAGGCCCGGCGCATGGTGGGACATCACACTGCTGGTCTGGTGTCCAAAGGCCGGCGCCTCTGGAAAACATCAACATGGGTCTTTTGGTTGAGGCAGACATAAGCATCCCCGACCTGTGGGAAGGCCTGACTGAGGAGGTGAGACCCTTGCGGGGTGGCTTTGGTGCAGAAGATGCTCCGGGTCCGGGGCTTTCACGGCCTGCTCGGAGGACAGGTACAGAAAATACTGTGGGGCCAGATGCCTTTGAAATTTGCTGGTGGTCAGGAGCAGAACCCGTTGCTAATTAAAGTGCAAACATTGCCGGCAGTTCAGAGGTAGAGCCCGCAAAAGAGGAGAGTGCCGGAGAAGCTAATGTTTGAGGTGCAGAAGATGTTGTGTGTCGGGTGCATTCGGCGCCAGCTGGTGGATCAGGAGCAGAAGTTACTGGAGGTTCAGGGGCAAAAATGGCAGGCGTGAAGGGCGGAATGGGTCTGGTGCAGAAGATGCTGGCGGTTGTGTGCCATCAGAACTTGCTAGGCAGTAAAGTACAGAAGGTACTGTGGGGCCAAGTACTTTTCGAACCTGCTAGGAGATCAGGTACAGAAGGTGCCGTTGGAATTGGCTTCGGCCCACTTGCGGAATATACCACGGCCGGGCTGGGTGAGGTGTCTTCAGACTTTTGGAGTGGTAGAGCTGTGGAAAGAATCTGCCATTGCGTTCTGTCAGGTGAAACAGCATTTGGATCGCCTCCGAGCAACTTTGGAGCGACAGCAGCGGGCGGAGGCGGAGCTCCGGCGGACTGTTGCCATGACCACTTATGCACCTCCTCCTCATCCTCATCTTCGTCCTGCCACTTGCGTCCAGACTGCGAGGCTCTTCCTGTCCCACTTGGGCCTGGTGACTCCTGAGACCCTGAAGGTACACAAGCCAGCATTAAAGCCTAAAGCTTGGAATCCAAACTTGAAACCCTAACCCAGGCTTGAGATATAAACCCTGGTTTGAAACCCTAACCCTTTGCACTCCCGGTGGAGGATCTTGGCAGCGGGGGTGCTCCGGCTCAGTTGGTGTCTCTGGACTCGTCATTGCCAGGATTCTGTGAGGACCTGAGACGTTTAGACCGGCTCCCGTTCAGAACCCAGGACTCCGCCTTCATCTTCTACATGAGGGCAGGACAGAAAACTGCAACTGAGGTCTCTGTTGTCCTACTTTGCTTTGGAACCCTAACTTGAATCCTGAAGCTAATGTTTGTTTGTTTTTTGTCCCTTTTGTAGATTTTAGGAAACGTGGAGTCACGTGACAACGTGTCCCGTCACTTCCTGGACTTCCTGTCCAATTTGGGCTGGCCGGTGGCAGCGGCGGGACGCGGTCGCCACGAGGTCCTCGGTTAGCATTAGCGTTGACGTGAGGCTTCGCCGGGCGTGATCAACCGACGGGTCACCAAAGGTTTTTCCTTCCTTCCTTCCTTCCGCTTAGCAGAATTCACGGCCGCGCTGGGACAAAGCGGCGGAGGCGCGTTCGATGGCAACCGCTTCGTCCTCAAGTACGAGGACACTCTGACGGACGTCACCTTTGTCGTTCCCTCGTCATCGTCGCACGGTCAGGATGCAAAATCACGCAATCGCTCTCATCCTTTGTGCTTGGGGCTGCCCCTTGAAACCCAACTTGAAAAGCTAAGCCAGGCTTAAAACCCTACTTTGAAGCCTAACCTAGTCTTGAAACCCTATTTTGGAACCCTAACTTGAAAACCTAAGACAGGAACTTGAAGACTGTCTCTTGAAACCCTAACCCAAGGTTGGAACCCTATGGCTTGTTCCCAAGAATCCCCAAACTGTCTTGAAATCTTGTCCCGAAACCTTAGTCCTTGAAACTTTACTGGTAAAACCTTACTCATCATCGCAGTCAGTGACTTTTCCTACTTTGTGTGTGTTTGCAGATGATTGGTCAAAGTGCTGGAAAGAGGCGGAGTCTGAGGTTCAAAGGTCTGCTGAAGACCGGCACAAATCCAAGATGATGATCGTGTGGGTGGAACGCTTGGAGGACATAGGTAAGCGTCTTCATTTTCGCCATCGTCATCATCGTCATCATCGTCATCATCGTCAAGTGGTCATTCTGAGTGATGACGTCACCTGTTTGTTTTTTAGAGGCGTTCCCTGTTGGGGAGCTGAACAAAAGCTGGTAAAACGAGGAGCAATGCCGACACCCGGTGGTCGCGAGCGAGTATTGCACTCACTAAACACCCACTTGCCCGTCTGCCTGTCTGTCTGCCTGTCTGTCTATTCGTGCGTGCGTGCGTCAGCGCACGGGAGATCCACATGGTGTTGGTCCACGGCATGCGGAGCGGCCTCTTCCGGATCGTCACGCGTGGGAATTCCGGCAGGAAGTCCATTTTGCTTCCGCCGCTGGTGGACGGCATCGTCGTCAGCAAGCGCAGTCTTGGTCCAGCTCTTACAACCTTCACCATATCATGAACACTTCAAACTCGGGATGCACGATAATATCGGTGGCCGCTAATTATCGGCAATTATCCACCAATTTGACGTCAAACAGGTCAACCAGAAGGAAATTCGCCGATAATAATAGACTTGCCATCGCGTTGGTCCATTTGTTGTTTGCTCAAGTTGTGCCCACCTCCTCAACCCCTCCCCTCTCCAATTTGTGACGTCATAATGCGCACGACGGGCCTCGTGTTGACACAAGACGCATCATCTTTCTTTATCGTGTCTCCCCAAAATATTACCCTCGCAGTTTTTGTTGCATTTTTAAAACATGACTTTTGTTTTGTCAAGCTCAAAATGAGTTCCTGGTTGTCTTCGAAGGAAAGATCTCAACTCAAATTCATACATGCAATCTTTCGATGTGTTTGTACAAGTTAGATTTATCGGAGGACGGCAAAGTAAATTTGGGTTTAAAGCAATTTGACAAACAATTATCGGTTATCCACATCGGCACTTTCGAAATGAAATTGGTTTATCGGCATCGGTTGAAAATAGCATTATCGTGTATCCCGACTTCAAACTCAAAACCTTGGCTTGAAACGCGAAGTCTGTCTTAAGATGTCACTTTGACAATTGAACTTGAAACCCTAACAGCTTTTTGAAACCAAAATCCTCATTCGAAACCCCAACAAAGGCTTTAAACCTAACCCTGGTTTGAAGCCCTCATTTGAACCTCCAACCCCAACACAAGCGCCAAAGCCTTACTTGAAACCATAAACAAGGTTGAAGGCTCATTTAAAAACCTACCCCTTGCTGAACCCTGACTTGATTTGAAAGCCCAGCATGTTTTGAATCCTTATCGAACCCTCAAACCTTGACTTGAAGCCCTACTTTCCCGCTGACTTCTCGTCTTGTCTTGTGCTGATGTCAGGCCCGTTAGTGACGGAGACGTTGCTGAACGGTTGCCGTCGGCGACAGCTGTGCGGCGACCCCGCCCCCCCGCCGCACGTCAACAGGAAGTCCCTGATCGGCGACATGATCGGTCGCTACCGCAGCCGCCGCTCGGAGCCCGCCGACTTCTACGGCGCCTTATTTCAACAAGCCTGAACCTCGGCGAGTCACCTGACAGCACCGCCTCACCTGATTGGACCCAACCGCCGCCTGCTTCCTCATTTGCGACGTGGATGCGCCAGGAGGAAAATGTCATCATTGATCATCACAATCCATCCGTCAAACGATTCGGGGACGGTTCCATTTCAAAGTGGACCGATTGGGTTCGCTTCCGTGCGTTCGCGTCTTTTGAATCACAAAAGATTTTGTTTAGAATTGATCAGTATAAATAATCATGTCTGTCACAATCAAATCATTTTTTCTCAGTATATGTGTATGTACACGCACGCACACGCACACGCACACACATCACGGGCGACATTTTATGTCCCACGCATGATCTATTGTTGCAAATGAATGGGATGAGTGAGTTCAACAATAAAACAAAAAGAAGCGTAAACATTCTGATTGGTCCTCCTTACCTCTTGTGCTCCCCGCTTGCGTCCTGCTTGAGGGTCCCTTCTGTGGTTGTCATAGTAACACGAGGTTGCTATGGCGACAGAGGGTCAGACATCAAATTCTGCACTGCGGTCTGTCTGCTTCTCATCTGCCCTGTTTTTGTTTTTGTTTTTGTTTTTGTTTTGAATTGATAGTCGCCAGTGACGTCACGGCGCTTCCGGTCTGTGCGGGAAGTCGCCTCGGAGGAGACCAAACAATTTGCAGTTCAGCAGCTCGTTTGTTTTGTCAGCCTCCTCCTCCTCCTCATTCGGCAGCGATGCTCCGCGCGGACCAGGCCGCCCCGGAAGCCCCGGAAGCTCCGTCCGCCGGCTCTCGCGCTCACTAGCTCGGCCCGCTTGGTCCGCTCGGTCCGCTGGCCCGCTCGGCCCGGAGGTCCGTCATGGTGCAGAAGTCTCGCAACGGCGGCGTGTTCCCCGGAGCGCAGGCCGACCAGAAGAAGCTGAAAGTCGGCTTCGTGGGTCTGGAGGCCGGCGGGACCGACTCCAGCAGGGACGGAGCGCTGCTCATTGCAGGTAAACGGAAACGAAAAGCTTGGTCGTGACGTCACAGCACCGAAAGATGGCAGCGAACAAAGCCGGAGTGACTTGAATGTTATTTTTCGACTTGAAGTTGAATGGATGAAAAGACACTCAAAATAGGAAAGCTGCAGTTTGTCATCTTTTGTTTAGGTTTTCAATTCAGGCTTTGGGTTTGAAATCAGGGTTCGGAGCTCGCTCCGAAGACCTGCTGGGAATTGTCCTCATTGTTGACCTTCCAATTGGCCTTCAACATGCTTGGAAATCAAAACACGATCATTTTGTCCTGCAGGTTTTGGCGCTTTCTCACTTCCAACACGAGCCGATTCCAATCAACAGGATCGTCATCGGCCTTATGCCGATGAGCTGATCATATATCAGCTGTGTCGGAGAAGGGAAACATGCAAAACCTGCAGGACTCCGGCCCTCCATGCCCACCTCTGTTGTAGACTGTAGGAGTTTAACTGGGGCTGCACAGATTTGTGACGGGGGCTATGGCGCCCCCTAGTTGCGGCGCAGTGCCATCCTTGCCCCCCGGCCGGAAGTCGAACAGGAAGTTGTCCGTTTTGGTGGAAAGCGGCCATTTTGGGTGGCAGGCGGCGAGCGCTGGCAGCACCGTGAATTGTTGCCGCTTGTTTTTGTCGCCTGGCGGCGCAAACTCAGCCTTTGTTGGTCTCGCGCAGCCGACGAAGGTGCTCGGCGTCAGCGCGGCAGCGTGTCGGGCGGCAAGAAAGCGCCCAAGAGGAACGCCCTCTACAGGCGGCTGCAGAACTTCCTCTACAATGTCCTGGAGAGGCCTCGGGGGTGGGCCTTCATCTACCACGCCTACGTGTGAGAACGCGCACACACTCGCATGCAATATGGACACACGCACGCACAGGTTGTCCTTTCAGCTTTCAGCGTCCGATCAATAAGCGTTGACGTTTGTCACGTGCGGACTGGCCGCTGACTTTCCCCAAAGCTGAGACGGCCGTTGCGCCACCGCCGCTTCCTGTTTGTCCCCTTGCGTGTCCGTCTGTCCACGGCCGGCGTTTGTCTTCTCAGGTTCCTGCTGGTCTTCTCCTGCCTGGTCCTGTCCGTCTTCTCGACCATCCGAGAGTACGAGAAGAGCTCCGAGGATGCGCTCTACATCCTGGTAAGACATTTGGACCGGTCGCCAGCAGGGTTAGTATAGTTTTGGAATTTTCAGTTCTTAGTTTTGTTTTTGTTTTTTACATTTATTTAGTTTTAATTAGTTTTCAGGGTGGTTCTGTTAGTTTTTATTATTTAAAAAAAGGCTTAGTTTTAGTTCAGTTTCAGTATTATTACTATAATTTTTTTTTTTAAATTGTGCACAAGATTTTAAAAAACAACAACATGAAAAGTAACACATTTCTTACGTAATGTTGCATTTTGGCTGAGTTAAATGAAAAAAGAGTCGAGGCCAGACGAGCCATTGGAGCCAAAAGACAAGCACGGAAATTTGTGGTCTCGGGGCGACGTCATCGGAAGGCGCTTTTCTATCGGCCGCTGCTCGATGACGTCACTTCAAATGTCCTCATTCCGGTTCATATCAAAATAAATCGACTTCAAATCATCACATTTAAATATATTCCCCAAAAGCTCATGTATTCAATTCATCTCCAAAGACTAAATATAATAATATACATGCTGTATATGACACGTACTATTTTCTATTTCATTGAAACATTCGAGCACTGAATGTTGGCTTCACGCACGCGCAGGGAAGGAACATTCAGTTCGGGACGAAATCCAACCGTAGTTACAGTTGTAACTTTTCTTTCAGTTACTTTTGTAATTATAAAATGTATTTTCAGTTAGTTTTCATAAAAAAAAGCATATTCGTTTTGATTTGATTTTGTTGAGTTTTTTTGGTTAGTTTTCGTTGACTTAAAATAACTTTGGTCGCCAGTCGTTGCCACAACAAACCAGGGACTGGTCGCCTGTTGAGCTGCAGCGCATACACAGTACACTCGACAGACTGGTCGCCAGGCAGTGTCAGGCCACATAGAGACCAACAGAATGGATTGGTCGCCCGGCTGTCTCAGAGCACATTTGGACAAATGAGGACTGGTCGCCAGGCAAGGGCAGGGCACGGTGATTGTGATTGTGCGTGCGTGTTCAGGAGGTGGTGACCATCGTGGTGTTCGGCGTGGAGTACACGGTGCGCATCTGGGCGGCGGGCTGCTGCTGCCGATATCGAGGATGGCGAGGAAGACTCAAGTTTGCCCGGAAGCCATTTTGCGTCATCGGTGAGTGGGTGCGCGCGTGTTCCACAATCTTCTTCTTTTTTTGGGGTTCCATTTTCTTCTTCAAGCCTCCTGTTAGGAACAGAAATAATGTTCCCGCCCGGGTCAATTTGACCCAAGCTAAATTTTGGGACAAAAACGCATCTCACTGACGATTCTGAACGGCTTTCATTGCAAACATTTGAAATGAACCCTTTTGGAACGTTTCATCATGAAATTCGATTTAACTTTGAAATGGGTCAATTTGACCCGGGCTGTGTTCAATGTTCCAAAAGCATTCCGATAAACATTAGTAACCGTTCAAAGTGAACCATTTTAATTGTCTGTCAATAATATGTTTCATACCCCCCCCCCCTCTTAAAATGGGTCAATTTGACCCGGAATGTTTAATATTCCAAAACCAACCCGACAAACATTGTTTATAGCTTATAACGAACTGTTTTCATTTCACATCAAACGTGAAAGTGGGTCATTTTGACCCACAACACGAGAGGATTAAAGTTGCTTCGTTTTCATCTGACTTTGTATTAGTTTGAGTTTTTTTAATTGATTGCCTAATTTGTTGTGCATTCAAGTCGAGTCAAAATCTGTTTGAGATTCTTTCTTGTGTACGGACAACGTCGCGCAAAAGTGACATTTCTACTCAAAGTTGTCACTTTTCGTCCCCCCCAAAAAAAACCTTCTTGTTTTTTGTCTTATTTTGTTAGCGAAAATGTGAATCCATTTTGGGGTGACTTATTTCGTTTGTCCCGGCAGACATCATGGTGCTGATCGCGTCGATCTCGGTGCTGGCGGCGGGCACGCAGGGCAACGTGTTCGCCACCTCCGCCATCCGCTCGCTGCGTTTCCTGCAGATTCTGCGCATGATCCGAATGGACCGGCGCGGGGGAACCTGGAAGCTGCTGGGATCGGTCGTCTACGCCCACAGCAAGGTGACGGCGGACACGCGACCGCTCGCCGCCGCGTGCCGACAAATGTCAGCAAAAATGGGCACAGCAGCCGCGTCCAAACGACAGCCTGGGGGCCATTTGGAGCTTGTCGGCGACTTTTTAAAATTTCATCACCCCCCCCCCCCCCCCCCACACCCTCCTCCACTCTGATGTGGGAACTAGCGTTAATTTCGTTTTATGACTAGACTCAAACAATAAATAAATAAATAAACAATAAGTGATGATGAGGGCGCGGTGGCTGACTGGTGAGCACGTCCGCCTCCCGGTGCAGAGGACGTGAGATGGAGTCCGGGCTTTGGCCTTCCTGGGTGGACTTTGCATCCCCCCCCCCCCGTTCGTTTTCTCCGGGTACATTCCAGAAGACATGCACGAACACTCCGAGTTGTCCATAGGTGCGATTGTGAGTGTGGATGTGTTTGTCTCTATGTGCCCTGCGATCGGCCGGCAAGCAGTTGAACTGCTGGGATAGGCTCCAGCACCCCCGCGACCCTCGTGAGGACAAGCGGTTTAGAAGATGGATGGATGGGATGAGGTCAACTAACTGTTATAAAAACAGGCGTGACTGAAATTGGACTAAAACTGAGGCAACATTTGAAAATGGCAGATCAAATGAAGGCTAGTGGGAATAGACAGACAAAAATGGCGACTGCTTGCGTTAAGATGCGCTCGGGGCAGGGGCGGAGCTAACCTGCCGGGACGTAGAGGGCCGCGGCCCCTCCAGAACGACGACAACGCTCGGTAATGTCGCAGTTAGCACGATCAACTGCACAGGAAACGGACTTGAGTCATATTGTTGGAAAATGATTTGCAATTGCAATGACTCTCACCTCAGGCTGTCTCGTACCGTCCGCCCAAAGGACGGCCGTTGAAAATGAGCTTAACTTGGGGACATTTGCATAAAACGTTGATTCGTGTGCATTGTCCCTTTCAAATAAATCCATTCCAATTCAAAAGTTTGCCACAAGAACTCCCATCGCCTTCTGGAACGCTTGGAGCGTCTCTCGCCGTTTTTTGTTTTTTGGACACACCTGGCCGGCGGTGGCGGCTGTGCTCTGACATTGGGCGTGTGCGTGACACAGCAAGTGGTATCATCTGATCTTGTGTATCGATTGTGGACATGATAGATGTGACTTATTGATTTCTTGCTGGTCTCTGAGGCGGCAGATTTGAGCTTCAAGGACTTTGTGTGTGTGCGTGCGCGCGTGCGTGCGCGCGTGTCCAGGAGCTGATCACAGCCTGGTACATCGGCTTCCTGTGTCTGATCCTGGCCAGCTTCCTGGTTTATTTGGCCGAGAAGGAGGACAACGAACAGTTTGAGACGTACGCCGACGCCCTCTGGTGGGGACTGGTGAGACTTCGTCCGATCCTCTGCCGACAAACCCGCCCAGTGTTGGGCGGCGTCTGATTGGTGGCTCGCTCGTGCCCGTCAGATCACGCTGACCACCATCGGCTATGGAGACAAGTTCCCCATCACCTGGAACGGTCGCCTGCTGGCCGCCACCTTCACTCTGATCGGCGTGTCCTTCTTCGCTCTGCCAGCTGTAAGTGTGTGCGTGCGCGCGTGCGTGCGTGCGCGCGTGCGTGCGCGCGTGCGCGCGTGCGTGTGCGCGTGTAGATACTAATCTGCGCTCCCGTCTGTTTCCTCTCTGGTTGTCAGGGCATCCTGGGTTCTGGTTTTGCTCTCAAGGTCCAAGAGCAGCACAGACAGAAACATTTTGAGAAACGACGAAATCCAGCCGCTGGACTCATTCAGGTAGCGACACCAGATCTGGACCGGACCGGAGCGGAAAATAAAAGAAGGTAGACGTGACCCAGAAGTCACCTGCTGTGTGTGCGCGCAGGCCGCATGGAGGGTTTACGCCACAAACCTGAGTCGATCCGACCTGACATCCACGTGGGACTATTATGAGAGGACCGTGTCCGTCCCCATGTACAGGTCAGTCCACTGCGTCCACGCAAACATCAGGTCAAATGGCAGGTCAAGTTTATTTGTGGAGACCTAAGCCCAAGGATGAGCCCGTGAGATAAAGGGACCCCCCCCCACCCCACCCCCGGGCTACTATGGCTGCCGGGCAACGTTGATCAGAATCAGCACAAGAGTCCATTTAGTGAGCTGAAGAGACGCAGATAGAAGTGGTCCACCTCAGTCGGATCTCATCCCGGTTGCTCAGCACACAGTCCAGAAAAAAAGAGCTTCACATTGGATCATCTCCACCAGGCAGGAGAGGAAGAGGAGGAGGAGGAGGAGGAGGGGGGGAAGGGGAAGGGGAGAGAAGTGGCAGTAAAACAGGCCAAAGTCTACATGTCACAAAGTATGGCAGGGCAAGAGGCAATTTGCATACAAGGTCTTTGTGCGAAAATGTCCAAATAAGTCTGAGACCTCAACATTTTGACCGGCGGAGCTGCGGGCAGAACATCATCGGGTCAAGACAAACATGAGGTATGACATTGTGGTGTCTTTCCAGGTTAATTCCGCCCCTCAACCAGTTGGACCTGCTGAGGAATCTCAAGAACAAGTCAGGACTCTCATTCAGGTCTGAAATAAGTCAATCCTCAACAACTGTTTGCCTTTTTACTTGACTGCTTTTCTAACTCAAATTCATTTGCACCTTTCTCGTGCCTTTGCAGGAAGGACGTCCAACCGGAACAGTCTCCCAGGTCAGAGTCCACGCTTTGACTCTCAAAAGTGTCAATCTACGAAAGAAATCTGATTGTGCACACAAACAAATAATGTGCTAGCTGGTCTACATGAAGCGGGTGCAAATTTCTACTTTGCCTGCAGTCGGTCACAGTCTCGGGTCGTGCATTCATTCAAACGTTGGGAGGAAATATTCGGGCTTACCGACACGCTTTGCTTTCGGATTTTCCACGTAAAAGCCATCAAGTGCACAAATTAGCTCGGTCTCCGCCGCTTTTGTTCCCGTTCGCTGCCAATTGCGCCGCAATCTTCGTTACTGTTGGAGTCAACACATCATTTGACGCCCGCTGTTTGGGATCCTGGTCAATCGGGCCTTTTGACTTTGTCCTGTCCAAACAGTCACAAGGTGAGCCTAAAGGAGAGAGTCTTCTCATCTCCACGCAGTTCAGGAACCAAAGGAAAAGGTTCTCCTCAGCATGGTGAGTCTTGTCCACATTGTCCACATTGTCCACATTGTCCACCTTCCCTCACTGGCAGATGCCAACGTTTTCCAACCACTTCGTATCTCTAGTGGTCCCGGTGGTCGGTCAAGGTGTGGTACCTGGGGTTCCCGTGGGTGTTCAGGCCCTGCGCCGCTCCCCCAGCATAGATCCCAGTCTGGAGGACAGTCCCAGCAAGGTTCCTAAGAGCTGGAGCTTTGGCGAGCGCAGCAGAAGCAGGCAGGCCTTCAGGATCCGAGGAGCCGCATCCCGCCAGAACTCTCAAGGTAGGAAGTCCTGTGTTCGTCTGGTCCGTGTCCAGTCATGTGTCCGGTCATGTGTCCGGTCATGTGTCCGGTCATGTGTCCAATCATGTGTCCGGTCATGTGTCCGGTCACATTTGAAAGGGCATCATGCATGATGAAGACCATACACTAAAGTCCCGCCTCAGTGATCGTTTTGAACATCAGACACCATGTCACACTTTTTGGGTTTTGTCCCACAGGAGGGTGCTTGCACAAAGTAAGTCTCTTTTTCGTTATAAATCACAAAGGCGGCAAGGAAGTAATGCGGGAAAAGACCAAAAAGAAGCCGAGGAGCTTGGACTGCTCGGCTCTCGGCATCTTCCGCTTGGTACGGGTTGGCGTCGTGTAGCGGTTCACGTAGCTTGCGTTTATGCGGCTGGCCCGCATGGAGTCCTGATGGATACGTGGATGGACAGAGGGAGGGCGGGACGAAGTGATGGATGGTTCGTTGGCAAGACGGTTGGACAGAAAGCTCATGGATGGACGGACGGACGGACGGACGGACTGGTTCATGGACATTTGAGTGATGAATGGATGGCTGGACAGAGCGGATAGATCGGATGGATGACCATACGGACGGATGTTTGGCTGCAGATGGACAGACGGATGAGAGCAGAGGCTGAACAGAGTTTGGAGTCTTTTTCGTGGTCCGCTGTTAAAATGTACAACTGCCTTGAGTTTTAGGCCGAGTACACACACAAAGACAATCGAGTTTGGCCCCCCAAGGTCGACAAAAGCCAAACTGTTGTTATCTCCCGTCAGATAAGATCCTTTGGTCTGGTACGTGTTCAGAATGGTTTTGTCGCAATAACGGGGTACGAAAGGGGTGGGGCCAAAATTCTTCCAGTCAGGGGCGGGCGCGTCAATGAATTTTGAGCGTCCGTTGTTCGTCAGTCGTCAACAGTCGGGACAACCTTCCGCCATCGTCAATCCGTCACCATTTCAAGCACAACCGTCAATCCGTCAACAAAATGGCCGTCCGTCAATATTGACGGAATGCCCACCTGGTGTTCAGAATGGCTTCAACAGGGTCTGAAAGTCGGCCTGGAATTCTTACATTTTAAACATGTTCACTACTTCTGACCCAAAATGTTGCTGTGTGTGGGGAAAGCCGATGTCCCTCGAGTCGCATGACTCCGGCCGGGAACTGTGACGTGAACGGAATGCAGACCATCAACAAAGCACCCTGACTGACCGATAAAGAAATCACACTTTGTCGTACCCGATGGCGCATTTTCTTGTTTGGGTTTTTGCATAAAAGTGGCTTCCCCAGATGGCAAAAAGTATTTCCCAAAGCAAGTCCAAGTCTCTCCACCGCCACATATCTGGACGTGTCCGTTACTCATTTTTGAGAGATAGCGTGCGATCAAGACTGATCGAGATCAGTGGTGGAACAGAATCTTCACGTGTGACATCACATCACACACAATATGGCTGACCAAACTGTCAAATGCCTGATTTAAAAACAAAACCTTTTTCGGTGGCGTCTGTAACACATAAGCAATCTTTTAAGATTTGCGTAGCAGGTGTTAGCTAGCGCTTTCACTTTGCCCAACGAGACTTGCTAGCTCGGCGACCTTGCAGGACTTCCTCCACGGAGCTAAGCTACGCTAACAAGTTCCAGCGTGTGAGGACCGTGTCTGTCGATGTGGTCCTCTTCGGCTGTTTCTTCTTCTTTGCTGACTCTGAAGCGTGGTGTGTTCTTCTCGTGTAGTGCTCATAGAGATGCAGGATGAAGAGTTCAGACAGAAGAGCTCGCCAGGTGAGCGCACGCATGCGACCGATCACACGTGGCTGCCATCTTGCGTAACGTCGGCACGTCGTCCACCGTTTGCAGATGCGATCCTGCCAGGGGAAGACTTGGCCGATGACAACAAGAGCTGCCACTGTGAGTTTGTCCCGCAGGATTTGACGCCCGGCATCAAGGTCACCATCCGAGCCATCTGGTACGGAGCTTCTCCTTCCGGAACGGTCGCCGCTGACGCCATTTTGTCGACGTCACTCATCGCTTTGCTCGCCGTTTCTTTGCCTTTTGATTCACATTTTGGTTCACGTTTTGGTTTTATTTGCTCACCCCAGGACCAACGTCACCATCAGCTGTTGGGTAAGAGACGGACTGGCACCAATTAGCTTCCATGTTCTCTTGTCTTGTCTTCTGTTCCGTTCCGTCTCACGCCACTGTCTTTGTTGTTGTTGTTGTTGTTGTTGTTGTTGTTTGTGCTCCTTCACCCTCCAGATGTCACTGACACATTCCTTCTTTGACAATCCGCCAACATCACAGAAGACCCAACAACAAACGCACACTCATCTAAGTGACTCCACCTAAGACATGAATTCAGTCAAGAATCTTGTGACCCTGTCCATATAAGACACAAATCTAGCTTAGTATCTTACGATCCAGTCTGGAATCTTGGCTTGACTTTGCTGTAGACTGAAAGGCCAGCCCATACTTGATGTCAGTCAGGAGAAGGTGTTGACTTCCTGCTTCCTGTCTCCCAGCATCATGCGCTTCATGGTGTCCAAGCGGAAGTTTAAGGAGAGTCTTCGTCCCTATGATGTCATGGACGTGATTGAACAGTATTCAGCAGGACACTTGGACATGCTGGCACGCATCAAGAACCTTCAGTGCAGGTGCACCGTCTGCACTCGACTTTGTCCGGATTGTAGTTGGCTATAAGAAGGCAGCTGTTCTTTTGTTTGTCTTCCTGGTTTTAGGGTGGACCAGATTGTTGGCCGAGGAACACCAATTGCAGACAAGGACCGACCCAAAGCTGCAGGGGACGAACTTCCCGAGGACCCCAGCATGATGGGACGCTTGGGGAAGGTGGAGAAGCAGGTGAACAATCACCATGGGCAACCAGTACGGTTGGCGGGACTTTGTCCGGTGATGGATGTTGTTGATTTGTCCTCGTCTGGTCTGTGTCAATCAGGTCCTGTCCATGGAGAGAAAGCTGGACTTCCTAGTCAATATCTACATCCAGCGAATGGGAATCCCACAGACAGAGACGGACGCCTACTTTGGATCCAAGGAACCAGACCCGGCGCCACCTTACCACAGTCCCGTGGACCAGCTGGAGAAGAGCCAGTCTATTCACAAGATCCCTCCGTTAGTATTTGATCCCGGTCATGTCCATCTAAGACATTAATCTAGGTTAGAACGTTTTGATCAAGTCCGTCTACGACGCAAATCGAGTCCAGAAGCTTATAACCTGTTAGACTAAGACTTAAATCTAGTCAAGAAGTCTGGGACATGAATCTAGTCCAAAATCTATGATCCGGTCCATTTGTGGTGTGATTCTAGTCTAGAATGTTATGATCAGGCCATATAGCACATTCATGTAGTCTGGATCCTTACCTATCGTGGACATGACTCGAGTCTTGAATGTTATGATCCAACCCCTCTAGGTATGAATGTCATCTTGACTTTTATAACCTATCCATCATCTATTTTAGTCTAGAATCTGACCCTGTCCGTCTAAGACATGTGTCTTAGGAACCCTTCCATCGTAGACATGCGTGTAATGTAAAATATTCTGATCCAGCCCAAGACCTAGAAGAATCGGGGTCAAATTCCACTAGCACTCGCCATTGTTGTTGTTCTTCTTGTTGTTTCAGAGTGTTTCCAGGCGACAATGTGGACAAGAGTCATTTTGGGACCAAGATGGTCAGGTCCAGCAGTTCGACTGGCACCCGGAACCACAATGCCGCCACCTGCCCCCCTTCCACTTCCTGGCAGCCAATCAGTTCCCAATTCCATCAGCAAGCCCCGCCTCCCCCACAGCGTAGCCACGGGAACACCCCAAGTCCAGCGGGGGACGGGTCACTGGTTCGACTTCCGCCGCCGCCGGTCGGAGAACGGCATGGCGGGAGTCGGGCCAACCGCCACAGTACCGGTGAGAGAGGCGGGCCTGAGAAGGCTGAGAGGAGGGCTGAGGAAGGAGGGGCAGGGGGGGAGGAGGAGGAGGTGAAACCCGACAGCGAGCGCTCCCTGTCCATCCCGTCTGCGGACCATGATGAACTAGAGCGCTCTTTCAGCGGGTTCTCCATCTCGCAGTCCCGGGAGAACCTAGACTTCCTCAACAACGGTTTCTACTCAAACGCCGAACTGCCATCCAACCTGGGGGGAGCAGCGGGGGCTTCTTGCTGCGCCACCATCAGACCCTACATTGCGGAGGCCGAGTCAGACTCTGACTCGGAGCTCTGCGCACCTTCGCCGCACTCAACCCGGGCCTGGACCGGAACCAAGTAGAGTCCAGTGGAAAGCAGGTAGAACCAGCAGAACTCTAAACTAAATTCAGTACATCAAGAAGTAATAATAATAATAGAAATGTGAAGAAGAAGAAAAACACCAGCTGGAATGGAGAGTGAAGCATCATGGGAAAAAAAGGAACGATGCAAGCTCCCAGCTGATCTACTTTTATGATCACTGCACCACTGAAGACACGGCCTCGCCTGATTGGTTCACTGCAGACAAGACGCTGGCTCCTGATTGGTTCGCTCAAACGCTGAGAGGACACACCCTCACCTGACTAGTTCACTGCAGGGACACAACCAATCCTGGTCCGTTGGTAGCAGCTCATCTGAGTGGTTCACTGCGACAATGAGAGGACCCGTTTCCAACCGTCTGGTTTGCCGTACAAACACGCCGCAGCCGATGAGTTCACACTCGATGCCAGCTTGTTTCCGCTCACCTTTTAACACACGTAGGATGTATCCAAGTGATCGAACGGCAACGTATTGATTAGAAAAAGGTAACGAACCTCGCCTGAAGGTGGCGCCGAAGGTTCAGCCAGTCACGCCTGTGCCGGGAAACGACTTCTTCTTTTTCTTATTAAGAAAAATGAGACGGAAAACAGTCAATGGTCTTAAATACCATAAAAGTGCAGTGTAACAAATGTATGAGCTTGTGAAGGTCGCTAAGTGGTGGACGCCAACTAGTGTTGTACCGATACCGATACCGATACTGCATGAAAACAGTGGCGTCTGCATCGGCAAGTACTAACAAGTAACATGCCGATACTATTATTTCCGACGCTAATATAGGACTTTGGATCTTGTGTTTTACTTGTGCACGACATTCACTGATGTGTGACGTGTTCACTGCATGCCAAGCTAGGATATCCTATTGGCCCTTGAATGCTCTGAACCAATGGCAGGGCAGCGTTTTCATGTTGAAAAAAACAACCACCCCCCCAGGTATCGGAACGGTATCGGCATCGGCCGATGCTGCAAAACTGGATATCGGAATCGGGGCCAAAAATCGGTATCAGAGCAACACTAACGCCAACACTAGCGGCGCTAACACTAGTTTTCTCAAACCTTGCTAAAACGCTAATTGCTAAAAACCCACTTGTTCTTAAGGTTATACTAATATGAAATTGATAGTTATTTACTATATTAGACCAAGTAAGCATGGCTTGCTGTGCTGTACTAGAGAGCAGCGCTAATGCTAACGCTAAGGAGTTCAGCATACAGCATTAATCCTGGCTTGTGTAATATATAATCGAGGAGTACTATGCGTGAAATGGAGAAATGTTCCCAAATGTTATTGTTTCGATAGACTAACTTCTTCATGTAGAGGAAGCGGTTAGCTTATGAGCTAACTGTGCTAATGCTGCAGCGCCACACAGCGGTCGATCATAAAGCTCATCCAGAAACGCTCACTTGATGCCGGCGACTCGCGGCGAACATCGAGTCAAGTCGGGAAGCTTCCGTTTGCCGAACCGGCTGACTTTGGCTGCTCGCACCCGCTCTCACACATTCTCACTCACACATGTGTTATTGTTTTTTTCTACAAATGAATGGACTCCTTTTCATGTACTCGTGAGTGTTGGTAACAAAAAGCTTTTGTCGCGTCTTTGCTCTGCTTATCTTGTGCTATTATTGATCATGAACAGCAAGAATACTCATGCAAGTGCTGTCTGAATAAAAGAATGTACCTTGTTGGAGGTCATCATTGAAAACGCTGCCGAACACCAACCAGGGCTGGAGTCGAGGCCACGTCGAGTTTGAGAAACAAAGGTCCGAGTCCAAGTCCAAATCCAGTTGAGGGGTCCGAGACCGGTCGACAACAACAAAAAAAGTGTCAACTTGAGTACTACAAGCCTGACACGAGTGAAAGGAGTTTGTCAAAAAAGTCAACTGCCGGGTTTGGATTTGCGGCGCTTGTGACTTTCAAAACATCAAAAGCATTTACGTGAACACAAATGGACGCTCACTTCCTCCTCGACCGGATTGGCCAAAAATGTCAAATGAGCATTTTCTTATTCTTTACATTCTACCTGTAACATGAGAAAAGATGCAATGCATTATGGGTAGCCTACACATACTGTAAATTGACCATCAAGAATTTCTTGGATAGAATTCTGTAGACTACTAAAACCTTCCTGCGCCATCGAAAAGCATCAAACATCAAAAGAAGATATAATCAAGTCAACAAACCGATTTGAGTGGAATAAATAATTGATTAAATACAAGGTCAATAATAGATGTTTAGTAGAAGCTCAGTAATGAAAAGGTTAAGTGACGATTCGTATCAAGTTAATAATGATTGGACGAGAGCGAGTCGGATAATGCAACCAAGTCAAGTCAATAATTGATGAAGTCTTTTTTTTGGTCTTTCAAAATTCTTATTGCAAGATCGTTTGGGGGATTCGAAAAGTTGTCTTTCAAAGCACTTAAAATGAGTGCGACGCAATTGGATATTTTCGCTCTTTGTGGGCTGGCCTCTAAAATCGTGGTTCGATTGTCCATCATGAAAATGTGTCATTTGAGTGAAAATAACTTTTTTTCTTCTTTTTTTTTAGGTCACCTGACCTCACAAGGGCGTGAAAGGTCATCGTTTTAAGATAACTCCGCCCATGTTTGGACTTCCGCTTCCTGGTTGAGAAAAGCGCGTGTGCTCTCAATATATGTGTGCGTGCGTGCGTGAGCTAGTAAAACCAACTATAAAAATAAAAAAACTGTCAATAAAATACTAAAATACAATAAGTAAATTAAAAAAAAATTAAACACATACAAATAAATAAGTCCAAACCTGTAGAAGACGCCGAGGAGCACACAATTGACGCTGAAGTAAGAAGGCAAGGAGCACAAGTGGCGGTCCTCGTCTTGGGAATACGTTTGCCGGTCCTCGGATGCCGCGCGCCCTTTCAGGACGTTTTCCTCGGAGGAAAGTCGAAGGCGAACGCGAATTCCCGGACGCGAATTCCCGGACGCGAATTCCCGGACGAGCGTCGACTGGATGACTCGATGAATCCGCCGAGGACACATGAAGGTCAAGCAACTCATTAGTGGAACAAGCACAACAACATTTCGCGACAAACAAACGTTGGCATGACTTCGATGTTCAGGATATGTTTATACAATCAACTTGACATTTTGCTTATGAACTTTTTGTTCTTGTGAGGATCCTTTAGCGTAATTTCGCTGCCATCGGACCAAAACCTGCGACATTACCATTTGGTCCAGTTGGTACTTTCCCCCATACCCCCCCCCAAATGATTGGCCAATCTCAAAAGTTGAAAATGTTTTTGTTTTATGAGGCTCAACAAAATGTCCATTTGGTTCCTTGAAAAGTGACACTCTTGGAGATGCCAGTCCGTGATGTCATTTGTGCTTTGATAAACTTCTTGTTTTATGACGTGTGTGCGTGACACCAACCTGAACGCAAACCCAAAAGCCAAAACCCAAAACCGCCTGGGACAAAAAGACCAGAGCTGACTTCAACATAACCCAGGGGTAGGCAAGTTGGGTCCGAGAGAGCCGCAGTCCTGCCTGTTTTCGGCGTCTCCTGCTTCCAACCCAGGTGTTTCAAATCATCAGCTCATCATTACGCTCCGCAGGAGCCTCTCAGCTGTGTTGGAGGAGGGAGACATCAAAAACAGGCAGGACTGCGGCTCTCTAGGACCCAACTTGCCTACCCCTGATCTAACCTGATACCAAAACTGAAACCGCAAACACTCTCCAACGATTGGGAATGTCAACCGGCTCAAAGGCGTTTGGAAGACTCAATTGTTTAATGGTCGCCTACTTGGTAATAGTTACTTTTGATAGTATGAAGTTGGCTTTCGATAGAAGAGTGGTTCTCACACTTGTGCTCAAGACCACGATGTCCAAGACTTGCCCGAGACACGACTCCACTTGACTACACCAAGAGAAGAGCAAGACCTTTGGGAGTTGAGACCAAGTCAAGACCAGGACAAAGACCAAGATCATAAAAATCACATTTGAAAAAACACAAGGTTAATTCATGCATTTTCTCATTCTCTCCTTCGTTTGGCTTTTCTTTGAAATGCGTTTGAGTCAACAACAACAAAAACCTCTTCCAAAGCACGACATGCAAAAAGTTGGAAGTTCTTTCCAGAAAAAAATCAAAAAAATCCGAAAGGCAACATTTGACGGGTTGATGCCGCTTGAATTGGCATAACGTGAATTGGTCTTTTTGAAGGTTGCCGTCACTCAAACCACATGAATTGAAGCAATTTGTTCTTCTTGTCAGCACATCCATCAAGTTGACGAGGAACAGACCGCGTGCTGGCCGGTCTCCACGGAAAACGCCGCGTTGGACCGTTGCACGACCCGGCCTTTTTGGAGTCGAGACGTTCAAAGTGTCACAACCGCAGGTACTCGTAGCGCTAATGCTATGCATGCTCCCAAAGAACCACTGCTGAAGTACAGCACAGTTCAGTTGTCTTTAACTTTTGACTGCGACACATTGAGTTGCATGTCACGGTTTGTTTTTCATTCCAAGTCATGAAATGCATTTGGCTCCAATCAAAGCCTTACAAGACGCTCCGTCACAAAATGAAATACAATTGATGTCAAAACATTGTTGTTCATACTTTACAGCCCAACATCGAGTCACCTTTTTGCAATTTGCCGATAATAAATGTGATGAAAATATTTGTGGGGAGCGGTTGTAATTTACAAGGAAGAAAATGTCCTGGAGTCCACGACTCGCTTCGTGTTCCCGATACCAATTGCTCTGAATTTGAAAAGAAAAACATACTGGTCCTGTCAGCAACGACCAACATGAAACACTAATGCCCCTTAGTGGCAGAAAAATACCACAGCACAAGTCTGAGTCAGTTTCACACTCGTTGGAACTGTTTAGTATACTTTTTGTTTTTACTTCAAATAAATACTTAATATAAAATGACTGTATCAATAAACCAAAATATACAACCACCTTTATGTTAACTAACAAATATAAAAAACTTGAGAAAAATGATTGTACATTTGGATGCAAAATCATGTGCAATTTGCGATTAATTGCGAGTTAACTATGGAAATCATGCAATTGACTACAAATAAAAACTGTCATCAATGACTGCCTTAATTAGTATTTAGTAATTATGCATATGCATGTATATGTTGTGTGTATATATGAGCTATGTTTGTTTATGTGTGTACGTGTGTGTATATACTGCACATACACAGTACGACGTGGGCATAAATTTGTTTAAAGTTGCATTCAAAGCATGCATTTAGACTTGCTGATAGCTGCGGAATCCTTGAAGCTTCTGTTTGGGTACAATTTTTACTAGACTTGCCTTTAATATATTTGAATGGAATCACTAAGAGTGTGCGTGTGTGCGCGCGCGTGCGTGTGCGCGCGCGCGTTCGTGTGTGCGCGCGCGTTCGTGCGTGCAGGATATTCCAGTTGAGGGTATAAAAGACGGCAAGAGGGCGGGCGTGGGGTCAGAGGTGCGCCCGACTGACACAGGTAAGCATCAACTTTGTTTTTCTTTTTAACTCCATGAATGAGATATTGATCGCTTGAAGTCTGGATTTCAATGTGCCGTGCGATAATACAAAGAAATACATTTCCAAAAACGCGCCATCTTGTCCAAATGTTCATCCATAGACGTTGAAATATGGACGTCTATCATATGTGCATTATTGACCCGGATGTATCAATACACATTTGCAAGATGGTGGGCAGGATGATGGTGAAATGATCGATGAAGGTTCCCTCTGTTGCCGGGCGCCAGCAAAAGTCCGCATGAAAGAAACAACATTTTAAATTGCTTTTGTGTCATTTGTGTATGTAAATATTGTATGTGCTTATCGGCATTTGAGTCCAAATCTTTTCTTCACGTCTGTTGGAAATGATGAAGACAGGATAGGACATTTTCTGATCAGTGGACGAGGTCAAGTCATTAGTCCTTCAAATTGGAACCAAATGGGACTTTTGAGCCACACTTTTGAAGTGAGGTCGCTCCTCATCATCATCATCATCATCATCATCATCATCATCTAGGAGGATTAACGTACATTTGTCAATTAGGCGAGAGCAATTGGACGTGCTCAACACTTTTAAGTGCGTGTCGAAGTGTTGACGCGTTTCTTTGCATTTGTCTTCTCTTCTCGTCCGAACTCACTTTCACCACTTTTCCGTTTCTGATGTACACGTGAAGGCGTTTGGTGGTCCGAATGGGACCCGGCCGCGCCAGTCTTCAAGAATTCATGCAATGTCATAGTTGTTGTCTAATCGTTGTCATATTTCCGCCTCATCTTATTTTCTATCCATCCAACTTGAATCCCAGAAGGCGGAAGAGACGCGAGTCCTCTTTCAGGTTGTCACGTTACTTTTTGGATCACTGAAGAGTTTGGTTTTGTTTTCTCCCCCAAAAAGCAACACAGGGTCGTCAAACAATTGTTCAACAATCAAAAGCAAAACTGAGCAAAAGTGTGGCGTCATCGCCGAATAATAAGCATGCGCTTTGTTTTTACAGATTTTATTCTGTCTTCATGCTCACCATTTCCTACTTACATCAACAAAAGTATTTGTACTAACATACAATACTTATATATGCACATTCCTATTTGACCAACAATGCCAAACTTACATTATAGGGCTGGCACATCAATCCAATGAATTTGAATTTTACACATCAACAATCGGAAAATGAGTTCAATCGTGGGTTGCATACAAATAAATAAGCGTGTATTTATGTATTCTTGTGGATTAATCCAAGCTTTGGTTTGGTTGTTTTATCCAAATGTTATTGAGAGTTGTCAATCATTTTGTCCGAATGCTTTACGTAAGACGTCTTTGTTGCCAATTGTGCCATTTAAGCAAGTTAGGCGCAAGATAGAAATGTGACGTTCAGGTTCAAACGCATTTCAAATCAGTATACGTTATTGTTCTCTGAACATTTTGCACAGGATTTTCTTTTTCTTTATATATAAATGGAACACTGGACACTCGGGTAAAGAGAGGGGCGGAGCTGTCATCTGATCACCGCCTTGTCGTGTGTTGTCTCCGATGGTGGGGGAAGATGCCGGTCCGACCTGCTCGACCCAAACGAATTGTGAGGGTCTGCTGGCAGAATCCCCTGTCAGAGAGAGTTTCAACACTCACCCCGGCAGAACTTCTCCCTCGTCCCGGGAAGGGGGGAGGCGGGGGCTATTGAGTCCGAGTGGGCCATTGAGTCCGAGTGGGTCATGTTCCGCGCCTCCATTGTTGAGGCGGCCGATCGGAGCTGTGGCCGTAAGTGGGTCGGTGCCTGTCGTGGCGTCAATTCCTGTAAGGGATGCCGTCAAGCTGAAGAAGGAGTTCTATGGGGCCTTTTTGGCCTGTGGGACTGACGGGTACCGGCTGGCCAAGTGGAACGCGGCTTCGGTGGTCGCTGAGGCGAAAACTCGGGCTTGGGAGGAGTTTGGCGAGGCCATGGAGAACGACTTCCGGACGGCTTCTTCTGGGAACTCTGAGGTGGGCGCTGCCATTTCTGGGGTTGAAGTCACTGAGGTGGCTGGGAAGCTCCTCCGTGACAAGGCCCTCGGGGTGGATGAGACCCGCCCGGAGTTCCTAAAGGCTGGCGGGGACAGTGTCTCTGGATTGGCAGACCGGGGTGGCGGTCCCCCTTTTTGAGAAGGGGGACCCGGAGGGTGTGTTCCAACTATAGAGGGATCACACTCATCAGCCTCCCTGGTCAGGTCTATTCAGGGGTGCTGGAGAGGAGGCTCCGTCGGGAAGTCGAATCTCGGACTCAGGAGGAGCAGTGTGGTTTTGGTCCCAGGCCGTGGAACAGTGAACCAATAGATAAATGTATTTTTTTACAACACAGACTCTGTAGGTGCAAGTAGCAGCTCTCAGCTGATAAAGAAGATGTGCACATTTGCAATCCAACAGAAAGTTTGGACATCTTTGAAAAAGAGATGGAGTGAAAATAAAAGCACAGAAAACCACTTCAACCGAAAACGGAACGATTTCAGTTGAGATTTTCTGGCCGAATGAAAATAACAAGTTAGTTTAGCAAAAACAGGAAGTAGATTCTGGAATGTGTCAGTTCTGATCTGAAGCGCCGATTTCAAAATGCGATTGTTGTGATGGCGTAGCGCGAGGGTGGACTTGCGACATGAGCGTGGCGTCGGCCAACGGGAGCCAACTGATCCAGTACCCGGACTCGCTGGGCAAAGCGGTGGTCAAGAATGTTCTGGTGCTCTCCATCGGCCTGTCAATCAACTACATCAACGTGGTCCTCATGTACACCTTCTGCAAGCACCAGGTAAGGCGACGACGGCACACAACAAACACATTTTCAGCGACATCGTCTCGTAAACACCCGAGGGTAGGTCGGACCAAAACGCTGAGACGAGCGCAAGTTTGAATGAGCTGGTCTGGTGCAGAAGGACACGATTGGGAAGCTAACGTGATGACGGAAGCCGTCTCCTCCCACACCACAATGACAAGGCAGCGGTGCGCAGACGTTCCACTGCCCATTGAGGGGAAAAAACGTTTAACGTCAATGAAGGTTTTTGCCGGCATGCATTTGGATTTTTGCGTACGTCATTAAACACCACAAAATCCAAAATAATTCTCAGAAGAATTTCCGATTCAACTCGACCACGTTTTCATCAAGCTCAATCATGTGCCGTGTCGTGTGAGGCGGCCGTTTGCAAATTGAAAAAAGTTCAACTTGGGAGCGCCGTCCCTGCGACGGCAGACAAGCGGTCCAATGAGAGAAGGTTTGGCAATCCATCAATCAGCATGAAAAGCATCCATGTTACTTCTTGGTAGACCATCAAGCAGGAGCTTCCAAATATGGGCACGCTTTCACCGGGGCATCGTCATCCCTGCCCCACAGTGAACATCATAAAACAAGTGCAGTGTGAAAAGGCAAGTAGAAGGCATAAAAAGTTGTACTGTGTAGAAGATGGCAAGAGGAAATAGTCAAATCGATACTTCTTGTTTAGAACCTTAGTTTTAGCACCACACTGAGATTAGATTGTGTGAAGTCCAAGGCAGGTGTCCGGTTCAGTCAACCTGGAACATTTAATAAACAACAGAGGAGGAAGGAAGACAAGAGACTTAGATTATTTTTGCTCGCGAGGAGAACGAAACAGATGTGCACAGATTACAATCTCCTACTCGAATCTCCTCTTTTTTTATTGGGTAGGCCCTGGTTACATAGCCTATTGCTGCTCTAAAGGGCTTGGGGATGCACATAGCAGCGACGTGACAATCGTCCCGGATATGACAATAATGCAACAGTGTTTTTCAGCGCGGAAAGTTTCAGTCAAAGTTCAACCGCAAAATGCTCCAGCCGCCATCTTCGTCAGTTTCCCGTTCCTGTGTTGCAACTGCAGCGTCTTCTCTCCACAGACGACCCCAACCCACATAGTTCAAACATAGCTCACACTGTTGAATAAGTGCTTTGCAATTACTAAAAGAGTAAATATGGGATAACTTATGTACATTTATTCTAACAGCAAGGTTGGGGAATCCAGCAGGTCCAAATCAGAAAGTCAAAACCCTGAGACAGTTTAGCTTTAGCCACAACAGGCAGGTGGAGATGAGTTGCTTTACCTGCCAGTTGAAAAGAAGCTAAAGCCAATGTGTGGCGGGGTTTTGACTTTCTGGACCTGCTGGATTCCTGCTAAGCCCGCTCGCAAATGCGTGCCGAGTTTTTCAGCTGAGCAGGTTTGAAGCAGACTCTGCGTGAACAGATTTTCCGTGACATTGTTTGAACTTTGTGTTCAGATCTTCTACTGGAACCCTCGCTACATCCTGTTCTTCCACCTGGTCGTGAACGACATGATCCAGTTGAGCGTGACCGTGGTCCTGTTCGTGGTCAGCTACACCCTGTACACCATCAGCGTGTCTGTGTGCGCCCTCTTGGTCCTGGTGGCCATCATCACCATTGAGAACACGCCCCTCAACCTGGCCTGCATGGCGGCCGAGTGCTACGTGGCCGTGTGTCTCCCGCTTCGCCACGCCCGCATCTGCACCGTCAGGAGGACCCTGGTCCTCATCACCTTGATCTGGACCATTAGCTTCGTCTCCGCCTTCCCGGACCTCTTCGTCACGCTGGCCACTCAGCCTCTGGAGTTCTTCTCCTCCAAAACCTTCTGCCTCCGAGAGACGGCCTTCCCCAGTCCGATGCTGATCCAAAAGCGGGACATCACCTACATCGTGTACCTGGTCCTGGTGTGGTCGGTCATCTTCTTCCTGTACTTCAAGATCCTGTTCACGGCCCAGACGGCCAGCAAGGACGCCAAGAAGGCTCGCAGGACCATCTTCCTGCACGGCGTCCAGGTTCTGCTGTGCATGACCATGTACGCGGAGGCGCCGGTCAAGAAGGCTGTACTGCGCTGGTTCCCCAAGAACTACACGGACTCGCTGTTCGCCTGCTACATCGTGGTGCAGGTCCTGCCCCGCGCCATCAGCCCCATCATATACGGCGTGCGGGACAAGTGCTTCCGGAAGTACCTCCAACGTTACCTCTGTTGCAAGCGCGAACCTCGATGACTCCGAAAGCCAAACGAGCAGAAAGACCGACGACGAGAGACCGAAAGCCATCAATTGACCACGGCGCAGCCATTCCAAAAACTGGCTCCAATGATGACTTCAGCCTTCGCAGTTTGAACCCGCCAAGTCGGCGGGAAGGAAATGCCGCTTGTCATTTACTCGCCCAATCCCTAATTCCAATCACATCAATATTCTTATTGATAATAAATCAAACATTCCCATAAATCAGTTTCCAGGTACACAAAAAACGCAGGTTGAAGTTCTTGGCCAGTCGAATGCAGGTTTTAGTCACTGTCGGATTTGAGATTGATTGGTCTCTCTAACACTTTCTGTTTTGTCATTCAAGTGCACAAAACAAGTTGGAGTCATTGCTGGGCCCAACACGGTTACTCAAATATTCCACTTGGTCGGTCTAACAGGCTCAAGTTATTGGTCAGTCTAATTTTTACATTTACAAACTATTTGGAGTTGTTGCTTGCCTCATACACTTGCTAACTGATTAGATTGAATTGGCCACTTCAACACACAAAAGGGTTCAAGCTTTTGGTCGATTGTTATGAATCAGGTGTGTTGGAGGACGGAAATATGGAAAACCTGCAGGACCAGGCTGTATAAGACTGACCCATAACTCAAACCGAAATCGAACCTTTCAGTGTATTACACCAAAACGCTAGCTTAAACCTGTGAGTGTATTAGACTGAGAAATATGGCAAACAATTCTAGTGCATTAGACCAACAACTAACTTCAAGCTGTTAACGCATTAGAGAGTGATTGGTTTAAGGTATTGGACAATCCCGAAAGGTCAAAGTTATTGGTCAATCTAACACAAACATTTTTAAGTTATTGGTCATTTTAATGCTCTTCCGGGTTTGAGGTTTTTCTATACACTTGCTAACCGTTTCAAGTCACGGGTCGTACTTGCTCTCGCGACTGGGACTCGTTTTCAGCCCTGGAGTTTCAGGGCTCGGACCGGCCCACTTTAGGTCACATTTGAATGAGCGGCGACAATTGGACAGATGTCAAATAGATGAGCGTTCCCTCCAATGATATTCCTCTTGCATTTGATCAGAAATGTCATTTACAATTGAATGCTCTCACAAGTGTGCGGTCTTTGTTTATTTGAACAAGTATGTGAAGATAAAATGGGCAAAAAAGGGACGAAAATAAACCAATAAGCAAATGTACATTAAATGGCATACGTCATTTTACACTTCTCAAGACACGCCTATCAAATGACGTTAAACCAGCAAGATTAAGGCAGCAAACACTGTACTTGCTGTCAGTGCTCTTATTACTGAGCTGACTGACGCTAACTTGAAGACAGCAACGTAATCGTAGGAGGCTTTTCCGTGTTAAGATTAAGATTCCCTGATTGTCACAAAATGTATTCTCCGTATTTGGCCCATCCCCTGAGGGAGCGGTGAGCAGCAGCAGCGGCTGCGCTCGGGAATCATTTCCAACCCTGCTGTTACTAGTAACACTTGTGATTGTGTTTTGACTTTTCAACTTAATTTACAGTTTCAAGTTCTGGGTCAGTCAGTCCCTATAACAGCTCTTTGGTAGTTAATAGTCGCCTATAACTTGTTTGATCCCTTAGTTGGCCTAATGCACTTCGGAGGAACAGACTCAGATTATTGGTCAACTCGTTCTGGGAAGAAAAAAAATCGCAGTTGGCTTTGCTGGGAACTATAAATATCGAAAAGGGGGCGAGCGACGACAACTTCGGGAATGCGCCCTTCCTCTAGGGGCGCTGTCGCGCATTTCAAGCCTTGAACGTAGAAGAAGAAAACCAGGAAGAAGAAGATCATCCGCCTGCCATCCCCGACGCGCTCGTCCGCTGTTTTTGCCCCCTGAAGGTCCAACAAGGTGAGTCCGACCGGGCGCGATTGTTCCTGCTCGAGTGGCCTCTTGCAAACATTTCACACGTCGGCGAAGTCACTGCGGATGAACAATTTGCTGGATTTGCGCCGCTTGTCACTTTTTGCTGCCTGCTTGCTGATGGTTAGCTGCCCGTCGTGCTCGCTGGCGAGATCTTCTTGCTGTTCTCCTCATTTAAATTGTTTTAAATAATAGTCAAGTTGACTAAATACTGGCTCGAGTATAAAGTCGAATCTCCGTCCGTAATTTCGCAATTAATTGCAATTCAAAGGACTTTTTTTAATGCTTATATGTTAACGGAAGTGTTCGTGGTGACCTCTTCGACGGCGGCGACGTGTGATGATTATTTGTCGTGATGTCATCGATTTTGATTCAACGTTAAAGTTCCTAGCAGGCCGGGTAGATTGTTAAAGAAGAAAATAATATAAAAAATCAAGTTCATTGCAAGTGTTTTACTGTTCTACTTGTTGGCCATAATTGTATTGCTCAATAACTTATATTAATGGTGGTCACATAGTATTCAAACATTTATTCCAGAATATTTATGTATAAACAGATGCAATGTTTCGTCTGTGAATGTTAAATAATGTTTGACTCTTTGTTAATAATTCAAATAAAGTTCCTAATGGGTTATTGATCTGTCTAGTCTGCTCACTAGCAGTTTGAAGGTATTGGTCAGTCTAACACATTTATGTGCAAGTTTCACTCATTGGTTGCTGTAGAAAGCCTACCAACAGGTTCCAAGTGAGTGTTCGGTCTAAAGCACTCACTAACAGGTTCGATTTATTGGTGGGTCTATTAGACTCCGCTTTGAGTTATTGGTCGGTCACTTAGTAACAGGTTCAAGTTATCGGTCGGGCGTAATACGCTCCCTTCGGCTATCAGTTTCAAGATATTGGTCGGTCAAATACGCTCAACGAGCAGCTTTGGGTTATTGGTCGGCCTCATAAAACGAGAGATTCAAGTAATTGGTTGGGTTAATACAAAAGATTGAAGTCATCGGTAGGTCTAGTAGCCTTATTAAGAATCTTTGGTTATGATTTAAATTACACTAACAGGTTCCAAGTTATTTATTAGTCCACTAAGAAATTGTCGTTCTTGGTCATTCTAATACTCACTAAAAGGTTCAAGTCAAAGACTCATCGAATATGTAACAATTTTGAGTTATCGGTCAGTCTAATGCATTTGCAGACAGGTTCATTGCCCGTTTATTGAAGTCATTGGTGGTTGTTGAGTTCTTGTTCGGTCGAACCTATTTTTTTTCTTCTTCTTCTTCTTCTCTCTCCAGGTGATCGAGATGTCGCTGCCCAAGCCGGTGATGCGAGGTCTGCTGGCAAAGCGCCTGCGCTTTCATTTGCCCATCGCCTTCGGTTTTTCCATCCTGGTGGCCGCCGCCTTCAAGGTGACGCAAACTTGCGAGTGCTGCCGGTTACTGGTCGGTCTAACATGATATACCGACACGTTTGACTCGGCAGTTGCTCGCATTCAGTATTCCACGCGTTTGCTGGCCCGATGGAAGACGTTTGAGTCTTTGGTCAGTCCAACACTAACCGCTTTCAGTTATTGGTCCTTCTTATACTCTTGCAAACGAGTGTAAGTAATTGGTTGGTCTATTACACGAACTGCCTGGTTCAAGTTGGTGGTCAGTCTAATACGCTCACAGGTTTCACTTATTGGTTGGTCTGAAGTTATTTGCTCGGGATGTCGCCATAACAAATTTTTCCCAAAGAAATATTTTCCCACAAATGAAGTTCTCGATTGCATGGTCTTTATGGTACCCCTAAAAAAAATAAAAGGAGGTTGCACTGGTGTGATAAGCCTTTCCAGGGGTATGAGAGGAAACTGTGAGTGACTCGCTGTAACAAATGTTTCATATTTGCTTCTGTTCTATGGGGGTCACTCTATCTGTGTGTGCGTGTGCGTGTGTGTGTGTGTGTAGTACACAGTGTTGGAACCGCGCAAGAAAGCCTACGCCGACTTCTACAAGCAGTACGACCCGGTCAAGGAGTTCAACGCCATGCGAGAGGCGGGAATCTTCCATTGCGTGCAGCCCACCGGGAAGTAAAAGCTGCTCGGCCCTCCCGCCGCGCGCCACAAAAAGCAGCGCTGCTCACTCACTTAGTGGCAAATGTTTGCTTTTCCTCCTTGTAGTTGTTTTCTGCTGTGAAGATGCTTCTCTCCTCATTTCCATCAAATAAATGTATATTGAGTCAACACAAGCTTTTTTTGAGGGGGGGGGGGGCATTTTTTAAATTATTACTGTGGAAGGAAGTCAGGTCATTTTATTTTATAAAAAGACTCTGCTTGCTTCACATATAAAGAAGTTACACGTGTAAAATACATTACAATTTACATTTTGCAGTTGACAAGAAAAAACAAAAAGTTTTTTTTTTAATCAGTAATGAGTAGAACTGCCACACCAGGAAAAAAAACAAGTTCTATATTGTGTTATAACGTGATTACTTATGACGCTAAATGAGAAAGAATTAAAACATGTACTGTACATACCAACCTACATTGCTTCATTTTGTTTTGCTCAATACAAAAATCACATTTTATATTCGCAAAGCTTTTTTTTTTTAATCCATGCCTTAAAGTATTGTTGATTGATATTAGTCGTTACTTTGAGTCTTTTAAATTTGTAAACTTAAAGAAACGTCAAAAGGTTTTGGAAATATATTTCAATTTGTTTAGTTGAAGTCTGTCATTAAAAAAACAACTTCTATCTAAGATTACCAGATAAACATGTAACTTTAGTTTATGAATATATGAGATTGAAATGCAATGTCTGAGTGTAAATATTTTTGTTGTTGGTTATTTGTCGTTTTATTGGCAAGATATGTAATAATTTACATTTTGACAAGAAAAACGCACATCGCGATGCTTCTGACGTCATTAATTCGGCCCCTCACTTGAATGAAGCAAGCTTTAAAAATGGTCCCTTCATTACGCGTTACTCGTTTCAAAGCCTCCGCATGTCTTTTATCACGTGAACGTGATGTCGATTTTTTTTTTACCAGCCGTTTTAGGTTGATACGCTTACGTACCACTGCAATATTCTTAAAACAAATGTTGCGATTATCTAACGTGTTTTTAAACAGTCGTCCTCATCTTGTTGTCATTTACACTAATTTCATGAGGTTTTCCCTATCAAGTGACGCCCTCTGTCGGTAGTGTCCGTCGCTACATCTTACGCTGGGCCCACCCCTCTGCTGCTGCTGCTGCTGCTGCTCTTCTTCGTTCTTCTCCGGTCTTCTTCGTTTCGTCTTCGTTCTTCTTCGCGCTTCCTCGTCGGCCTTCGTTCTTGTTCGTTCATCATCGTTCTTCCTGGTTCCCTCCCCCCACACCGCTGCCAAAGAGTCTCCGCGGCTCTCCGCTCAACAAGTCCAAAGTTGTCCAGACGCGGGTTGAGGGATGGCCGCGTTGACGGGAAGCCCCCATCCGAGAGGGACGCCGGCGGCATCTCGCCTGAGGATGTAACGTGCAAGACGGCAGCGTATTTTTGGGGATTTCCGCCACCGGTCGGAAGCGAGTCGGCGGGCTAGCTGTTAGCCACCGAGCGTGCTAGCTGCTACTAGCTAGACAACCGACAGCGCCGCGAGCCGTTAGCGGCCCAGCTTGCGGACACTTGGCCGGGTTCGGGTGTTCGAACGGCCGGCGTGGAGTCGGCCGGTAGCCGCCAGAGGGTGGAGGGAGCATGGAGAACAAGGACAAGGTGCAGATGCGGATCCATCCTCGCAGGTAACTGGCGACGACGTCAGGTGACCTCCTGACAGGGAGAACACTTGAAAGTATAGTTTTATGTCATCAAATGAATCGAATTTTTCAAGAGTTTAGAAGCCCGCGCCCCCCAAAACAAACTTATTTTGTCAGTCCACCAGTGCCGAACCACAATTGTGCAGTTTAGCGACTTAATACTGTATTTTCTTCAGGGCCTTACCCCGAAGAAAATGTGCCTGTTATATACGTCACAATTATTCATTTCATATCGTCTGATCTGGATTATTATCACATTTTTTTTAAATATAGTTTTTAAACTGCCAGTTTTAAAGCATGAGCATCTGTTCTGGAAACTAGAGAGTACCTCAACATTTTATTAATTTATGAAGTCGAAATTGAAAACAAAATGAAAGTGATGAACATAGCAACAAATTATATATTTTTTACTCGGCAGTACAAAAAAATTAGGCATGGGCGAGTAGTACCGATACCACTTAAAGTGAATACATGTACTGATATCTTTTTTTTTTGGTGATATTGAACATGTAATGGTTTCATGAAAACATTCAGTTCAAGTGTAGACAATTGATTGGATATCTCATTCTCGAGCGAGTCTTTGAAATGGTCAACTTTGTTGTGTGCGTGTGCGTGTGATAGGCAGCTGAAGAAACTGAGCGAGGACAGCCTGACCAAGCAGCCCGAGGAAGTGTTTGACGTCCTGGAGAAGTTAGGCGAAGGGTGAGGCGCGCCGTCCGTCGCTCGCCGCCCGCCGCTCGCTCTCTCTCTTCACTTCCTGTTTCACAACTTCCCGTCGCGTGCAGGTCGTACGGCTGCGTGTTCAAGGCTCACTACCGAGAGACGGGAGAGATCGTGGCCATCAAGCAGGTTCCCGTCGAGTCAGACCTGCAGGAGATCATCAAGGAGATCTCCATCATGCAGCAGTGCAACAGGTGTGTGCGCAAGGTATCGGACGAATATCGTCATGGCCAATCATGGCCCACGAAATGTGCGGAATTGGATGCCTTTTTTCCGGATTTTGAGCAATCAAATGCAACCTTACATCGCCATCCAATAGGCGAGCAGTATCGGCTGGCAACATTACTAACTTGAGCTTTTTTTTGTCTTGTATGTTAACTGCATGCGCAAAGTGTGCCCAAAAATCGATTCTCATTTCGTACCATTCAGAATGGATTAGAAATGTCTCAAAATGGATTTTATACCGTCTTGTCCTTGTTTGTGTTTACCTTTACTGGCAGTGATCATTTTTTGGTCGTATTTTTCATCCCGAAAAAAACATTTCAGACGAAAACTTAAATAGCAGTCATCCATTGAGACGATGACGATAACTAAAATGGACCGACAATTTCGCCAATGACGGAAACGAAAACAACCGAGTGCCCAAAATGGTCCATTTTGGCCGGTAAAGCCAGAGACATTTTTCGCAAAAGCCGCAAGTTAAGTGATGGTTTTGTGCATTCATTTTTTTGCGCGTTCAACGTGTTTCAAATTCATTGTAACAAAGTTTACTAAAGACACGTTGTGTTAAATGTGTCTTGCGTGTTAAACTATAATTACAAATAGGTGTGTTATCGTTTTCTGTATAAAAGTTGAAAACTTTGACTAAAATCGCTCTTTATTTTGTCGACTAAAATACAATAAGATGACTTAATTATGACTAAAACTTTACTTTTAGTCAAAAGACTAGAACTAAAACCAAATCAAAATTAACATTGTTTACTGGGAGCGCTGTTCATGTTGTACCCCATTTGGCCACTTAGGGGCAGTGTGGTTGCGCACGTTCTGATACACAGTTTAGCCACATTAGAGAGTAGAAGGAAAAAGTCACGATCGAGTTATGGTAATAAAAGTTTGGTTTTTTTTGCAGCGTAGGAAGAGCATATGCCGGCGAGTCGTGTTAAGCGATGCTTCTCTGTAAACATTCCTGAAGCGTTTTGTATGAATAGCCGTTCTTTTGAGCGGTAAGTGGCGCGAGGACGCGCTAATTAGCATTAGCGAGTCAGACTGGAGTAGATCGTGACGATTCTTTGCTCGTCTGTGAATTGAAGCAGAATTCGTTGTCAATCAAATCATTTTGAATCGAAAATCCATTCTGAATCGAATCGCAGGCCCAAAAATCGAATGGTATCGTTGGACAGTCAAAGATTCCCGCCCCTATTATTTTATCTTGACAACGACACGCATGACAATCGTATGCATGAAGATCGATCATCTCGGTTTGCGTCCATAACCACACGCAGCAACAATTCGTGTCTGTCACGAGCGTACATGTGCCAGGATTCTTTCTGTTGCTAGCAATCATTTGTGTTCAGTCCACATGTGGTGCGCTACTACGGCAGCTACTTCAAGAACAGCGACCTGTGGATTGTCATGGAGTACTGCGGCGCCGGCTCCGTGTCCGACATCCTACGCATACGCAGCAAGACGGTAAGATTCAACTGCACGTCGTGTAGGATGAAATATTGATAGCATTGTAAAGGAAATTGAGCAGAGCAGGCTGAGATATTGATGATGTCATTGACCGAAGTAGAGAGGGACCAATATTGGGATTTTTTAGGGCAGATACTGATGCCGATTATTAGTCGTCAAGGAGGCCAATAACCGATATTTGGAACCGATATTCATTTCCAGAAAAAAAAGGGGGGGGAGATATATTGGTGTAATTTTTTTTTGAAAAGACAAATGCCAATCTTGACTTTGTTGTAATGAAAAAAAAAATCGGACTTTTCTATATATATATATGTATATATATATATATATATATTATATATATATTTTATTTTTTTATTTTTCCAAAATTAAAAAATATCTGAAATCTTAACCTTTCACATTTTTTTGTTTTGGTGTCAAACAAAACCAAAAGGTTCAGGTTCCCAGGGTGGGTCAGCATCTCTTATAAAGTTAACTGAAAATTGAAATAAATAGTTCCCTGAGAGTAAAATGGTTTGAGATCGGCCTTTTATCGGTAACCAGTCAGATTTTAAAACGGGCCGATATCAATATTGGTCAAAATGTCCAATATCGACGCCAATAATCATCGGCGGTTGATTATCGGTCTATCCCGAGATTGAAGTAGATTCCTCTTCAGTCGACTCTTGAAACCTGTTTTGATGGTGATTCTTCTGACACGAGTTGGAGTTCGCTCTGAAACGAAACAGAAAGCAGACGTCACGATGCATCCGATACTTTTTGTGGACTTGAACGCAACCGCGTTTGTTTTGTGCAGCTGAGCGAGGAGGAGATCGCCAGCATCCTCCAGTCGACGCTGAAGGGTCTGGAGTATCTTCACTTCATGCGCAAGATCCACCGCGACATCAAGGCGGGAAACATCCTGCTCAACACGGAGGGACAAGCCAAGCTGGCCGACTTCGGCGTCGCCGGTCAGCTGACGGTGGGTTCCGCCGCCTTGGCCGCCCTCGGCCCCCTTTGGCGTCGCGCCAGCTGACTTCCTCTTGCTGCCGGCAGGACACCATGGCCAAGAGGAACACGGTGATCGGGACGCCATTCTGGATGGCGCCCGAGGTGATCCAGGAGATCGGCTACAACTGCGTGGCCGACATCTGGTCGCTGGGCATCACCGCCATCGAGATGGCCGAGGGGAAGCCGCCCTATGCCGACATCCACCCCATGAGGGTGAGGCGCACCGAAGGCAGCACATGTCGAGGACCCGACCGATTAAGCGGACCGATTAAGCGGACCGATTAAGCGGACCGATTTTGGCCTTCAAACGTCGGCCAAAACAATTAGTTTCCCTTTAAAACCTTATCCAAGACGAGCGAAGTTTCCGACGCTGCGAAAGTACCCTGAACGCACCATTGTGCCTACGTAGCATTAGCAACTAGCAAGTGCGCCGCGTATGTATGTTATTCTGTCGTCCCAAAGCGTCCTCGAAGCCAGTTGGAGTTAACACACGACATTAGGAAGGACTTTGTATATTGCAACAGAAAACATGCTTGGCTTTTAAAACATCACTAGCCTAGCACTAAAGCTAAGAGATCCCATGCAAATGCTAACAGGAAGTTAGCATCGACTTCACACACACACAAATGCATCACTGATCTGAAAATGCGACCGGACTTTTGAGGCCGCCATTTTGCTCCTCTCCGACGTTTCTCGTCATACGATCCGATACATTTACAGAATCCAAATTGGAGAACATTTGAGACGGCATCATTTATGATGTTTAAAATGGCTTCAGCGTAAACTATCATCTGTCTGCTTTACGCGCTTTCAATAAAAAAGGGTGGGAAAAAAAAGTTTGCTTTAAAATAATCTCATTCGACGATTCTTTGAAAAAATATTCAACAGGTTAAAAAGATTCTTAAAATAATGGTAAGCTGAAGCCCAACATTATTACGAATACACAACAAATTGATTTCAAATCGTTTGTTCAGCACTTGTTCAAATTGTTTTTGTTATGAATCTATTCCAAAAAGCTTCCCAGAAACCAAATTGTACCAAAATGAAAGCAATAATTGGCAAATGTGTCCAATTCATAGCAAGAGAAAATACATTTGATGGAGAATAACGGAGAATCGCTTTGCATTCACAAATGGATTGAAAGAAAAGAAATGCGTCCAAACATGCGTGTCGTCTTCCAGGCCATCTTCATGATCCCCACCAACCCCCCGCCCACGTTCCGCAATCCGGACGCATGGTCGCCGCAATTCCGCGACTTTGTGAGTCAATGCTTGGTGAAGAACCCGGAGTCCAGGGCCACCGCCACGCAGCTGCTGCAGGTAGCCGCAAGCGCGCACGCACGCACGCACGCACGCACGCACGCTAATTAGCACCTGGGGCTGCACCCTTTCACTTGGATTTGTGCCCTTGTTTGTTTCCCCCCCAGCACGCGTTCATCAAGGCGGCCAAGCCCAGCAGCATCCTGAGAGCGCTCATCAGCGACGCCATGGACATTAAAGCCAAACGGCAGGCGGCGGCGGCGCACGCCCAGCAGGATGACGACAACGACGATTCCGTACGTCTTCTGCGACTTTTCCATTTCTTTGGCCGCAAACATTTTGTCGCGCTCGGCAGCTGCAGAACGTCACGCCAACGTGCGACTCCGCTTGGAAGGCGTCAACTCCAAGCCGCGAAAACGCTGCTTTTGATGGCGGCGAAATTTGCGGCGCGATGGCGTTGAATTCACACGCCGGGACAATAGTTGGCCAGTTTGAATGTACATCGTGCGTTAAAATGGAGGGAGGTCCCAGTTGCGTTTTTGTCGTACCCAAGTCCAACTCATCTGTTTTGAAGTATCTACCAAATCTTCTAATATCTTGTCTAATATCGTGGCGATGCGCTAGCAAGGAAAAAAACGGCTCCTCCTTTTCTTCATTTCTTAAAAATGCGAGTGCATCTGGCGGGAGTTCACTGTACGCTGCGTTCCAGGAAGAGGACGAGGTGGATCAGGGGACCATGGTGAGGGCGGGGCCGGGCGACTCGGCGACCATGCGTGCCGTCGCCTCGCCGGGTGGCACGTCAGGTGGCGCCGGGCGACCTCGCCACCGCCCCGAGGACGAGGATGAGACGGGAACCTTGCGCTCCCAGCTGGGAACCATGATCATCAACTCGGACGACGACGACGACGGCGAGGAGGCCGGCACCATGAAACGTAGGTCAACGTCATCGTCATCGTCGTCGTCTCTTAACGCGTTCACAAGCTTTTCACTTCTTGCTTGGACTGTTTGCCTCTCGCCGTTTTGATTCTCGGTCTCGTTTGTCACTTTTGCGCTCCGTCAAAGCACTTTTTGTCCCGCGTCGTTGGATGAAGCAATGTCGTCATGTGTCGAACGTTCCGAGGACTGCCGAAAGGACGGGTTGCTGCGGCGCGGGCCCGCATTCAAGTCCACGTCATAGCGGAGCATGTTTGCTCCCTAGCGGCCAGCAGGGGGCGCGCTCGCATCACGTGGAAGCGCACGGCGAAAGAGGGCGGCGTCGTTGGCTGCTGGTGCCGAAACGCTCCCGGCAGCTTCCGTGAGGAACGTTGAGCTCATTTGGTTGAAACTGAAACGGAAGCAATTTATTGACTAATCGCTCTCGGCCTGTTCAAGAAACGGAAAGAAAAATACCACGACGTGGTTGCAAGTCCGAGGCTCAAAGAAAGAAGCCACCGGAGCCACTCGGTGTCTGTCGAGTACACAAAGTCCGTTCGTGTCCCGGATTTCAAAGTCACCAGAATTCAAAAAGTCACCAGAATTCAAAGTCACGAGAATTCAAAAAGTCACGAGAATTCAAAAAGTCACCAGAATTCAAAGTCACGAGAATTCAAAAAGTCACGAGAATTCAAAAAGTCACCAGAATTCAAAGTCACCAGAATTCAAAGTCACCAGAATTCAAAGTCACCAGATTGCAAAGAGATGTGAGCAAACTCCTCCGAGGCGCTTTTCACTTTCCGTCTCCTTCTCAACAAGCGCACCGCTTGCACTCGATGCGGTCCCGGCCGGAATGCTTGAAAAGGGAAGACGAGCCGCTCTCTACTGGCCGTTCGTCAATAGGGTTGCATTTGCCCACAACGGGACTCGGGGTCGACTGGTCGCTCGTTTGAGTTCAAGTGAGCCGCGAAGATTGTGATTGATCGCTTTGATTGAAAACGGCATTTTAGAAACGTTCTGCCTTCGCAAGAGGAGCAACTGATGACGTCATTGGAAAGGAGTCGCATCAAAACTTTATTGACTTTTGCTCATGTTGAGAACGTGAAAGTGGAACGATTGCGCTTCGGTCCAAACGAGCCGCTGTGCAATTTTGGAGCATTTTGACGTCCATGTGATCGGAAAAGAGCAATTCCCAAATGGACTTTTTGGGGTCGGGCCTGACAGGAAGCGGCGAGATGCGACTGAGGCGGCGTAACCCGATCTGCGCTATTTCGGGACCCGCGTTAGAAAGTTGCAACCCGACCTTGGTTTCGTGGCAGCACTTTTATTGACCAGCAGAAATGTTCTCACACTTTGATATCGTCTTGATGCAAATGCGATCATATCGTGCGTGAACTCGAGTGTGTTAAAAAAAAAAGAAAATAAAAAGCTCACCTTCACATCGCCGGCAACGATCGCCGCTGGGCCGTGTCCGGACCAAAAACCCGATCCTGAGCCCATGCATCCCATTCAAACCTCTTTTGTACATGAAATCCGATTTGCAGCTCAGGCTGACATTTGATGACTTTTGGGGGATGTCGCGGATCTCCAAAAATGGGGGTGCGAGTCTTCGAGTCTTTCTGAACAGGAGCAGGACGGAACAGGTTTCATTTGATTTGTTATTGCGGTCCAGGACTGAGACGGGACCGGTTTGGTTTTTGCTGTGGTAGTGGAATGGGACGGAAGTGAAAATCCGCTCCCGTGACACCCTCGGTTCGCTTTTTCGAGATCAGTTTTTGCTGATGTGACGCAAGACCAGAAAGCGCCGTCGGTTCATAGTCCTCTTTTTTGGTGTGTGTGCGGTTTTGCGTGTTTGTCAGGGACGGACGAGGCGTCCCCGCCCGCCAAGCCGTCCTTCTTGGAATACTTTGAGCAAAAGGAGAAGGAGGCCAGCAGTCAAAATGGAGGACGCGGCGGAGGAGAGGAGCGCAAAGTGCTGACGGACGCCAATTTGGAGCTGGTGAGTGAAGATCCGCTTTTGTGACGTTCAAAAGCTCATCTTGTCAACATCGGCGCAACCAAAAACTAAATCACACAAAAAAGTTTCATTAGCCCTATGATACCAACGTATACATTTTTTTTATAAAGGAAATGAGATTTGATAGAAGCATAAACATCGTTTTTATTTCCGTCCCTTTTTTGAATTTGATGTTGGAGTGAGTCGGTAACATTTGGCAGAAAAGTCACCTTTTCAGGTGAGCGGCGGTCGCGCTAACGCTAAATGCTAGCTGAGCTCAACCGTCGTAAAGCAGCCAACGCGCTCGCCGCAAACGTCGACGCTATCTAAAGACGATTCCGAGACGAAATTGACGCCGCGGGAACGCGATTGACCGAGACGATTGGATGATGTTTTCAGGTGAGTTTGTGGTCGGTGGAGGACCTGCGCGTGCGTCTGGCCGCCTTGGACCCGCAGATGGAGCAGGAAATGGAGGAGATCCACCAGCGCTACCAAGCCAAGAGGAAACCCATCCTGGACGCCATCGAGGCCAAGAAGAGGCGACAGCAGCACAACTTGTGAGGGGCGGGGCCAATTCTCACGAGGTAACATGAGCACAAAATGATCATTTGTGGCACCAAATGCAAACTTGCGCACAAAATCCAAATACATAACGGAAAGACGATGACCGGCGCCGAGGTGCGCTTGATTTGTTGCCAGTACTTGAAGCGCCAATTTTGTGGCCTTCCTGTCATCTTTTGGCGCCGCAAATTTTGGATTCTCGTGGCGCGTCGTCACACCTCAACTCGCAAGGCCTTTTGTACTCATCCAATCAAATGAGTCACTTTTGGATTTTCAACTTTGGGGGCGTCTCATCTGCTCGCTAGCCGGCCATCTTGGGAAATGGCCGTGGCGGCTCGCCCGTGGCGGCGTGCCGATGGCGGCCATGTTGCCTTCAGGAAGCCAATGCGGCTTGAATGCACCACCTTTTTTTTGCTGCTGTTGTTGCTTGGTGGTCTTTGGTTCCTGCCGTTGGGACTTTCGGAAGCTCCTCGGGTGAAAATGAAAATGGCGGCGCCACTTCCTGTTACTGTCTTGCATTTGTTTACCGGCATTGTTTTAGGACTTTTTTCTTTTTTTGTGCAAGGGTGTTGTCACATGGTGAAAAAGGGAACTACTGTTAGTCAAAAGCACTGGAGGGGAAAAAAGAGCTGCTTTTTTGTTTCGTTTGGTTTTTCCCGGCAAGCTGTCCCGAACTGGAAGCAAAATGCAAACAATCAAGTTAGAATTTTCAGGGAAACTTGAGTTTGGCGCCGACTTGCGGCCAACGCTTGGCTTTTGTTGGACGTTTGTGAAGTTTCAACTTGAATCCCCAAAACTTGGAAATTGGACATTTGGACTTTGCCGACAGCGAGCTCACGCCGTCGATTGATTCGGCGGTTGACCGATTCATCCGCTTATGGCTTGTTTGACGATTATTTAATTGCTTGGTTATCAGTTGGCCAATTGGCGCGTTCGTTTGTCAGTTGATTGGTTGCTTGATTATCGAATGGGATCGGTTGCGCGCTCGTCAATTGATTGATTGATTGAATTGAGCGACCGATCGACTGACTCGCCGGCTCCCGAGCGAATCGACCAACCGATTGGTTGACAAAGCAACCAATGACTGAAGAAGATTTCTATCCAATCAATCGAGCGTCCTTTTCAATTCCAGCTGCAAATGTCCACTTTTTCTTTTCATCCAAGTTGTCCGACTGCGAACGTCACACGAGTGACGCAACATTCCCGTTTTGGTTTTGGTTGTTTGTCTGATGTTTTGTCAACAAATGTGGGCATCGAGTGCTTTTCATGATCATTTCATTGATTGTTTTGTTGCCTAAAAGTCGATGTTTGCTGTATTTAAATTGTCAACAAAATAAAGACAAAAAAGTCTTTTGGGTGATTTTTATTGCCGTCACAAGATTGTTCATTAAACTCCACCAGGAAATGCCGTCAACATCCAACCCTGAATTGACAAGACACAAAAACAACAAGCACAAAATTATGATTCAAACTCAGAATTTGCTAAATTGTCAACATTTTTCAAGTTTGCTGATTTAAAAAAAAAAAAGGGGGGGGGGGGCTTTTCCAAATTTAAACAAATCAGATGCCACAAAAAGTAATTTTTTTTTTCCTAGCGAATTAAAACATAACAAAAACATTGAATATTTTGGGTATTAAAAAATACATTCTTTAAAAAAATTAAACTTTATATGGCTTTAATGACACAATACCAAAAACATAGTCTACTTCACACAGAATTTTTTTGAGTCAAATTTCAGATTTTTTTTTAATGAAAAAAAAAGCTCAAAAACTTTAAACTTGTTTTGGTTCATTAATTTTATACTAAATATGTTATAGGTTTCAATTTTTTATTCAACAAGAAATGTGTGTATATATATATATATTTTTTTTTATCTTCATAATTTTCTTTTTGTACATTTGCGATCCCCACCAGGTATTGGAGGTGTTCAAATCCTGATTATGGAAATTTTTAGTAGTAGATTACCTAGATTAGATTATTATTACTAACTCGAACTAACTCCTGCAGGTTGTGGAGGTTTCCCTCTTCCAACACAGCTGATTCCAATCAACAGGATCGTTAACCAGGTTTATGCAGAGCTTGCCGATGATCCGATCTTATGAATCAGCTGTGTTGGAGAGGGGGAACATCCAAAGCCGGCAAGACCCAGTTTGCCCACCCCTGTTTGTGTTTGATGGTCCGACGATATGTACGTGATTGCGTACCGCACAAGGGCGTGGGGGGAGGCGGCCATCGCCACGCCGCTGCCGTTGAGCACGCCGGTTCGGACGGACGCCTCCAGCGCCTTCTGCCGCCGGTAGAAGTGTGAGAAGTTGTTGAAGATGAGCGCGATGGGCAGCGCCACCACCAGGGTGCCGGCCAGAATGCAGCCGCCGGCCGCCAGCCTGCCGGCCGTGGTGACGGGCACCAGGTCGCCGTAGCCCACCGTGGTCATGCTCACCGTCCCCCACCACCAGCACGCCGGGATGGTGTCCAGGCCCGAGTCCTGAGCGCACACACCGGGCGGGACGCTTAAGTCAGAGGTACGCCGCCGGTGCCGCCGCGTGATTCGTCCTTTTGCAAGCACGTTTACTCAAATGAAAATATTTCTTGACCGAATCAAATAGTTGCAACCACTAAATATTTTTCCGCCTTCCCTATTTTCACACTCCAAAATGCCCGTTTTCCCACATTGCATTGCCTCCTTCAGCATTTTTGGACTGATTTTGAAACTTTGTATTACAAAATCTTTTCAATTATTGCAGAAATTCAAACTTGAAATGCGGCAAAACAGAAAAACTGCTTTTTGAATTGCTTCATGAAACGAGTCCAAAAGGAAACGTTCCCAACGCGTGCTTGTGATTTCATGCTAACAAATTCCCTGACGACGAGGAGGAAGGAGGAGCGCCCGGCCCGGCCCGGTCCGACCCGGCCCGGTCTGGTCCGACCCGTTACTGACCTGCTGGTACTCTGCGGTGTAGGCCATCCCGGAGAAGACGGACACGCCCACGGCCAAGTAGAGCAGCAGGATGCCCACCTCGCGGTAACTGTGCTGCAACACAAACACGCACGCCGGAGGACATTTTGTTTTGGACGGCCTCCAAAATCTAAATTTCAAACAAGCCATTTTGCTTGCATGTTATTGACGCAATTTGACCGTAAACACCCGTTTTGCATCGCAATTTTTTTGTTTGAAAAGACCAATTTTGACTGTCGAACGACGACGCCAATGTTTGTTTTGCCACCCGTGCCGAGAAGGCTTGAGCGTCACGGTTGCGTGTGCGTGCTGTCACCCTGAGCGTGGCCCCCAGTGAGCGCAGGCCGGTGGAGTGGCGAGCCAGCTTCAGAACTCGGAAGATCCGCATCAAGCGAAACACCTGAAGAACAAAACAAAAGAGCACCAACGGGAGCGCTGGTCAGTCGGTCGGTCGGTCGGTCGGTCGGTCGGTCGTGTGCCCGGACGATGGCGGCACCTGGAGCACGCGACCCACGTCTCCCAGCTCCGATTGGGCGCCCAGCGTCCATTCGCATACTAGTGTCACGTAGATTGGAAGAACGGACGCCAGGTCGATCACGTTGAGAGGCTGGCGCCAAAACGTCTTCCTGTTTGGAGCCAGCAGGAAGCGCATCACCACCTGCGGGACACGTTGCTCGATTGTGGGAAATTGATAGCCGCATTGATTTTGAAACCCCGATGAACAAAACCTCAGGATGTTCCGTACCATACATTTAATGGACACAATAGCAACAACAACAGGAAGTCGAGTCTTTTCATTGGCGAATGTATTAAAGTCTGCTGAAACGTTCTTGTAGGCTAAATGCTAATCACGTAGCATGTTCTGCCGTAACGCCACACGTATGTAGCGGTCAATATGTGCCGTCACGTGGCAAAAACCGCTACAGACATGACAATTGTGAATAAACAATATTAACCTATTTCTATCATGTAGGCAAAATGCCAGAAAATAAATAAATAATACTTGCACACATGGGGGGGGGGGTTACAATGTCTTTAGCATTTAGCATACAATCGCATTTGAACATGCTTGCAAGTCAGGCTGTGACGATCAAATCTTTTCAAAATCAATGATCCTATCGATACTTATTTTATGATTATTTTTATTAATCTTCAAAGATTGAATGAGTGGATATAACTATTCATTATTTATTATCTTTTGCGCATGAGCATTATTAAACAAACAATTAGCCGGTGCTAAAGGGTTAGCAATTGCGTTTAGCATTAGCACGCTAGCGATGACCATTTAACGTAATCGAACACTAGCATTTAATTCCGGCGACAATTTCAGTTCACCAGTTTTGAATTTGGACTTTTCACACTTGGTCGGCTTTTTCTTTTTTTTGCCTCCTTGCAAGTAGTCCTGAAATTCCAGCCAAAAGCCAAATATCCCAAACTTTTGGTGAGTATATCTATTTTTAATAAGTGCAATGGAAATTGATGACATTTCTCTGCATCATAAGTGTCAAACTCGGGTCCTGGAGGGCCGGAGTCCTGCAGCTTGTGGCGGTTTCCCTCTTCCAACACTAGCTGATTCCAATCAGCAGGATGGTTATCGGCTTATGTAGAGCTTGCTGATCATATGAATCAGCTGTGTTGGAGAAGGGAAACATCCCAAACCTGCAGGACCCGAGTTTGACGCCGATGCATTAAGGCCCAAAACCTCAACTTTTGCTGGCAATTCAACAATATTCCAAATAATTGACATCTCAGCTCCTGAAGCTGAGATGAACGTCATTCCAAAAACATTTCGCAGCTTACACAAACCTACGTTTATTATTAGAAACCTTCAATATATTTTTCAACCAAACCAATGTGGCATCTGCGGGTTTTTAACTCCAAATCGAATTCCCTTCGTCACCGATCGTAGTCGCCTCGATTCGCCGTCCGTTCCGTTACAAGGCCGGCAAAATCGTCAACATCTTCAAACCGATTTCTTCACAGCACGTCGCCGTCGACTCGCTAACGCTGCTTGGAATTTTCCTCCCGCGTCGTCAAGCGCGTCATTTATTTCGCAAATCAACCCGAAACGCTTGAATCAAATTCCAGGACTGGCCACGAGGCCCGCGTCGCCCTCTCGTGCGTATTCGGGTTCGTTCCGTTGACCAACAATTGGTCAAACGACATTTCCGCTCTCACGGCTTTAAAGGGAGACGCGCGGTCACGCGCTCCCGACCTCAATGGGTTCAAGCAAGACTGCCATCTAGAGGGGTCAAAAATATCACAAGTGCTTCATGAAGCTTATTTGTCCATTCAACGTTTTTCTAAACACGTTTAAAAACTTGGTCAAAATGAACCTTGACACGCACGACGGACACATTCTTATTCCACGCGCGCGCGCGCACGCACGCACACACCTCCAAGGTGAACCAGCAGGTGCTGAGGACTTCCACCGCGTCGACGGCGAGCTCCTCCGTCAAGTTGCCATCCCGGTCCAGCGTCTGCAATGACGGTCAGGGCGGACGGCGGCGGTCAGCGTGACCTGGCTGACGCACGGCGAGCGGGCGGGCCCACCTGATATTCGGGAAGGCTCTTGACGCACATGGCGGCCAGCGAGGCCAGCAACACGGCCACCGAGGCGGCGCTGAACAATTTGCTGGGGAGCGAGTAGCCCGGATTCTCCAGCGTCAGCCACAGACGCCGGCGCGCGCCGCCGCACCGCACCTCGGCCAGGTGCTGCAGCTCCCTGCGAAAACGCCACCACAACCAAAACACGATGAACGAACGAGGACGATGAAGTCAGGAGAACAATTGAGGATGAAACGCGGCGCGCGGGAGGCGCGCTCCTCACGTGTGCAGTCGGCGTATGTCGTCGCGCTCGCCGGCGTCGCTGCCGTCCCAGCTGGCCCGCCGGCGGCTTCCCAGCTTGCGCTCGTGATAAGCAAAGCTGCAGCACGAGTCCAGGAAGACGTCGTCGATGCCCCAGTACGCCATCTCCTGACTGAGCCTCAGAAACGGCAACCATTTTTAACTTCTCACGTCGGGAACACAACGGCGCGCTCCCGCCATCGCAATGACGGGAACCGACATCCGTTTATCTGATGCGCGCGGTCAGGAAAGCCATCGTCAAGCTCGCCGTAGCGAGGCCAGGCATGACGCCAGTTGGCCGACTTTCAGATCAAATGCACGATATCGGAAAAAACATGCCATAAGCAATATCGTTGCTGAATGTTGCCATATCGATATTATTGCAATATTTCACCCAATGACATTTTTTCATGCGGCAAAATAAGCAAACTCAATATATTCTTACTTCATTCATTGTAATGACCTCTCGATAATGTTCAGCTGTTGGATGGCGGTGCACATTTTAGTTGACGTCTGGCTGGTCAAATGCAAATAAAAACTCAATTCCAGATGAAACTTATTGCATGTCTTTGCAAATATGCATTTCGCATGTGCCAATATCAATATCAATAATAAATATCAATTTATTATTAATTATTATTATTCAATATAATGTGCAGTTCTATTCCCAAGTGTCGAGTCTGGGAAGGCTTTTATTTTGAAATTGTTGGTGGCAGCTGACTCGACTGGAGCCCATTGGAACTTGAAATAAGAAGAGTTAGCCTTCCTAGATTCCAATCGGTTTATTAAGTCATCATTCATCCATTTTCCAATAAAATCCACGTGCTAAAGTTAACTAACATGACAAATGTTTACTTGAAGGTGAAATTTCTTGTGCCTCGTTTAGTCCAAGCACGCCATTCTGATTGCGATTGCGCTTGGAAGCCATTTTCATTTTCAGTCGCCAGCATGTGCAAAATGGCCGCCGTCACCTGAGATGGATCCAAACGCTGCATTCCTCTTGCACGTACGCAAGCAATATTCATCCGAATGCCGCAACTCATTATTGCCAAGACAATTTCCCACGTGCCTTTCCCTTTAGCATTATTCTTGGAAATAATAAGAATGAAAGCGTAAGAACGCTAACGTGATGAGCTAGCGGCTAGCGTTAGCACGGCGGCTCACCTGAAGGAGAAGACGCAGAGCTCGTCCATGACGTGGAGTTTTCCCGTCTGGTAGAAGTGCAGCAGGTACGGGAACAGGCCCGGGTTCCTGTCAAAGTAGAATTCCTTCTGCTGCACGTCGTAGTCGTCGCACACCTGCCGCTCGAAAGGACGCACATCATCATCATCATCATCATCATCATCATCATCATCATCATCATCATCATCATCATCATCATCATCATCCAGTTTTCCTGGCTTATATCAAAATATGTATTCATTGCACCGGAGGAAAAACATGAAATCCTGGATGGACTCAAGTTGTCAGTCAGTAGTAGAAAAAGTACTTTAGCTTGGACTCAAATTTCAACTTCATGCTGACTGATTTCTTTTTTTAAGTGCTCCTGAATTCATATCATTTTCCATTTTATGGAATGTTGGAATAAGCGCGTTTGGTGTTTCAAAATTGAAACTTGTCATCATTTCAACATCAATGAGTTTCAAAGATTAAACAATTTACTGTGACTGTGAAATGAATGCTGTGTTCAACGTTTTCAGTGCAGTCCGTCAAACTATTTCATGACTATTTCATCTTTCTCGTCTATTGACATGCGAATGATTTTCAAGACTCAGAAAGGAACAAAGAAGAACATTCTGGCTCTTCTCGGACGTTCTTGTGTGAGGAGGTCCAGCCGGAAATGAAAAATGGGACTTGTTGCTGCCCCCTAGATGTCAACATTGGAACTAAACTCGATTTTTTTTTTTCCGCTCTCCATTCAGGTCCGCACTTGTGTCAAGTGGAAATTGAGAAAAAGTGAGTTTGTGAGTCTCGCGATGGCTTTTCTGGCGACTGACCCTCAGGATGTCCTCTTCCGAGCGGCACTGCAGCAACTTTGCCAGCCTGGTGTCGGGAAACTTATGGAGGGTGCGGCGGCGGACGCTGCGCCTCAGCCCGCCGACGTTGACGTGCAGCAGAGCCTCGCCCGCATCCGACCGCGCACGCGCCCGCGCCCGCGCCCGACGCTCCGTCACCATCATCACGCTGACCTGCTGCTACTGCAAAAACAAAAAGTCCGTACCGTAACTGGCAGTGTCACGTGACAATCGTATCCGCTGACCACATTGTCAACGTCAGACGTCACGTGTCCTTATTGGTGGTTGGGCCGCTGATTTTCAAGGTCACTTTTCTCCGGAAAAAAAAAGTTGTTGTTTTAAACTTTTATTGAAACAATCGAAACACATCACGTTTTGAAATATTCCTTTTCAAAATTTTCTAACATCTGTTCATTTAGAAGACAATAAGTAGAAACAAATCAACATTTCTCCAGAGTTTTAATCGTGACGTCATCAACTTTCGGAGCAAGTTTGAATGGCGTAAGAAGAAAAAGAAGACGAGCTCGCTCACCTTTTGCCACCGATTTGGTCCTGCGGCATCCTTGGACGTCGCGCGCAGCTGCCCACTTGCTCAACCGCGACTCAATATGATGATGCTATTAATGACGTCAGCATGCAATGAGCTGTCAATCCAATCAGCGCGTGCGACTGCTGCGGCTCTTCTGCACTCGCTCGACTCACTTGTGAGTCTTCGACTGTTTCCGGCACTTTCCGGAATGTGGCCGACTGCACGTGACCGACGGACGCTTGGGGTCGTTAAGTTCTTCATATTTGGTATATTATTGTTATGAGTAGTAGTAGTAGCCTATATTGTAGTATTGTTGTTGTCACTGTTTGTCAACTGCTGCTGAAAAGACTTTGGGATAAGAACGATATGAACATTGCAATGTGGCCGTTCAATGAGATGACGTTCATCGCCATTTAATGGTGTGGCCGACGCGCATCTAATGCTATTGTTTGCGTGACCACAGCGCCATCTTGTGGCCATCGTGCGGTTCTGCACTTACGATGGAGGCAAGAAACTGGTCACAAACATTTAAGTGGGGGTCAAATGTTTTATTAAAAACAAATAAAAAATACAATTTGAAACTGAAAATGTTGATCGTGAATTTCGCAAAATATAAAACTATTCAAAGAAAAACAGGTGTGTGAAAGTATCACACGTCTCAATCGGAAAAACAAAATCTGAATCTGAAAAGATAAAGCATGCAACTGAAAAAAATAAGACCTCAAATGTCAAAATATACATGGACGGGAAAAAAATGCACTCAAATGAATGACCAAAGTGACATTAAATTTGACCCAAAAATATGTTTGACACGCTTATTTTTCTTTTGAATACATTTTTATATTTTGTGAAATTCAAGATCAACACATTCATTTTCAGTGGGTACAAAACTTTTGAACCTCATTTAACTGGACAGAACCAACCGTTGAAGAGCTGGCGTGACATTAGACCGACTTTTTTTTCAACAATCTTAATTGAATCACAATCACACCCTGAAATGATTCCTTTCATGTTTCCATTTTGTTTATTTCGAATGAACAAAATGGAAACATTCATGTACAACATGGGAAAAAAATGACAATGCCACGACAAAAGTCAAGAATAAGAAATCGTAACAATGTGAAAGTGTGCAAATGTTGGTGTTTAATTGCCATACTTGCAATCATGAATAGAAAATGCTCTAAGTGTTAATAAATTAACATAAGTAAGAAAAATAAGGCATATTCATTAACTTACGTTCTAAAATAAAACAATATTTTGCCATTTCAATGAAAAAAAGTCTTTGTAAAGCGAGCTGATGACAAATGGTCTGAAATGTTGTGTTCACAAGCTGTCAACTGGTCTAAATTCCACAAAAACGCCACCTCGTGCCTCTTTTCAACTTTGGTCATGTCATAATATTTGGGAAAAAATCATGTCCGTTCTAAACGACACAACATGTGACGTCACTTTTTGTGGCTGCTTCCTTTTGGTGAAGCTCCTCCAAAATAAAAACACATGTGGTCGTTTCATTTACAATTACACGGACGTTCTTCAAGTAGTTCAATCTTATCGTCGAGCTAAAGTCGTCATAAAGTACAAAAAGCTTGTGGAAATTGGTACTTTTTTTACAGTGAGCAAACACCTGTCTCTCTTTTTTGTTTTTGTTTTTTTACAGTGTTCGGCTGTCGTTTGGACACCCATGGCTGACACGCGCACAGATTGAGAGCAGAACTTCGTTAAACCATCCTCGGTCAACACACGCGCGCGCGCACACACACAGTTTTAAGAGGAAGAAGAAGTGGTTGCCTTTTGAAAATAAAGTCATGTCCCGCTTTCAAGAAACTTTGGTCATGTGAAAGCACACAAGACAAGAGGAAGCAACGTCAACGCCATGTTTGGAGAACAAAAGGGAAAGTTTGGAGTGGAAAGTGACGTCACTTTCGGAATTTCCATCCCGCAGGAAGTTGGCTGCTCTTCCGCCCAAATAAAAGAACATGGGATTTTGGCTCGTCATAATGAAGCGAGAAATAATTGCGCAACAACTTTTCCTGGAATGCCCCAAAGGCCACTACGAGTGCTCGATGCGTGTGTGGACAAGTGTGCGTGCGTGTGTGTGCTTGGGTATGTCTCTTTTGTGTTTGTATTCGTATTCGTATTCGTACGTGTCATTGTGAATGTTTTGTAAATCTTTATGTGTGTGCTTTAGGAATGTGAATGTGTACATTTGATGTCGGAAGCTAAATAATTGCTCGAACGCAGGGCCAGGTGGTCAGCAATATTATAATGAACAGATAGTATGACACGCATTACAGGTAGTGTTTTATTTCCGGACCCATTTATGATCGTCAATTCATATGACGTCACTAATACTGCCTTACACTTCGTGCATATAATGTTTAAAGTTGTGTAATAGAGAGTCAACTCAATTTGGGAATGAAAAATGTGTCCAAAAGAAAGTTTTATTGTGGAGTCGGCCGCTGAGGGGGCGTGGCCAAGCTGTTGCCGTGACGGAATTACGGGAAAGGTTGTCGCGACGTCAGAAGCTTGCCGGCCGCTGATTGGCGGGGAGCCGCGAGGGCACAAGTTATACGAGAGGCGATCGACGACAAAGTGGACAAAAGTTGCCAGCGGGCAACAACAACAACAAATCGAACTCTGAGACGTCGATCCGAGCAAGTTTGTTCTCGTCGTGTAGCTGAGCTTGTTGAAAGTGGCAAAATGTCACCTTTTGGAACCCCGGCGAACCTTTTGGCTTTCAGCCTCCTGCTGATTTTCTCCACTTGGTGCTCGCGCGTCGCATCGGAATCGGTAAGGAAAGAAAAAAAAGAAAGAAAGAAAATGTCGCTGGTGCGATCTTTCCGTCGTCGCTTTTCGCCTGCGAACTTGCCAAACTTTTTGCCTAGCTAGCGGCTAGCGTGCTAGCCGACTTGCGACTGACGGCGAGCGACGCCGGAAGCTCGTCGGCTAACTCCGAAAAACAAGCGGCCGACTTGACTTTGTTTGTGGCGTGATTTCGTCCTGCTGTTAGTGAAAGCGTTTGTGGGAGGGAGCAAGAAGTTCGCGTGTTTGTGAGGACTTGTTTGATTTGTGAAATCTTTGAAAGTGGTAACAAAAAGTTTGCCGTACTCTGACGGCCAATGGGTGTGCGGGGGGGTACCTGTCCTCAAAGCCCCCACTTCCCCCCCGACCCGACCCCCTTCAGTTAGCCAGTTAGCTTAGCACCGGCGCATTCTTTGCTGGTCGGTCCTTCCTGGTGCTTTCCTCCTTTTGTGCTCGCTCCTCTGCCTTGTTCCGTTCCCTGTGGAATGTGACCTCGGCTGACCTTCAGCGGCCCTCTGGGGGATTTTGCACACTTGGAAGAGTCTCAATGGACCGTACAGACCCTCTCAATGGACACGGAACCCGTTCTCACACACACACACACACAAAAAGAGGTGGGAAGCCGACAACACCTTTTGGGTCCGACTTTTCGGCCCTCTTTGAGGGACTGTTCAAGTTTTCCCGGCTCGTTCCCGAATGGAGCCAGATTGACGGTGTTCTGTCGGATCAGGATACCCGTAGAGTAAACTTTTATCTGTTGCCTCACCCTAAACTCAACCAAACAGCCAACCTGTTGTTCCCGCGCATGCGCAGAAGAGCGAGGTATGCTGTTTTGCCGAGACACCGCCAAGCTGTTCCCGTTGGCCATTTTGTGCCTCTTCTCACGTTCGCACGTGACTCAGATGTGAGGCAGATGTTGAGTTTGCCTCCGTGCTCGTATGATGATGATGAAGATGAAGATGGTGGTGAGCCTCTTTGTGAAAATGGATGCAGTTGCGATTGCTGCACGCGTGATTTTGTGTGGAAAAGAAGCCAAAATGTCGGTCTGCTGTTACTGAGACGGCAAAATGAACGTTTGCTTTGAAGGAAATGCGAAAGCCGTCTTCTGGATTGCGGTTGGGCAAGTTTTGTCTTTTGGCCGAAGGTAACGGCGACGTGCGCGTGTGCCAGCAGGTGAGGGAGACGGAGACGTGGATGCCCCCGGGGGCCGCGCCGACCCGCCGGCACGAGCGCCAGGAGTCGTCGGGAGACTTCGGCTTCACGGACGGCGACGAGGAAGATGAGGAAAAGCGAGACGACGAGGACGACGACGACTACTACGAGTCCGATGACTGGTACGACGACGAATATGAATACGGAGACGAGACGTCGGGCGACAAGGCGGGTTCGTCCACATTCCGGCAGCCGCGCTAACGACTTGAAGCGCAATCTCAACGTTGTTTTGCCCGCAGAGCTCGAGCGCTCGTCTCCCGGACGCGATTGGCCGCCGCCCACTAAGGTAAGCAGACGTCACCGTCGTGACCGCGAAGCCGGAAAAATCGACATCATTCTTCTTTTCTTTTATCTCTTCCTTCTGTGGGTGGGGGGGGGGGGGTTCACGGGGTGGAAGCGGCCGAAAATGCAAAAAAATGCCGTCATGAAAGTTAAAACGTGGACGAGCTGCATCAGACGCATCCAAATTTGCTATTATTTTCGGTTGTGCCCCCCAGGAAGAGGGAACTACCCCCCCCCAACAAAAATAAATAAATCCACTATAAAATTGCAAGTATGAGGAGCTCATACTCTTTTTGCTCTCGCTTGACACTGACACCTACTGTAGTGGAGGTGTAATTGCACTTTATTCTAGTATGGTAAATTATGCGATACCTGACAAGGACAGACGTAGACGGCACTTTGAGCTCTTTTTTTGGGGCAACGTGGCTCAATGTTGGAGTGGTTGTCTCGCAACCCAGATGTTGTGGGTTCGATCCCCTGCCATTGTGACCACGTCGACTTGAGCAAGACACTGTTGCTCCTGATGCTGATGATGTCATCAGTAGTCGACTGTAAAGCACTTTGAGGTGGAAAAGCGCTCGAGAAACCAAGTAGCATTTCCTACTGTACGTGGGTGCAGCCGCCATATTGGATGTGGCCACTTTGTCAAACGGCTCCCAGATGGCTTGACTTTGCCACATCGGTTACGGCTGCCACGAGTACGGCTCTGCCGATGCCGAGACCCGGCGGGCATCGCTCGTCGGCGCTTGGGACCGGGACTTGCTTGTCATCTTGAGCGTTAGTTCCCAAAAAGCAGCCATGCCAGACCCAAAATGCTTGAGCGGCGATTCGGCCGATGTTGGCGCGACCGCGGAAGACTTTGTCCGTCCTCATGCCGGTCGTCTTGTTGTTTGTTTGTCAGCATCCCGAGGCGGACAACAGGATTCCGGAATGGGCCGGCCCGTCTGGCCCCGCCGTCGGCCGCGAGCAGGAGCCGGACGCCGCGCCCGCAGACAACGAGATCCCGCCGCTGCGGAACGGCCCCCACTCGACCGACCGGCTCCCGTCCAACGTGCTGATGTCTCACGCCGCCGACACCGACGGCGTCTTGGCCAGGACGGACGTCCTCGCAGGTGAGGTTGCGCCGTGTCCGTCCGCCGCTTTTCCACGCGCCGCCGTTGTCAAACGCGTCAAAAGTTTCCTCCCACAGAGTATGGAAGTCACCCGCCACCCAAAAGTTGCTCGTTTTCTGACATTCTCCAGGTCACAACGTGAGCGCAAGTGGAGACGCAGCAGCTTCAATTTCCACGACGTTTGCTTTTTGGGGGCACAGAGGCTGTGCCGGAAAAGAGTTTCCGTAGAAAATGCCGTCTATTAAATCGTCTGAAATTGACCAATGTGACAGATTCCGACTTGTTCAATATGCATATCGTCAAATTTCAAGCGGAAGTGAAACGATTTATCCTCAAGATGTCAACAACGTACATGATAGCAAGTGAGCAATATCCAAACGTCAAAATCCGTTATTTTGACAATATTGTGGGCGGTTTGGCCACGACAAACAAAAAGCGCATTTTATTTCAAAAAACAACAACAAAGTTCATTTCAAAAAACAAAAAACACAACGCGCACACAATGTTGTGTTTGTGACAACGAAATGAGCTCGACCACTCGTTTTCTTCTCTTGTCGTGTGCTCAAAAGTCCGTTTTTGTTTTGTTTTTGGACGGCGATGACAAATAGTTGCTGTTCTGATATGTTAGCTGCCGTCCGTCCGTCCGTCCGTGAGCTCATGTAAATGTCCGGTCTATACGATGCTCCTTCGCCGAGCTCGTACTCGTTGGCGTATGTCAAGGCCACTTTGATGCACGGTCGGCAGAACGATTCGTTCCAAAAGGATTGAAGTGGATGTGCTGTCATTTTTTTGCGTGCAGCGCTAATCTGCGGCGGCGGCGTGTGCTTGACGTTGGCGGTTGTGCTGGTGGTGATGCTGCTTCACCGCATGAAGAAGAAGGACGAAGGGAGCTACGAGCTGGTCAAGAAGCCCATCTACATCAAGACCCCCACCGCTGAGATCTACGCCTAGCCCACCACCGCACACGCACACACACAAACACACACACCTCTCCCTAATTTATTCACTACACACAAGCTAAGCTAACGTTAGCGCCATGACGCTCATCTGAATATAGGTCTTATTTTTTTATCGCCGGAGTGGCCTTTGATGACATAATGATATCGTTTCTTCCTTTCAAATATTCCAGTTGCTTTTTTTGTTCTGTTTATTCCTATCAAGCGGTTGGCTTGACATGTGGCACCTTTTTTTTAGAAAAACGATCTTTTAACTTTGTATACACACTACAGTGCATTTGCGTGTGTGAATGAAACGCAGTTTGACTTGGAACAAACACACTTGCGCTAATGCTACAAGATAGCATGCTCACGCTGAAGGCTAGCTAGTTAATTGGCTGCTTGGTCAACTGGTGCAGAAGCGGCGCGCGCGGGCGCAGCTGCTGTTTAGCCTCACGTAGCAAAAAATGGAAGCTACTGAATGAGAGGAGTCAAGATGGTGAATGTTTAGCTAAAAAGTGCGGTGAAGGTGCGAGTTAGCTGCTAGTTAGCTTAGCATTGCAAAAAGTGGAAGCTGCTAAGTGAACATTTAGCCCCGCCCTTTCCCACGTGTGGGCGTTACCTCCTGCCTGTGAGGGGTCAAAATGGGATGCAGCTGCTGTTTAGCGCAGCAAAAATCTATTGACCATCAAGCCCCGCCCCTTTCCTCTGTTCAATTGCTCTTGGGCTAAGTGATGAGGTACTTTTTTTTCCTGTTTATCAGTCAGCTAGTATTTTGTTGTAGATGTATTTGTGTGAACTAGCAGAATGCGCGTGTGGGATGTCTACCAAAAATTTCAACCAAACGACTTTTTAGTTGGTTTGCGCAGTAGTTTGGAAAATGCGGCTTTGGCTGTGACCTCCCGGGACTAGCGTGCGTTTGCTAGCTAGCAGGCTGCTCAAGGTCATTGGTATGTTGTCTGTCTGTGGAAATAAAATGTATGCACAAAAATAACTAACTAGGTCTCTTTTCTTGGACTACAGGATCTTGTCAAAAGGTCAAAATGGAGCTAAAGCACAAATTCACCTTTGCGCAGATGACGCAGAATATTATTTTTGGTATTTATTTGATTGGCCAAGTCTGAAAAAACATCGTCAATGGTATGAAAGGACGACAAATGTTGCAAATGTTGAACTTTATTGAAGCGGGAAAATGAGGAGGCGTGCGTGCGTTTCACGTATACATCATCTCGGCCATGTGCGACATCTTCTTGGGGATGTAAAGGTAGAACTCCACGTAGCCCGCCAGGTCCTCCATGGTGACGTCGTCCACAGAGACCAGCGCCTGCGAGGAACACGAGCGGGGGGAGGAACACGAGCGGGGGGAGGCCGACGAGGGGGCGGGGCCGTGCCGCTCGCACTCCGAGATGACGTCGCGCAGTCCCGTGAAGGAGTACGCCCCCACGCCGCCCCAAGCGTCCCCTTTGGACGCGCAGCAACACGAGGCCGCGCCGTCCACGGGCGAGCACGTGCACGTGCACGGGCCGCCGCGCCGCTTGGACAAAAGACCAAAGTCGGTGGAGTCGGCGCCGCCATTTCCCTGGACGTTTCCCGGGCCTCCCTCGTCCCTCCCGGGAAGATCAGACGGGGGAACGGCGGCGAGAAGTTCTGGCGGGGCGGCCCCGGCGGGGGAAGCGGGGCCAAGCTCGGCGCGCTGCTTGAGGCCTTCCGTGCGGGGGGGCGGCGTGGCCGAGGAGTAGGTGAACCTCGGGAGGTGCAGGATGGGCGACTTGGAGCGCCGCCGCCGCTGCGTCCGACTGGCTCCTCGCGACGCTTTCCTCACGCAACTGACGAGACAAAAAGGAGCGCAAGCTTTCATTTTGTTGGCGAGGTCGCTGCTTTTGCTTTTCGGCCTCCCGATGCCAAACACGATTTCAAACAAAGAGAATGTTTTTTAAGCTTCAACGAGGACGCGCTGACAGCGACTTTAACCAACTAATGATCGCTGAGCAACTCGCTGTAATGTCAAACCTTGACCAATAGGAGGTGCTATTTCTCAAGCCCATCCAGCCTGTTTTCTGTGTCTCCTTCAGCCAACACAGGTGAGGATCCTTCTCAGGCGTGTCATTTGTCATGCGATTCACCTGTGTCGGCTGATGGAAAACGTGCTCCAGTAGAACATCAACGAAATGTTGAATCTCTTGCAACGATATGCAAACATTACAACGACGTCATTCCGCTTTCTCGTTTGTCATCAGGAGAAGCACAAATCAAATGTTTTCATGTTTTGTGCAAATCCGTCTCGGCTCTCGCCAAGTTGATGAAAAAGTGAGCCAAATGTTTTCTCAAGTCTTGGAAGTTATTCAATATTCATTTTGATTTGAGGGCTGCCAGATATGGGCGGGGCCCTAGCGTACAGCCGTCGGGACGACACCAGGACGGACACTCCGAACCCTTCTCGCTCCATCCCCAAATGCGCGTCCACTCACCCGTGCCAGTTGTCCTTGGACGCGCCGTGCTTGGCCTTGGATGGGCCGACGTCCCGCGCCGCCGCTCGAGGAGACTCGGGCCCGCCGGGCGCCGCGAGCGCACTACACACACACACACAGCAAGCGTCAGCATCTGCTCGCTAACATAGCGGCCGTCACCCAAAAGGGACGGGTCGTACCTGTTGGCGTCCACTCGAAGCTTCTTGAAGGCCGTCTGCAACGTCTCGTCCTCGCGCTCTGGACCGCCTGCCGCCATGCCGGACGAGCGCCGGCCCCCCCGCCCGCTGACACACAAACACGCAACAATTTTGCAGCGCCAAAAGGAGGCTCTCTTGTTTTTGGACTTGGATGGACTCTTGTACCGTCGAGAGGTCCAAAGAAGTCCATCGCTCGGCTTTGTTTACAAGTTCAATGCAATTTGTCAATCTTGCTCATTTTGTCCATTGGAGGGCGCACAAATGAGCTGATCCTCCTTCACGATTTGACGACCGAACTGACCTTGACGCACTTGTCAAGTTTGACCAGCAAAAGACTCTTGATGCAAAAACAATACACGTGTGAAAATCCATTTGGAGAGACTGAATACGACAAAATGTCAGTCCACAGCTTGAGCTGGAAAAATACTTTTTCTATGGACTGCCACAACTCGGATGGATTTGGATCAATGCTGACTTGACGTCAACTGGGGCTCACAACATACTGCTTCAGAAGTCAACGCGGAGTGACGTCGTCGAGCCAGTGACGTCACACACTCCGTGACGGCGCAAAAACTACGAGCAAGCTGTTCAGATTGTCTCAATAAAAGTGACAAAAAAACTACGAGCAAGTTAACAAATGCATTGTTGTAAATACAGAGACGAAGAGTCGGCTTGTGAGGCCAAAGTTGAAAAAACGCAACTTGTGTTGTCTTTGACTAGCGCGCGACAGCAAAATGGCCGAGGCTAATGTTAGCCGCTAATCGGCTAACAAACGAGTCCGAATGCTTGGCGACGACGACGACAGGGAGGAAAGCAAACACTTTATCACTTACGCTTGTTCACAAATTCCACGCCGCGCCGGTCGGACCCAGAGCGCGCATAGAGGCCGCTGAGGATGGCGGCCGCTCACACTCGGCGGCTAGCGGTTAGCTGCTAACGCGGCTAACGACGACTCGACTGCTTCGTGCGTCCGCTCCGAGGGGTCGACACCGCAACAACGTGCGCCTGTCCAGTCCAGTCCACTCACGTCACGTCAAGTGAACGTGACGAAGAGAACAAGAAAAAGAAGTTCTGCGCTCGTGTACAACAACGGCGCCGCTGATGTCACACACACAAAAACAAACCGAACGCAGCTGTCACAGGCCGCGAGCGATCACGTGACACAATTCAAGCTTCCAGCTTCAGGATGTTGATTTGTCTTGGTTGCATATTGGATAATTCCGCCAATGGCGCTCCCCAATTAGACTCTTCCTGCATTTGGACAAAGAGTAGCAAAGACAAAGATAAAGTGCAATTTCAAACCACGAGCGATGATAAATGGTCGGGGTAGGCATGGTAACGAGTTCAAGAGATACCTGACTTCATTAAGCCACTTTCAGCACGAACAAGTTAACATTTTGTTTACAATTCATTTGATCGTTTCATTAATACCATTAAAACACACTTTGCCCCTTGCTGTCGACTGAAAATGACATCACGTGTGCTTAAAGGTAACGACCAGCCATGGCTCAGTTTGCTAATGGAGCAGGATGGGGGCAAAAATGAAATAAATACAAATGGAGCAGGATGACATAGAGCAGCTCCCCCTGGTGGGTAGTGTGCAGTAATGCCTTAATTACTGAGCCAATCGGCATCAGTGCTCTCCTTATACTTTGTGGGTTCCTTGCGTTGCAATCCCTCTACTCTGTCAACAGGTAATGTGCCATGCGCTGCCTTAGTGACTTTCTTTTGTCACGCTCTTTTGTACTGAGGAGGCGGGACTTCTGACTTCCCGGTTTTCACACATCAGCTTTGTTTCCGTTTCCTGTTTGCGACGTGCGGGCGGCGTCCCAGTTCTTGCGCTTTTGTGCCCCTCGGTTGCGCGTGCTTGTCGGCGGGTGCGAGTGTGTAGTGTGTCTGTCTCAGTTGTCCGAAGCATTTCTTAGAGTTGAGATGCCGCGGTGGGGGTGCGAGTGTTGGGACGCGGCCATCAGTGGCCGGAAACGACGCTGATGTGTGAAACCCGGAAGTCCGTGGCATCTACCCCGCTGTGGATGCCTTCGAGCTCTTCCATTTGTTGGTTTGGCTGCAGGGGCAGTCGTGTGATCTCCGGCAAGGCTCGTCGGTATGTATGGCTCAGGCCACCTGTCTGTTTTCTTTTTAATCACATTAATGAATAAATATTGATTTAAACGGAAGAGGATAAGGGCCAGTGAAGAGAGGGAGAAAAAAAGTTTGGCAGGATTCTCCAAATTCTCTTTAAAGTGAGAATCCTGGCAACAACAAAAACGTTTCCCCCCTCTTGACTGACAGCTCTGTGAAACACTGCTGCTTTGTTTTATTTTTTGTTTATTTTAGACAACTTATTAGTGTTATTTTAATGCCATGCCCCAATCGGTGTGATTGGCGTCAGTTGGCCATACAGGCGGAGCGCAGCATTGGCCACACCCATTTTTACTGTCTTTTAATCAAATTGTATTGTGATTGTTGTGTTTTTTTGTACTTCTTCTCTGTTTGCAGGGGTCCCCACATGCTGTGCAGTGTGGTTTGCGCGTCGAAGGGGGGGGGGGGGCGAAGCACGAACATCTTCCCCAGCTAAAAATGCACAAAGCGTCTCTCGCTATTCAACAAGGCAACGGTGATTAATTGTGCAAGAACATAATTAATTGCAGCGTCCATGTTGGGTTTCGTCACAACTGCTTATTGTAACAATCCGCAGTGTGGCGCAATTTTGTTTTTTGAGGGCATGTTCAGCGCTTTTTCGTTTTGGGCTGTGAATGTTTTTGTTGCGGGGGAGGCACGATAACTGGGATGCGCGGTGGTGTTTCTTTTTTTGTTGAGTTTCTTTTGGATAAAAGTGAACCTGTTGCTCTCCCGTTTTTGCTGCGCCGATCAGCCACCGCGCATGACAATATCACACCCCAAGCTCAATGTCTCTCTGTGATTGGTTCGGAGCAGTGGAAATCGACGGGCTTGGTACAAGATGTATTCTCGGGACGTTGTGAACTGACAACTACTGCAGAATGAATCTTGCAGAGCAAGGTTACAGGAATCCAGGCTGCTTCAACTTTTGTCTTGCACAAAATGTCCTCGTTGCGTCCACCGAAGCGTCTGTAATCTTTCCAGTCAATGTCAATCAAGGATGACGGGCGTGGGGATGATGGGAATTGTTCTACATCTATGTGAACTTCTGTTTCCTTGAACCCTGACTGTGGATGGTGCTGTATGATCAAGAATGACGTATGCACGGCCACTCCTGACGCACCGAAACATTTCCGGCCATGTCTCCGAAATCAGGTGAACGGCAGCCGCAGGAATGAATGACAAGCCTTTGACGTGGGCCTTACGCTTTTCTTATACGGAAAGAAAATATACATAGGGGACACCTGGGCTGATTGTATATCACAGGTAAGTTGTCACGTTGCAATTTGTTCTCCACCAGAGGGCGCAACGAAAAAGTGGAATACCAGTTTGCTTCTTTAATGGTCAGGGGTTGTTTACTTTCTGAGAAGAGAATAGCACATTGTGAGCTGAGATGAGTGCCAGTTATAATAAATCGGATTTATAGAGCGCTTTTCTAGACACTCAAAGACGCTTACAATGGAATGGATACATTATTCATGCACTCCAACATTCACACTGTGGTGGCGGCAAGCTACTTTAAGTAGCCACATTTCATGATGATCCATACATGAACTGAAATGCTTTCTTTTATTTAAAAATTCTATTTAATCTCAAATTTCCAGTTTAAGGGAAGCAAAACCGGTACCGTCCACATGTTTTCACTCACATTGGGCTTTTCTATTGTTTTATTCTATTCTCGCATCCCATGTTAATGTTAGGATTATTATACTACTTGTACTAATCGCCATCTTATTTGAGAATCAATCAATTAATCAGTCTTTTTTGTAGTACAGTATGTGACTAGTTTCTGTACAGTGCGCTGGTCCAATCACATGGCGCCAACTGGACGCTGTTACCGGCCGTCTCGCCTTCGTCCAATAAGCGCAAAGCGCGGGGAGGGAAGTGTTGAGTGTCGTCGTTCTCAGCCAATAAGAAGCCGAGGCTTTCCTTGACATAGCCGGCTGGACTCGCGTGTTTCTTACCGGCGAGGTGAGCGAGCGAGCGAGCGAGCGACTGCTAGTAGTATAGACTCGAGCTAAGCTAAACTAAGCTAGGCTAGGCTAGGTTAGACTCAGCGATCTTGAAATCGACGTTTTGGACTTGCGCGTCATATCAGAGAGGCTCAAATGTTGTCGGCGGCGGCGGTGCTGCTGCTCGCGGCGGTGCTGGCGACGAGCGAGGCGCTCAAAGAAGGAGAATGTGAAGGTAAGCGGTCTGAAGCCAGCTAACGTTAGCCCGGACAGGCAACTCCGAGCCAGAAAGTCCAAAGAACGCCAGGAACAAGTCAAGTCAGCCCTCCAGACACCCCGACGTCACCATTCCCAAAATGATTGGGATGATTAATTGCTGACATGAGGTGAACGCGAGAAAGTGTTTCAGTCCAAATGGAAGCGCGTCCTTCATTTGGGGCATTCGATGGAGTGGTTACAGCGTCCCCCGACCTTTTATGGCGCCAATTAAGGCACATGGTTTGACTTTGGAGCGCCACCAAACCAAAAGTTGACTTCTAGCGTATTTGTCTATGTGCCCAAGTCTGGTCGTGGAGAGCCGCGGCCTATCCAGCCCGTTTTCCTTGTCTCCCTCCTCCGACGCAGCTGAATCCAATGATCGGCTCATCTGATAACGATCGTGACCATGAATCAGGTGTGTTAGTGGAGAGAAACACGGGGACCCGGCTGGATAGGCGGGCGCTTTCCAGGGCCGGGCTTGGGCACCCCTGGTGTAAGCCGTGTTCACAGAAAAGTCTCAAAGGCCTCAGAATGATGACAAAAGATCAACGACTTGACTTCATCCAAACTCCCCCAACACAGATGGAGGGAAATACCTTCCGGAATCTCTGGATGCTGAGTGGACACCGTTTATCGCTGTATGGTGCGCCACAATGTCAGCTCAAGTGGCATGAGAGGCTCTTTCATGGGAATGGACTGACTTGGCAAAGTGGAAAAAAAGTGGGCCGGCATGACCCAGTGGTAGCGTATCAATTCTCCCAACTGCCAAGTTGCGGGTTTGAACTGCATGTAACGTATGTTGGGTTTTTTTGTTTTGTTTTTGGGAGGGGGGCGGGTTTCGTTCAGTTATTTGCCGGCAGTTTCAATTATTGGCAAGAAATTTCGAACATGTTCAAAAATTGATGGCCACAAGAAAAACATGAACACTTTGCGAATGTCTTCACAACCTTGAACGGACGCTGACGAAGCCACAACCGCCACTCGGTGAGTGAGTTGAGTGCCTTGAAGCAGGCCTGCTTGATGTCAAGTAAGTCTTAAGTCCAGATTGAAACATTTGGACTGCTGTCAAAAGAATGATGACGACGATGGCGCCGTCTGAATTTTCTGCCAAATGGATGACGTGAAAATGACTCATTTTGAGAAGAATTGATTTGAAAAAGGATCATTATCAATTTCCAGCCCGCTGAGTCCTCACGGCAAAGGGAAAGATAGTCCAAAGAATTGACAACCATTTTGACCAGTAACAAATTGTTCAAATGGCCCAAATCCTCACAGAGTACCCGGAGAAAAGCCACGCAGGCACGAGGGGGACGTGCAAACTCCAACCAGGAAGGCCGAAGCCCGGACTCCATCTCGCGTCCTCAGTACATTTTTGTCATAAAAGCAGGCGGATTCTTTTCTTTCTTTTTTTTTTTTTTTTTTTAAACAACCGTCTGCTCTTACTTGGGCAAACATTGATCAACGTTTCTGCCAATTTTCTGCCCAATGTTACAGTTGATCTTTGTACATTTTCTGCTCTGGCATAAAGAGATGGCATTTTTCTAAGCGTTATCAATGAATTGAAAACCTAATGAAGAGATGATTGAAAGTTGTTGTTGTTGTGTGTGTGTGTGTTGCAGTGTGTGTCACTTTTTTGGGCAAGTTCTACGGCTCTCTTCAGGAGCACAAAGTGGACATGAAGAGCGACGATGTGGAGAAGGCGCTCCTCAAGAGCTGCGGCGCCGCAAAAGGCAAAGAAAATCGTTTTGTAAGTCTCCACACAAAGTTGAGCTTGCCTCGCCGCCGGCGCCGCCTGCTAACCCGGAGTGCCGTGTGTGTGCGTGTGTGTGTGTGTAGTGCTACTACATCGGGGCGACCAGCGACGCCGCCACCAAGATAATCAACGAGGTGTCCAAGCCGCTCAGCTTCCACGTCCCCGTCGACAAAATCTGCGAGAAGCTGAAGAAGAAAGACAGCCAAATCTGTGAACTGCGATACGGTAGCCGCCACGTCCGTTTCCCGCCTTCCGATCTTTTCGGGCCTGCGTGCAAGCCACACTTGCTTCCTCGCTTGCTGTCAAAACAAAATCCAAAGTTTCACATTTGCTTACTTCAAGTGAGCTCTTCAAAAGGGTTTGCTCCTTTTTTATTTTTGTCTTCCATGCGTTGAACTCGGCGGCGTCCAAACTGGCTTTCGGACGTTTCCCTGCTCCAACAAACAGGATCGTTATCAGGCTTTTGCAGCGCTTGCTGATGAGCTTCAGGTGTGTTGGAGAAGAGAAACATCCCACAAACCTGCAGGCCCTCAACTTTGCCCACCGCGGCTTTAACTGACAGTTAAAGTGTTGTTTAGCTGGTTTGTGTTCCCCGTTTTGGAGTCAAGATCGGGAGGATGGCATCGTCGCAACACACGAAAATGTATTGCCGACGTCCATCGAGACGTCCGGCGGATCCCGGAGAAA